>NW_026606070.1:7520000-8720000 GCF_029834395.1 Sorex fumeus
CCTTCCTCCCTCCCTCCCTCCCTCCCTCCCTCCCTTCCTTCCTTCCTTCCTTCCTTCCTTCCTTCCTCCCTCCCTCTCTCCTCCCTCCCTCCCTGTCCCCTCCTTCCATCCCTCCCTCCCTCCCTTTCTTCCTTTTTCCCTTCCTTCCTTCCTTCCTCCCTCCCTCCCTGTCCCCTCCCCCCATCCCTCCCTCCCTCCCTTCCTCCCTTCCTTTCTTCTTTTTTCCCTTCCTTTTTCCCTTCCTTCCTTCTTTCCCTCCCTCCCTCCCTCCCTTACTTTCTTCCTTCTTCCCTTCCTTCCTTCCTTCCTTCCTTCCTTCCTTCCTTCCTTCCCTCCTTCCTCCCTCCACCCTCCCTTCCCTTTTCCTTCTCTACCCCTCCATCCCTCCCTTTCTCCCTCCTCCCTCCGTTCCTTCCTTCGTCCCTTCCTTCCTCCCTTCTTTCCTTCCTAAAGCAGGGAATGAGGGAGGCAGCTCCCATTTAGACCCACCTCTGTCACCCCTGCCACCTTGGGAAATGCCTGGTGGGATCCGGGACAGGTAAACTGGCTTTGGACACTTACAGGACACAGATGCTCATGTCCTGTCAGTCTCTCAGTGTGGTCAGGCTGTGCCTAAAGTCCCCCTGATCCAGGAAACTGGCACCACCAACCAGGTTCTGGGGGATCCCTGACTCCGGCTGGAGCAGGAATCACTCTCCGCGAAAGGACTCCGTCCACAGCTCGGCATGGGGGAGCCAGGTCTGTCACCACCCACGCAGGAAAGAACTGCAGGAGGAGGTGAAGAGCGATGCAAAATAGTTTTAATGGAAAGAGATTTTCTTAGAGAAATGTAAGTGGAGCAAAAAAAGAGGAACTGCGTGTTCAGAGAGAACATGGGATTGCACAAAAAGCCTCCAGTGGTTTTTGAAAGGTCAAACACGATTCCTCCAAATTGTCTTGGCCTGGGTTCTCTGCACACATGAAAGCTAGTCTAGTGTTGCTGTGTGGGAAAGCCTCGCACCCAGATCCTTTCAGACTCTGCCCTTAGATTCTCTATCACTTCTCTTTTCTGAGGGCCCACCCAGCTCTGGGAGAGGCCTAGGTTTCTGCATCTCCAAAGAGCTCAAAATTTGCATCCGAAAGGACAGTGTTCTTCCAGCCTTTGGGCTACTCTGGACTGAGCCATTTCTTCTTCTTTTTTTTTTTTTCTTAAATTAATTTTTAAAAGTTTTAATTGAATCACCATGAGATACACAGTTACAAAGATGTTCATGATTGACTTTTAGTCTTAAGATGTTACAACACCCATCCAGTCACCAGTGCACATTTCCCACCACCAATGTCTCCAGTTTCCCTCCCACCCACACCCCCCAGCCTGCCTCTAAGGCAGAGGCTTCTCTCTCTCTCTCTCTCTTCCCCTCCCCCACTCTGGTTTGCAATACTGTTACTGAAAGGTTATTACATATATCACTTTACTTCATTCAGCATTCAGTTCTTGTCCAGAGTGATCATTTCCTATTACCACCGTCACAGTGCTCCCTTCTCTGTCCTAACTGCACCCCTTTTGTGACAAACTTTGTAAGTTTTGCTATTTCCCCAAAGCTCCTCATCAGCCCCCCCCCCAACCTATCTGCCTGCAGCACTTCCTACCTGTGCTCAGGGTTTACTCCTGGCTCTGTGCTCAGGAGACCAACTGCCATGGCAGGGATTGAACCTGAGTTGACAGTGTGCAAGACAAGTGCCTTAACCCTAGTGGCCCTGATGCTCTTAGGGAAAGAACAGCCCCGTACACGTAAATGTCTTATGTGATGGATTGATTCCATTTTCCCTCTCTGCACCCCCACTCCCTAGAGAATGGAATGGTCCAAGGGTAGGACACTGGGGAACATGGATCCGTCTGTCCTGCCCTGTCCCCTGGACACTATGACACACAGGCCAGTGCTTCTCAGCTTGCAGCGGACTTTTTCAGGACATGGGGTAAAGGACTCTGGGATTCAGCACCCCACACTCTGGGTTAATCTTACCAAGGTCACCTTGACTGCATCTTCTCTGAGGCGCTCAGTGTGTGGGTCCTTGTCTGAATATAAGTCAGCTGAAGTTCTAACAAGTCACCCTTTCCCTGCAAATCTGGGCCAGGGAGGACGGGAAAGATGACAGTGGGGAGGGAGTCGACCCGGGGAGTCCCTTGTGTACAGTGAAGAGAAATCAGTAGGATCCACAGGGTCAGGCTTCCACCCTGGGACTGGTAGGATCGGGCAGTGGGTAGGGCGCTTGCCTTGCACCTGCCAGATCTGGGTTCGATCCCCCGCATCCCCTATGGTCCCCTGAGTACTGCAAGGAGTAATTCCTGAGTGCAGAACCAGGAGGAACCCCTGAATGCCACCGGGTGTGGCCCCCAAACCAACAAATAAGTAAATAAGTAAATAAATAAATAAAATAAGAAGAAGGGAAGAGGAAAGAGGAAAGGAATGAGGGTTTGGGCCTCATGATGGGAGAGACAGGCCGGTAGCCCTGCAGGCAGCTCGTGTGCTCCTTAAGGACACACATGGCATCACGTCTGTCCAGTGCTGCCCTCAGTTCAGTGCTCCCTCTTGGACCCACAAACTTGTCCTAACTGTGTGTTCACAGTGGGTTTGGGGAAGGGGAAGTGTGTTTTGTTTTGTTTCCCACTGCAATTAGGCACCCAACTGGGGAGATGCTCACTCAGAATACCTGGGTTTATCTTTGGTGAAGGCTCTGTTTTTTTTTTCCCTCTGATTATTTTTCTTTTAATGCTACCACATATAAGTGATTTTTTTAAAAATAGGCTATCGGTACAGCCCGCCCCCAAGGGCCTGGGTCCCTCTCTGGGCATGCGCAGCTAGAAACAGCCCCTAGGAAGCCGGTTTTCAACCCCTGATCTGCGTGGGACGGGCACAGAGGCCCAGCTCTGGGCAACAAAGCTGAACGGCTCCAATTCCAACAGGTACAGCCTGCCCCCAAGGGCCTGGGTCCCTCTCTGGGCACGCGCAGCTAGAAACAGCCCCTAGAAAGCCAGTTTTCAACCCCTGATCTGTGTGGGACGGGCACAGAGGCCCAGCTCTGGGCAACAAAGCTGAACGGCTCCAATTCCAAACAGGAGACGTTCCCAACTCCTCGCCTTTCTGGGGCCGCGGCTGCTAACGTGGCCGCGAAATATTTTCCCACTACGTATGCCATAGGAACCATAAGCTACCTTCTTAGATGGAAACTTCTCTAGTTTAGCTCAGCCACTAGAAACACAGTAGCCAATAACTCATAAGCCTATCTTAACTAACACTGCATATCAAGCAGAATAGTAACAGTGAACGTGAAGGACTAAACCTCTCACAATGGTAAAGCAACGCAAAAGCCCACCAAACTTTCATATTGAAGAGTCTAACCCAGATGATACCAACAGTACTGTAGTGTTAGACAACCTCTCTGACAAGGAACTCAGAAGGGAGCTACTTAGGATGCTTAGGGAATTAAAAGAAACAATGGATAGCAATGCCAATAGAAGACAAGAGGATCTGAAGGCAGAAATGAGGAAAATGCAATCAGAAATGTCAGACCTGAAAAATCTCATAGGCGAATTGAAAAGCCCAGTGGAAGGCCTCAGCAGCAGAGTAAGAGCGGCTGAGAACAGAATCAGTGAGCTCGAAGATGAAGTTCAGAGACTCTCCAGAAAAGAGCAGAAAATGGAAAAGAGACTCACAATTCGGGAACAGATGGCAAGAGAAGATCGTGATGAAGCCAAGAGGGGTAACATAAGAATTATTGGAGTCCCAGAGGTACAGGAAGAAAACCTTGATGAAGAAGAAACTGTCAAAGACATCATTGCTACAACATTTCCAGAGCTGAAGAAAACTTGTGACCACATTCAGGAGGCCCGAAGGGTACCAGCTAGAAGAAATCCGAATAAAAATACCCCAAGACACATTCTGATCAAAATGACCAAAACCTTAGACAGAGACAAAATTCTGAAAGCAGCAAGATCGAAGAAAGAAATCTCTTACAAAGGAGCATCCTTAAAATTCACAGCTGATTTTTCTGATGAAACCCTCATGGCCCGAAAACAGTGGTGGGACATAGTAAAAAAAACTCAATGAAATAAATGCCTCCCCAAAAATACTTTTCCCAGCAAGACTCTCATTCATAATAGAAGGAGCAACACACAGTTTCACAGACAAACAACAGCTCAGGAACTTCATAGACTCAAAACCATGGTTACAAGAACAACTAAATGGGCTACTTTAAGGCAAGAAAGGCCCCTCAAATACACCAAATTTTAACAGAACAATGGGACAAAATCCCATAACAATAATCTCTCTCAATGTCAATGGGCGAAACGCACCAATTAAAAGACATAGAGTGGCAGGATGGATTAGAAAATTGAACCCAATATTCTGCTGCCTGCAAGAAACGCATCTCAATAGTCAAAGCAAACACAGACTCAGAGTCAAAGGCTGGAAAACAATCCTACAGGCAAACAGCTCCCATAAAAAAGCTGGGGTAGCCATCCTTATATCAGACCACATCGATTTCAGAGTGAGGAAGGTCATAAGAGACAGTGAAGGCCATTTCTTATTGATCAAAGGATGTGTACAACAGGGAGAACTTACAATAAAAAATGTATATGCACCTAATGAGAGACCAGCAAAGTACTGAAAACAACTACTCATAGATTTGGAAAAAGACATCAATAGCAACATAATACTAGTGGGAGATTTCAACACTGCTTTGTCACCTCTTGATAGATCAACCAGACTCAAGCTTAGCAAGGACATACTTCATTTGAGGGAAACAATGGAAGAAAGGGACTTAGTAGATATATACAGGACACTTCATCCACAAAAAGCTGAATACACATTCTTCTCAAGCGTACATAGAACATTCTCCAAGATAGACCACATGCTGAGCCACAAAACATGCCTCCATAAAATTAAGAAGGTAGAGATTGTATCAACAATCTTCTCAGACCATAATGCCCTGAAATTAGAAGTAAATCACACACAAAAACGGAAAACTAAATCAAACACCTGGAAATTAAACAGTGCACTATTGAACAACGAGTGGATTAGACAGGAAATCAAAGAGGAAATCAAAAGATTCCTAGAAACGAATGAAAATGAGAAAACGAGTTACCAAAACTTATGGGACACAGCAAAGGCTGTGTTAAGAGGAAAGTTTATAGCTCTACAAGCATTCCTCAGGAAGGAGCAGCGAGCACACATAAGTAACCTAACCTCACAGCTTAAGAGCTTGGAGAAGGACCAAAAAAAGGAGCACAACCCGAACAGGAGAAAGGAAATAATAAAACTCAGAGCAGAGATTAACGAGATGGAAACCCAAAAAACAATCCGAAAGATCAATGAAACCAAAAGCTGGTTCTTTGAGCAAATTAACAAGATCGATAAGCCTCTAGCAAAACTCACAAAGAAAGGGAGAGAGAAAACCCTAATAAACCGAATCAGAAATGAAAAGGGGGTCATTACAACAGAAACCACAGAAATTCAGAGGATCCTCAGGGAGTACTTTGAGAAGCTTTATGCCACGGAACATCAAAACCTCGAGGAAATGGATAAATTCCTAGACTCCTACAGACTCCCAAGGCTGAACCAAGAAGACCTGGAATACCTGAACAGACCTATCACCATCAAGGAAATTGAAATGGTAATAAAAAGTCTCCCCAAGCACAAAAGTCCTGGCCCGGATGGATTCACTAGTGAATTCTTCCAAATCTTTAAAGAGGACTTACTCCCGATGCTCTTTAAGCTTTTCCACGAAATTGAAATATCAAAAACACTTCCGAACAGTTTCTACAAAGCAAATATCACACTGATACCAAAAGCAGACAGAGATACCACAAAGAAAGAGAATTACAGGCCGATATCCCTGATGAACACAGATGCAAAGATCCTCAACAAACTACTAGCAAATAGAATCCAACTACTCATCAAAAAGATCATACACCATGACCAAGTAGGATTCATCCCAGGGATGCAAGGATGGTTTAACATTCGGAAATCAATCAACATAATCCACCATATCAACAAAAGAAAAGATAAAAAGCATATGATCATATCAATAGATGCAGAGAAAGCATTTGATAAGATCCAGCACCCCTTTATGATGAAAACCCTAGCCAAAATGGGTATAGAGGGGACCTTCCTCAACATAATTAAATCCATCTACCACAAGCCTACAGCAAGCATCATCCTCAATGGGGAAAAACTGAGAGCCTTCCCTCTAAGATCAGGGACGAGACAGGGATGCCCACTCTCTCCACTGCTGTTCAATATAGTACTGGAAGTACTTGCAATAGCGATTAGGCAGGAAAAAGATATTAAGGGCATTCAGGTAGGAAAGGAAGAAATCAAGCTCTCACTATTCGCAGATGATATGATACTCTACTTAGAGAACCAATAACTTCCACCAAAAAACTCCTAGAAACAATAGATTCGTACAGTAAAGTTGCAGGTTATAAAATCAATACCCAAAAGTCCATGGCTTTCCTATACGCAAACAGTGAGAGAGAAGAAAGCAACATGAAAAAAACAATCCCATT
Organism: Sorex fumeus; assembly: GCF_029834395.1. NCBI lineage: Eukaryota > Metazoa > Chordata > Mammalia > Eulipotyphla > Soricidae > Sorex > Sorex fumeus. The sequence goes on from NW_026606070.1 coordinate 7,526,548, forward strand.
CACAATTGTGCCCCAGAAAATCAAGTACCTAGGAATCAGCTTAACTAAGGAAGTAAAGGACCTGTACAAAGAAAACTACAAAACGCTACTTCAGGAAATAAAAGAGGACATGAGGAAATGGAAAGATATCCCCTGCTCATGGATCGGGAGACTTAACATTGTCAAAATGGCAATACTACCGAAAGCATTGTATAAATTCAATGCAATCCCTATAAGGATACCCATGACATTCTTCAAAGAAATGGAGCAAACACTCCTGAAATTTATATGGAACAATAAGCCCCCACGAATAGCTAAAGCAATTCTTGGGAAAAAGAAAATGGGAGGAATCAACCTCCCGAACTTCAAACTGTACTACAAAGCAGTAATAATTAAAACAGCATGGTACTGGAACAAAGGCAGAACTGCAGACCAATAGAACAGGGTTGAATACACTGACATCTCCCCTCAATCATATGCTCAGCTAATCTTTGATAAAGGTGCAAGTAATGTGAAGTGGAGTAAAGAAAGCCTCTTTAATAAATTGTGTTGGCATCACTGGACGGCTACATGCAAAAAAATGGGCTCAGAACTCTGCCTAACACCATGTACAAAAGTAAGATCAAAATGGATTAAAGACCTCAACATCAGACCAGAAACCATAAGGTACATTGAAGATAAAGTTGGCAAAACCCTCCATGACATTGAAGCTAATGGTATCTTCAAAGATGCCATGCCACTGGCCGAGCAAGTGAAAACAGAGATAGATAAATGGGACTATCTTAAACTAAGAAGCTTCTGCACCTCCAAAGAAACAGTGACCAAAATACAAAGACAGTCTACAGAATGGGAAAGGATATTCACCGAATACACATCTGACAAGGGGTTGATATCCAGGATATACAAAATACTGGTTAAACTCCACAAGAAGAAAACATCCAACCCCATCCAAAAATGGGGCAATGAAATGAACAGAAACTTTCTCAAAGAAGAAATCCGAATGGCAAAAAAGCACATGAGAAAATGCTCTACATCATTAATCATCAGGGAGATGCAGATCAAAACCACAATGAGATACCATCTCACACCTCAGAGACTGGCCCACATTCAAAAGAACAAAAGCAACCGATGCTGGCGCGGATGTGGCGAGAAAGGGACACTCCTTCACTGTTGGTGGGAATGCCGACTGGTTCAGCCCTTCTGGAAAACAGTATGGACGATTCTCAAAAAATTAGAAATTGAGCTCCCATTTGACCCAGCAATACCACTCCTGGGAATATATCCCAGAGAGGCAAAAAAGTATAGTCGAAGTGACATCTGCACTTGTTTGTTCATTGCAGCACTCTTTACAATAGCCAGAAACTGGAAGAAACCTGAATGCCCAAGAACAGATGACTGGTTAAAGAAACTTTGGTACATCTGCACAATGGAGTACTATGTAGCTGTTAGAAAAGATGAAGTTCATGAAATTTACATACAAGTGGTAAAGGTAAAGGTAAAGGTAAAGGCCCTCCCGTTGATCGTCGATTTGCTCGAGCGGGCCCAGTAACGTCTCCATTGGAGACTTTGTTGTTACTGTGTTTGGCATATCGAATACTCTCGGTAGCTTGCCGGGCTCTCCGAGAGGGGCGGAGGAATTGAACTCGGGTCGGCCATGTTGGCCGCTTGTAAGGCGAATGCCCTACCCGCTGTGCTATCGAAGTGGTACAACATGGAAAGTATCATGCTAAGCGAAATGAGTCAGAAAGAGAGGGATAGACATAGAAAGATTGCATTCATCTGGGGGATATAAAGTAACAAAGTATGAGATTAATACCCAAGAATAGCTGAGATCAGCACCAGGAGGATTACTCCATAACTTAGAGGCCAGCCGGGTATCCTAGAGGAAAGGGCAGTTCAGATAGAGAAGGGAGCACCAAATAAAGGATGTTTGGAGGATCCTCCCAGGAGGGGAGATGCATGTCGAAAGTAGACTATGGACTGAACATGTTTGCCACTCAATGCCTCTTTTGCAGACCACAACACCCAAAAGGAGAGAGAGAACACAGGGGATTGCCCTGCCACAGAGACAGGGGAGATGGGGGGTTGGGGGTGGGAGGGATATTATCAATGGTGGTGGAAAATGGGCACTGGTGCAGGGATGGGTATCTGATCATTGTATAATTGAAACCAAAGCACAAAAAATTGTAAATCTACAACTTTAAAAAAAAATTAAATAAAGGGAAAAAATGGGGTGATACAAGAATAGCATAGATAAGTACCAGGAGGATTACTCCATGGCTTTGAGGACAGCCGCACATGCTAGGGGAAAAGACAGCTCAGATAGAGAAGGGAGCACCAAATAAAGGGTGTTGGGAGGTTCCTCTCTGGATGGGAAATGCGTGATGAGAGTAGACTATAGACTGAAGAAGATTGCCACTCAATGTCTCTTTTGCAAACCACAGCACTCAGAAGGAGAAAGATAACAAAAGGGAATGCTCTGCCACAGAGGTAGGGTGGGATGAGAGGATGGGGGGAGGGAGGGATACTGGGACTGGCGGTGGTGGAGAATGGTGGACTGGTGGAGGGATGGGTATTCAATCATTGTACAACTGAAACCCAAACACAAAAATTTGTAAGTCTGCAACTGTACCTCATGGTGTTTCACTAATAAAAATTTAAGAAAAAAAAATAGGCTATCATCAGGCTAATGTAACTGAAACAAATACAATGATATCAAAGACAGGTTTAAATCTTTTTTCTTTTTAATCTTTAATGGTTTTGTTGATGTACCTTTTTAAACTTCTTTTTCTTAAATTTTTATTAGTGAAACACCATGAGGTACAGTTGTAGATTACAAATTTTTGTGCTTGGGTTTCAGTTATATAATGATCGAATACCCATCCCTCCACCAGTGCCCATTCTCTACCACCATCAGTCCCAGTATCCCTCCCTCCCCCCATCCCCCCGTCCCCCCATACCTCTGTGGCAGGGGCATTCCCTTTTGTTATCTTTCTCCTTTTGAGTGCTGTGGTTTGCAGAAGAGACATTGAGTGGCAATCTTGTTCCGTCTATAGTCTACTCTCCTCACGCATTTCCTATCCTGAGAGGAATCTCCCCACACCCTTTATTTGGTGCTCCCTTCTCTATCTGAGCTGGAAGGCTCCGTTTTATCTACCAATTTTTTTTAATCACATTTGCCCCATAAGGGAATATTTCTAACATTTAAAAAAAATCTGCTAGTCTAAGGATTTCAGTTCCTTAACAGCAGACATCATCCCTGGCATCTCTAAGCTAAAGATGAGGCTGAAATATTGGTGCTGTCTAACACTCCTGTACCGACTAGTCGACTGCTCGTCACACCTTCTTTCCAATTTCAAAGGAACTGAGAATCGCCACATTAACAGTTCAATTTTTTATTTTACAATTCAGAGCTCTCCAGTGGGCTGGTGTTGCAGTGCAGGAACATGACACATTAGAAGGCCCAGACCTCTGGGACACCAGTGGCACCCTCGGGGATGCCCTGCTGGGACAGTGGGTTCTGGGTCCTTTCAAGAGTCTGGATCCACTAGTGCCTCTGCTCGTCCCAAAGCGATCTGGGGATGCAGGTCAATATCTGGAGGAGTATTATCTGGGTTGTGGTTTCTTCCTACTCATCCTTCCCACCTGGGATGAGGGCATGGGTGTTGGAACATTGGAGGACTGAAACTCAATCACGTAACTGTGTATCTCATGGTGATTCAATTAAAAAAAATCAGAGAGAAAGAATGAAAAGGGCAATTGAAACAGCCAAAGAAACTGGTTAAAACCATAAATAGTGTATGTTCTTCACCTACAATAGAAGAAAGATAGGAATCTTATGTATGATTATATATCATATTATATATGATTATATATATAATATATATAATCGATAGCACATTATATATATATATATAATCGATAGCATATGTGCGATAGCACAGCGGGTAGGGCGTTCGCCTTACAAGCGGCCAGCATGGCCGACCCGAGTTCGATTCCTCCGCCCCTCTCGGAGAGCCCGGCAAGCTACCGAGAGTATTCGATATGCCAGACACAGTAACAACAAAGTCTCCAATGGAGACGTTACTGGGCCCGCTCGAGCAAATCGACGATCAACGGGAGGGCCTTTACCTTTACCTTTATATATATATATATTTTTTTTCCTACTTTGGTTTCTGGCCCATACCTGGCAGTATTCAGTACTTCCTCCTGACAATACGCTCAGGGATCAATCCTGATGGTTCACAAGGGACCATATAGGGTTCCAGGGATCTAACCGGATCACCCACATCTAACCAGATCACCCACATGCGTGGCATGTGCTATCCTATAGCACTGTAGCCCTGTCCTCCCATTGTTCATCAACTTGCTTGAGCGGGCACCAGTAACGTCTCCATTGTAATATTTGTTGTTACTGTTTTTGTCATATCGAATATGCCACGGGGAGCTTGCCAGACTCTGCCATGCAGGTGAGATACTCTTGGTAGCTTGCCGGGCTCTCCGAGAGGGATGGAGGAATCGAACCTGGGTTGGCTGCACGTAAGGCAAGCGCCCTTCCCACTGTGCTATCGCTCCAGCCCAATGCTGTCGTATCCTCCACCTATCCCCCAGACCCTCTGATACTATTCCCATCCGAGTCACAGTTTTGCTGAAGGCAATTTAAGAGGACCAAGAAGCCAACCTCAAGTGCTGGGGATTAAACCCTGGTTGACTGTGGCAAGTGCCTGACCTGCTATACTATTGTTCTGGCCCCGAGAGCAGTAGATGAAAACGTCACTTAAGGGGACTGGAGAGGTAGTTTAGCGGGTAGGGCACTTGCCTTGCAAAGGACCAAAGGGGTTTGATCTCCAGCACTCACATAGTTCCCCTAAGCTCCTCCAAGAATGATTTCTGAGTGCAGAAGGAGGAGAATTACCGAGCACAGCTGGGTGTGGATCCCAAACCAGCAACTTTAAGATTCCATTTGTGTCCTTTTCATTGGCGGTGTTACTGGGTGTCAGCCTTTAAAGTTCTTCTCCAGTTCTGAATGAAAGCTGCACAGAGACACACGTGGATTCTGACGTTAATGGCTAAGTCCGTGCCACCGATGACGGCAAGTATTGGTGTCCAAGGTGTCTCGGGAGTTTTAAGTGTTCTCACAGCTGTGAGCATCCGGCTCTCCCCCACCTCAGGCATCCGAGCTTCCCAATTTAACCCTGTCTGTGGCTCAGTGTCCTAGTCGGCCCCTGGAGGAATTAGCGCTGGTCTGAGCTTGTCTTGTTCATGCTACCTCAGGGCAAGTTAACGCCACTCCCCAAACGTGGGAATGAAGGATTTCAGAGACCCCACTGTGCTGCAACACTCATGCTCAGCAGAGGTTAAAACCCCAGGCCAGACTCTAGATTCGTAACCTCCAAAGCACCGTGAGCGAATTATAGCTGTGCGCTCAGAGACCAAAGATCTGGCCCAGTAAAAACAAACCAATTTATAACCATGTTACAGACACATTCCATGTGCAATTCTGGACGAAGACAAGTTTCAGGCTGGATGTCCAACTCGGTGGCCGTCGTTCCTTGGTTTTCAGCCTGCTTTTTTTTTGGGGGGGTCACACCCACCCCACCCCATTCTGGATACTCAGGGAGCAGCTCAGGTTGGAACACCTGTGAGCACTGTGCGGGAGGGAATGAGAAACAGACACGCGCAGCTGTCAGCCTGGCCAAAAGTCTCCATAAAGTGGGACTTGTTGGGGGGGGGGCTCTGTGTCCATCACATTCCTCCAGGCTTGATCTACTCCACTCAAAGGGAAAACACCATCAACCAGATACACAGCACTGCCTCCTGCCACCACAGAGCAAGCTTCAGCTGAACCAACCCCGCCCATGGTTCCAGAGAGTCCAGAGAGCTACCTAGGATTCACTGGGCGACATCCCTCCCTCCCTCCACCCATCCCTCCCTCTCTTCCTTCCCCTCCCTCCCTTCCTTTCTTCCTTCCTTCCTCCCTCCCTTCCCTCCTTACCTCCTTTCCTCCCTCCCTGCCTTCCTTCCCTTCCCTCCCTCTCTGCTTCTTTTCTTTCTCCCTCCCTCTCTCAACCATCCCTCCCTCCCTCCCTCCCTCCCTCCCTCCCTCCCTCCCTCCCTCCCTCCCTCTCCTTCCTTCCTTCTTCCCTTTCTTCATCCCTTCCTCCCCCCATCTTCCCTCCCTCCCTCCTTCCTTCCTTCCTTCCTTCCTTCCTTCCTTCCTTCCTTCCTTCCTTCCTTCCTCCCTCCCGACCTTCCTCCCTCCCTCCCACTCCTTCCTTCCTTTCTTCTTCCCTTTCTTCATCCCTTCCTTTCTTCTCCCTCCCTCCCTCCCTCCCTCCCTCTCTCCCTCCCTCCCTCCCTCCCTCCTTCCTTCCTTCCTTCCTTCCTTCCTTCCTTCCTCCCTCCCTTCCTCCCTCTCCTTCCTTCCTTCTTTCCTCCCTCCCTCCCTCCCTCCCTTCCTTCCTTCTTTCCTTCCCCCTTTCCTCCCTCCCCCTCCCTCCCTCCCTCCCTTCTTCCTCCCTCTCTCCCTCCCTCCCTCCCTCTCTCACCCCTCCCTCCTTCCTTCCTTCCTTCCTTCCTTCCTTCCTTCCTTCCTTCCTTCCTCCTTTCCTCCCTCCCTCCCTCCCTCCCTCCCTCTTTCCTTCCTTCCGTCCTTCCTTCCTTCCTTCCTTCCTTCCTTCCTCCCTCCCTCCCTTCCTCCCTCTCCTTCCTTCCTTCTTCCCTCCCTCCCTCCCTCCCTCCCTCCCTCCCTCCCTCCCCCTCCCTCTCTCACCCTTCCCTCCCTCCTTCCTTCCTTCCTTCCTTCCTTCCTTCCTTCCTTATTTCCTCCCTCTTTCCTCCCTCCCTCCCTCCTTCCCTCCCCCTCCCTCCCTCCCTCCCCCTCCATCCCTCCCTCCCCCTCCTCCCTCCCTCCCTCCCCCTCCCTCCTTCCTTCCTTCCTTCCTTCCTTCCTTCCTTCCTTCCTTCCTTCTTTCCTTCCTCCTTTCCATCCTCCCTCCCTCCCTCCCTCCCTCCCTCCCTCCCTCCCTCTCCTTCCTTCCTTCTTCCCTTTCTTCATCCCTTCCTCCCCCCATCTTCCCTCCCTCCCTCCTTCCTTCCTTCCTTCCTTCCTTCCTTCCTTCCTTCCTCCCTCCCGACCTTCCTCCCTCCCTCCCACTCCTTCCTTCCTTTCTTCTTCCCTTTCTTCATCCCTTCCTTTCTTCTCCCTCCCTCCCTCCCTCCCTCCCTCTCTCCCTCCCTCCCTCCCTCCCTCCTTCCTTCCTTCCTTCCTTCCTTCCTCCCTCCCTTCCTCCCTCTCCTTCCTTCCTTCTTTCCTCCCTCCCTCCCTCCCTCCCTTCCTTCCTTCTTTCCTTCCCCCTTTCCTCCCTCCCCCTCCCTCCCTCCCTCCCTTCTTCCTCCCTCTCTCCCTCCCTCCCTCCCTCCCTCTCTCACCCCTCCTTCCTTCCTTCCTTCCTTCCTTCCTTCCTTCCTTCCTTCCTTCCTTCCTCCTTTCCTCCCTCCCTCCCTCCCTCCCTTTTTCCTTCCTTCCTTCCGTCCTTCCTTCCTTCCTTCCTTCCTCCCTCCCTCCCTTCCTCCCTCTCCTTCCTTCCCTCCCTCCCTCCCTCCCTCCCTCCCTCCCTCCCTCCCTCCCTCCCCCTCCCTCTCTCACCCTTCCCTCCCTCCTTCCTTCCTTCCTTCCTTCCTTCCTTCCTTCCTTCCTTCCTTCCTTCCTTATTTCCTCCCTCCTTCCTCCCTCCCTCCCTCCTTCCCTCCCCCCTCCCTCCCTCCCTCCCCCTCCATCCCTCCCTCCCCCTCCTCCCTCCCTCCCTCCCCCTCCCTCCCTCCTTCCTTCCTTCCTTCCTTCCTTCTTTCCTTCCTTCCTTCCTTCCTTCTTTCCTTCCTCCTTTCCATCCTCCCTCCCTCCCTCCCTCCCTCCCTCCCTCCCTCCCTCCCTCCCTCCCTCCTTCCTTCCTTCCTTCCTTCCTTCCTTCCTTCCTTCCTTCCTTCCTTCCATTTTTCCCTTCCTTGGAGATCCCCAGACCATGGATTTTCAGGATTGTTGGTGCAGGATGCAAAGTCCCGCCAGGTTTAAGCTCATCCCCCGAGCCGGCCTGGCTGCCTTATTAGACACTGAGCTGCCTCCGGGCCATCTTCAGGGCTGTCAGGATCACCTGGGCAGGTGTGGGCAGCACTGGGGCTTGACTAACGGTGTTCTGCTCGCTGCAAGAGCTTCAAGCCCCTGAGCACCCTAGAGGGATTTTCGATGATGATGGTAAGTGTCATCACATGTTTGTCTCATAGTTTTTTTTTTTAATTCTAAATCCATCGTCTTAAAAGCTATTTCTAACAAGTGTCTGTTTGTTGTAACCTAATTAGTTTTCCTTTTGTTTCCGAGGACCTGCCTCTTTTCTTCCCCTCTCGGATGTGACAGTGTAGCCTGGAAGAAACTTGGGCCAGACCATACCCCCACCTCGCCTCCAGATCTGATTCAGGGGAAACCAAGGGAACTGGCATTAAAAATTTTTAAGCACATTCTGCCTTATTAGGCATGGTGGCTTAAATTTACCTTTGGGACATAAAATCCTTTTGTTTGGGGCAAAAGTAAAGCAAAGCAGAAATATTTTATTGGTTGACCCGTTCAGTTATACAAAAGTATGTTCTTGGAGGAAAAATGAACTGCAGTGAGACAGCCCCAGACTGAGAAGTGAAACGTTCTGTTGAAATGGAGCCAATGAACGCGCGTCCCAACTCCTCCGCTGCAGAACGAGGTCTGGCGCAGACCGGCACCCTCTCCGTCCGTCCGTGTCTGTGTGTCTGTGTGCTGGCCCACTCCCTGGCTGTCAGTCTGTGTCTGTGTGTCTGGTTGCTGCCCTTTAGAAGCTGTGGAGGGTCTGGGTGGAGAGGTTCTCTCACTGGGAGCACAACTGGTTGAATCTGGTCACAAACAAGTGGTTCCTCCAGGTGTGTGTAGCTTTAATTCTTCAAAACAGTCACTTAAAATGACTAAGGGAGGGCACAGAGTGGCAGCACGGTGGGGAAGGCACTTGTCTGGCACACTGCTGACCCGGGTTCCATCCCTGGCACCCCATATGGTCCCCTGAGCACTGCCTGGAGTGAGCCCTGAGTGCAGAGCCAGGAGCAAGCCTGGCTGGGTATGGTCCCCAAACAAAACAAAACTAGATAAATAAATAAAATGGCCCAGGGAAAAAATCCTTTTGAGATTCCCATTACAGAGTTTTTTTTTGTCCTGATTATTGTAGCAAGAGAAAGGTAAGATATTATTTATATGTCTGCTCTTGTGTAAAGCAAGCCACTTTTGTAAAGTGTTCTCAGGCAAGGCTGATAACCCCAAGGGGCCTGCTGATAGCGCTGAACATTTGTGGTGATTACTGTAGCAAGCGAAAGATAAAATATATTTTGTTTGCTTTTTAGAAGAAGTTTAAAATCAAACCATGTCTGCAAAGCATTCTCAGGCAAAGCTCTCTTTCCACTGGCATAAGTCTCTCCGCTTAATCCCTGCCCAAGTTTGTGGTGTTTTGCCTCATAGATATATATGTTGAGGTTTGATTATTATCTTTTAATTTAAATTTGTGGGGGGGTTGGGTGGGGGGTTGGGCTATATCAAGCAGCTCTGGGGTACTATTTCTGTCTCTGCACTTAGGGGTCACTCCTTGGGGACTACACGTGGTTCTGGGGAAGGGATCAGTGTCACATGTGTGTCAGGCAGTTGCCTTAATCGCATCACTATCTTCTCCGGCCCCTCATGCTAAAGTTTTATAGGAAAATCTCTTGGGCTCGGATTCTTCTGGAACATCGAGAGGGAGAAGGGTCTGGAAAGAGACTCAGCTTGGTTTGTTTGTTGTCTGAGTAATCACTGAGGAGTATAGAGAGCAAGCAGGGGGTGAGTGGGCAGAGTTCTCTGTTGGAAACAATCACTAGGATTCCTAAGAGAGGGAGAAGAAGGGAAGATAAAGCACCAGGAAATCACCATATAAGTAAGAAGTAGATAATGCATTAATTGAGGAAATACGATCAAGACCACAGTCATCCTGTTGTTCGTCGATTGTCTCGAGCAGGCACCAGTAATGTCTCCTTCTTCCTAGCCCTGAGATTTTAAAAGAGCCATATTCAATGCTCTTTCGGGGTTAGGAGAATGAGACCCGTCATTGTTACTGGTATTTGGCATATTGAGTATGACACAGGAAGTTTGCCAGACTCTGCTGTGCGGGCAGGATACTTTCAGTAGCCTGCTGGGTTCTCCAAAGGAAAAATGAGATAATAAGATGTCGCGCGGCCACAAATGTGGCCACACACTTCCAGGAGTTGGGTTTTATAGTCTCTGCATCTTGGCCATTGATGGGACCAATCTGGCGCTGGTGGCAGCTGGTGGGTGTGACGCCTACCTACTGGAAGACGGGGGATCTGGGTGGAGAAGGCCCAGTCCCAATCCGAGCAGGCTTGGAGATCTCAGCCCCAGGACCCGCATGCCTGGGTTCCTCTTCTGGTTTCTTCATGCATGAGACTTGTCCGGACGTGTGGAGAGTGGTCTCAGCATGGCTGTGGCTGGTTCTGGAGGTCTTCGGCTGCTGGGGCTCTGCTGGGGGGGAGGGAGGTAAACTCAACCCGCCTCCCTCCAAGGGGCCCTGGTGAGGACAGCCAGGCTTGGGGGCAGGAGACTCGGTCTGAGGAAATAAATGAGTCAAATATATGACTTCATGCATGAATGAAATCCCAGGGAACCCAGATAATGCAGAACTTTGTGACCTTGGACTCTGGATGCAACCTGACCCCAGAACAGCTCCTCTGCCAGCTTCTCCCAGGCTCTGGTGACTCAGGGATAACACCCATAAGCCACGCCCTGCCGGCACCAGATAATTTCCTCATCAGCCACCCTCCAGAACTCAGGATGCTCCTCTCAGACTAGAGCATAAAATGAGGCTCCCAGAACTATGCCACTGGACTCTGTGCCAGGCTGTGGGTTGGGCAAGAGCCCTCCCCACCCCAAGGGACCCAGCCCTGGCAGCCAACCTCCACTACCCAACCACCACCATGCTCCAGGCCACTTTCTGTGGCCGCATAACAAATTATAAGACACTTTCTACCCATTTTCCACAATTACTACACCATATCTGATGGGATTCAGACATTAGGCAATAGGTCATAGAGAAAAATATATAAATATATGCCTCTCAGAGAGCCAGCAAGCTACCAAGAGTATCCTGCCTGCATGGGCAGAGACTGGCAAGCTCCCCGTGGTATACGCCAAATACAGTAACAACATCAGGTCTCATTCTCCTGACCCTGAAAGAGCCTCCAATCATTGGGAAAAGACGAGTAAGAAGAGGCTGCTAAAATCTCAGGGCTTTAAGGAATAGGCACGTTACTGGCGCCTGCTTGAGTAATTCGACAATCAACAGAATGACAGTGATACAGTGACAGTGAATGAGAGAAGGAGAAAGGGGAATGGGGGAGGAGAGAAGGCAGAAGGAGAAAGAAGAGAAGGAAAAATTCCTCAAGCAGATCAATAAAATTATTTGTTACATAGCACTTATCTTTGCCTATTTCTCTCTTTCCTTTCTTTCTTTCTTTCTTTCTTTTTTATTTCCTTTGTTCTTTCTTTCCTTTCTTTTTTGTGGGTGGGGATACTCAGGGCTTACTCCTAAATCTATGCTCAGGAATCACTCTTTTTTTTTTCTTTTTGCGTCACACCCAGCAAAACTCATGGGGTTACTCCTGGCTTTACACTCAGGAATTACTCCTGGAGGTGCTTGGGGCACCATCTAGGATGCTGAGAATCAAACCTGGGTCCGTCACGTGCAAGGCAAACGCCCTCCCCACTGTGCTATCACCCCAGCCCCTCAGGAGTCACTCTTGATGGGACTTGAGGGACCTTATGAGGTACTGGGGATCAAATCTAGGCAAGCTGTGTGCAAGACAAGTGCCTCACCCACTGTCCTATCTTTCCTGCCCTTAGCAGTGTTTTTATTTATTTTTTAAAAAATTTTAAGTGAATCACCGTAAGGTAGTTACAGACTTATAAACTTTCGTGCTTATGATTCAGTCACACAATGATCGAGTATTCATTCCTCCACCAGTGCCCATTCTCCACCACCAATGATCCCAATATCCCTCCCACCACCCCCACCCCCTTCCCCCTACCCCACCCTGCCTCTGTGGCAGGGCATTCCCTTTTGCTCTTTCTCTCCTTTTTGGTGTTGTGGTTTGCAATATAGGTATTGAGTGGCCATCAGTCAGTCCGTAGTCTACTTGCATCTCAGCTTGCATCTCCCATTCCGAACTTAGTAGTGTTTTTAAAAGCACTATTGCCCCCTAGTTACAGAAGAATCTTCTCACAATAGCTATCAAGTACTATCTCTGAGTACCATGTGTGTCTAATAATGGCCCAAGATCACTGCATCTTTGGATTCTGATGCCTAAGGATTCACAGTTGTTTAGTTCCGTTGTTCTAAGTGTGACTTCAGCCACTTTGTAGACCACAGAGAGTTTTCTACCAGTGCTCGTCACTTAAAACATACCCAGCTCACAAAACTCTAGAGCTGACAAAGGATCCATCAGAGTAGAAGGAGCACAGCTGGATTTATTCGTAACATCAGCATGTTTGGGCTGACAGGAAAATATTGACTGAAGGAGGCCTGGTTGCTGAGGGGGGTCAGATATGCTGAAGAAATCCTCGCCTAGCTCCCGGGGCAGAGGCTGGGGGTCTTTGATTTTCCTCATGGTAATGCAAAGCTGTGGAAAGTGAAGTTTCCTTGGGTAGTAACACAGCTTCCCTCCACCTCTGTGGGAAGCCTGGGAGATCCTGTCACTGCATGGAATCATAAAGGCGGATGTGGAGGAGAAATCAGGGAATGAGGTGTGATGGTTAAACAGCAGGTTTAGTAAGGGACAGGGACCAAATAAGGATCAGAGGCGAGGAGAATCAGAGATTAGGGTAAATGCCTAAAGCAGGCCATGTGGGAGCTTAATTCTGACATGACCATCCTGGGCTCTCTCTTCTGACACATTCAGTTTCATATTCTGCACCATGCCCAGCCAATTGTGTCTCTAATCTCTCCCTGAGCATGAATTCATTCTGTGCTCTGCATCGAGGACAATATTAAGTCGATGCCATGAGAGTAGCAGTAACATTTGGCAGCCAATTGCTTTCTGTGTCTCGCAATGAAGGGTGATTTCTTGACTGAATAATGAAGACCAACAATAGAGGCAATTAGCCAGTCACAAAGGCACAATCAAACAAATCTAACAGAGGAAAACAAGATCTAGCACGGTTCTGTCAGCTGTTCCGCCCTGAGTGCTGTCTCAGGGTTGGCTGTGAGCTAGCGTCCTGGGTAGAGCCGTGCTCCGTGACAGTGCTCCTGGTCTCTCGCCAAGGGTTCCTATGCTAACCCAGCCCTACTCGTTTCTCTCGCTGAGGGAGTGCATCCCGGCAATTTTCCCAAAGGCAATGCAGGTAGTAGCTAGATTCCACATACATGTTCTCACCTCAAACAGAGGATGAAATTAGCATCCTCAGGGAGCGGAAGCTGCGATGGCAGATGCCTGGCTTTTAGACAAAGAGCAGGATAGAATTGCCGAGATCAGTGATGAGGGTTGGAGCCAGAGTTATGGAGACACTGAGTGTTGGAGAAAGAGGACTTCTGCAGAATTCTCACCTGAAGAGATGAGAGAGGAGGAGACCCCAGGAGACCAGGGGCAGGGAATCCGGAATGCCCAAGGCATGGAACGGCTCTCAGGCTCCTTTGATCCGTAGTTCTTCCTTTTACTTCTCTAACATGAGACTGGAGAGATAGTGCAACCAACAGCGTACTCGCCTTGCACACAGTAGATCCAGGTTTGATCCCTGGCAGGGAACAGGGTCTCCTGAACACAGAAGCAGAAACTGCCTCTGAGAACTGCTAGGTGTGGCTCCGCCCACCCCACTCTTGCTGTTTTCTTGCTGCTGATGTGTGGGCTAGAGTGATAGCACAGTGGTAGGGCGTTTGCCTGGCATGCGGCTGACTGGCCCGACCTGGTTTCAATTCCTCAGTCCCTCTCGGAGAGCCCAGCAAGCTACCAAGATTATCTCACCCGCACGGCTAATGCCTGGCAAGCTACCCGTGACATATTCGATATGCAAAACACAGTAACAATAAGTCTCACAGTGGAGACGTTACTGGGCCCACTCGAGCAAATCGATGAACAACGGGAGGACGGTGACAGTGACAGTGATGTTGTTGCAATAAGCAGAAGTCACACACACACACACACACACACACACACACACACACACACACACACACACACACACACACCCCTGGCTGGTATGCTCTCATCACATTTATAGTGGTGATGCTTTTGCAGGTGTGACCGCCAGGGGCCGCTGTGTTGCTGACACAGTTCATTGGGGTCACACTTGCCTTTTGGGCTGTAGTCCTTGCACACTCTCTGCTGCAGTGCTCTCTGGGAACTCACACCAGAGTTACACAGTCCTGGATGTGTAACTTCCACTGGTGCTTACACAGTCCTGATCGTTGTGTAGTTGGAAATTTCTCATGGTAACCTCATGGCGCACAGGTACCCAAATCACACCTTCACGACTGGGGGCCATGGTGGGGTGGGGGTTCCTAACAGGGTTGAATGTGTAACCGGTGAGTGAAAAAACAACTAAAGCTGCACCAGGGTGAGAATCTCGAGCCGCTAACACATCTGGATTCTGCTGTTGTGTTTCCCTTAAAAATTTATTTCAGGCTCTGTGGTCTAGAATAACACAATCCCTTACCGACCCTCCCCCAGAGTGTCCACTTCTCTCCATCACTGTCCTGGGGATCTCCCTGAATCCCCCATCCCCTGTGGGAAGCTTCCTGCTAAAAACTAATTCTCGGTTTTTGTTTCTTTTGAGTGTTTCTCAGATCCTTACTATGTTTCTTTATATCCTACACAGGAGAAAGATCATTCTAATTATTATTATTTTTGATTGAGCTTCGGCTGTTGGGTCACAGTGAAATTATTTAGAAACCTTCTATATGAAATACCTTCATGGATCTGAAACAGGTCCCAGGAGGGAAATTACTGCTGTTCCCCTACTGATAATCCCTATGCCCTGGGTACCTTTACGCAAATGAGGGCTTGTTTAGGGCCCTAACTCTTGTTGGAATTTGTCAGTATTAATGGAGGTAAGTTTCAGCAGCATCAATGGGGTAATCTGGCTTTTGATCACTTCCTGGATTAGGGGGTCACAGGTATAAACTTCAGGAGCTTGAATTCAAATTTCAGTTCCTCCTCTACTTTATTAGACAGAAGCATCCTGAGAAGAGACAAGAACTTGACAAAGGAGGTAAGAGAATGTGACAGTGAAGTTAAGAGCACAATCTGACCTTCTTGGGTCCATAACCTTGAAGAAGTCTTAGGGGATGAAGAGCTAGTACATCAGTTGAGGTCCTGGCCCTGCAGGCATCCTACCTTGATTCAGCCCCCAGTAATTGCATATGGTCCTGAGCACTGATGGGAATGAGTCCTGAGCTTATCCAGATGGAGCCTAATAAAACCTTTCCCCCAATAAATTGAGAATAAGCTAATTAAAAATATTAAAAAAATGACCTTTAATTCTTCTGTCTCATATTTCTCATGGCAAATTGAGGAAAATGCATGTCTATAGAAACCTTATAACCATTAGGTGAGATAGTATTGGCAAAAAGTTTAGCATAGACTCTGGCTCATAATAAAAGTTCATAGATAAAAATATTTTTTTATTTACAATTGAATGGAGTATCTGGCATATTGGGAAAAGGCAATCATTGTGTTTTTGCATTCCGATTTTCCAGTGGACATATTCCTCAAGCTTAGCAAAGTGCAGAAATTTAATAATGAGATTCTAGGCAACTAAGATCAATCTCGAGTAATGAGGAGCTGTCGCTTGCTCCATTAAATAAGCTCACTAATGGCCCGTGAGTCAACAGGATTCAATATGTTTGCTTTTTAGACAAATGAAACATGGAACGGGAGGCAGAGGTAAGCCGAGAGTGGCCTGGATTGGTTGTCAGGTGCCTTCCAGAAAAGCGTGTGTGCCCCCTTTGCTGGAAGCTGGAGCTCTGGGCAAAGTATACCAAGGTGAGGATGCTCAGGTGGCTACCCAGGACACCGCGGGTGTGGCCCCTACCTCCGCACAAAGGGGACTGATAGTAGGCGTGTGCTGCTCACTTTCTTACACCCGGATTCCCTGGGGCTGACTGCTTCCTGTCCTGCCATCTCTACTGCAGGGGTGTCATATAATATCCTCAGGACTGGTCTTGCCAGGACACTCATAATGGCAGCGCAGCAAGAAGACATCTCTTGTGCAGAAGGAGGAAAGAGGGACTGAGAGACGAGGCCATCTGTGTCAGAGCCTCTCCACTGGGAACCCTTTTCTCCATGTTACTCCAGCCTTCTCCTGCGGGCCTTTCGTCTTTCCACAGAGCTTCAGCTTTGGTTGTGGTGAGTAGATGAGAAAAGGCAGAACGTGTCAGGGCCAAGCACCTCAAGATCCAGTGAATTAACCATGTGCTCGCTGCCCAAACTATCTATTCTACCTCAGAGGGACTGGTCACCCAATCCCTGTGTGTATGCCTGTGTGGGGGGGCTTGTGTGTGTGTGTGTGTGCTTGTGTATGTATTTGTGTGTGTGCTTGTGTATGTGCATATGTGTGCTTGTGTGTGCCTGTGTATGTGCGTGTGTGTGTGTCCTTGTATGCCTGCATGTGCATGCGTGTGCATGTGTATATCCTTGTGTGTGTGCTTGTGAATGCGTGCTTGTGTGTGTGCTTCAGTGCGTGCATGTACATGTGTGCGTCTGCATGTGTGTGTATGTGTGTGTGTGTGTGTGTGTGTGCACGTGCGCCCATATGCATGTTTCCTTACACCTTCAAGCCAAAACTCTATAGCTATCTGGATGTCTTCCAATTCAGCTCAGTTCTGACAGTTTCCACAGAGAGCACGGGGTGACACAGATAAGGGGCCCAGTCCCTCAGGGGTCCATCCCAAGCCCTGCTTGTTCCCTGTGGCCTCAGGCATACAGAGCTAGCCAGAGTGGGAATTCTCACAGCTCACTCTTTGGAATAGAAGAATTTGCCAGAGGGAGAGCCAGGTACTCACCAGATGAGATGCTTTAGTGCAAGGACATGAGCGGATACAGGAAATGGATGTGCAAAGCAGGGAATGGGAAGGGACCAGAGCCTCCCAACCCACCCAGAGCACCGCCCTCTGCAGCTCCATGTGTCCTAGCCTGGCCTTTGGGATTTTTTTAAAAATATTGAATAAATATAGTTTTATTTATTTCTTTATTTTTAAATTTTATTGAATCACCGTGAGATAGTCACAAGCTCTCATGTTTGGGTTACAATCACACAATGATCAAACACCCATCCCCCCACCAGTGCACATTCCCCACCACCAATATCCCCGGTATAATCCCCTTTCCCACCCTCCCCCTGCCTCCATGGAAGACATGATTCCCCAGAATCCCTCTCCACTTTGGGGCATTATGGTTTGCAATACAGACCCTGAGATGTTATCATGTTTGGTCCTTTATCTACTTTCTGCACACATCTCCCATCCCAACCGATTCCTCCAGCCATCTTTTTCTTGGTGATCTCTTCTCTATTCCAGCTGCCTTCTCCTCTTTGCTCATAAAGCAGGCTTCCAGCTGTGGAGCCTTTGGGATTTTTATTAGGTGGATGGGATTGGTGTGTCAGTGTCTCAACTGGGACCATAAGACACCTCCCTACCCCAGGGGCCTCCTGGGTATTCCAACGGGGACACAAGTGAATGTTTCCTAAGTTAGAAGGCCCTGGCATAAGACTAGGGGGCTAACTGGTAGAACAGCGCTGGAGTTAATAGAGAGAAGTAATGTGAAGGGGAGACCAAGCATGCCCAGGATTAGGCTTGGCCCGACTAAGCCAGGCACGCATATGTGATTTTATTCTAAATCAATATCACACGGCCTGACTTTCTATTGGTGGGTTTCCTTCTCCTTGAGAACACATGTGCACAGTTTTCTACCAGGCTCTTTTATTTTTAAAATTATATTTGTTTTTATAAGCAGTGCATTCACTGCTTATGGAAAATTCAAAAGATCTCAATAGGTATGGTAAAAAAAATCTTTCTTCATCCTAATTCACTCAGCCTTCCTCTTCAAGTGCAATGTTCCCACTTTAGTTCATGGTTCTGGATTTACTTTATGTGTACATTATCAAGAAAATGTAGGCATCAGGATTTTCAGATCAGTTACAAATATCTCTGTAAGACTGAAATAGAAGCAACACCTAAAAATAAAAACAGATAACATGGCAGTTTCCAAGAAATCATCACACAAAAATAGCATTCCCATTTCTCCAATCAAATGTTTATTTGCATTTTAGGTTTATTGCAAGTGAACACTGATGTCAAATAACTCTCCTTGTTGAGTAAAGAGCTGCCCCAAAGAAAGGGATTCCAGAGATAAGTTTGCTAAGAAGCAGAAAATACTATTATGTGTATGTTTTTTATAACCTCAATAATAATGTCAACTTTCTTTCTGGAGCATATCTGGGGAGGTCGGGCAGGGACTGCAGTGGGAGCCCCTGTGGCAATTGTTGGCCAACAAGATCATTGGTTGACTATGCGGCTTTCAGGAAAGATGAAGTCATGAACTTTGCTTATAAATGGAGAGACATGGAGAGTATCATGCTAAGTGAAATGAGTCAGAAAGAGAGGGACAGACAGAGAAGGACTGCACTCATTTGTGGAGTATAAAACAATATAACATGAGGCTGACACCTAAGGATAGTAGATACACAGATAGATTTCTCCATAGCTGGAAGCCTGTCTCATGAGCAAAGGGGAGAAGGCAGCTGGAATGGATCGCTAAGAAAATGATAGATGGCTTAAGGAATCAGTCGGGATGAAAGATGTGTGCAGAAAGTAGATAAAGGACCAAACATGATAACCTCTCAGTGTCTGTATTGCAAACCATAATGCCCAAAAGTAGAGCGAGATTATGGGGAATCATGTCTGCCATGGAGGCAGGGGTGGGTGGGAAAGGGGGGGTATACCGGGGATATTGGTAGTGGGGAGTGTGCACTCGTGGAGGGTTGGGTGTTTGATCAATTTGTGATTGTAACCCAAACATGAGAGTTTGTGACTATCTCGTGGTGATTCAATAAAATTAAAAAAAAATCATTGGTTTACTCAAAGGGCCTGAGGGTGTGTGGTACTTGGACCCTGCAGTGCTGAGGGTACATGGGCCATCCTGATTGTGCTGGGAGGTGGAGGGTCTCCAGGACCACACCAGATGATGCTCTGTGGCTGCCAGAACTGCAAAAGCAATGCTCAGGGACCATGGGGTGTGGAAACCTAACCTTGAGTGCTTGCTAGGCAGGCACCCTAGTGACTGTTCAATCTTCCTGCCCGTGAAGCACTTCTTAACATTAAGGTTTTTGAGGGTGTGTGTGGGGGGGATACACAACTATAATATAGTGGGTTTGTTTGCTGTACACACAATTGGCCTGGGTTCAATCCCCTGCACCTTGTAGGGTGCCCTGATCCCTGAGCACAGAGCCAGGAGTAAGCCTTAAGCATGCTGGGTATAGCCCCCTAAGCATAAAGAAACAAAGAAGGTTTACAGGGGACACACCCTGGTGCTTGGAATACTGAGACTCTTCCCAGTGGTGCTGAAGTGAGGGGAAGGCCTGGTGCCAGGGATCAAATTTAGGGCCTTGTACATCACAGGCTTTTGTCTGCTGTCTTGAACCATCTTCCTGGCTCTCTTGGGAAACATTTCAAAGATAATTTAGGCCTCAGGACTTTTCACTCAGACACTTAATTGTGCATTTCAAGAAAAGTAGTTACTTTCTCTTTCTTTCTTTCTTTCTTTCTTTCTTTCTTTCTTTCTTTCTTTCTTTCATGCTCCCACATTTTAATTTTTAAAGCTAAAAGAATTATTTTAGGCAAAATGTGTCCAATATTGTGAATTGCAGGCTTTCTCACACAAATCATTTCAGCATCACAGCCTCCATTAGAGCGCCCACTTCCCTTCACCATTGTCCCAGGGTTCCCTTCCTATCCCCTTCCATCCCCTACCCCCACCCCAAACTTCCTACTGAAGAGCAGTTACAGATCTCAGTTCCTACTACCTTTGGACATTCTCTGGTCCCCTGTGTTCCTTTCCATCCTGCATCTGACAGAGCTCATTCTGTGGAACCCTCTCCTCCTGACCACCTTCCCTCAACATGACACTCTTCAAACCTGTCCATTAGCAGTAAATTGCATTTCGGTTTTATCTTACAGGTGAGTAACATTCCATGTATCACAGTTTCTTCATCCACTCAACTGTTCTTGGACACTTGGGTTGTTTCCAGATTTTGGCTACCTTGAATAGTGCTGCACTGAACACAGGAGCACAAATGTCTTTTCTGAATAAAACGTGCTTTTGTGGCAGATTCCAAGAAGTGGAACAGTTGGGTCAGATGAGAGCTTAATTCTTAGTGTTTTTATGAGTGTCCATATGGTTTTCCAAAATGGCTGGACCAATTGACATTCCCACCGGCAGTGATTGAGGGTCCTTGGAAAGTTATACATTTTCTGACTTTATCCTAACATCATTATCATGCCATAGTTAAAAATTCCTTGATATCAATCTAACTTGGACAACACTGCAAAATTTCCTTATCATCTAAAACAACTTTGCTTTCTTTTTTCTTTCTTCCTTTTTTCTTCACCTTTCTTTCTTTCTTTCTTTCTTTCTTTCTTTCTTTCTTTCTTTCTTTCTTTCTTTCTTTCTTTCTCCCTCCCTCCCCTTCTCTCTTTCTCTCTCTCTTTCTTTCTTTCTTTCTTTCTTTCTTTCTCTCATTCTCCTTCCTTCCTTCCTTCCTTCCTTCCTTCCTTCCTTCCTTCCTTCCTTCCTTCCCTCCCTCCCTCCCTCCCTCCCTTCCCTCTCTCCCTCTCTCTCTCTTTTTCTTTCTTTCTTTCTTCCTTTTTTCTTCACCTTTCTTTCTTTCTTTCTTTCTTTCTTTCTTTCCTTCTTTCTTTCTTTCCTTCTTTCTTTCTTTCTTTCTTTCTTTCTTTCTCTTTCCCTCCCTCCCCTTCTCTCTTTCTCTTTCTTTCTTTCTTTCTTTCTCTCATTCTCTTTCTTTCTTTCTTTCTTTCTTTCTTTCTTTCTTTCTTTCTTTCTCTCTCTCTTTCTTTCTTTCTTCCCTTTCTTTCTTCCCTTTCTTCTTTCTTTTTTCTTTCTTTTTTGTGGGCTCAGGATAACCATAAGGGGTGCAGGGATTGAACCAGTGCCACCTTCACGCAAGGCGAGCGCCTATCAACTGTACTGTTGCTCCAGCCAAACAGAAGGAAGTTGTTCTCTAACTCCTCCACTGACAACTTAGTAAATGATTTTATTGCACTATTTCAAGTGCGTGGTATCTGAAGATTGAATTTGATGCGGAAGAAGGGGAGGGAGTAGAACTAGAGAAAGGGGTTCCAGTCAGTGTTACAAAGAGGATCTTTCATATTTCACAACCTGTTGTGTAAATAACCCACGTGATTGATTTCAAATGAAAACATGAGGCCATAAAGCACGGACCTGGAAACAGACCCCTGGAATCTGCCCCCATACGCTGCAGACGCTGATTCCTGCATATCCTTGAAATTCCTTGAGCAAGTTTCTCTGAATATTTGGGAGATAAAAGGAACATAGGGAACCTGGGAAAATTCTCCAACGAGGCGCACAATAGAGGCCAGTGGGACGAAGAAGGCCTGAGACTTCAAACCCCGTCTATGGAGAGAGCCCTGTGAGAGGGATGTACCCGCTGCCTCTGGAGAGAATTTGAATCTATTTTTCTTTTCCAGTTTTTCCAATGCAATGGGCAAGGGGTTGTTTCTCACCATTGTTTTTTCTTTATGGTTGTTTAAGGGGTGTTCTCATGGCTACAGAGTTCAATGGCAAGGGATCCTTCCTCCAAGTAACATCTGCAGCGCTGACTGTAAATCTCTATCCAGAGTTCAGTCACCTCTACTCACATGGCAGACACGCAAGTATGTTTGGCACAGGATCAGATAAATGAGAAGATTCCTATATTTATGATCTTCTTGAAGAGACGTTCTCCCTCTTTCATGGGGAAAAGACAGATGACCAAGGACTAATTAAACCCAAACCAAAAATATTGTCATTTTAGTTGAGGCAACAGAGTTTTTAATAGGCACATGATGTCACTTTGATGTCACTAGCAGCTATTCTTGAAGAAAAAATGTCTGTTATGTTTTGTCCTTAGAAAAGTTATTATTTGGGAAGCTTGCAAAGTTCTGAACTTTTCAGACTTTCCAGAAAATTAATGAAATAATATTTGAAATAGGCTTTGTTTCTAAGTTTTCTGGCCTTTGCCCTGCAGTATCAAGGGTTCCTCCTGGCATGGTGTTTGGGGGTCCTCCTGGGGGTGCTCTGGGAACATGCACCTCCAGACTGAATGTTCTTCATGCAAAACTGGGCCTCCTGCATGCTAAGCATGTGTATTAGCTCTTTGGACTCGATTTCTGGCCCTACAAGAGGCACTTTTGACTTAAGGGGAAAATCCACTTTTCTATCTTTTTCTAATCATTTAGGAGTCGAAGTTATGTGTGTTCAACATTAACTACTTAAATCTTTTTTTTTTTGTGATCAGGCCCTCAATGAGTAAAAGTCAGGATCAAAAGCCAAAAAATATTATTTATTATGCCTTAATAGTTATAAAAGATGTACCAAAAGGGGGGATTTTATAAGCAATGTCGAGAAAGATAATACAATGTCTTTACCTTTTATAAGCACAAAAGGGATTTAAGCTTATAAATCTCAACATAAAACTTACATAAAGGCTCGAATTCAGAAAAGTAATTTTGGTTAGCTTTTTCTCATTTAAGAGTTCTCTCTTTTGTTCTGTCTC
This sequence comes from Sorex fumeus, assembly GCF_029834395.1. Taxonomy (NCBI): domain Eukaryota; kingdom Metazoa; phylum Chordata; class Mammalia; order Eulipotyphla; family Soricidae; genus Sorex; species Sorex fumeus. The sequence continues at coordinate 7,549,418 of NW_026606070.1, forward strand.
TCTTCTCTCTCCTAGAAGATTGGATCCAGTCTCAGGAGAGACTCATGTGGGTCAGCAGAAGAATGCTCTACAGCATCTAGGTTTCAGCATGAACGATTTATATATTAGCTGTCACATAGCAATGTTAGCCCATCAAAAAATGTCTGCTGCACTCGGAAAAGAGCCAAGATTTTGACAGGTTTCAAAAATTCATAACAGTTTTATTCCCCTTATTTTCTTTAATATTCATAATTATCATATCCCATCGGCAATTTAATGGGAAATAATCCTCAAAACCCCATAAATATAAGCTCTGGGAAAGTTTCTTATTTGTAGTTTGTGTGACTAGGTTCAGTGAATTTTTATTTATCTGAAAACTGGACCTTGAGTTTTTTGTAGATAAATTAACTTATGAATAAACAAAACTGCTGGTCATTAGTATCAAAGACGTACTAATATTTTCCTTTACATACATAACTATCTGTAGTTAAATATGTGTATATATCTATATTTACATACATGTATATTCAGTCAGGAGGGATTTTTTTTTTTTGGTGGGGGGAGTTGTCACACCCAGCAGTGCTGAAGGCTTACTCCTGGCTCTGAGTTCAGGGATCACTCCTGGCAAGGTTCTGTGGACCATATAGGGTGTGGGGGGTCCAACAAGATTGGGTGTGTGCAAGGCAAGAGCTCTACTTGCTATGCTTATTCTCTGCAGGTTTTAAAAAAATATTCTGGTTGGCTTGTCATGTTGGCGAGTTCTTCACAGTTCTTATTTGCAGATAGATGACCTGTTTTTCTACTTTAGGAAAATTTTCCAAAATAGAAATATAGTTACTTATAATTCCACGAATTTACGTACCCTGAGGCAATGCAAAAATTTCTTCAGGATGGTTCCTAAATCCCTGAGGATTTCCCACAGGAGACTGGGTGAAACCAAGGGATAGAAACTTCCCAGAAGGGAAAGTTGTATATTGGAGCTTGCATTTTGGAAAGGGGGGGGTCCATGTTTTCTATTTCTCTTTCTTCCCAGGGCACCCTTACAGTCTCCTTGAGTTATTCGCTCTTGCAGCCAGAGGTCTGTGCGCCTCCAATGTGTTTATGGGGTACCTGCACCTGAGAATTTGATAAGGAATTCCTGCTGCGATAAAAAGTGCTCTTAGGTCAAATGTGTAGTGGTAAAATTAATTGTTCTGAGACTGAATGTCTCAAGCCATCTATAAAAGCCATGTTATTTATTGCCTGGGATACCACCTGTGCAATGCAGCTGTCTCAACCATTTTATACACACATACACCCCCACACACATACTTCGAGAGGGAGCCGGGGAGGGAGGCTGAGAAATTAGATTCAAGTGGACGTTTTATTTGGGTTAAAGCCATCCTCTCTGGAGGTTTTGTTTTTCACCTAATTGAAAACATCTACTGTCCTTCTGCCAATGAAACCCGACCCGAGGCCATCCTGGAAAAAGGGGTCCTCGCCTCTGAACCATGAATCATTGATGATCTTGACTCAAATCTAGTCCCTAGTCTAAGGTTCTGCTTATCAAATAAAAATAGTAGCAAACAGCAGGATCCCCGAAGTGACAGCTCCTTGAGTCTCAGCCAAAGAATTGTCATTGGGCTTTTAGTCCCCAAATGTTTCATGGAGGAGCTAAAGTGGGATTCATTTAAACATCTCAAGGAGCCCAGTGAGAGATTTCTCCTACTGTACTCCCTGGTGCATGACCTCTATCATCTTTTGGAATTTTCTTGTCCTTTATTCACTACCTCCATTTTTCCTTACAGATTTGAGCAGTAGCAAGGTTTGGTTCGATTATTTGCCCTAAAGCAATTCAATTATTTTTCATTGATTTATGTCTGATTCCTATTTTCATTCATTGATATTAAAAGAAGCCAAAAAGGGCCAGAGAGTGGAGCCTAAGGAGGGTACTATCTTCACAGCCTAGATTAGGGTTTAGCAAATGGTCACCTAGGGAGCAAATCCAACTCTTTGGTCTGTGTTTTTATTTTTAAATAAAGTTTTATTGGAACACAGTTACATTAACCCCTTCCATGGCATTTATAGACGTTTTCAAGCTATAACTGCAGAGTTGACAAATCATACAGCAGGAAATATTATCATGACCTTTACCCCGCTACAGGTTGACATTTGAGGACTTTTCTAGCTTTGGAAAAAAACTGGCAAGGAACAAGACTCCTAAAAGTCTGAAAAACAGTAGACAATAAACCCAACATAACGGCATCCAAACTACCTGAACCTTGCACTGTCTTTCTGCTCTGAATGATAGATCTAACTATGGGGAGGATATTTTTTGGTGGTATTTACAAAAGGTTGTTGCTAGATCATTATTAATATCCTACAAAAGCAAAATCATTTTATGATAAAAGAGATTTCCTCGGGGAAATAAGTTTGTCACGTACTTAGTTCAAATACAGTCCAGGCATTGTGTTTGCTCAAGGACTTATGATTCACTACTGTGTAATGGTATAAGAGAGAATAGTGCTCACAGTTATTTCTCAGTCTAAATTAACCAGAGAAACTCTTTGTCTTGGCACATCTGGAAATACCTTATGGGACATTTTCTCAAGGAATACAGGCTAGAAATCCTCTTTAGGGTCTTAGTAGACATGAAATATGAGTATTTTCTTTTTTAAAAAAATATATTTCTTCAATTTTCCTTTCCAGCTGGCTGTGCAAATATTCATTGGGCACACCAAAGCACAACTTGTCCAACTTGTCCACTTACATTTCTTGAAATCCTTCTGTACCAGTTGGCAAAGAAGAACTTCTCTGAGTCCTCAAATATCTCGGCAACCTTAGTTATCCTGGCATCTACCTAAGACCATCCCAACCTCTATTCATTATTACTAACAACGGTGACTCTTCTGCAAGGGGTTTGGAACTGGAGAAAAAGTTCTAGGGTCTGTAATACTATCACGATGTCTTCTGGTTGATCCTGACCCAGACCCTCAGGGTTAAGTATTTTGTATATCATTAGCCAGTTCCAGCAAGAGTATGTTTCTTAGTTCATTAAGAAATATTATGCTTGCCATGAAGTAAAAGGCAGACTGTCAGGAACAGCCAGTATTACAATGTCAGAGTCATTGCTCAAGTGGGAAATTCAAAGGCTAGAACAATATCAGTTCTCACATAGGCTCCCGAACTTAGCCAGGCAAGTAAAGAAACATGATATGAGTGAGGAGGGAGGGTTGGTAGAAATATCTTGGGTAGCTGAGTGCCTCATTCAAACCTCCACGCTGAATGATTATCTCCAGCTGAACACTGGTATTTTTGTGATTATTGTCAATACACTGGTGATATCGCTAAAAAGTAATTGATCCATATTAGTGTGTGAAGACGTATGGGGGGATTTAGGTGAATGAATGTCCTTTGTAATAGAATGGATGTGAGCTGTGATGGGGAGGAGAAGCTGAGCATGTCAGCCTGACACAGGCAGACAGGATTGACCAGACGTGTATTCTGGAGGGAAGACTTGTGAGACAAGTTTTAATGTTGGCTTATTTAGGAAGGGGAAGAGAATGGAAGAGGACATTTCAGGCAAAGCCTAATTCTGCTTCTCATGCTCTGTCCTCTGACATTTCTACCTGCTTTAATTCTTTTTTAATTTTATAAAGTAATTTACAATAATTGATTCCATTTAATATTTGAACGCCAACCTCACCACTATTACACCTTCTCACCACCATATTTCAAATGTTTCTATCTCGGACCCCAACCCTTTCCCCAAAATAATTTATTTTGTATTGTTTGCTATAAAAAACCACTGAAAATGATACAAAAAAGTTTCCCTGGAGGAACAAGTGTGAAGATTGTTATATTTCACCTAGGGGTCATTAAGCTCTTCTATAAGGGATCACAAACATGTTGTTAAAGGTTGAGCCTTGTGTGCTTATATAGCACTGTCCTCCCGCTGTTCATCTATTTGCTCGAGTGGGCACCAGTACCGTCTCCATCTCTGTTGTGAGACTTGTTATTACTATTTTTGGCATATTGAATATTCCATGGGGAGATTGCCAGGCTCTACCATGGGGGTGGGATACTCTCGGTAGCTTTTCAGGCTCTCTGAGAGGGGTGGAGGAATCGAACTCGGGTCAGCCATGTGCAAGGCAAATGCCCTACCTGCAGTGCTATCGCTTCAGTGCATGTGCATATATATATATATATCTGCAAAAAACAATATTTCCCTCTAAGTTTGGTTACCTCCCATGGTTGTGGCGTGTGGCGTGTTATACTCCCTTCTGAGAGAGAAGGACTATGCGACTCTGGATGATGACTGATGACAAAATTATCTGATGCCAGCCTGAGGTGACTTATGGGCATGATTCCTGAGTTGCTGGAAGCAGGGGCATATGGTTGGAGGTCACCCATTCCTGGTTCTCTTGAACCCAGAGTTTTCAGTCACGAATCCCTCATAACTGGGTTTTCTGCAGATTCACTCGTGGGTGAGGCTTGGCCCAAGCATGTGGAGAGCAGCCATGAGTATGGTGATGGTTGAGTTCTGGAGGCTTTTGGCTGCCCAGGCTTGGTCCCTTGGGGCGGGGAGGGGTGTCACCTGTCCCCTTTCAGAGTGGCCTGAATGAAACAGCCTGGTGCAGGGTCCCTGTGGCATGGTTATGGTGTATGTCATGTTATGTTCCCTCCCGTGAGAGAAGGACCATGTGACTTTGGATGGTGGCTGATTCTACCTGCTTTTAAAGTCACATGCCGAGTGCTATGTTTGACTTGAAACTCCCTTAATCCTCAATCAGATGTGGTGACTCTCAGCTTCCAGCTACTGGGGCCTTGACACTCTAGGGACGGGGAAATAATTTTCTCTCTATGCTCCTAAGCTCTTAGCTGAGACACTGTAATAAAAGACAGGTTTTCAAGAGAAAGACAAATAGAAGTTTAATTTTCTTTCAGAGACGAAGAATCTTATTGCTTGCAGCCCAGGATGCTGGATAGGCTTCATACTCATGTCCCATGGGTCAGAGGTGGAGGGAGTCAGGGGATGCTGATCATAAGGATGCAGGAAGGAAACTGTTCGAGCTTAGAAAGGTTGTGTCTTTCATAATGGCTGTAGGCTGGACCATTATTCCAAAAAGAGAAATTTTAGTTTTTTAACTGGACAGTAAGCAGACCTGTGCTTTGTTCCACAGAGAAGCATTACACAGAGGTCGGTCATTGTGCAAACATTCTTGAAAACATAGCCTGGGGGGCCAGAGTGATATTACAGTGGGTGGAGGACTTCCCTGGCATATGGTCAATCTGGGTTCGATCCCTGGCATCCCATGTGGTTCCCTGAGCACTTCCAGAAGTAATTCCTAAGTGCAGAGTCAGAAGCAAGCCCAGTGTGCCACTCTGGTCTTGGCTGAAAAAGCAAAAACCAAAAAGGGAAAAAGAAAAAAAGTGAAGTCTGGGACAAAAGGACAATTAGTGCCTTTTCTAAGAATAGACAGGAGGGGCTGGAGCGATAGTACAGCGGGTAGGGTGTTTGCCTTGCAAGCAGCCAACATGAGTTTGTTTCCCAGCATCCCATATGGTCCCCTGAGCACTGCCAGGAGTAATCCCTGAGTGCAGAGCCAGGAGTAACCCCTGTGCATTGCCAGGTGTGACCCTCTCCCTAAAAAAAAAAGAATAGACAGGAAAGAAATGAGGAGAAGTGTCTCTAAAGAGAAGCTTATGAACATGCACCCTTCCTACTTCCAGACAAGTAAACAAAATTTTATACAAATTTTATACTGTATAACTGGGGGATACCCAGGGGAAAATTAGGAACAGCCAAAGGTGGCTAAAGATTGAGGATGAATGACTACCTTAAGAGTGAATTTCTATAGATTTCCCAGCAAAGAGTAACTAGTTTTTAGATCACAGGAGCAGGCCCTTAGAAGATAGGAGATAAAAACGTTTTTGGAAAAATTTGTCCGGATATAGCATTGACTTTTAGTTTCCTATCTGGGATAAGAGCCCTTCTTCTCTGGTTGATGAAATTCCCAGTACGTTGGAATATGACTGCCAAGTTCCTCATGGAGGGTCTGTCTTTAGACAGAAAGATCAGAGAAAATTTCCCCCACCTGCTAATTTTGAATTGTGTGTGTTTGTGTGTTTGTGTGTGTGTGCGTGAGAGGGAGAGAGACAGACCAAGGTTCAAGCCTAAAGCCTTACAAATGCAAGGCAAGTACTCCTTCCTCTGTGCTCAATCCATCCCTGGCCCCCACATTTCTTATTTTTAAATGCCTCTTGCTCCAAATTATCACCATACCTGGTGATTTGTTTTTTCAGTGTCAAGGATAGAATCCAGGGTTTAACACATGCGAGGCCTGGGCTCTACCTCCAAGCCACATCCCAGACCATTTATGCAGTAGCATATTCCCTGTAGCATACTCTCTCATACTCTGATCCCCTACAGTACTGATCTTTTCTATTGAGCTGAGCTCTTCTGAGGGTAATCATCTTTTAATTGATTTATGTAATTTCCTCCCACCCCTTCCCCTTCCTTGGCTATAGCCATTGGAGTGACTGGGACTTTCACGCCTCTTGAGGTGTGAGGGGTCCCATTTAAATGGCAGAGCATCCAGAATGACATGTGGCATGCAGGAGGGTGCTTCCTGGCGTCAACTTCATGGCCTCATGCCTGCAAGGCTAGTGCACCCTCTCTGGGATCCTTGGTCATTTTTTATATATCCTTGTCCAATACATTGTGTGTTCCATTGAGACAGGAGTAGAATTTGTATAAACATAGTATACAATTGACATGGCAAGGAAGGGCTAAGAAACTTGGTCTTTCATGGGAAAATGTTCTCTTGTGCAGACACAGCAGAATTTGACAACCGCAACATTCAGTTATTCTCTTAAGTAAACTCCTCCTAGATATTTATACAAGGACCAGTAACTCTTGTACCTTGTCCTTTAACCTGCCAACACCCATCAACTCTCCTTTCCATTTCTGATCAGTTCCCATCATTGATCAGGGTTTTCTTTCAAGGCCCCATAGTAAGCCCAGGAATCTTGTAAGTTATTGCCAACAAAGCTAATGAGCTGAAAATACTGAACTTCAGGAGGTGAAAACAGAAAGGTCTCAGGCCAGTTAGAAGCAAATGAAAGAACCATCAATAACCACAACTGGGTTAGGTGCACAGTGTAAGACATTTATAGGGCAACAATCATACCGACTCACTTGACAGTTTACACTGGCTTCCCAACACTCTGGGTTAGATTTAGTTAGAATATGAGTGGTACTCTGCTATAAGAAATCTCTACACAAAAACCTCTTTTGAAATTTTGTACAAATGCTACCCTTTCATAATTTACATAATAAATACAATAATCATTCCATTTTAAAATATGCCCACACTCTAACCCTTGGATGTGTGCTTCCATTTTCAATCAGCTATTGTACTAGTTTATCTCTCTAATTTGCTGCTGGATTCTCTTCTTTGGTCAGATTCCTAGGGGTTAGGTTAACAGCATTCAACTCTGATCAGACTATTCCTACAACAGTGTGGCAAAAAAGATTTTATTTTTGTAAAACTGAGTTGAAAAAAGTCCCCATACACCTATTCTCTTGTTTTTCATTTCTTTTCTCTATACCTGTTGGATTGTCTTGTCAAAAACATATATATGTATATATATATATACACATATATATATGTTGTTTATTTTTGAATAAGTTTTTGAGAGAGCGAGGCAATGTTCCCTTATATAGAGGGGACAATTAATAATGCTATTTAACAGGAAGGACATGAGATCCTATAAAGGAAAATATATAACTGTTTGCATCTAGAAACTGATAAAATTTCAGGGATTAAAACAGTTTTGGACATATTATATGTATATATATATATGTCTTTTATTATTCCTCTGTTCTATTTTGTCCATGTTTGTTTTGCTAAACATGTGTTTAGAAAACCTGACTTAGAAGCAATAAATCTGAAATTGGATGAGTCAAGATTTCTCATTATAAATTCAGTATAATTATTTAATATTTTTAGTATCTAAAGATATAAATTTCTACCAATACTCTGGGCATTTCTACATAAGACTAGCAAAAATAATGCTTTGACTCTTTAAAAAATCAAAACATTTTGATCACTGAGATTTACCATGAGGAGGGTTTCATGAACATAAAGTTTCAATACCGCCTCTCCACCGCCACTGTCCAATTTCCCTGTTCCCATGTCTTCCGCCAACTCCCAGTGGTAAGACCAATAATGAGTTCTAGGTTCTGTTGCCTTTGGGCAACAAAGAATGATACAGATTCAGTGACTGTACAGCTAACAAATCAACTTCAGCATCTCTAAATGAACGGCTGCTGGGCTTCTGTTAGGATCCGCCTCCACTTCCCTCTTCCCTAATGAGTTGGTACATAAAACAAAGGACCGACTGCTAGTTCAGTTGGGGGCGTGTGGGAACGGGTGTCCACAGTCTATAGACTTGAGACTGTGGGGATGCTCTGCTCCTTTTGGCAGGATGCTTCTCCCTGCCAGGCCGTCTGTTCAAGCCTGTACTCTCCCTAGATGCATTTTTTTTCATACCTGGACCCACATTTTCCCAAGCAGGACATTTTCTACCAAGACCAATGCTTGCTAAACCCAGGCTACTGCCCATATCCTAGGGCCTGCATATATAGGTCAATTTCCCTCAATCCTATTCAGAATCAGGTCAAATACTCACACAATAGAGGAAGATAATAAGTGAGGTCAAGGTCCAGAAATCATCTTGAGTCTTCTCCTTGTCCATATTTAAGAATGTCATCAGATTTAGGACAGAGTGGCTTTATCATTTAGCATGCTTGTGGTCTCCTAGGGTTGTCTGGATGCTATGTCCAGTTCCAGACATTCCCCGAGGGCTGTATGTGGTCTCAAACGTGGACATCACTCTTGCACAGGTTTTGCTGCCTTTCCTGTCAACTGGATTTTTCAGTGTATTTAAAAAGGCCCTCCCGTTGATCATCGATTTGCTCGAGCGGGCCCAGTAACGTCTCCATTGGAGACTTTGTTGTTACTGTGTTTGGCGTATCGAATACGTCACGAGGAGCTTGCCAGGCTCTGCTGTGCGGACGAGATACTCTCGGTAGCTTGCTGGGCTCTCCAAGAGGGGCAGAGGAATCGAACTCGGGTTGGCCAAGTTGGCTGCGTGCAAGGCAAATGCCCTACCGCTGTGCTATCGCTCCTTTCCGTGTATATGTGACACTAAACTCCTTGCTTGCCTTCACTTCAACCTCAACTACTTCTTTTTCTCCATAGCTTCTTAGGGAAATTATAATTTTTCTCTCATTTGGCATTTTTCCACCCTTCTGTTTATGTCTCATTTTTGCTCTATTTTCTTTGTCCTTTTTTTCTTTCGGTTTTGAAGAAACCATATCCCAAGGTACTCAGGGGCAATTCCTAGTGTTCCTGGCTCTGTGCTCAGGCTTGGTCCCTGTGGTGCTCAGGGGACCATAGATGGATGGTGCCATGGATTTGAACCAGAGTTGGCTGTGTGCAAGGCAAGTGCCTTAGCCCCTGTGTATCTCTCTCGTACTCTTGGTCTATTTCTTTTTTCATTTTCATTTATTTTATCAAGAGATTATGATACATTGACTTTTCTTTAACTTTTCCATGTTAAAAATAGTTACCCAAGAGAGAGAGAGAACAAGGGGGAATGCCCTGCCACAGAGGCAGGGTGGAACAGGTGGGATGGGGGGTGGGAGGGATGCTGGGACCCGTGGTGGTGGAGGATGGGCACTGGTGGAGGGATGGGTACTTGATTATGGTATAACTGAAACCCAAGCACAAAAATTTATAAGTCTATAACTGTATCTCATGGTGTTTCACTAATAAAAAAATTTAAAAAAAATAGTGACCCTCACTTACTTTGTATTTGCATACATCGATTAAGAGATATCATTTAACCATTCTGCCCCAGGCATCTTCCCAGGTTCCCCACACTAAGTTTTCATACTCCATGAGCATGTTTGGTTTTGTTTTGTCTTGGGGCCATATCTGGTAGGTCTTACTACCAGGTTCTGCACTCAGAGATCACTCCTGGTGGTGCTCAGGAGACCATGTGGGGTGCTGGGGTATTGAACCCAGGTCAGCCATGTGCAAGGCATGCATCCTCTTCTTATCCTCTTCTTATCTCTTCTTATCCAGGCCCCTTTGGGTATAGGTCCTAAAGTTTACTTTGGTGAGTCTTCAAGTGACACCTGACCACTTCTGTTGTACCTTATCTCTTCTTGCAAAACATGAAGACAGCAAATTCCAATCACCCAGCTACTATAAAATGTAGACTCTTGTTTGCGTGATCTGGGAAATATCAGTCAGTAACGAGTGATTAAATTTAAACATTTACTTTTATTGCCCTCTATGCTCTGTGGAAAGTCCCTGGCAATGTAAAAGAAAAGAAGGAGAAGAAGGAGGAATTGCGATGATGAGGAGGAGAAGGATATGAGTAGGCAATGAGCAACTAGAAGTATTAAATAATTTGTGAGAAAGTTACAAAGTCATGTTTTAAGCCACAGATGCAGTCACAGGTAGGGGATGGTCTTGTAGTTATACATAGTGACTTTGAGTGACTGGAGTCTTCATGTGGAATCTAACTGGAAAGGGCCGTACAAGTTTTTTCATTTTCACTCTCAAGGATGAAGGCAAATAACATGGCATGTAGAGAGCTTTCTCAATTCTCCCGATTCTTAAAAGACTTATGACCATAAAGCTATTAGTCAGTAAAATTAACTTGACCATTACAGAAAATATCCTTAATTTGTATCGATTTCCTGCCAGAAATTTCCCATGTACCTGTTGTATAAAGTACTACCATAAAGTCATTCAAATAACATTTTAATTATAGCATTTCATCATATCGACAAATCGTATTAATTTGTTTTGCTAAACTTGGGGCCCGGCAAGCTACCGAGAGTATTGGATATGCCAGACACAGTAACAACAAAGTCTCCAATGGAGACGTTACTGGGCCCGCTCGAGCAAATCGACGATCAACGGGAGGAAAGAAAGAAAAGAAACTTGGGGCAATTTGATCATTTCCAAGTTTTTATTATGATAGCGCTGCAATGAATTTTCTTTGTGTGTGCCTCTGATTATTTAAGGGTTAAGTTCTAGAAGTGGAATTCTTGTCTAAAGGTCTTCTCTTACAGAAAATACACCAATGGAGGATAGTATAAGGTCTATTTCCTGATTGCACTTTGTACTTTCAAGAGTGCATTGGTCATGTTTTGAGTGCTACAATTAGCTGAGGAAATCTACAGGGTAATAGAAGTGAGGAAGGCAACGGTTAGTCCTAGTAGTTGAGATGGTTACGTTCCTATAACTGAGCTAGTAGAGATGTTAGAACACTACGTGCTTAATTGCAGTCTGAATTTCTCTTGCTGTAATTCTTACATACTCCCAAACTATGCTTATGCTTATTTTGTCTCTAACTTACTTTTTTTCACTTTTTAATTCATAAAGATATTTCTAGATGGTCCCTAAGGTGTCAGTTAAGCTTCATAGATGGCCACTAAGAGGTGTTTAGAGTTTTATGTTGTGCCTTTGTCTCTGCAAACTTTTCTTTCCATCCCCTGACCTCCCTATTCACAATCAGGAATTCTAATATCTTGTACCATGATCATCACTCGTGTCAGATGTAGAATCTCAGATCCTACCCAAGTATAAAGAGAAACTGCATTTTAACAAGACACTTAGGTGACTTGCAGTCAAATTAACATTTGAGGTCTATTTTTTTTTTGTTTGTTTGTTTCTGTTCCTTTTTTTTTTCCTTTTTGGATCACACCCAGCTATGCTCAGATGCTCAGGAGTAACTCTTGGCTCTGCACTCAGTAATTACTTCTGGTGGTACTCAGGGGACCAAATGAGATGCTGGGGATTGATTGGGGTTTTCTGCAAGCAAGACAAATGCTCTAACTACTTTACTATTGTTCTGGCCTTGAGGTCTATTGTTTTAAAACGTTTACACATCTGTACTGCAACACATTGTTAATACTTTAAAATACTCATAATAAAGGTTAGCAAAAAAATTTTAATGTCTTGAACTGATTGAGGGAGGGCAAGACCTCTATCTAAAATGTGATTAAATAGCTCCTGGGCAATCATTATAAATTGGGCCTTAATAAGTAACATCTTTACTTCTTACAGTTTAATAATATACTTAGGGATTTTGTCTCTGGAAATGTATTTCTTCCACAAGAGTAGCAAATGTCATCATAAAATAAAGAAATATGCTTGCTATAAAACAAAAACATAAAATTTAAAATAATTGGGAAAATATTTGGGTTTTTTTTGCTGTCTGTTGAAGATTTTTCATACATATTTCCTGCACCACACATATATTTTTATTTCAAATATGTATGAATGTTCTTTATTGATCCAAATATCTAAATTTTATTTTAAAATGATATAATTAATCTCTTTAAAGTGCTGTTTCCCAAAAAAGGTGTGTGTGTGTGTGGGGGGATGGGTAGAAAAGAAAGCAAAATAAAGTAAATTCTGCTGCTAATTTGATGTTTGTGATATTTTTAGAGAAAATCTTTGGGATTTTCTAGGGGAGAGATGATGTTGGGCCTTCTTTCTTTCCACTCACTGGTCAGCCCCTATGATGAGTTTTATTGCTTCTGGATATGGCTCTCCGGTGCTGAGAAAAGTTAACGAATGGTTCATGGTGGGGTCATATAACCAGATAAATATTTTGACCCATCTCTAGGGTCACTCCAGGGCTCATTGATTTCATAATCAATTCTCTGAGAAAGGTTGTGCAAGAGAGAAAAGGAAGCAGCTGCTGAGGGAACAGATTCACATATGAAAGTCTTGTCAGGACTCACAGGTAGAAGACGCCATGGTCCAAGGAGAGAGTTTAAAAGGAGCCTGGAATTTCAGTAACAAAGACTATAGAAATCACAGTAATGCCCAACATTGCAAGAACCTTTTTTTTAAAAACAAAGGATCTTATGAATATTTGCTGTGTGATACTAAAGCATCATTGAAAAGAAAGGTTGTTTCCCAAATATCAGGCCCATTATTTTAGATTTTTATAAAAAAAAAACAAATGTTTCATTTTTACATTTTCTGCTTATCACAAACTCCTGCCCTCAAATATACCCCTGGATATTTCTCTATAAGGGCAGCCTCAGTGCCTTATAGAGGAAAGCAGATTGAACAATTTACACCCAGTACTGTATCTATTCCAACTTAGAGAATATTTCCACTTTTCAAAATTCTCTCAGAGTAAAGAGGAGTTCTGACATCAGTTTTATTACAGCCATAGGGGATTTTTCTCCCTCAATCCCACTCTTTATAAAAATTGATTTCTTCTTTACAGTGTTGATGATCAATAAAAGCCTTTACTGAAGCTCCCCAAAGTGCTGGTGGTAATTCAGCCCTTCGGTAAATCTAGGGGTGCTCCCAGGGATTTCTGGACCAAAGTGTCCCACCACTTTTATGATGACATATGAGGGTTATATCCAGGGACTAATCTGACATCCTCTAAATTAAAAGTCATTGGAGCAGGTAGTTTAAGGAACAGATTTATACCAAGTTTCAAATGAAACAAAGGTATTCCTCACAGCTGTGAACCATCTGCAACCAATTTCCTCATACTCAGGGTATACTGAAGATAAATGTTACCCATGTTCACCCCCCACCCCCTCATCACACACAGACACTCATAGAATATGCCACCCAGAGGACCCTTAACATTTCTAAAGCGTACAGCTGTCCAGCCTCCCTTTGGCCTTTCTCTTGTAGTTCATATCAATTTCAAGCCATTATTACAATTACTCAGATACATTGTTTTAACCTGGAAATACTGCTTAGAAAAAGAAGGGATCATTTACTTGCTCTTGAGGTTCCCTGCTACGTTCAAGGCAGTCATGCATAATGTTAATATCATCATCTGGATCAATTCTCCAAAGAATCCAGAGGAAAATAGAAATAAGATGAATATATTCTAAGTAGCCCTGAGCAGGGCTTGGATCTGCAAATGGGTTTAAGAACGACATCAACTTGCCTTTCATTTTCTCAAATATAACTTGTGGCTATTCATAGTATTATCTCTTAGGGTCTTGAGAAAAGTAAATATAAAAATGAATGATAAACTTATTCCATGAGGCGGTTTAGCACTCAATAAAGATTAGCTATTGTCATTATCTGTATGAATATGTCTAAAGTCACTTTCACTCATCGTAATGATCATTAATAATATATTCAGATGTGGACATCATAGGTAATCACTTAGATTGATCACCACATAGCACCACATCCCACATTACAACACAATTGGCATTTACTCCAATTTCCCAAGCTGTAACTATCCTCTATATTTTACTAGAAGCTCATAATCTATAAGAGGTAATATACGCATTATCTCACTTCTCTTTCTGCAAACCAAATGAGTCATGCTGTGTTGATAGATTCGATAGGTTTTCCTACACCATTTTCCAGAGTGTTTGATATTCTATTGTCAAGCCCAGAATGCTGCTGCTGGTAGTGGCAACGACAGCAGTGGAGGGAATCAGAGTGGATCACATTGTCCCCCCATGTTTTTGTTTGTTTAATTTTGGGCCACACCTAGTGGCGCTCAGGACTTACTCTTGGCTCAGGGATACTCTGGTGGGGGGTTGGAGGACCATATAGGGTACTAAGGACCAAATCCAGGTTGGCTGCAGACATGGCCAGTGCCCTACCCACTGTACTATTCTCCAATACCTGTTCCCCAATCTAGTTACCAAAGAACCCCTCCTGCCCTCTCTCTCTTTCTCTCTCTCTCCTCTCTCTCCTCTCTCTCCTCTCTCTCTCTCTCTCTCTCTCTCTCACACACACACACACACAAGCACACACACAATGAATATCTTTGTATGTGACTAAAACAATCTGAAGTTGGTGTTTGTCAACAAAACAAATTTACCACAAAACAAATTTACCACAGACTGGGTGGCTCTAAGAATAGAAACACACGTCTCACCATTCCAGGCATTCCAACATCAAGGCCCAGGCAGATTCATTGTTTGAAGAAGGTCTGTTTTCTGACTGTCAAGGAGTTGGTTTCTAGCTTGTCCTCTTATGGCTAAAAGGAGAAGAGAGTTCTATGTAGCATCTCTCCCTCTCTCCCTCCTCCCCTCCCTCTCCTCCACCCTCTCTTCTTGGCTCTGTGCTCAGGGATCAGTCTTGCTTGGGGAACCAGATGTGTTGCTGAGAGTTAAATCTGGATCAGCCACATACAAAGCAAACACCTTAGCAACTGTACTTCTATCTCTCGGATCCTATGAGGTCTTTAAAAAAGAAACAACGCTTACCCCGTTAAAGAGAGCTCATCTTAAATCATGATCACCTCAAAAAGCTAATCCCAACAACCTCTAATTTCTATTGAATTGGGGATTTGATTTTGACCTATAAATTTGGAGGCAACCAAACATTGAATCCATTGCATTGAGGTGAAAAAATAAAATAAATTTCTTTTAGTCAATTCTTTCAACTATAGTTTTTAAAAATTCCCTTCCTTTTTTTTTTTTTTTCCTTTTTGCTTTTGGGCCAACCCGGGAGGTCTTCAGGGCTTACTCATAGCTTTGTGCTCAGGAATCACTCATGGTGGTGCTTGAGGTGCCATATATATGGTGTTGGGGACTAAACTAACCCATAGCCCACACCCCAAATATCCAAATTGTGAAATCTCTTAGCTTCTGTATTCATCTGATGATCCCCTCCTCTCTTCTTTATTTCATTTTGTTTTGATTTTTTTGTTTGTTTATTTTTTATTTCTTGTGGTGGGGGGTCACACTTGGAAGTACTCAGGGTTTACTTTTGACCCTGCACACAGGAATCACTCCTTGTGGTACACGGGGGACCTTGTGGGGTTCCAGGTGTCAAACATGAGTCAGACACATGCAAATCAAGAGCCCAATGTACTGCACCATCACCCGTCTCCTCTTTACTGTCTTTGATGTTGTTGTCACGACCAGAAGCTGCCAACAAGCCTGACTCTGGTTGGCGCTAGCTTATCTCCAGCTGTGCTGCTCACTGGGGATTCACACAGGTTGTGGTGCTCACACACTGGGCCACAGTGCTCACTGAAGCTTGTGTTCTTTGTTGAGACACAGAAGTTATGGTTGCGGTGCTCATCGGGTCACTGTGGTGTTTACTTACGTGCTTCTCAGGGCTTGCACTTCTGGGTACAAACTTTACAAACTTGGCTTGGGGATCTGTGCCCCATTTTTTGTGATGCTGGCATACACCTGGGTGGGGTGTGACTGGATAGTTTTCTTGTGATGCTGGGGTTGGCCAATGGAGCTGCCAGGATTGCACTCCACATATATAGGACAACGGGAATTGCAAGTATGACCATATGCTCGTAAGGCAGCAGTTTTAAGTCAGTGACGTTCAGCCATTGGTCTGAGAATTCTGTCAACATTCAGGTGTAGGAAGGCTGAAAACCTACTGGGATACTGCCCTGGTTCTAACTGCCAGTCCAAGGGCTGATATGCAGCAGACTCCAGCCCAGGTGTAGAAAGGCTGAAGACAATGCTCTTACCTTCCCTCCAGGCCCCAGGTACAGAGTCTGCGCTAGGGATATGGTCAGATTCTGTAGCTTCCTGGAGATTCTAGTTGAAGTATAGTGCGGACATGAACCTTATATCCAATGTATTGTAAACTCTTCTCTTTTTCCTGTGTAGACATTCAAGGGGGCTTGGCCTGTAACCTCTCCTCCCTCCCCTCCCCTCCCCTCCCCTCCCCTCCCCTCCCCTCCCCTCCCTTTCCCTCCCCTCCCCTCCCCTCCCCTCCCTTCCCCTCCCCTCCCCTCCCCTCCCCTCCCCTCCCCTCCCCTCCCCTCCCCTCCCTTCCCCTCCCCTCCCCTCCCCTCCCCTCCCCTCCTCTCTCTTCCTCTCTTCTTTTTCTCTCTGTAGTCCTGAGGATCAAACTGAGGACCTCACACAAGCAAAATACACACTCCACTACTGAGCTGCCCCTGTGGGTTTTATTTTGTTACCTAGGATTCTAGAGCGAAATATAAATTTAAAAAGAACAAGTACCTTTTTGGGGGTATGAACAGAAATGTAAATTAATAGGCTCTTGTGTACCTCCTTTTGAAGGGTGTGGTTAATCTGCGAAGCTGCGTAAATAATCTGGGAGGGAGGAATCCAACTTCTAATTCTCTGATACATTCTTGTTTACATCCCCCAAAAGGGGTTTTAACTTCATGATACTCCATAGGCCCCTGGATCGATCTCTTCTGGCATTGTTCAGTTCTCATCTGATGGGAGACCCTATAGCCTCTAGATTCTGGGTTCTGGGGCTCCTTCACCAACTAGCGGCTCTCCTAGGTGAGTTATGAGCACTTTGACACAAATCCACATTCAGTAGGAGTGTGTTGCTCCTTTGCCATCTCTCTCCACTTTACCTCTGATGTAATTTTCTTCAGCCTTACCCAGACACCGAGAAATAGTAGTTCATCCTGTCCAGTGTGGAATAGATCATTTTCTAGAGAGTTAGAGGCCCATTCCTTTGTTTCATATTTTCAACCCTTCAGGGAATAGCTACAAGCACCTTCTTTAGTTGGTTTTGCATGTAAGAAAGAAACTCATCACAGAGAGAAAACAAAAGAGCGATGGTACTCTGATTGGCACTTTGGATCTTTCCCTCCGTCATCTCTGTCATCATTCTTCATGCATAGAAAATGGACTTGAGCTGAAAAGATGATCACAATTACAGTTCAGGAGTTTGGCTGCCACTTGCTACATCATAGAACTATGATGCATGTTTCTGATCTTTAGTTGCTTAAACTCCATTTTACTCTTTAGAATGTGGATTATTTTGGGGGTTGGCTCATGTTCAACTGAACATTTTGTAGCAATTCTTAAATTCTTGCGAAGCACTGGGATTCTGTGAGGCCCAGTTTAGCAATATTTGGGATTTTTTAAATCCACATCTGGTGCAAAATGATTATTTATGGCAAAGTATTCATGAATCACTCCTAGTGTTGCTCAGGGGACCATATGATCAGGGGTCCATATTCTGGGGAATCCAACCTGGGTTGGCCTCATGCAAGGCAAATACCTTAATGCCTATACTATCTCTTATGCTCAGGTTTAGTAATTTGAAAGTCAGTTTGTATGAGAATTCGTGGTGAGTTTTCTAGATATTTAGACTTCAGTAGCAGAACTTCTCATTTAATAGCTTTGGGAAGTAGGACTTACTTTGAGAACACGTGGACAGTTTATGGGTAGATTAACCTGAATGTTTCTGTACCTACTGGTTATAGATTACTTAAACACATATGCTAGCTTGTAGCAACTTCTCTCTTGACATATATAGACATATGTAGCCACAAATTCACATCACAGATTGGTAAGAAAGGGGAGAAAATAGGTACAGGATTGATGTCTGAATCAAATTTTTATAATTTCATGGAAGATGTCACTGGGAAACCCTAAAATCAATTCTCATATTTACTTATGTTTAAAGTTTCCTTCCCTTGTTGTGATTACATCACACATTTGTTTACTTCAAATTAAGATTCCTTAATTCTCAGGGACCAGGTCTGTGGTAAAATCCAAGTAAGAGAGGTATGGGAGGGTGTGGTGTTTCCAATTGAGAGATAATGCCAGTTTACTACAGCAGTTTATAGATTGGTTCTTCAAGGTTTTCAGCACGTGTTTCATGAGCACATAATAAAATTTGTAACACTAGTGCTTCTTAAAAAATGGTCATTCTCACTGAAAATGAGGAAAATTTATCTGAATCATATGCCAAAGAATCCGCTTTAATTGAGAAAGACTTACATAGACAAAGATATTATTGAAAAAAAGAAATGAACTCAAATAGCTGCAACTTGTCTTCTTTCGTATATTTCCTTTAAATATATTTTTATTGGAATAAACATACAGACAGAAAAATGTACTTCAGATATTTGCTTTTATTCTCAAGTTGCATAACTGGAATTCTTTTAGAAACAGAATAAATAATCTAAAATATACTGCTTATTTAAAATGAAGCCTCAGTCTTAACCATGAAATCATAGTTGAAGAGGTCAATCTTACCATATTAGATCGTTATTTTGTAAGTCATGCTATTTTTACATGTTTTCCAGAAAGTTGGAGGCTATTATATGACATTTTATTGTCAAATAAAGTTGAAGTCCAGGACAATTAGCAGCAATGTAAGGGAAGAAGATTACAGCCTCAAGAATTTAAAGTAATGCACTTTCAGATAAAAGAGTTAGAAAAAACCTGCAGTCTTCAAGTTTTTGAGTTATGAACTAGCTCTGATAGTCCCTTTGGTTCCGAACTGCTTCTTATAATAAGAGCTATGACTTTTAATGCAATTAAAAGGAAGAGATGCCAAGAAATGTTTTAGATCCAAGAAGAGACTCAAAGATTCATGGTGTGATGATAAAAATGTCTTCCTATCAAGAAATAAATGTGCAATCTAAATACTTTATTATGAAACAATATGTCATTCATGGTTAGATGTTCTGTTGAACCTCTTTCCTCTCTCCTGCTCTTTCACCCACTCTCGCCTCTCCTGCTCATTTTCTGTCTTCTCTTTTTATCCTCCTTCCCCTTGTAACTTAGGAATATTAATTTCTATTTGCACAGCTTTAAGCCACTTATAAATGAGGTACTATTATCAGGAAAATGAGAACAAACAACTACTTTGTCCCTAAGTTCCTAAGTTTTGCAAGAAACTCTTCTGAGTCTTTAGATGGTCCTCAAATTTCAAGCATACAATTACAATTTTTTGACTTTGTACTGTGGGAAAGAGAGAGTCATTCTTTTGAAACCATACCTTAAAGACTGGAGAGATAGTCCAGTGGGTAAGGCACTTGCCTTGCATGCAGCTGACCTGGATTTGATCCTTGGCACCACACAATGGATCCCAGGCACACCCAGGTGTGATCCCTGACCACAAAACCAGGAATAAGTCCTGAGGATAGCTGTGTGTAGAGAAAGGAAGGTAGGAAGGAAAAAAGGAAGGAAGGGAGGGAGGGAGGGAGGGAGGGAGGGAGGGAGGGAGGAAGGAAGGAAGGAAGGAAGGAAGGAAGGAAGGAAGGAAGGGAGGAAGGGAGGAAGGGAGGAAGGGAGGGGGGAAGGGAGGGGGAAGGGAGGGAGGAGGAAGGAAGAAAGGAAGGAAGGAAGGAAGGGAGGGAGGGAGGGAGGGAGGGAGGGAGGGAGGGAGGGAGGGAGGGAGAACTGGAGGCAGGGAGGGAAAGTAGGGAGAGAGGGAGGAGGGAGGAAGAAGGAAAGAAAGAAAGGAAGCCATAGCTTAAATTCTGACCTTTACCAGGCCAGAGAGATAGTACAGGAGGAATGGTGCTGGTTTTCCATGCCCCAGATTCAATCCCCCACAATACACCATGGTTTCCTGAGCCATCAGAGTCACTCCTGAGTACAGAGCCAGGAGTATCTTCTGAGTACTGCAGTGTGTGGCCTAGAAACAACTGGAGTTAAGGCACCTTCCTTGCAAATAGCAAACTCAGGTTGGAGTCTCAGAATCAAGTATGGTCCACTAAACACCTCCAGGAATGATCCCTGAGCACGGAGTCAGGAGTAAGCCCTGATCACCTCCAGGTGTGGCCCAAATAAACAAACAAGAAGAATGCAGCATAAGAGCTAGGCAAAGAAGACTTCTAGGAATAAGGAAGTACAAACACTTCTAGGATATCCTAACTCTAACTTAGACCCCAACAACTCACAGAGGCTGCCCAAAGCTTGGCATTATTTATTGATTCAGGTGTGGCATTTGGTATAGCCTTGTGGAATTATTATTATTTTTTTACTGTAATTGCTTCCTAGACACATTATGATAAAATTATGGCTTTATTGCTCATGCTTTCAAAAAGAAAGCAATGTGACTAAATGTCGTCAATCTAAAAAAAATAGCCATCAACACTGAAGCTAGACACAGTTCCACTTCATTACCTAACAGTGTGTTCAAAATTCTGCTAGATCCTGCTGGAACTACAAAAAGGTGTGAGTTTACTGAGCCAGAAAAAAATCAACCTCTTGTGGGATATAAAGCTGAAGTTTACTAATCTAGGTAATTCTTATGTAATGCTGAATGCTTTATGATATAAAAGGGAAATTCAAAAGTGTGCTCTATTTTTAGAACTCTGTGAGGAATAATAAAAATTAGAGAATTCCTAAGGAACGTTTTAAAATATTCTTATCACTTTAAAATTTTTCTTTAATGTGTTAATAGAAACACTTATGCAACAGAAAACAAAGGCACACAATAAGGCAAGATATAATTGTAACCTAAAATTACAATTGTGAATCACCATTAGGCAACACTTATGTGTCCCAGAAGATGCTAAAAGCTCTCTCCTAGTTATACTCAGATACTTTTCTGCTGAGTTAACTCAAAGTATTTTATGGATAAATTTCTTTTCCAAGTGTACTACCTTAATTTGTTACCTTACAACTCATACTAATTTATAGTTGTGGGTCATCCCTTAATGACCCACTCTAGGTTGACAACTTTCTGACTATTCACAGCCTGGGTTATTCCTCAGGAAGCCCTGTGTAAATAAGAAGAAAGAAGGAAACTAGAAATAGTCTGTATCCTAACAAGACAAATCAAATCAAGATCGAAAAAAATAGGCAATTGTCTTTGTAAACTTAAATTAATCTCTATAGTTGATAGTCAAGTGTTAACTATTTTTGCTTATTCACTGGCTTAAATAGTTTACTTTTGTGAATCAAGTAATGAATGTGTACCTTTGTTCAATTTTTATTTATCTCTTTACATAGACACAGTCTAGTAAGCAAAATTTTACCAAATTTTAAAATGGTTCACATGCCCTCTTCATTCTTGATCTCTAAAATAATCTTATTGATGAATTTGCTATGGAAACCATGTTTTATAGGATATCTTGCATTTGAAAGGTTAAAAATATGACAGTTAAATAAATATTAGTAAACTTCTACACTAATTTGCGGGTGTCTATGTGGGCTGAACTCTTACATTATCTTCAATAAAAAAATATTAGCAAAGTCCTTAGATCACAAAGTGGGTGTTCAGAAAGCAATTGGATTAAAATTATATCAGGAGGGGATCTGGAGCGATAGCATAGTGGATAGGGCATTTGCCTTGCATGCAGCTGACCCGGGTTCAATTCCCAGCATCCCATATGGACCCCTGAGCACCGCTAAGAGTAATTCCTGAGTGCAGAGCCAGGAGTAACCCCTGTGAATCGCTGGGTGTGACTCAATAAAAAAATTAGCAGAAGGGTCCAACCCACATGAGATTAGCAATATTATTTTAATTATTTATTGTGGGGACCACGCTTGGCTGGATTCAGAATTTATTTCTGGCTCATGCTCAGGGTCACTCCTGCTGGTGCTGGGATCAAACCCTGGTTGGCCAAGTGCAAGGCAAGAGCATTCCTCTCTGTAATATCTCTCAGGCTCGAGGGTTAATAATTTAATTTAAAAGAAGGAAAAAGAACAAACTTATGTCCTCTATTAATGGAAAAAGCTCATGTGAGAACACAGCCAAGGAAATCTGCCAGCCAGGAGAAACTCTCACCACATGTTGAATCCTTGAAACCTGGGTTCTGCACTTGCGACTTCCAGAACTGTGAGAAATAAATTTTTGTTCCTTTAACCACTCAATTTATGGCATATTGTTATAAAAATCCCACTAAGGATGACACACCATGGGAATGTGTTGTTCATATTCAACTATGAGCACATTGATAAGTAGGCTTTTGCTTGTCATGGCATCCGTTCCAGAAGACATTCCTTCAAATAAATATGTTACCAGTTGTCCAACACAGGAACTAATAAACCAAACAGTAGATAACTAGAATTAGAGCCAGTTAAATACCTTTTTTTCCCTGAAAACAGGATTAACTTAGATAACTGGCCCACCTCTACCCTCCATTGCCCTACTTTCCACTTTGAGCCTTTAATTGTCCAATAAGGAGAGACTCCAACACTTGCAGATGCTGATAAGGGCAGAGTGCCCTGTCCTTTTCCTCTGTGTCCCCGTCCTTCTGTTGACACCCCGTGTGGCTTTCAGGCACATCCCCTACCTCCCAGGAGCTGCAGCAGAACTCTCAGAGTTCCATGATGGTTGTTTGCTTTTGTGGTTGTTGTGAAAGTACAACCACAATCTTGTGATTGCCCTAGTGAGAAACAGGAGCTCTGCTCTGGCACAGACAGCACTGATCAACACTTAGAAGTGTCCGTGTGGTGTTATCAATTCAGAGATTTTTTATTAAGAAAGATGCTTTTGCACACCTCTTGGATAACATGTCACCCAGCCATGCTTTCTTTTTAGGTCTTCTATAGAAGTGTGTTTACATCCCGCCAAGGGAAACAGTTCCAAACTATCCTCTTGTTACTGTACTTCAAGTCTTCATATCTGGGTGTGGCCCTCCCTATCCGATTGGCATGTGACTCCGTTATCCTAAGAAGTTCATCATCTCCATGGCTGTATTGAGCACTGGTTGCTGGGGATGAATGTGTGCACCAAGAAAAAGTGTCAGTTTCCCATGTGTATCCTGATGTCACTCACAGCCTTCTTGGTTGTCTGTAGCTTTTGCAATAAAACTGAAATGAGAGCACCTTGAACTAAGTCAAAATCAGAATTCTAGCAAGAGAGGTCAGCCTTTGTTAACAAACCAGATTTATTCAATTGCTTTTTCTGTATCTGTCCAGACAACTAATGGATTCAATTAAAAAAAAGAATCAGTTTGACTAGGTTGGTTAGATTATTTTCAGTTTTTCCATTCTTTTCGTGGGCTGGAGCGATAGCACAGCGGTAGGGCGTTTGCCTTGCACGCAGCCAACATGGCCGACCCGAGTTCGATTCCTCCACCCTTCTCGGAGAGCCCGGCAAGCTACCGAGAGAATCTCGCCCACATGGCAGAACCTGGCAAGCTACCCGTGACGTATTCGATATGCCAGACACAGTAACAACAAAGTCTCCAATGGAGACGTTACTGGGCCTGCTCGAGCAAATCGATGAACAACGGGAGGGCCTTTACCTTTTTTCCATTCTTTTTGTAGAGTCCCCACTTCACTGGCACTCAGAAGAAAACGCCAAGTGGGCTGTGTTCCATATTCTATTTCACTGCAAAGAGAACAGTGCAGTCTGATTGACATTTCTGGTGTGGCAGGGACAAGGAGAGCCTTGCCTGTTGGACACATATGCAGCACCATCATTGTCTTCCCCAGACACTTTACGAGTTTTTTCTAGTTTCTGATCAATCATGAGAAGACCAATATGAAATTTTTCTTCACCCAAAGCTCAGAAAATAAAGTATATTTCATCCAGAATATTTTCCCTGTGGTTGTTTAGGGTCATATCTCAATCCTGGGCACTTGGGAGATACCATATGGTCGCCCGTGTGCCCTTCAATAAATATTGACAAGTTAAAGAATTCTGGGAGGTCTGGCTTTAAAGATCTGTGTACCTCTGGATTCTCCGAGATGCTGAAGACAAAGGTGCACTCTCTTTATCCACTAGGGGGCAGTACGGCACAGAAAGTGTGCGCAGGTTGCAAGTAACTGTGGTTTAAAGGAGGTTTAGGACTGTCAAGGAAAGAATCCTCAAAAATCAAATAACCAGTCATAGCGCCTACAATTACCCCCTGTAAAAAATCGAAAATACGTGCCAAGATCACCACATTTTTTGGGTATTGATTATGATTGACTAGAGGAAAGAAGCCAGTTAGACTTAGATATTTGTTTTTCATTCCTGTTAGGTGGGGCGGGGGGCGGGGGGCGGGGGCGGGGAAGGAATTAGTATTCAGCTAAGCAGAGAGCAGAGTAGCACTGTCAGAAGAAAGCTGAAAGTAGACTTTTATTCATTAAGGGAGTGTCCACACTTAGACGCACTTAAAACCACATCCCCGGGACTTATTGCCCTTTCTCTCAGACATAGCTCTGCAGTGCTTTTAGACTGTTTAATTTTTTTTCTTTTTGGGTCACACCCGGCGATGCACAGGGGTTACTCTTGGATTTACATTCAGGAATTACTCCTGGTGGTGCTCGAGGGACCATACGGGATGCTGGGAATCAAACCCGGGTCGGTCACGTGCAAGGCAAACACCCTCCCCGCTGTGCTATCACTCCAATCCCTGTTTAATTCTTTAAGCTTCAACATGCCTCTCTGCAACTGGGGATACATATGACAGCTAACTGAAAGTAGATAAAGAACCAAACATGAT
Source organism: Sorex fumeus (assembly GCF_029834395.1). Lineage (NCBI taxonomy): Eukaryota > Metazoa > Chordata > Mammalia > Eulipotyphla > Soricidae > Sorex > Sorex fumeus. The sequence goes on from NW_026606070.1 coordinate 7,574,561, forward strand.
AGCCTCTAGTATCTATATTGCAAACCATAATGCCCCAAAGTAGAGAGAAAGTGTGGAGGAAATTGTCCACCATAGAGATAGGAAGGTTGGGAAGAGGGGGTACTGGGGACATTGGTGGTGGAAAATGTGCAAGGCTGGAGGGATGGGTGTTCGATCATTGTATGAATGAAACTCAAACATAAAAGTGTAACTACAAACATAAAAGTAACTACATCTCATGGTGATTCAACATAAAAAAGAAAAAAAATAAATAAAAGACAGCTATTAGGGGGTTCAAGAAGCTAGTTCAAGTGGTCAAGCACATTTAGCATTCTGAGTTTAGTCCTTAGCACCGTAAGGCCCTGCAGGTCACTGCCAGTATAGCCTTGGCCCCCCTGAGCACTGCTGGATGTGAACCACTATAGGAAAAAAATAGCTGCCTCACAAACGGGTTGTGAACTTCAGTCGAATAATGCAGGCGAAGAGTTTGTTTGTGCTCACAAATCTTTGTCTACCTGTTTCCCTTCTAGCAAATTCTTCTTGCTTCTTTTAGTCCTGCTGCTAAGCTCAGTCACCAATTCTGCCAATAAGAATTTATTTTATTTCTGTATTCTTCCATGCAACACATAGTTAAAAGAAATTTTATTGAAGTAACATTGGTTTACGATGTGTGAATTTCAGATGTATGGCATTTAATTCAACATCCATATATGCTGCATATATGAAGCTCTAAAGGTCTGGCTTCTATCCTTCACCAACATCCTTAATCCCGTGCACTTGATCTGTCCACCTCCTCCCACTCCTGTCCTCTAGTAACTGCTATTTTGTCCTTCAAGTTTAAGAATATCTTCCAACAAATATTTATTGGGGATTCAATGTATGTTATAATCTGGAAGTACAATGTGAAGAACCCTGCTCTAAAAACAGATAGTAAGCAAGAAAAAAACAAAACAAAACGTCAATACCTAAACAATCTTTAATTGCAGTTGAACTTCAGAAAAGGTGAAAGCTGAGATGCATAAAAAGGGGTTGTCAGGCAGTCAGGGACGGCTTCCCTGAGGAGGTGACAGAGCTGAGACCTGAATGATAGACACAAGACATCCTTGAGTAGGTCAAGTGCCGAGTCCAAAGTGGGTTTGATATCCTTGGGACTGGAATCTCTGAGAGAAAAGGGGAAGTAACTCGAGAAGCCATCTGAGGTTAGCTAATGCCAGACTTTGGAACATTGAGTCAATTGTTTTTATAACAAAAGCAGAGCTTATTTATGGCTTAAGAAAATGTTCCCCCCGTCTATGTCATAGAAATCTTTTTTCTCTGTGTTTTATAGCTTGGGTTTCCGCTCCACGGGCCTACAGTGAAGCTAGTTCTTTTCTTTGCTGCTATGCTTGACTCTTGGGTGGGGGCAGAATTCTGAACTGATCGAGCCCCTGTTCTGAAGTTGGATCATTTGGGTCAGCTGCATGCTGAGTCCATGGGAAGAACCAGGCCCTTGTGAATGAGTTTGTTTGAATGTGAAGTGCTCCAGGCTCTTGCCCCGAGCACAAGAAAACTTAGAAAAGCAGAAAACTATGAAAAAATAAAGCAAAGTCATGGACTATCTCTGCTTCCTGTCAGATTTATTGCCCCTCCCCCCCAACACACACACAGACCTCAAATATCACTGTCTGTCACTGTCCTCCCATTGTTGATCAATTTGCTCGAGCGGGGCCCAGTAACGTCTTCATTGTGAGACTTGTTGATACTGTGTTTGGCACATCAAATATGTCACGGGTAGCTTGCCAGGCTTTGCCAAGCAGGCGAAATACTCTTGGTAGCTTGCCGGGCTCTCAGAGAGGGGCGGAGAAATCGAACCGGCTCTGCCGGGCTGGCTGCATGCAAAGCAAATGCCCTACTGCTGTGCTATTGCTCCAGCCCCAACTTTAATTTACATTTGAGGTCTGGTTTGTTAAACTGATTAAACAGACCTCAAATGTAAATTAAAATATTCTTTATTAGTAGAACAGTACAAACAGCTATTGTAGAGGCAGTGAGGGAGAAATTGTGGAAGACATCTCAGTTTCTCGGTCTCAGGAGCCACCGTAAATGACCCATGCAGGTCTCATGGTAGTATGGAGGTGGGATCTTCCAGTTCACTATCAGTTTTCCCTCTTGGTGCGATTAGGGATTCTAGGTGAGCTCGGTGTATGGTGGTCGTCTTTTTCCCCTTCAGGAGTTGCAGATTCCTCTCATATACTTCTCTGTGGCTTATGTGAGGCCTCTAGTGATGCTTCAGGCGATGTATTCTTTTATATTGGACTTGTACAGGTTCTAGAGTCTGCGGGACAAGGCGGGGCGCTGGGTCTGCGAGATTAGGGGAGCACGAAGCGATCGCGGGGGGCTGGAAGGTTCTGGGGACTGGTGGGGGCTCAGGGCGTGAGTGCCCACTTGGTCCTGGGGCTGCTCCTCCAATCTACCTCCCGTGCAGGTCTCAAGTGGTTGCATTTTTCTTTTATTAGGTGCAGTAGGTCACTTCTCCCTCATTACTAATGTATTATGTGATCTAGAAGGAAACACTTTCCAGAGTCTCAATCAATAAACTCAGCCTTGGGTCTGGGGAGGTGGTTCAAAGGGAGAGGGTGCATACTTTGCATGCAGGAGGCCTGGGGTCCATCCCTGGCACCTCACAGTTCTCCAATCAAAATGTAGTGTCCTTCAGCCCAGCTGAGTGTAGCCCCAAAACTAACAAACCAAAGAGTAAACTCAATCTCTAGTTACTATGTCAGCCCTGCTTCTTCTGCTCAGAATGGGACTTGGAACATTAGGCCAGAGAACGACTGTGAGTTATGTAAAATTATTGGTGGCTGGGGCATAAAATCCAACCCAGTCTAGAAGAAATAGAATTCTTACAGCCAAATATCTTCTCCAACTAAGCATTCAATTTATCCTTCCCTTTAGTCATGTCATTCGTATTTATTGACATTTGTAATATAATAGGAACTAAATGAACAAATTATACAAATATGTATTCTATTTCTGTGGAACTTTAAATAAATACAATCTGCAATCAAAAAATCTCAATTGGGAGTAGGCAGCTCATGCAGTTGCATGTGAATGATTGATTGCTCTGGTGACTAACTAACTAGTTACTGATACTGGATCCCAGTGTTGGGTAGGCATGGGAGAGCTAACTAGAGTGTACTTACAAGCTAGAGAGTACTTAATCCAGTCTAAAAGAGTAGATGTTACTCTAATGTATGGCTCTAATGAGTGATAAAACTCCCCAAATAGTCAAAGCAATTGCAGGAAAAAACAAAGTGGGAAATGTCTTTTTCCCCCCAAGTTTAAATTATGTTATAAAGCTATAGTAAATAAGACAGTGTGTAACTGAAATAAAGACTCTCAGCCCAGTTGAACAGATATTGCAGAAACAGAACCTCCAGTTTACAGTCAGCTAATCTTTGACAAGGGAGCTAAAAGCATGAATTGGGGCAAGGAAAACCTCTTCCACAAAAGATATTGGGAAAACTGGTTCATATCAAGTCAAAAAATGAGCTCAATCTCCTATGTGACACGATGCACAAAAGCCAATTGAAAATGGATTAAAGTACAGCGATATTACAGTGGTTAGGGCACTTGCCTTGCATGTGGCTGACTCAAGTTTCAATCCCTTGAACCCCATATGGTCTCCCTGAACCTGTCAGGAGAAATTCTTGAGCACAGATCCAGGAGTAAACTCTGAGTACTTCTGGGTTTGGCCCCAACGTGCCTCCAAATAAATTAATTTAAATAAAAATCAAGTTAAGAATATATAATATCATGGTCAAACTTTCTGAAAACACACTCTTGTCTGGGAAGATAATTCAAGTGGTCGAATGCATGCCTAGCACATTCTCGGCCTTGAGATGTACCCCCGGTACTGCATGGTTCCCTGAGCACCGCTAGGTGCCTGTTATTAAACACAGACATACATGCACACATGCAGGCATGCACTTACAAACACACTTTAATTTGTTTCTGATTTATTGATGACCTATATGAACTTAATGACTCTAATAAAAACATAGGATAAATCGTAGCCAAGCAAAAATAGGACAGTTAATAGACATTCAATAAGAAGCACATGGAAGTGTCTCTAATGTGATAATAGCATAAGGAGAAATAAAGGGCTGGAGAAATAATAAAATGGGTAAGACACTTGCATGTGACTGACTGACTTATTCCCTCGCACCATGTTTGGTTTTCCAAGCACCCCCACGAGTGATCCCTAAATAGAGAGTCAAGAATAAACCTTAACAAGAAAGGCCCCTCAAATACACCAAATTTTAACATAACAATGGGACAAAATCCCATAACAATAATCTCTCTCAATGTCAATGGGCTAAACGCACCAATTAAAAGACATAGAGTGGCAGGATGGATTAGAAAATTGAACCCAACATTCTGCTGCCTGCAAGAAACGCATCTCAATAGCCAAAGCAAACACAGACTCAGAGTCAAAGGCTGGAAAACAATCCTACAGGCAAACAGCTCCCATAAAAAAGCTGGGGTAGCCATCCTTATATCAGACCACATCGATTTCAGAGTGAGGAAGGTCATAAGAGACAGTGAAGGCCATTTCTTATTGATCAGAGGATCTGTACAACAGGAAGAACTTACAATAATAAATGTATATGCACCTAATGAGAGACCAGCAAAGTACTTAAAACAACTACTCATAGATTTGGAAAAAGACATCAATAGCAACACAATACTAGTGGGAGACTTCAACACTGCTTTGTCACCTCTTGATAGATCAACCAGACTCAAGCTTAGCAAGGACATACTTCATTTGAGGGAAACAATGGAAGAAAGGGACTTAGTAGATATATACAGGACACTTCATCCACAAAAAGCTGAATACACATTCTTCTCAAGCGTACATGGAACATTCTCCAAGATAGACCACATGCTGAGCCACAAAACATGCCTCCATAAAATTAAGAAGGTAGAGATTGTATCAACAATCTTCTCAGACCATAATTCGCTGAAATTAGAAGTAAATCACACACAAAAACAGAAAACTAAATCAAACACCTGGAAATTAAACAGTGCACTATTGAACAACGAGTGGATTAGACAGGAAATCAAAGAGGAAATCAAAAGATTCCTAGAAACGAATGAAAATGAGAACACGAGTTACCAAAACTTATGGGACACAGCAAAGGCTGTGTTAAGAGGAAAGTTTATAGCTCTACAAGCATTCCTCAGGAAGGAGGAGCGAGCACACATAAGTAACCTAACCTCACAGCTTAAGAGCTTGGAGAAGGACCAAAAAAAGGAGCACAACCCGAACAGGAGAAAGGAAATAATAAAACTCAGAGCAGAGATTAACGAGATGGAAACCCAAAAAACAATCCGAAAGATCAATGAAACCAAGAGCTGGTTCTTTGAGAAAATTAACAAGATCGATAAGCCTCTAGCAAAGCTCACAAAGAAAGGGAGAGAGAAAACCCAAATAAACCGAATCAGAAATGAAAAGGGGGTCATTACAACAGAAACCACAGAAATTCAGAGGATCCTCAGGGAGTACTTTGAGAAGCTTTATGCCACGGAACATCAAAACCTCGAGGAAATGGATAAATTCCTAGACTCCTACAGACTCCCAAGGCTGAACCAAGAAGACCTGGAATACCTGAACAGACCTATCACCATCAAGGAAATTGAAATGGTAATAAAAAGTCTCCCCAAGCACAAAAGTCCTGGCCCGGATGGATTCACTAGTGAATTCTTCCAAATCTTTAAAGAGGACTTACTCCCGATGCTCTTTAAGCTTTTCCACGAAATTGAAATATCAAAAACACTTCCGAACAGTTTCTACGAAGCAAATATCACACTGATACCAAAAGCAGACAGAGATACCACAAAGAAAGAGAATTACAGGCCTATATCCCTGATGAACACAGATGCAAAGATCCTCAACAAACTACTAGCAAATAGAATCCAACTACTCATCAAAAAGATCATACACCATGACCAAGTAGGATTCATCCCAGGGATGCAAGGATGGTTTAACATTCGGAAATCAATCAACATAATCCACCATATCAACAAAAGAAAAGATAAAAAGCATATGATCATATCAATAGATGCAGAGAAAGCATTTGATAAGATCCAGCACCCCTTTATGATGAAAACCCTAGCCAAAATGGGCATAGAGGGGACCTTCCTCAACATAATTAAAACCATCTACCACAAGCCTACAGCAAGCATCATCCTCAATGGGGAAAAACTGAGAGCCTTCCCTCTAAGATCAGGGACGAGACAGGGATGCCCACTCTCTCCACTGCTGTTCAATATAGTACTGGAAGTACTTGCAATAGCGATTAGGCAGGAAAAAGATATTAAGGGCATTCAGGTAGGAAAGGAAGAAATCAAGCTCTCACTATTCGCAGATGATATGATACTCTACTTAGAGAACCCAATAACTTCCACCAAAAAACTCCTAGAAACAATAGACTCGTATAGTAAAGTTGCAGGTTATAAAATCAATACCCAAAAGTCCATGGCTTTCCTATACGCAAACAGTGAGAGAGAAGAAAGCAACATGAAAAAAACAATCCCGTTCACAATTGTGCCCCAGAAAATCAAGTACCTAGGAATCAGCTTAACTAAGGAAGTAAAGGACCTGTACAAAGAAAACTACAAAACGCTACTTCAGGAAATAAAAGAGGACATGAGGAAATGGAAAGATATCCCCTGCTCATGGGTCGGGAGACTTAACATTGTCAAAACGGCAATACTACCGAAAGCATTGTATAAATTCAATGCAATCCCTATAAGGATACCCATGACATTCTTCAAAGAAATGGAGCAAACACTCCTGAAATTTATATGGAACAATAAGCCCCCACGAATAGCTAAAGCAATTCTTTTTTTTTTTTCACCTTTATTTTATTTTATTTTTTTTAAAGTTGTAGATTTACAATTTTTTGTGCTTTGGTTTCAATTATACAATGATCAGATACCCATCCCTCCACCAGTGCCCATTTTCCACCACCATGGATAATATCCCTCCCACCCCCATCCCCCCATCCCCCCGTCTCTGTGGCAGGGCAATCCCCTGTGTTCTCTCTCTCCTTTTGGGTGTTGTGGTCTGCAAAAGAGGCATTGAGTGGCAAACATGTTCAGTCCATAGTCTACTTTCGACATGCATCTCCCCTCCTGGGAGGATCCTCCAAACATCCTTTATTTGGTGCTCCCTTCTCTATCTGAATAGCCCTTTCCTCTAGGATACCCGGCTGGCCTCTAAGTTATGGAGTAATCCTCCTGGTGCTGATCTCAGCTATTCTTGGGTATTAATCTCATACTTTGTTACTTTATATCCCCCAGATGAATGCAATCTTTCTATGTCTATCCCTCTCTTTCTGACTCATTTCGCTTAGCATGATACTTTCCATATTGTACCACTTGTATGTAAATTTCATGACTTCATCTTTTCTAAGAGCTACATAGTACTCCATTGTGTAGATGTACCAAAGTTTCTTTAACCAGTCATCTGTTCTTGGGCATTCAGCTAAAGCAATTCTTGGGAAAAAGAAAATGGGAGGAATCAACCTCCCGAACTTCAAACTGTACTACAAAGCAGTAATAATTAAAACAGCATGGTACTGGAACAAAGGCAGAACTGCAGACCAATGGAACAGGGTTGAATACACTGACATCTCTCCTCAATCATATGCTCATCTAATCTTTGATAAAGGTGCAAGTAATGTGAAGTGGAGTAAGGAAAGCCTCTTTAATAAATTGTGTTGGCATCACTGGACGGCTACATGCAAAAAAATAGGCTCAGAACTCTGCCTAACACCATGTACAAAAGTAAGATCAAAATGGATTAAAGACCTCAACATCAGACCAGAAACCATAAGGTACATTGAAGATAAAGTTGGCAAAACCCTCCATGACATTGAAGCTAATGGTATCTTCAAAGATGCCACGCCACTGGCCGAGCAAGTGAAAACAGAGATAGATAAATGGGACTATCTTAAACTAAGAAGCTTCTGCACCTCCAAAGAAACAGTGACCAAAATACAAAGACAGTCTACAGAATGGGAAAGGATATTCACCGAATACACATCTGACAAGGGGTTGATATCCAGGATATACAAAATACTGGTTAAACTCCACAAGAAGAAAACATCCAACCCCATCCAAAAATGGGGCAATGAAATGAACAGAAACTTTCTCAAAGAAGAAATCCGAATGGCAAAAAAGCACATGAGAAAATGCTCTACATCATTAATCATCAGGGAGATGCAGATCAAAACCACAATGAGATACCATCTCACACCTCAGAGACTAGCCCACATTCAAAAGAACAAAAGCAACCGATGCTGGCGTGGATGTGGCGAGAAAGGGACACTCCTTCACTGTTGGTGGGAATGTCCACTGGTTCAGCCCTTCTGGAAAACAGTATGGACGATTCTCAAAAAATTAGAAATTGAGCTCCCATTTGACCCAGCAATACCACTCCTGGGAATATATCCCAGAGAGGCAAAAATGTATAGTCGAAGTGACATCTGCACTTGTTTGTTCATTGCAGCACTCTTTACAATAGCCAGAAACTGGAAGAAACCTGAGTGCCCAAGAACAGATGACTGGTTAAAGAAACTTTGGTACATCTACACAATGGAGTACTATGTAGCTCTTAGAAAAGATGAAGTCATGAAATTTACATACAAGTGGTACAATATGGAAAGTATCATGCTAAGCGAAATGAGTCAGAAAGAGAGGGATAGACATAGAAAGATTGCATTCATCTGGGGGATATAAAGTAACAAAGTATGAGATTAATACCCAAGAATAGCTGAGATCAGCACCAGGAGGATTACTCCATAACTTAGAGGCCAGCCGGGTATCCTAGAGGAAAGGGCAGTTCAGATAGAGAAGGGAGCACCAAATAAAGGATGTTTGGAGGATCCTCCCAGGAGGGGAGATGCATGTCGAAAGTAGACTATGGACTGAACATGTTTGCCACTCAATGCCTCTTTTGCAGACCACAACACCCAAAAGGAGAGAGAGAACACAGGGGATTGCCCTGCCACAGAGACAGGGGGGATGGGGGGATGGGGGTGGGAGGGATATTATCCATGGTGGTGGAAAATGGGCACTGGTGGAGGGATGGGTATCTGATCATTGTATAATTGAAACCAAAGCACAAAAAATTGTAAATCTACAACTTTAAAAAAAAATAAAATACAATAAAGGGGGAAAAAAAAGAATAAACCTTAAGCACTGCTGGGTGTGGCCCCAAAACAAAGAAACAAAAAAAAAAAATCCCTTCAGAAATAAAATCCCAATGAAGTTCAAAGTGATTGCCCAATATGAATATCATAACATGGTTTTCTCTTCCTTAGCTAGAAATGGCCTAGAAAGAGAATGGATTCCCGTAGAGGATGATGATGATAAGTATTTAGCAAGTTGGAAGATTTATTAGAAAATTAAAGAAAACTAACAAAATAAAATGAGCTCTCACCCTCTCTCCAGGCCACCTCCTGGGTGAATAATGACTAGATTATTGCTTTTGCTCTGGTCCAGAGCTTCATCATCAAAACTCATTAGTAGCCTTGTGACTTCCTTGCCTTATGAAAAGAGTGAGTATGAAAACTGGCATTTGAGAGGTCATCTGGGTGGCGCTGGGTCTGGCGTAGATACTGCAGTAGAACGAGGTGAAAACACATTAGGAAACACCAAGCCAGCTCAGATGTTCTTGCTGGCGATTTCCAGGCTAGCTCTTTCCCAGTGACATTGGCAAACCCTGCTGAAAAGAGCAAAGCCAGCTGAAGGAAACGGCCCAGATGTTCCTCCCTCCAGCTAGTCTAATAAAATACCACCCAATAAACGCTGGGAGATGACATCAAAGTAGACTGCAAAGCCAGGGGTCTAATGGAATCCACGATCCCCAAGTGCTTTCATGTATCTGCTGTGGAACCACAGCGTGGCCCCCTCGGAGTCTGGCCAGTTGGCATCCGAGCCAGCACACATGAAGACGCTCGGCCACAAAGCCTGTGAAGGCGCAGTCCTCCTTGGCCTGTGAAAGCGCGGTCCTCCCTGCATAAGAAGCTTTCTTTCCTCATTAGAGGACTGAGCCGCGTGCGTTTCCCAACGAGGCAGATTCCTTATGCCTCAAAAGTAATGGTAGGGTTTCAACATACAAGTTGGAACAACCAACCAGAGAGTCGCCACAAAGAACCAGTTGGAAATTCTCCGATGTCCAAGTCTGACTTGCTCTGATCCAATGAGAGCGCACGCATGAGATCATCCGATACCTGGGTGTGCTGTGGACATATCTTCTAGGACACTTAGCATTTATGTAGATGCCAGCCTGACTTAGGGGCCGACATCTGCTTGGGGATGCTAGAACCACTCCATCGGGAATGCCTGGAATGAGTGACTCCACAGGGACTCCCTAAATAATACTGTAGGGTTGGAATCTAAACATTCCAGCTCCCCAAACCCCTCTGTATTCTAATTCTTCTGTATCTGTGTTTATGACTTTCCACGAAGTCGGTCATTTGGAGTCATTCCTCCTTGTCCACTGGCTTCACTGTGTGTTCCTAGGGACTGCCTTTCTTCTCTGTTTCTGTTCCTGAATCTCCAAGGTGAAAGTCTGTATCCAGGCTGCACCTCAGCATCTGCTTCTCAGAGGAGCTCAACTAATTTACACCCCCACTGAAATAACTTCTCACTCCTGGGCCTGCAGAGAGGAAGCACAGTTTCTCAGCACGGAAGGGGACTATAAATGAACAGCAGCGGTTTCCTGCCAATTATGAGGGTGTATAATTGAATGCACACACTTAGTGACTTAGGGATGATCACTCTACTTTTTCATGCATACTTCATCCCAACACCACACGGTGAAGTGGGAAGTTCCAAAATAATTCACAAATTACATGATGAGATGTGTAAAAATATTCAGTTTGTTAAACTACATGCCTTAGTCTCAAGACCCAGAAATACCGATTTGAAGGGTTTAATAAGGTCAAGTCCAAATATTGTCATTTTTAGTATAAGGTCTGCTTTTAAAACATGGTCTCAAATGAAAATTTGACATTTGACACTGAGAGCTGAGTTCCATTTTTTGAATCCTTGATTCTGAGGTCAGTTACTACTTTACCAATAGAATGCAGTGGAAGGGAGGTGGTTCAGGTTTGTGACCTAGGACTTAAGAGACTGTGATTTTCACTTCTTGTGTCTTGAAATTCTGCCTATTGGAACCAAGTTACTATGCTGTCAGGAAGATAGAAACTGAGGATGTGAATGGCAAGGCTGTTTAGGTGTATTTTAATCAAAATCCTCAGCTGAGAGTGCAGACAACTCCCAGCAACAACCCTATGAGTGATCCTGCTCCTGTTCGTGGATGTTGGTCATTTTCAAGCAGCAGGTACCGAAATCTTCTGGAGCAGACATAAGTCAATACCAACATGCTCAACCCAAGTTGATGAATGAATTATAATGGTACTTATAAGCTTCTATTGGGAAGCTAATTTTCTAAGTGGTGATACGTGATACTAACCAGAACTATAAGTTCTTCAGGTGATGCTTAAGCTCATGCACATGGAGAATTATTCACCTGGTGGCAATGACAGTCCTTCGTTGGGTCCATATCTATCAACACAGATCACTGCTTAGAATTTCTAGTTCTTGACTATAACTATGAGATCCCTTTATATACAGAGTTTTGAAAGACTTCTGTCTGTCTCTCCATAAGATGGCTGAGCTTGTCTGAGTTTCACTGTGCAGCTATTTCTGATCTGCATGGTGTTGATTTCTCGGGGGCTCAATGGGGTGAATAAATGAATAAAAATGCCCAATTTAGAGAGGAGGGAAACAAAGAAAGTAACTTCTACACTGCTCTAGCTATATGCTGACTTGGGCTGGGTGCCAGACACCTTGATATTTCAAGAGAATTCTGAAATGTGAATTGTGCAGTAGAATCTCCTGTTACCTGTGTGTAATAAAATTTAAAATATTAAGTATATTGTAAAGGTCAAAGAATAACATTGCTCAGGCCTTAGAGCTTATTAATGTGCCTTGACTCAATTTCATGTGTATGTAGACTATTAACTATTAAGGAAGGTGACAAGAGACAAGCAGAGCCAAGGAAAAATAATTTTAAAATAAGTCAAAACCTAAAGCTTTTTTGTGACCTAAAAAGTCATCCCAATTCAGAAAAAATAAAGAACAATTAAAAGTACTAGAATATTAAGAGATTTTCTATTTGATTATAAGTCCAGGCAGTTTCTCTTCCTTTGTAAAAGTCATCCATGTGCTAGACCATGGCAAGCATTGAGAGCCCAGAACCAGAGCCTAGATACTGTGAAAAGGAGAGGAAAATGGAAAGGAAACTTAGTCACTGAAGGTTATGGGAAGGTGAATTTTTCAGAGGTTTAGTCCAATTGACCATTTGAACGAGTTAGAATGCTAAGTTCACCAAGAAACTCAATAGCAGAGGCAATTGAAACTCACAAATAGCTCTTCATTTTGAATATTCCAAAGATAATCAGGAGCCATCCCACTCAGAAATAGTCAAAGTTCTCCAAATGCAATTAAAACAATATATTAAACTTAGAGGTACAAAAATATAAATAAGAAACAGAGAAATACAAAGGTGTGCTAGATAAATATAGGTCAACTGGGATCCAAAGAGGAAGAAGAGTCCAGGGCAGCATTACTATGGAGAGTTAGGCTCCAAGATGAGGTTACTTTATTGGGAAAGGTCTGGAAAGGAAACAATAGACAAGAAAAAGACAACCAGAGTCTCCCAAAAGAAGGTCTCAAGTCTTCCATAAGAGGAAATATATATTTCATTTAGAAAGGCATATTGAGGAACACGAGTGAAGACATATTTATGATAGAAGTCTCATGAACAATGACAGAGCAAACATTTGCTCACAGAACTCAGCACTTCTTGCCATGGGGCAGCCCCTGCACCAGGCAACCTCTGATTCCGGAAGTCACGCCCACAACTTGCCCCCCAGCGCCATCTTACAGCACACAGCAGCAAAGAAGAAAACCGACTGGGGGACCCCACAGCTCCCGGAGAATGCTCTGGGCCCCAAACAGAGCCGATATCACCAGGAGGTACCAGATGGGGTAGGTGCTGTCTCCCTGCCTTCTCCAGATGGAATCCCGGTGACCATGGGCTTCTACAAGCATGGCTCTGTCATACGGGTACCAGGACAAATTTTCTGAACCTCGTGGCTGCTTATGCTGCTGTGCAACACTTCCTGATATGCAGAGTGATCAATGGACAGTAAATCATCCAGCATTTCTACCTGAAACTCAGGCTGGAATGGTAGTGGGAAAATCTGGGCAAAAGATAATGCCCAACCGAAATACATCTGGACTGTGTATTTAACTATGGTGCTATGCTGCCCTGGGAGGGGGAGGGTGTCTATCCCTCCGCCAGTTCCCCTCTGCAGGGGCGACATGGTGGCCTGCATCTTTTAGAGCCTAATGAACAGCCAAGCATGTGATTGCATTGATGAGGCACATGGGGCTTCATGAGATGGGGGGTGGAATCGGCCCTGCTCCCCACCGTGACAATGCTCCAGGTTGCCACCCTCAAACACCTCCTCCGGCTTCTGACAGATCATGAACCCAGAGGCACACATACCAATCTCGGAACCTAGGGGCTTCTGGCTGTAATCCCTCTAGCTTTATTACTAAAATATTAGAAATCCAAATTCGCAGGGCCGCTATTGTGGCCACACAGCATCATATGCTCTTCATAATCAACATTAGAAAACAAATTTTCTAATAATGTCTTTGTGGCAGGTCTGAATGTTGGGGAAAATTCCAAATAACAATGGTGGGTCTTTTGTAATATTGAATGCGATCAACAGAGAGAGAGAGAGAGAGAGAGAGAGTAAAGTGGGAATCCACCATACAGGTGGGTGGTGGGTGGGAGGGGGGTATACTGGGGTTCTTGGTGGTGGAAAATGTGCACTGGTGAAGAAACAGGTGTTTGATCATTGTATGACCGACTGAGTCTTGAACTGAAAGGCTTTGTTACTGTTCTCACGGTGATTCAATAAATAAATAAATTAAAAAATATGATGAGGTTACTGTGTTTGGCATATCGAATACTCTCGGTAGCTTGCCGGGCTCTCCAAGAGGGGCGGAGGAATCGAACTCGGGTCGGCCATGTTGGCCGCTTGTAAGGCGAACGCCCTACCTGCTGTGCTATATATATATATATATATATATATATATATATATATATATTTATATCTAAAAGAACTCAGCAGTTCAGAGTTAAGACTGGCATGGTCTTCTCCAGGGTGTCAGATGTTGTATGAAGATGAGACCATGATTAGAGCTGAGCTAAAAAGCTGTAGGTGAATGTCTGAGACCCAGGTTCAAATCCAGTGGGAAACGGAGCTTCTAATTTTGATACATCAGGCCCAAGCTCTAAGACTAGATATGTGGCTTTTTTTTTCTTTCTTTTGGAGGGGGTGTTAATGAGGTCACACCTAGCAGTGCTCAGGGCTTATTCCTGGCTCTTTACTCAGGGGTTGTTCCTTATGGAGCCAATGACACACCCGTCATCAGTGTCCCTACTTCCCTCTACCATTGTCCCAAGGGCCCTTCCCATCATCTCCCACACAGGTAAGCTCAGTTATGTAGATAAAATCTTTAGTTCTGATGTCTTTGGCCATTTGTTTTTCCCTTAATTAGGTTTCATTATATCCTACTTTGATTTTTGTCATTTTGATGACAATATTTTGGAATTTTTCTATTTGGGTCTGTTTTCACTGGGGACTATTTTTCATTGGGTTTATTTTCACTCTGACCTCTTAGATATGGGTGCCTTCCTCAATGCTGAGAAATTCTTATCTGTGATTTCTTTAACTAGTGGTCCTTCATCAAGTTCATTTAGTTCAATTTCCTGTACCTTAGGTACACAGGATTTCTGTATTGTTGTTCTGGATTTCAACCTATAGCTCATTTTTTTCCCGAGATATTTTCCATCTTCTCTTGTTTTAATTTATTTTTTAAGAGATTTTCTGCATTTCATCTTGGAGCTTACTGAGCTTTCCTTCAGCTATTGTTATTTTGCTGTCCAGTCCATCTATTACTCATCTACCATACTATTCATTTATATCATTTTTGATTATGGTTTTTTTATTTCTATTCTTAGACTTGGAGATTTTCTGGTTATCTGTGCCATCATGTCTCTGAGGTCAATAAACATCCTCAAAAGACCCTCAACATGGTGTCACTACAGTTATTCTCTGAGCGTTTACAGAGCTAGTCGGCACTGGTAGAGCCTTCCATGCTAGTGTTTTTGGCTCATGGAACTGGTGAATTTCTAGATAGCCTCTCCAGTTTGTTGGTTGTGTTCCATCTGTGCTGAGAATGAATCTTAGCAATTAGCCTTAGCCTTATTGGGAGTCCTGGAGGGATTAGGCTGATGTTCTTCTTTTCCTTCCCTGCCAATCTTCATCCAGTGAAAGGAGGTACCAGCATATATAGTGTGAGGTCTGATGGGTAGAGCTGTTGGTTCAGTGGCAAATGCAGTTATAGAACCAAAGAGTAGATACTGGCTTCTAAGGCTGAATGAGCAAGCAGAGGGCCTGAGACATGAGGTGGGCCTTCTGGGATGGTGAAGATCAGGTATGAAGGCTGCTGGGATCCAGCTGAATGGAAGGAAGACCAGATTCTAGTGCTAAAGGGACCCGGGAATGTATGCTGAGAGGTCAACTTCCCCAAAAGGTTGAATGAGCAAACTTAGAAGTTGAGATGTGGAGGTGGACCTGTTTTGAATTTTTTTTAAAAAATATTAATTTACATACAAGTGGTACTACATGGAAAGTATCATGTTAAGCGAAATGACTCAGAAAGAAAGGGATAGACATAGAAAGATTGCATTCATCTGGGGAACATAAAGTAACAAAATAGGAGACTAACACACAAGAATGGCCGAGATTAGTACCAGAAATTTTACTCCATGGCTTGGAGGCCAACCACATATGCTAGGGGACAAGGGAGCTCAGATAGAGAAGGGAACACCAAATATAGGTGTTGGGAGGATCCTCCCAGGATGGGAAAAGTATCCTGAAAATAGACTATAGACCAAACATGATTACCACTCAATGCCTCTTTTGCAAACCACAACACCCAATAAGAGAACAAAAGGGAATGCCCTGCCACAGAGGCAGGGTGGGATGGGGGAGATGGGGGGTCGGAGGGATACTGGGATCCGTGGTGGTGGGAAATGGGCACTGGTGGAGGGATGGGTATTTGATCATTGTATAATTGAAACCCAAGCACAAAAATTTGTAAGTCTACAACTGTACCTCATGATGTCTCACTAATAAAAAAAAAACTCTAACAGACTAATATAAGAGATTAATGGAAAATAAGGAGTTAACCTTCTTTGAGTGTCTGTAAGTGCTTTGTGGGGATAGGACAGGATCAAGAGGCTGAAAGGACAATCCTAAGAAAATGGAGAACCCAGAATCTTGAGGAGAAGTTCTCAAAAACGACCTTAGCTTTGTTTGAGATTGTCTTCTATATGGAAGTCTGTATGAGATTTTTTACATTAGATTTTTTTATTTCCACATTCATTTTATTAGATAGAAAATAAAGAAGTTGGCTTCCTAAAAATATTTTATTATTTGAGAGTCAGAGAGATATACAGTGGATAGGGCACTGGCCTGGCAGGTGGTTGTCTCTGGTTCAATCCCCGGCACCACATAGGTTTCCCCTGAACCCTGCAGGAGTGATACTTAAGGGCAGAGTCAGGTGTAAATCCTGAGCACTTTTAGGTGTGGCCCCAAAACCAAAAAAGAAAAAATAAGATTCATTATTCTGTTATCCTCTCACCAGATTATTTTTCCTTTTTAAAAAATCTTTGGGAATGTAGGATTTTTAAATAGTCTTTGATTTTTTTAAAAGCCTAAGTGTCTGACCATGGTTTTTTCAAGTCCAACAGCAGTTTAAAAATCAAGTCTTTGAAGTCAGCGGCCTCTAATGCTGTGGTTTTCTTCTCTCTCTTTCTCTCCTAAAATAGTAGGTGAGATCAGATGAGAGAATTCATGTAGTTTTTTGTTTCTCTACCCAGAAGACCATTCTTAAGAGTCTGCCCTATAAACCTTAGGTTCTAAAATACACCTGCTTACTCTTTTGAAATGTATAAGAAAAAAAATCAGTGTGTGGAGGAAAACACATTCTTTTTAACATGCTAAGAATCAGCTTTTCCTTTACTTTGAAATAATAATCATAAACGCAGCTTTTCCACAGGCACATAGCTTGACCAAATCAGGACCAAGCCATGTCTGCTGAGGTTTTAAAGTCACGATGATAATGTGTCTCCTTTGCATTCTACCCACAACGTTCTACCCACATTCTACCCACAATTCTACCATAAATTTTGAAATTTTGAATTTCTTTATTATTGCAAGACACTAGCAATGAATATTTTTGAAGGGATGAAGATACTGAAGTAGACCATTTTAATATACTTGGCAAAAGGGGCCAGAGAGATAATACAGCAAGTAAAGTTTTGTCTTGCGTTCAACCAGCCTGGATTCAATCCTGGCACCTCATATGGTCCCCCAAGCACCACCAGGAGTGATCCCTGAGTGCAGAGCCAGAAGTAATCCTTGAAGTTATCTAGGTGTGGTGCAGAAACTAGGCCCCCACTAAGTAAGCAAATTACTGATAAAAACACATTACTGAACACCACATGATATAGCAATACGATTCCTAGGTATTTATGTAAAATATGAAAATATTACTTTTAAACACGCACATATCTTTTTGTTGATAGCAACATAATGTATTATATCCAAGACATGTGTGGAAGATTAGATGAAGAAGAGGTGGTGTACTTAAACAATTTTTAAAAAATAGTATTTAGAATGATGAAGTAGTGATTTTTGTGACAACATGGATAGAATTTAAGGTAATTATGCTAAGTAAATTAAGTTTGGAAGTAAAAGGCAATACTCAAATAGTATAATTCATCTGTGCACTACAAATCTGCAAAGCAAGAAAATTAACAAAACCCAAAAAATTAACATGCATTTGGTGAAAATATCATGGATGGGGAGTGGAGTTGGAGGAGTGAGCAGAGGGAAACGATTTAACAGTTCAGTGTTACTAGAACTTTGGTGGTGAGTGTAGCTAAATATATACACAAGGCAATATATCCACCAATAAATATATGGCGTGACATTGTTCTTTTGAAGGATACAGGATTATATGTTAAATCAATCTCATTTACTTTTGAAAAGTCTTAGTAATAATAGGGTAAGTTATAACTTTCCATCTATGACTCCAAATTCACAATGTTTTCACTATTATTCCATATGGCACTCATAATTTCTCCATTTTTGAATTTACATGATCTATTGATAAACTGATAAATGTATTAACAATTATTTTCCATTCTAGAATAGTTTAAAACTTTTAATAGGTAAAAATGAGCATAAATGACTCAGTGACTTGGAAGCTATTTCCTCTCTATACTACTGTAATTTTTTCCTCTCCCCTTTTCTTTTCTATTTCTATTTTGGGGTCACACCCTGCAGTGCTCAGGGCTTACTCCTGACTCTGTGCTCAAGGACACTCCTGGAGGACTTGGGGGGGGGGGACTGTATATGGTGCTGGACATTAAGCCTGGCTTGGTGGCATGTATGTCAAGCTCCCTGCCCACTATACTATCTCTCTGGCTCACTACTACACTACTATAATTTTCTCAACGTCAAACTGATATATTTTGTTTTGGAGGGGAGGAAGACTTCCACAGTGGAGCTCACAGGCTTGGGTTAACATCGATGACATTTAGTCTGGCCATGTGGGAACCCGACAGTTCACTGCTAAAGTCTAGCAATGCCGTGCTGGTTGGGCCCAGTGGTGCCAGGTGCCACAAGGGTTATACCTGTTGGTGGTCAAGTGGCAGTGCAGTGCCCTGATCAACTTGGGGCCTTGAAAATGCTATGTATGAACTCCAGTCCTTTGAGCTTTCTCCCAGTCCAACAAATTTATTTCTTTAAATGATGATAAATTCTGGGACCCACGGGAAACCACAGAGACGGAAGACTGCTTGTTTGGGGGTAGGGCAGTATCAGGCAGTGCTCAGGATTCTCCCGGTGCAGTGCCAGGATTGAAGCATGTGGTGTTGTGTGTGGGGATTACTCCGGCCACACTAGTGGGATTCAGGACCCTCCAGGGGTGTACCACATGGTTTGGGGGATTGAACCAGTGTTAACTGCAGGTAAGGTATGTCCTTTCACCCCTATACAATCTCTGGCCACTGGACTGTTATACCAGAAATTTCTAATCATTCCATGTGACATACCAGTAAGGTAATGATCTTAAAAGGTATTCATCGTGATCTTGGTAGGTCACATTTGCAAAGACCTTTGTTTGTCTATGTTCTTTTCAGAAATCATATGTCTATAGAGACAAGAAAATTCCACAGATTAGAAAGTAAGCCATATAAATGACTTGCCTCACAATAAACCACATAGATTATTGTTGTGTGAATAGTATCTCGGTCAGAGGCACAGAGATGAGACACTCGAGAGGAATGTACAGAGCACGGAAGGTCAACGCATCAATCTGGCTTGAAGCAAGGAGCAACTTCCAGAGGCCTCTTTTTATTCTATTTTTTTATCTCTTACATCCCAATGACTTCATCACAGAGAAAGGCTCATGAACGAGAGTACAAACAATTATAGGATGAGCATTCATCAAAAGAACATCAGAGTATACATCAGTATACATCGTCCTGTCAAAGTTAGGCTGTCGAAGCTATGTTGTCATGATTAAAACATCAGAGGAAGATATGGAGCTGGACACGTAGGTTCTACAGATTACGTCCCCCACATTCTTGTGGTTGGTTACACATAGGGCAAATAGAAGGCTCATACTGGTACTTGAAGGTCAAACCAAATTAAAAATGTGTGAGAGAAGGGGAATTGCTGCTTTGTACTGTCAAGATAATGTATGACCAGGCAGGCATATGAGAGCATGTTGTACTTCTCCAGATAATCTGGACTCACAAGTTTTATCTTGCCCACTTAATGTAAAAGTGGGGCCTCGGTTCTGCTCCCTGCTTGCAGGGCAGTGTGTACAGAGGCTCATCCTAATGCCCTGGTTTAGCACCACCAGATTATATTAGTCTTTTCTGGGATTAGAGTGTTAGTAAAAGGAGTGGGATGTTGCAGATAAAAACAAACAAACAATGAAAATGGTCACCAGGTCATCTGAAGTTTGAAACTGGGAATTTGTTTGCTTGAGAGATTTCTCCCTGCATATAAGCAAAAGGATGTTAATTTCCATATAGTTATGGTAATGTTTGCAGGATGAAACAACCCCTCATCTCCCCTGTTCTGACTCTGTATCTCTTAGCAACCTTTCGACGATAATTGAGTTCACAAATAAATTTCTCTCCAGGAAAGGAAATGAGTGCATAGAATGACTTGACTCTCCCATCTGGTTGGCAGTGTAATTTCTCACCGTAAATTAAGACACTGGCTCTTGTAAGTAAGTGATGACTTGGATGGTTTGACTCAGGTCTCGTTGGGCCTGCTTTCTTGTGGCCAGCTAGAAAGCAAGACCCTGGGTCTGCAGGACCTATAAGAGCAACTACTTATATTTCTAAATCAATTGACAGTTTACGAATTCTTTCACTCCCTGTAACATGTCTGTGAAAGAGCTTTGTGTTACTATGTTATCCTTATACTAATATTTGGAGATTAAGCGAAGATCATATAGCTGGAGCGAGACAGGATATGAAGTGAGGAGTTGCCATGGTTGCCGACACTGGATCCAAAACTTCACTCCCATTGACAATTGAGTGCACTAACACGTAGGCTCCTGAGATGGAGTCTGCAACAACTTCCAGTCTTGCCAAGATCTCGCTACAGTAGAGCCGGATGGCTAGAGGGATCTCTAACACTGTATATGGCCCCCTGAGCACTGCCAGAAGCCACTCCTAATCAGAAAGCCAGGAATAGCCTTTGAGCACTGCTGGCTATGACCCCAAACTCAAAAGGTACAGTAAGGAACCTGAGACAAGTAACTTGAAACTCTCTTAATGGATCTCTATGTAAGATCACTTGTTTAGTTTTTCTTTTTTCTTTTTGGGTCACGACCGGTGATGATGGTGTTTGGGGGACCATATGGGATGCTGGGAATCGAACCTGTGTTGGCCATGTTGGCTGAGTGCAAGGCAAACGCCCTACCCGCTGTGCTATCGCTCCAGCCCCTCACTTGTTTAGTTTTTTTGAAAATGACAATGACAACAAAAACAATGATGAATGTCTCTTACAGTCTGATGTGTCCTGCTCTTCAACCACACTCTCATCCATTTTTTCTGCTTTCACTATTAAGTAGTTTGCTCCTAAGAGTGATCTTTTCAACTTCTGCTCATTCACGTCTATTGCTCTTGTGGCTTTGCGACCTCATAGAAGACTGAGCAGAATCATGAAGAAATGAGTACAAAAAGTTTCTGCTTTCAAGATAATTGAATAAAATGTTTTCATCTAAAATTGAGTCTCTTAAATCTATTATTGCTAAAGAATGGGAAAGGCTGTGCTTGTTTAATAGACTTTTTATTTGTGTGACTTTTTGAGTCACACCTAGCGATGTTCATGGCTTACTCCTGGATCTGCACTCAGGAATTACTTCTGGTGTAGCTCAGGGGACCATATGGGGTGCTGTGAATCAATCCTGGTTCAGCTATGTGCAAGGAAAATGCCCTCCCTGCTGTTCTTTCACTCTGACCCTGTTTAGTAGACATTTGCAACACTCACACTCCTCCTGCACCCTCCCCAAAGTAGAATATTTATTCTTCTCTAGCACACATAGAACATTCTTCAGAACCGCAAATGGGATACAAAACAAAACAAAACAATTGTCAATAAAGCCATGAAGATTAAAGTCTGATCAAGAATCTTTCCAGATCACAATGAAATAATACTAGGAATTAATCAGAAAAAGAAAACTGGAAAACAGTTACTTGAAGAGTAAATACATGCCACTGAATCCCTATTAAATAAGCGAAGCAGAAGAGAATGGAAGGAAATAATACAAAATCTCAATGAAATGAACCCCTCACCAAGAACACTTCATCCAGCTAGATTATTATTCAGATTTGGAGGAATAATATGGGGATTCATGGACAGGCAATGAGCTTGAGGAATTCATAGCCTTGAAACCAACCAGTTTTGCAGAGAAGCATCAAAGGAGTGTCTTTAAAGAACAGGACAAAGTTCCCAGCATGCAGTACTGAGTATGCTAAGCTCTCACTGCTACCGCTTATGTTTTCACTCTACTAGATTAATAAAGATATATTTACGCCTAGGTTGGTAAGGGATATTACATATTTTCAACTATGAATTCATATCTTACCTATATTTTATGCCATATATATGATTCTTTTTTCAACCATAGATTCTTATTGTATTTATTTACTGATTAATGCATTTAAACGGTGTATATAATATAGGATGTCTTAATATAAAACCCACCTCTCCATTCTTAGGATAAAATATTAGGATAAAACATTATCTATAATTATATAGGTATATTCAGATTTCTCCTTGAATTTTTTTGAATTAAAATAATTTTTTAGTGAATCAAGATAATTTTTTTGTCAAATGAGACTTCCTTAGAAGGATGTGTGGGAAGAAAAAGAGAGGATGTAGGTGTTCAAGAGAAAACACAGACTCATCCAGAGTGGATGAAGCAAATGCAAAGACATGGAGACAAAAGCAAGCAAGATACAAGCTCAAGGAAGAACACAGGCTCAAGAGGGGAAGGCTCTCCTTTAATTTCCCCTAATTCTTTTCACTCTTACTCAGTTTAACATTTGTACCCTTTACCTCTTTCATGTAAGTTCTAGAATATTTAAGTATAGCATTTCTAAAATTTTTGGTAATGACAGGGATGATATGATAATTATCACAATGAGATCAAGTGCAAAATAAAACTGAATGCAATATATCTTCAATGCCGGAGTTGAAATCTTGTCTATGAGAATAAGACTAGGCATTATATTGTACTGTGTTAAATTATTTGAAGCTCTTTGTATACCTAGGTTAAAATCATATAGCAATCATCTCAAATTAACCTTTGTCAATCTATTTTATGAAAATCCCATTTACCACTTCTCTAAGCTTTGTTGAAACAAGCAATAGGGAATCAGTTTTGTATATGCCTGCCAAAGGGGAAGACTGAGCAGTGGAGGGTAACGTGGGGACTTGAGAAGAGAGAAGGTCACAATGGTTGTGAACTTGGTGCTGGAACATTATATGTCTCAAACAACTCTATTATAAATAACTTCATGCCTTCCTAAAAATAAATTTTAAAAATAGCGATAGGACATACCCAACTCTAGGTGTTTGTTTTTGGTATTCATTTGAAAAGCTCTTAATTCTTTTTTTTTTTTTTGACTGAAAATATTTTTTTTATTTATTTTTATTTTTTTTATTTTTTAAAAATTTTTTATTTTTTTTTACAGTTGTAGATTTACAATTTTTTGTGCTTTGGTTTCAATTACACAATGATCAGATACCCATCCCTCCACCAGTGCCCATTTTCCACCACCATGGATAATATCCCTCCCACCCCCATCCCCCCATCCCCCCTGTCTCTGTGACAGGGCAATCCCTGTGTTCTCTCTCTCCTTTTGGGTGTTGTGGTCTGCAAAAGACGCATTGAGTGGTAAACATGTTCAGTCCAAAGTCTACTTTCGACATGCATCTCCCCTCCTGGGAGGATCCTCCAAACATCCTTTATTTGGTGCTCCCTTCTCTATCTGAACTGCCCTTTCCTCTAGGATACCCGGCTGGCCTCTAAGTTATGGAGTAATCCTCCTGGTGCTGATCTCAGCTATTCTTGGGTATTAATCTCATATTTTGTTACTTTATATCCCCCAGATGAATGCAATCTTTCTATGTCTATCCCTCTCTTTCTGACTCATTTCGGAAAAGCTCTTAATTCTTTTGCTCCAACTCTCATCATCCCCAGGGCTTCTGAGAATCTGAGTTTTGATCTACCTAAAGATCAACCCCTTTTGAGAAGCAAGGACCAAGCAATAGTTGGATTCTAGTCACCCTCAACTCATCTCTCTACCTTCTCCCACTTCTTCCAACTACTTCTGACTCAGAAGGGTCTGGATCTTTTTCCCTGATAGCCACTTGAGACATCTCACAATGTCATCATCACTGATTGAAATCCTTCAAGAAAAGGCAACTGTAAAAATCAATGTGTGAAACCAAAGAAACGTGAATATTGACAGCAAAAAATCAAAACCCACTGGAACATATAGGGTATTTTCTGAAAACAAGCCTCAAGATAACACAAATTCACCTGCTACCCAGTTGGCAACGGCCACTTATCCTGAACACAACCTGGCTCTCACATATTCCATTAGCCTTGTCATATTGACACTCACATTTTACAGGTTTGATAAAGTTTTCAGGATGCTTTCTCAATATCATTGTTGAGGTTTTAGCTCCTTTATGGAAGACTTAATTTTGTGGCCATGACGTAACCTTCCTAAAGCTTTGCTGCATTTTACCTGATGCTGCATTTTCTAAGCAATGTGTTTAAATTTAGAAATTCTTTTTTCAAATGACCTCAAAATTTGAACAAGGGATGAAATGAAGGTGAAAAGGTGCTGCTGTTAGTGGGCAGCTGCTTTCTATAGCCTTTGTGAGGCTATAATTGGCTGTGTGACCTTGGATGAAATCATCTCTCTGGATTCTATTTCCTTATTTGCAAAATAAGAGAATTAAACGGTGTCCTAAGATTCCTTTACTGTAATCATTTCATTGTGCTATGCTCAATTTAAATACATAACTTGAGAGTTGGAGCAATCGCTCAAAGGACTGGAGTTTACTAAGCACTGCCGGGAGTGACATTCCAAACCAAAACTAAACAAATAAATAAAAGTCTATCTTAATATAAGAAGTTAAAAGGTTGACAGCTTGGGATGAGAGGAGTTGGAGCTTAGTATGGAGACGGAGCTTGGAAAACAAAATGGCGACTCATCACAAACCAGCCTGGGTCCTATTCCCTCCTTCATGCGTCAGTAGGCAGCAGCCGGCTTGGGTGGGGAGACAGCTCATGGCCACTGAGTGGGCATGGCTAGCGCCCACTTTTTTGAACACACACTTTTCACTATAGTACATTGCACCTCTGGGTGTAAATCACTCAGTTCCTCCACTAGCTGAGCCAACAGTCCAGTTTACTAATCTGGTGCTTTGTTTATTTCTCTTGTGGCTGTTGATCTTGTTTCCATGTGAGGAAGAGTGGAAAACCCGGGGCTGGAGGGATAGCACAGCAGGTAGGGAATTTGCCTTGCAAGCAGCCGACCTGGATTCAGTTCCCAGTATCCCATATGGTCCCCCAAGCACCACCAGTAGTAATCCTTGTGTATGCATTGCCGGGTGTTACCCAAAAAGGAAAAAAAAAATAAGAGTGGAAAACCTTACTTCTGTCTGCCTCGTGGGATAGACAGAGAGATTAGGAGAGGTCTGTGGTGGTTCTTCCTTGGAGAGGCAGTGCTGAAATCTGAATGAGAACCTAGCCAAATATAGCCTCAGTGATCTGGCATTGCTGAACAGAACACACAGGAAATGTACTGTAATTACCACTGGCTACAACTATTTAAAAGATGTTTTGCGGTTTACTGCTTCCTAGATAGACGGATGCTTTTGTTTAAAAAAGAAAGTTATGATCCTGGTAGCTGCTTGTCAGTTTAAGCTCTAAATTCTCTCTCTCTCTCTCTCTCTCTCTCTTTCTCTCTCTCTCTCTCTCTCTCTCTCTCTCTCTCTCTCTCTCCCTTTTTGTCTGTATTTTGCATTTGTGCTTCACTGAATCCATAAAGCATTTCCTCTTCCTCCCAGCCCGTAATTACCCCACTTCAGCGTGCCATCCACAGCTGTCTGGAATCCAGCTGTCACCCTCCAAAGCAGAACAGCAGAGTGGCAGTGCTTTCCTGGCTTTCCTCCGAGGCTAAGGGATAGTCCTTTGGATCATGGAGGATGGAAGGATAAAGGAATTTACAATAAAATCTAGAGCTGTAAAGATTGCTCCATCACAAATGTGGCCCCTCCAGGCCATGTATATTTGAACAGAGAGAAAAATGGTCATTTTTTTTCTTTTTGAGTCACACCTGGGGATGCACAGGGATTACTCTTGGCTCTGCACTCAGGAATTACTCCTGGCGGTGCTTGGGGGACCATATTGGATGCTGGGAATCAAACCCGGGTTGGCCCCGTGCAAGGCAAACGCTCTACCTGCTGTGCTATTGCTCCAGCCCAAAGAATGTTCATTCTTATTTATGTTCATTTCCTTCCCCTAGGTTTAAAGACAATGGTGAAATACGACGTACTTCCAGACACTGAAAAGAAGGCACACAGGAAATAAGAGCAGTCAGCTTTAAAGATAAAGTGGGGCTCTTGGAAACCTCTGCGTTTTTCTCCTTCCTTAGCCATTTTATTTCCATAATCAATGGACAAGAATTTGTCCACCTTTGATACTTTCCATTCACTTGCCATGCTATTCTGTGTAATATAGATAAGTAAGCACATCCAATATTTGTTCTCCTCCTTCTGACTTACTTTAATATGATATCCTCCAGTTCCAGCCAGAGTGCAGTGAACTGAATGATTGCATCTTTCCTTGTGGTTGCATAGCATTTCATTGTATATTATGTACCACATCTTTATCAGTCACTCATCTGTCATTGCAAATTTGTTTTATTCTATTGACTACCTACTGTCTATACTAACTACTGTGCTGGCTGCTAATTGCTATAATGAACAAAGGTATATGTTTGTATTTTTGAATCAATATTTTTATGTACTGGAGGTAGATACCAAGAAGCAGAATTGCAGGATCTTATGGGAACTGTATTCTTATTTTTGTAGCAATTTCCATACTGTTTTCCATAGGGACTGCACCAGTCCATTGCATTCCCACCAGCAGTGAATGAGTTCCTCTTAAACTACATCTCCACCAACACAGATTGTTTGTAGTTTTTTTTTAATTAATGTGATTCTCACTGGTATGAGGTGAAAGCTCATTATCCCTTGATTTGGATTTCCCTGATAAAAATTGATGATGAATATTTTTTCATATACCTACTGGCCGTCTGTCTATCTTCTTCAGAGAATACTCTGTTCATTCCTCTATTATTTAATGGTGTTACTAGATTTTTTGTTGTTCATCTTTGTGAGTGTAATCTGTACCTTGGATATTAACCATACTAACCAACTATATTTCTTTTGTCATGCAGAAACTTTTAAATTTGATGTAGTCCCATTTGTTTATTTCTGTTTCTGTTTCTGTTGTTTTTGCCAATGAAGTCATGTAATTGAAAACACATTAGAAACACACATCCTGAAATGTTCTACTTATGTTTTCCTCAATGTATTTTATGGAATCTGGTTTAATCTTGAGGTCTTTGGTCCACTTCGAATTGACTTTTGTGTAAGCTTTAATATGAGAATCCAGTTTATTTTTTTTTAATGTAGGAGTACTGCTATTTATTCAGCCACTGATTAGCTGATTCAATTGTACATGAACTCCACCTTACTTTTTTTCATTTTTTATAATTTTATTTATTGAATCACCGTGAGAGCAGTTACAAAGCTTTTGGGTCATACAGTGGAACACCCGTACCTTAACCAGTGCCCATTCTTCACCCCCAACAACCCCGGTATACCCCCATTCCACACCCTCCCCCTAGCTGTGGCGCCTATGATTTCCACATTACTCTCTCTCTACTTTGATCACATTCAATATTTTGACACCAGACCCACAATTATTATTCGAAATTTTACTCCAACACTCAGATCTGCTGAAAAGGCAACAGTAGACAATTTGTGTTCTATTGCTTGTTATGAATAATATCTGATGTCACGTGGCTGCAGTAGTGGCCACGCGATTTTGAAATTCTGAAATTTTAACATTTAAATCTGAAGGGATTTCTGCCAAAACCTGCTGGGTTCCAAGATTTGCTCCTGAGTCTCTGGGATCATGGCCGTTAAGCAGCTTGGTCAGGAGCCAGAGAGGTCATTTGTGGGCGATGATTTGGGGTCTCGTTGGCGTGGGGAGGACAAGACTGGCTCCACCCCCATCCGTGAGGCCCAACATGTCTCATCACTGCGGGACCAATCCTGACTGTCCAATGGCCTGTGGAGGATGGCGGCCACCAAGGGGGAGCAGGTGGAGGAACAGCACCCTTTGCCCCCTGGGGTGGCCTGGCGACAGTAACCTACTGCGGGGTCTGGACACATTTCTGCCAAAAGCCACTGGGTTTTGAGATTTGTTTCTGAGTCTCTAGGATCATGGCCGCTAAGCAGCTTGATCAGGAGCCATAGAGGCCGTTCATGGGCGATGACTTGGGGATCTCGTTGGGGTGGAGAGGACAGGACTGACTCCACCCCCATCCTGTGAGGCCCAACATGTGTCATCACTGCAGCCCAAACCTGACTGTCCAGTGACCTCTGAAGGATGGTGGCCACCGGGCCACCAGGGGGAACAGGCCAAGGCACAAAACCTATTCCCACCTGGGTTGGCCCAGCACCGGTAGCCTATTGTAGAGACCAGAAACATTTCTGCCAAAAGCTCCTGGGTTTCGAGATTTGTTTCTGAGTCTCTGGGATCATGGCCATTAAGCAGTTCAATCAGGAACCAGAGAGGCTATGCCTCCAATTATATAGCTGAACCAGAGGTGGTTTTTCGGGGGTGTTTCCAACATACCTAACTTTTGGCTGTTTACTTTCTTGGTAAACTTTGCCCCAAGTTTTTGGGATCTGGCCAAAGGCACAGCAGCAATTTTGGGGTATCTGGAAGTCTAAAGGCGCCATCACACTGCTGATGCACTCGCTTCATAGGTATAGATTGACCTGCTGGAGGCACCCTACCCCTAGGATCCAGTTTATTTTTTTCATGTGACTATCTAGTTATCTCAACTTCATAATTAAGTGATTAAGAGATAGTCCTGATAAGGGCTGGAGCGATAGCACAGCGGGTAGGGCGTTCGCCTTACAAGCGGCCAACATGGCTGACCCGAGTTCGATTCCTCCGCCCCTCTCGGAGAGCCCGGCAAGCTACCGAGAGTATTTGATATGCCAGACACAGTAACAACAAAGTCTCCAATGGAGACGTTACTGGGCCCGCTCGAGCAAATCGACGATCAACGGGAGGGCCTTTACCTTTACCTTTTACCTTTAAGAGATAGTATCTTTATTAAATATGAATTTAAAGGACACAATTTGTGTGAAAATAAAATAGCATTTTTCTAAAATTAAGCTTCTCCTTATATTTGAACTTTCATCCTTTTTTCTAGGAGAAAATCAAGGGAAACTTCATTAAGCTCTGTAGTTTCTCAGGTAATCTGGAACTGTTTCCATCATTTTGGCATATCCAACTCAGTGAATCTAGTTAATTTTATTGGAGAATCAATCAGAATACATAAGGGTATCAAAATTGCTCTGAAAGATGTTCACAAATGCATATTGACTTGCAACAGATGATCCTGAAATAATTAAGTTAGCAATACTTGTGGTCTCATCCAAAAAGAGTCTGTGCCTTGGGCTTACTGAGACCGAAGATAACATGGAATTTTCTAGATTCCACAGAAGCGCAACCCACTGGAGGAAGATAAAACAAGTTGTGATTGTTGGCAGCAGATTCAGTTGTCTGCCCCTGAGTGCCTTCTGGGATGATGCATGTGTAGAAAGAGGCTCACCTGAGAGGTAGGTTGAGATTTAAAATACCTCAAAATCCCAACTCCCACCATGCCAGGGAAGGAGATATATGGGAATTTCTAAAGTGTACCCAGGACTCAGAATCAACTCCAAGATGGAAAAGAATCTGCTTTGATCTGACTTTTGTGCCTGGCATTAAACAGAGGTCAGAGTTCATTTTTTGCAGGTAGCTATCCAGTTTTCCCAGCATCACTTGTTGAAGAGGCTTTCCTTGTTCAACTTCACATTTCTTGCTCCTTTGTCAAAGATTAAGTGTCTTTAAGACCTCAATATCAGACACGAATCCATAAGGTAAATAGAGGAAAATGTAGGCAGAATCCTCCATGACACTGAAGCTAAAAACATCTTTAAGGATGAAGCATCCATTATGTTTTCTTCCACCATGCAAGTGGAAGCAAACATAAACAAATGGGCTACATCAAACTAAGAAGCTTCTTTCTGCACTTCAAAAGAAACAGTGACCAAAATACAGAAAGAGGTCACAGAATGGGAAAGAATATTTACCCAATACCCATCTAATAAAGGATTAATATCCAGGATATACAAGACACTAGTAGAATTGTACAAGGAAAAAGCCTCCAACCCCATCAAAATATGGGGAGAAGAAATAAACAGAAGTTTCCTCAAAAAAGAAATACAAATGGCCAAAAGGCACATGAAAAAATGCTCCACATCACTAGCCATCAGGGAGATGCAAATCAAAACAACAATGAGACATGATCTCACACCACAGAGACTGGCACACATTCAAAAGAACAAAAGCAACCAGTGCTGGTGTGGATGTGAGGAAAAAGGTATGCTCTTTCACTGTTGGTGGGAATGCTGACTGGTCCAGCCTTTCTGGAAAACAATATGGACAGTTCTTCAAAAACTAGAAATTGAGCTTCCATATGACCCTGCAATACCACTTCTAGGAATATATATTGAGGATGCAAAAAAGCACAGTAGAAATGACATCTGTACCCATATGTTCATTGCAGCACTGTTCACAATAGCCAAAATCTGGAAACAACCCAAGTGCCCTACAACAGATGACTGGTTAAAGGAACTTTGGTACATCTACACAATGGAATACTATGCAGCTCTTAGGAGAGATGAAGTCATGAAATTTGCTTATAAGTGGTTAGACATGAATAGTATCATGCGAAGTGAAATGGGTGAGAAAGAGAGGGACAGACATAGAAAGACTGCACTAATTTGTGGAGTATAGAATAACATAACATGAAGCTGACACCCAAGGACAGTAGATACAAGGGCCAGGAGGATTGCCCCATAGCTGGAAGCCTGCCTCATGAGTGGAGGGGAGAAGGAGCTGGCATAGAGAAGGGATCACTAAGAAAATGATGGCTGGAGGAATCAGTCGGGATGGGAGATGTGTGTCGAAAGTAAATATTGGACCAAACATGATGACCTCTCAGTGTTTGTATTGCAAACAATAATCCCAAAAGTAGAGAGAGAGTATGGAAAATATTGTCTGCCATGGAGGCAGGGGGAGGGTGGGGAAGGGGGGTATACTGGAGAGATTGTTGGTGGGGAATGTGCACTGATGTAGGGATGGGTACTCTATCCCTTTGGTCATTGTGTGATTGTAACCCAAACATGAAAGCTTTCTCATAGTGAATCAATAAAATTTTTAAAAAAAGATGGAAAAGGAGAGAAAATCTCTCTGAATAATCGAGAAAATGGATGAGTAGCATGGAGATTCACTTATAAATGGTTAGATGGTCTTTATTTATTATATTTCTCATTAGTAGCAAGAAATCAAATTTGATGATCAAACTGATGATTATGGAATTTCTAATTGACAAAATAATGATCTATCCTAGGATTTTGCTAGAAATTGATTGCAAGATCTGTGATTTGGAATTTTTCAGATAGATTGACTCCTTTTTTTAATGATGAATTTCCACTTCTTTGTTTTCTGCAATTATGCAAAAGTTTCAGAAGTGAACAATGTTCAAATTTGCATATTATCTGTATTTTGGGGAGGAATTTATCTGTCTGGAGATTTATGCATATTAAAAGTCACTAAGAGCTTGCTTTTGAATGCTTTCCTCAAATCCATATGGGTTTCTGTTTCTTCCCCAGCATGCTATTCCAAACATTTCCAGCTTGATGATCACAGTTCTTCATAAGTGATAATGTACTGTATGATGAAGCGATAGATAATGCTTGTTTACCATTGGCACCAGTTGTGGTTGATAAATGAAGGACTATGCTGTAATTAAATGAAGCTTTTCAGATTATATAATCCAAGTGAAGTAGAGAATTAATATAAACATGCAAATGAAGTTAGCCAAAAACATTTTAAAATTGATCTAGATGAAGTGACTTTGCAGTCTTTATTAATTGGATTTTTTAAGTGCCCTAGTGAGTTTGTTTACACTCCATCATAGATGCACTTCGCTGGCAAAGAAAATATGATGGGAAAATCTTCAGATAGAATTTTTCTTTTTTCTTAAGTGTTTCTTTAAAAAATTGAAGTTCATGAAACAATGGACGTTTTTGAGATCTTTAAAAAGTTTTGTTTCTTTAACCAGTCATCTGTTCTCGGACACTCGGGTTTTTTCCAGATTTTGGCTACTGTGAACAGTGTAGCAATGAACATAGAAATGCAGATGTCATGGAATACTATGCAGTTGTTAGAAAAGATGAAATCATGAAATTTACACACAAGTGGTACTACATGGAAAGTATCATGCTAAGTGAAATGAGTCAGAAAGAGAGGGACAGACATAGAAAGATTGCATTCATCTGTGGAATATAAAGTAACAAAATTGGAGACTAACATCCAAGAACAGGAGTTTTGCTCCATGGCCTAGAGGTCATCCGCACATGCTGGGGGAAAGGGCAGCTCAGATAGAGAAGGGAGCACCAAATGAAGGTGTTGGGAGGATCCTCCCAGGATGGGAGAAGCATGCTGAAAGTAGACTATAGACCGAACATGATTGCTACTTAATGCCTCTCTTGCAACCCACAGCACCCAAAAGGAGAGAGAACACAAAAGGGAATACCCTTTCTCAGAGGAGGTGTGGGATGGGGGGATAGAGGGGTGGGAGGAATACTGGGATAATTGGTGGTGAAGAATGGGCACTGGTGGAGGGATGGCTACTCCATCACTGTATAACTGAAACCCAAGCACAAAAATTTGTAAGTCTACAATTGTACCTCATGGTGTTTCACTAAATAAATTTTTTTTAAAAAAAGTAAAAAAAAGTTTTCTTTTTTTCTTTTTCTTTTTTCTTTTTTTTTTTGAGCCACTTGCGTTTGTGTTCAAGGATTACTCCTGCTCTGCCCTCAGGGTTCACTCCTGGTGGGCTCAGGGGACCTTATGCGGTGTCAGGGATGGAAGTTAGGTTGCTACATGCAAGGCAAACACCATCCTCACTGTACTATTGATTTTTATAATTTTTAAATCTCTATGCAGGACTCTTTTCTACCACTCTTTTCATGAAGAAGGTGGTTTGCTATGATACTAACAACACTTAATTTATACTAATTCCAGGCCCTTTGAGCTAGGCTCCTTCTAAGGTCTTAAAGGAAATGTGAGCATGTTGAAAGAACATTTGAAATATTATTAACTTCAGTCTCTTCAGATGGGTGTTTCTTTCCTTTTTGATTTTCTCTCTGTCGTATTTGCTCTCAGGTAATCTTGGAATCATGTGAATATTTGGGGGATCTAGAATTAAGAGTTTGTTTGATATGCTACATAGGTATGGTTTTACAATCAGTTCATTTTTTGCTTTTTTTCCTATGAAGAAATTTTTTCATAGTATTTGCTGGTGTGTGATACAAAAGCACAGGATGGGAAATGTCCAGTGCCTAGAATTTGGAACATAATAGGTTATGGAGGCGTGAAATGTATGGACTTAAATAAAATTTGTGAGAAATTATTTCAATTATTAGACAAGAACGATTGCAGCGAAAATGTTTTGTTCTTGTAAGTTTCCAGGCAAAATATAAAGTTCTGCAATGCTAGGAATATACTCAATATTACAGTATACCTAACAATTAACCACCCATAGTATTGATAGGAACTGCTGAAGTAAAGTTTATAGAGTTTCTTCTATGTTTGTAAATGACCTATAGACATTTTACAACAAGAAAGTTTGTGTATGAGATAATTTTAGTTTTTGCAACTAAGAGTAATAAAAATAGCACAGTAGTAGGACGTTAGCCTTGCACGCAGCCGGCCTGGCCGAGCCAGGTTCGATTCCTCCACCCCTCTCCGAGAGCCTGGCAAGCTACCGAGAGTATCTCGCCTGCACAGCAAAACTTGGCAAGCTACCCGTGACATATTCAATATGCCAAACACAGTAAGAAGAAGTCTCACAATGGAGACATTACTGGGCCCTTTCAAGCAAATTGATGAACAATGGGAGGACAGTGACAATGACAGTGATTTTATTAGTGATCACATTAAAGTAAGTAAAAGTAAAGGCCCTCCGTTGATCATCGATTTGCTCGAGTGGGCCCAGTAACGTCTCCATTGGAGACTTTGTTGTTACTGTGTCTGGCATATCGAATACGTCATGGGGAGCTTGCCAGGCTCTGCCGTGCGGGCGAGATACTCTCAGTAGCTTGCTGGGCTCTCCGAGAGGGGCGGAGGAATCGAACTCGGGTCGGCCATGTTGGCTGCGTGCAAGGCAAACACCCTACCGCTGTGCTATCGCTCTAGCCAGATCATATTAGAAGAAAAATAATTTTTAAATTCTCACCCTATTGTATATCTATTTAAAATTATCAATAAAGAGAAGGTGAACTATCTACACAGATGCAGAAAAATCTATTAAAAGTTGGTTAATAGTTCGTAAAAATAACTTTATTATTTTTTAAATATTAGAGAGATTTTTGATTTAATATTTATAATTTTAGTGGTGATTAATTTCCTTATTCTAGAAACATAATTACTTTTATAAATAAATTTGTGTCCATAATTTAATGTTCCTTGAAAACACCCCCCCATAAAGTCAAAATTTCTCTTTTCAGGAAGCACCATATACACAAATAGTGAAAGAGAAGAAAGTGACATCAAGAAAACAATCCCATTCACAATTGTGCCCCAGAAAATCAAGTACCTAGGAATCAGCTTAACTAAGGAAGTAAAGGACCTGTACAAAGAAAACTACAAAACGCTACTTCAGGAAATAAAAGAGGACACGAGGAAATGGAAAAATATCCCCTGTTCATGGATGGGGAGAATCAACATCATCAAAATGGCAATACTTCCCAAAGCACTGTACAAATTCAATGCAATCCCTATAAGGATACCCATGACATTCTTCAAAGAAATGGAGCAAACACTCCTGAAATTTATATGGAACAATAAGCCCCCACGAATAGATAAATAAATTCTTGGGAAAAAGAAAATGGGAGGAATCAACCTCCCTAACTTCAAACTCTACTACAAGGCAGTAATATTTAAAACAGCATGGTACTGGAACAAAAGCAGAACTGCAGACCAATGGAACAGAGTTGAATATACTGACATTTCCTCCCAAACATATAATCATCTAATCTTTGATAAGGAGGCAAGAAAATTGAAATGGAGCAGGGAAAACCTCTTTAATAAACTGTGCTGGCAAAACTGGACGGCTACATGCAAAAAAGTGGGCTAAGATCTCTGCCTAACACCATGCACAAAAGTAAGATCAAAATGGATTTATGACCTCAACATCAGACCAGAATCCATAATGTTTATTGAAGACAAAGTCGGCAAAACTCTCCATGATATTGAAACTAATGGTATCTTCAAAGATGTCACGCCACTGGCCGAGCAAGTGAAAACAGAGATAGACAAATGGGACTATCTTAAACTAAGAAGCTTCTGCACCTCAAAAGAAGCAGTGACCAAAATACAAAGAGAGCCTACAGAATGGGAAAGGATATTCACCAAATACACATCCAATAAGGGGTTGTTATCAAGGATATACAAGGTACTGGTTAAACTCCACAAGAAGAAATCACCCAACCCCATCAAAAAATGGGGCAAGGAAATGAACAGAAACTTTAGCAAAGAAGAAATTCGAATGGCAAAAAGGCACATGAGAAAATGCTCTACATCACTAATCATCAGAGAGATGCAGATCAAAACCACAATGAGATATCATTTCACACCACAGAGACTGGCCCACATCCAAAAGAACAAAAGCAACCGGTGCTGGCGCGGATGTGGCGAGCAAGGGACCCTCCTTCACTGATGGTGGGAATGCTGGCTGGTCCAACCCTTTTGGAAAACAGTATGGACGATTCTCAAAAAATTAGAATTTGATCTGCCATTTGACCCAGCTATAGCACTCCTGGGAATATATCCCAGAGAGGCAAAAAGGTATAGTCGAAGTGACATCTGCAATTGTTTGTTCATTGCAGCACTCTTTACAATAGCCAGAATCTGGAAAAAACCTGAGTGCCCAAGAGCAGATGACTGGTTAAAGAAACTTTGGTACATTTACACAATGG
This sequence comes from Sorex fumeus, assembly GCF_029834395.1. Taxonomy (NCBI): domain Eukaryota; kingdom Metazoa; phylum Chordata; class Mammalia; order Eulipotyphla; family Soricidae; genus Sorex; species Sorex fumeus. Next base: position 7,610,761 of record NW_026606070.1, read on the forward strand.
AGTACTATGTAGCTGTTAGAAAAGATGAAGTTATGAAATTTACATACAAGTGGTACTACATGGAAAGTATCATGTTAAGCGAAATGAGCCAGAAAGAGCGGGATAGACACAGAAAGATTGCATTCATCTGGGGAATATAAAGCAACAAAAAGGGAGACTAACACCCAGGAATGGCTGAGATTAGTACCAGGAATTTTGCTCCATCACTGGAAGGCCAGCCACACGTGCTAGGTGAAAAGGAAGCTCAGATAGAGAAGAGAGCACCAAATAAAGGGTGTTGTGAGGACCCTACCAGGGTGGCAGAAGCATGCTAAAAGTAGTCTATAGACCAAACATGATTGCCACTCAATGCCTCTCTTGCAAACCACAGTACCCAAAAGAAGAGAGAGAGAACAAGGGGTAATACCCTGCCACAGAGGCAGGATGGGACGGGGGGGAATGGGGGGTGGGGGGGATGCTGGGACCCGTGGTGATGGATGACGGGCACTAGTGGAGGGATGGGCACTTGATCATGGTATAACTGAAACCCAAGCACAAAATTTGTAAGTCTATAACTGTACCTCATGGTGTTTCACTAATAAAAAAAGAAAAAAAAGCACCATATTTCCAAGCGATATAGTCTTTATCATCCTTAAAGAGAAAAGCATTCCACGTATTATTTAATTGGAAGTTGTACTATATAAATGTTTCATGGCTATAGTTTGAGTTGGGGAAATTTTCTCAGATTACATTATAAGCATATTTATTATAAAATTGGGGGGGACTGACTCACAATGTTTTTCAGTTTTGTGAATTTAAATGATGCAAGAGGAAGTATATTTTAAGTTATCAGATACTGTTTTGACAACCAGTTTGGGATACAATTAAGAATAAACCACTCTATGTTTAATTCTGGTTCTATTTTACTAGTGATATAACCTTGGTCCCATTCATTTCTTCTTTAAAATGGGAGATGCTATACCCAACTCACAGAAATTTTGGAAGTACTACGTGAATAATCATCGTTATTATTGGTGTTGAAATATAACTGCTATTCCTTGTCAAGATCCTTATCAAATAATGACCTCAAAGAATGGCAGGAAGTAGACTGGAGAGATAGTACAGGATTTATAGGCTTGCTTTGTATTCTGCTGGTCCCAGCTCAAATCTCTTGCACCACGTAAGGTCCCTTGAGTGCCATTATGGGGTCACTGATGAACACAGAGTCAGGAATAGTGCCTGAGCACTTCTGGGTTTGATCCACTCCCCTGCCCGCCCGCCCCACCTCCCCACACTACAGGGAGAAAGAGAGAACTTTAAAAATCAAACATGGTACTGAAAATCACAGTGAAAACCCTTTTCTTTTTTCCCTAAGTGCCTCTAGCAGCAGCAGACTGGGGTGGGGGTAGGCAAATGAGAGGGAGGAGAGGGGACATTGGTGGATTGATGGAGGGAAGTGGACACTGGTGAAGGATCCCTGTTGAAACATTGTGTGCCCCAAGTCCAATTATGAATAACTTAATGATTTAATGGTGACTAATAAAAAGATGTTTCTTTAAAAAAATTAAAAGGAATAAAAGAATAAAAATTATGTTAGGGGGCAGAGCAATAGTACAGCAGGTAGGACATTTGCTTGCGCATGGCCAACCTGGGTTTGATCCTATGCATCCCATATGGTCTTCCAAGCACCACCAGGATAAATTCCTGTGTGCAGAGCCAGGAGTAACTTGAGCATTGCTAGGTGACCCAAAAAGTAAAAAAAAAAATCAGACCTTTGTTTTTTTTTTATTAAAATTTGTTATCATATTTCTATTTTTTGAGATTTTATTTTTAGCTACAAATATCATCTTGGTTTTGGTTTCTTTTAACCGGTAGTCTTTTGATTTCTTTTGCTTAAATAATATTAGTAAGAAATGTAGTATGTAATAAACTCTTTTGTCACATCACTTCCACAATCATGTTGGGCCACAGAGAAGATAAGAGGTGCTATTCAACAGCTACAACTTACAGGCATCAAAAAATTGAGTGCCAAGATGAATCCTCCTTGTTTTGGAGCTGTTATCAGTTCAGTTCTCGGGTCACTCCAACTCTGGGAACTACGTGATACCAGAGACAGACCCAGGACTCCTTCAAGCAAAGCATGGATCCAACCCCTCAATTGGCTCCCTGGCCCTTTAAAACATCATTCTTTTCTAACAGGCTTAAAACTCTATGTACTTTCTCCTTTCTTCCACACCTCTTCCATTTACTTCACTTGCTGAGAGGGAATGCGAGGGTGGGGGGCACATCCAGCTGCACTCAGGTCTTACTCCTCACTCTGTGCTCAGGGATCACTTCTGGTGGAGTGTAGAGACCCTAAGTGGTGTCAGGGATTGAATTGGGCTTGACTGCATGAAAGGCTAGGACTTGATCCCCTGTACTACTAGTTCTCCAGCCCTAATATAAATTTATTACAGTTCAACTTTGTATTGCTTCTTAAACCTAACAGGCATGCATAAGAGACTTTATTCTAATTTCCTTGGTGTTTGGGCCACACCTGGATGTACTCAGGGTTTACTTCGTGCCTTATGCTCAGGGATCACTCCTGGATGGCTCAGGGAACCACATCCAGTTTGGCCACGTGCAAGGCAAGCATCCCACCCACTGTACTATCGTTCCAGCCCCGTGACCTTAAAAATTGGGATGCTGGATGATAGTTGCATTTTCTTTTCCATTTCAGGGCTGGGGATGGAACCCAGGAACTCACCCCTGCCAATTGCTCTACTGTTGAGCAACTTACCTCGTGTTTTCCTAATTACAGTCTCTGTTCTCTTCAGTGGCTTACTTTGTTGCTCTCACTGTTGACAGCCTGCTATTAAAAAGGAAAGCTGGCACACAAAGAAATAACCATTTATGGCTTCAATGTTTTAAAAGCTCTTCTGTCAATCTCAGAGGACACTTAGATAAAATTATCATCAAGGCATAAAGGATTTGCCATCTGTCGGTCTGCTTCTGCCTCTGTCCTTGTGTCTGTCTCTGTCACTCTCTCTGCCCCTTTCTGTACCACACACACACACACACACACACACACACACACACACACACACACAACAGTCAATATCCAGAGACCACAATCATTTCATAAATTATCTGTAATATGATAATAGGATATTTTCACATCTCAACATACCTGTTATTTAAAAGTTGTTTCACAAGCCAAGGATTGAACCTGCGTTGGCTGCATGCAAAGCAAGTACCTTATCCACTGTACTATCTCTCCAGCCTTTCCTGTCATTTATTTCAGAAAAATAAAGATAGGGTGATCTTCAAACAAAAAAATACAAAATAAAAGCTTTTCCATACTTATGCTTTATTTTTTTTCCTGATCCCATCAGGAGACATTCTCCTTTCATATTTGAAAAATTTATCTGGAAGGTTGTAGCTCACACCAAGTTAATCTGGGAAATTGCTTTGGGAATCAACATTTTGAAGGCTTCTGATAGCTTCAGATATTAGACAAAAGAGAGGACTAGGAAGAATGTGATAATATTCATTTCATCTAAAAGCAAAAATAGGAGCTGCTATATTCTTGTACAATAAATACTTGAATCTAGACCAATACAAAGTGTAAAAAAGGAATTCAGAGGGCCAGGCCAGAGAGATAGTACAGCGGATAGGGTGTTTGCCTTGCACGAGGTCTACAAATTCAATGCTTGGCATCCCATATAGTCTCCAGAGCCCTCCAGAAGTAATTCCTAAGTGAGAGCGAGGAGTAACCTCCACCGAGTGTGGCAAAAACAAGCAAGAAAATGAAATTAAGAAGATATCCAGATCTTATTGAACAGAGATGAGAAGAGCAAGATGCATAGGCAGAAGATGCAGACAGCAAGGCAGGTTCTCAGTCTGAGACTGTGGGGAGGAGAGAGAGGAGCCTGGAGGCCCATGCCTTCAATCAGGAGAGGCCTGCAGAGATATGGTGGCTCCAGCCAGGCAGAGAGGACAGTGGAGAAAGACCTCTGGACAACATTCTTCCTCTTTGGCCATGGAGGTCTGCCACTGACCTTGTCAAATGCTCATAATCTGAAGAAGCTTATCTGTATATGGAGACGAGATAGAAATTATGTCACAAACACAAACCCTGTCTTTCTGTTGGGTAGTTCAAATTGCTGTATAGTGACTAAAACAGTCAAAGATATGCAAAGGACCCCTCACCCCCAGAAAGACTAACAAGAGAAACACAAAAGCCAGCAAAACAGATCAATGAGAGTAATGAACAGCTAAGTCTAAAAAAAAAAATAATAAAATAGCCATGGTCCATTCTACTCACTGAACAACTCAGTGAACAGAATGCAGAAATTGTGTCTTTTTTTATGTAGGAGTACTGTTATTTATTCAGCCACTGATTAGCTGATTGAATGGGGCATGAACTCCATCTTATTTTTTTTACTTTTTTTCATAATTTTATTTATTTTTTTCTTCTATATTTATTTATTGAATCACTGTGGGAAAAGTTACAAAGCTTTCAGGTTTAAGTCTCGGTCATACAATGATCAAACACCTTTCCCTGCACCAGTACTCATTTTTCACCACCAAGAACCCCAACATACCCCCCTCCCATTCCTCCCAATGACTGTGAGGCAGATTATTTCTACTTAACTTTTCTCTACATTGATTACATTCATTATTTTGACAAAAGATGCACCACACCATTATTGTTTAGAATTTCCCCCCCAACAGAATTTCAGAATTGCTGAAAAGGCATTGTGAAATACTTTGTTTTCTATAGCTGGTTATGAGAATCAAATAATGATTTTGGATTTCTGCAAAGAGCCAGATAATTACGAGACTGGTTTCTGTACATCTTGTGTTATGGCTGTGCCATAAAGCCACTCGTGGGGGGCAACTCTTGACCTAGGTAGGGTGTGGAGGACAAGTCGGTACCACCGCCCTTTCTCATGAGACTGCAGTTGCCCCATCACCGCTGGCTCATACCTGGCATTCCTATAAGCTCTGAGGCGGCAGCCAACTTGCTGATGGGGGGGTCGGGGGGGGAAGGTGGAAGGGAGCAACACCCTTTTCCTCCTGGGGAGGCATGGTGCCGTAGTTTAACGCATGGTCCATTCACTTTTCTGCCATAGGCTGCCAGGCTCTGGATTAAGTCCTTTTGCCTCTGGAGCCATGGCCGTGCCAGAGAGCCACTTGGGGGGGAGGCGACAACTCGTGACCTCGGTAGGGCATGAAGGATGAGCCGGTATCGCCCCCCTTCGCATGAAACTGCAGTTGCCCTGTCACCGCCGGCTCATACCTGGCTTTCCTATAAGCTCTGAGACTATGGCCACCTTGTATGTGGTCCAGATGAATTTCTGCCAAAAGCCGCTGGGTTTCGAGATTTGTTTCTAGTCTCTGGGATCATGGCTGTTAATTAGCTTGATCAGGAGCCAGAGAGGTCATTTGTAGGCGGTAATTTGGTGTCTCATTAGGATGAGGAGGAAGGGCTGGTTCCACCCCCATCTGGTGAGACCCCGAGTGTCTCGTCACTGCAGACCCAAACCTGACTGTCCAGTAGCCTCTGGAGGATGGTGGTCACTGGGCCGCCAGGGGGAACAGGCCAAGGTACAAAACCTATTCCCACCTGGAGTGGCCCAGTGCCAGTAACCTACTGCAGGAACAGGATGCATTTCTGTCAAAAGCCTTTGGGTTCCGAGATTCATTTCTGAGTCTCTGGAATCATGGCCATTAAGCAGTTCGATCAGGAACCAGAGAGGCCATGCCTCCAATTATATAGCTGAGTCAGAGGTGGTTTGTGGGTGTGTCTCCCACATACCTAACTTTTGGCCATTTACTTTCTTGGTAAACTTTGCCCCAAATTTTTGGGATCTGGCCAAAGGCACAGCAGCAATTTTGGGGTATCTGAAAGTCTGACGGTGCCATCAGGCTGCTGATGCACTCGCCTCACAGGTACAGATTAACCTGCTGGCGGCACCATACCCCCATCTTTCTTTTAAAATTGAATCACCGTGAGATACAGTTACAAACCTTTCATGTTTGAGTTTCAGTCATACAATGATCAAACACCCATCCCTTCACCAGTGCACATTCCACACTACCAATGTCCCCAGTATACTCCTCTTTTCCAACCCTCTCCCTCTCCGTGGCAGACAATTTCCCCCATACTCTCTCTTTCCTTTTGGGCATTGTGGTTTGCAATACAGATACAGAGAGGTTATCACATTTGGTCCTTTATTTGGGCCTTTTTCAGCACACATCTCCCATCCCGAGTGAGCCCTCCAACCATCATTGTCTTAGTGATCCTTTCTCTATCTCAGCTGCCTTCTCCCCCAGCTCATGAGACGGTCTTCCAACTATGGGGCAATCTTCCTGGCCCTTGTGTCTACTGTACTTAGGTGTCAGTATCATGTTATGTTATTTTATATTCCACAAATTAGTGTAGTCCTTCTATGTCTGTCCCTTTCTTTCTGACTCATTTCATTTAGCCTCATATATCCCATGTAGAAATTGTGTCCTTAATATAAAAATTACAAACAGGAGTTAGAGACATCATGAAGTGCCTTGTGAGCAGCCAATCCAGTTAGATCCCTGGCATCACATATGGTCTCCTGAGTACTGCCAGGAGTAATACCTGAGTGCAGAGCCAGGAGTAAACCCCGAGCACCTGTAGGTGTGCCCTCCTCAAATTCAAACAACTCACAAAACCCCAGAAATTCTGGATGAGAAGAGCTTGATAAATGGGATCAAAATATACTTGCAAATACATTTTTAAGAACACTCAATTTATCAGCCCAATGCAACTCTAGACTCAGGATAGGAGAAAGGCAGTTGCGAGCATTTCTCACGTAATGCTTTCTGAAAAGCATTCACTGTTACATTCCTATGGGAATCCTTTTCCAATTTATCATAGAAGTCATTGGGGAAAATTTCCTTCATAAAACTTGGTCTAAGATCAAAGTCAATAAAATCCTTTGGTTCCATAAATAATACAATGGTTTCAGAAAACAATAACAAAAATCCATTATAGGTTATTTGAACTTATAACATTGTGAGTTCCTTTTAAAGTGAGAGAAACTTTTAAGTGATTTAATGACAGTTTCAAGTATGGGTCTATGACTTTTCCAATTTGGTCACATTTTCTGGTTCTCTTTAATTAGCCTGATGGAGCAAATTTAAGATCATCAGTTTTATATGAGTCTGATCCAAGTGCCCAGTTTGATTCCTCCTTAAAAGTAATGCCTGCGTTGGACTGGAGAGATAGTACAATGGGTAAGGTGCTTTCATTGCATTGACAACCTGGGATTGGTCCCCAGGAGTTCATGAGCGCTGGTAGAAGTGGTTCCTGAGTACAGACCTAGGGATAATCCCTGAGTATGGTATGACCCCCAAACAAAACTAAACAAGCAAACAAAAAAGTAATACTTATGTGCTTATCAACCTCTTTATAAAGATCTCTAAGACAATTCAGATTTGACTTTCATGACTCTAAAATGATGCGATCTCTAGAGACTATTAAGAATTTTTTTATTAGTGAAATACCATGAGGTACAGTTGTAGACTTACAAATTTTTGTACTTGGATCTGAGTTATACAATGTTCAAGTACCCATCCCTTCACCAGTGCCCATTTTCCACCACCACAGGTCCCAGTATCACTCCCACCCCCCATCTCCCCCATCCCACCCTGCCTCTGTGGCAGGGCATTCCCTTTTGTTCTCTCTCTCCTTTTGGGTGTTGTTAAGATTGTTAAACATTGTAGCACTGTTTTCCCATTGTTCATTGATTTGCTCGAGTGGGCACCAGTAATGTCTCACAACAAATTGTGAGACATGTTGTTACTGTCTTTGGCATATAGAACATGTCACGGCAGTGCTTGCCAGGCTTTGCTGTGCAGGCGTGATACTCTCGGTAGCTTGCCAGGCTCTCCAAGAGGGGCAGAGGAATCGAACCTGGGTCGACCATGTGCAAGGCAAACACCCTACCCACTGTGCTATTGCTCCAGCCCCTTTTAACATTACTTTTCATTATTAAGGCAACATGGTTACAATAGTGTTCATGTTTGTGCTTTCGGTGTTCAGAGTTACTGCACTTCCACCACTACCATAGTGCCCAAACCATTCACCCCATCTTCATGGCACTTCTGGGCCTATTCCCTCCTGCCTCCCCAGGCCCTACTTCATTAAATGATTATTTTTGTTGGTGATGTTGTTCAAGAGTTGATTTCACATGCTCAGGGTTCACTCCTTGCTCTGTGCTCAGAATCAGCACTGGCAGTATCCAGGGGACCTGTGGTCTTAGGTAATTGATCCAGGGTCAGCTGCCTTGAGGCAAGCACGGCACCCACTGTACTATCTCTTTTCCCCCTAAGAATGTTTCTTATGAAAAAACTGCTTAGCACTTGTAAATGGACAGATTCAAACTCAACTGACTTCAGGATTCTAATGTTTATTTTTTTCTAATTTACCCCCCATATTACTTTCTTCTTATTTAGAAGAAATGGATCAAATGCATCCCTTCTTAGTCTTTTGCAGTGTCTTCCTCAACCTCTTCAGGTTCTCCTGATTCTTGACATAATCTGATGGAATAATAAGCAAAGACAAGGTAGTTGGCCAGAAGGTCAAAATGAGATGAAGGGGTTGCATGCGTGCCAATTCTCAAAAGAATCATGCCAAGGCTGGAATAAGGTTTATTAAGATTATAAGTGGAGGTATCAGTCTTGATATTGCCATGAGCACATTATCCAGTTAATCACCCTGGCTGAACAAAGCGAATGGACAAACACTGACAGAGATTACACATTAGATGACTTATCTAATATCTTGGGCTGGAGCGATAGCACAGCAGGTAGGCCGTTTGCCTTGCATGCAGCCAACATGGCTGACCCAAGTTCGATTCCTCCACCCCTCTCAGAGAGCCCAGCAAGCTACTGAGAGTATCTCGCCCGCACGGGTAGCTTGCCAGGCATAGTGGTAGGGCGTTTGCCTTGCACACAGCCAACATGGCCGATCCGAGTTCAATTCCTCCGCCCCTCTCAGAGAGCCTGGCAAGCTACCGAGAGTATCTCGCCCACATGGCAGAGCCTGGCAAGCTACCCGTGATGTATTCGATATGCCAAACACAGTAACAAGTCTCACGATGGGGACGTTACTGGGCCCGCTGGAGCAAATCTATGAACAACAGGAGGAACGTGACCGTGACCGTGATCTAATATCTTAAAAGGTGATAAGTGCTGGGAAGAAAAGTAGAGTAGGGAAGGCAATAGGTGCTGTTGATAATAGGAGGTGAAATACAGGATCTCTTCAAACCCATTGCATTCAAGTGTGTGAGGAAGAAGTAACAGGTGCCCAAAGCCTCATGATGCATTGAAAAGTTTGAGAAGTATTGATCTAAATAAAATTCCTTGTTCTGCATTGTCTCATAAATAAAGATAAAATACAGGGAAACATTTTTCCACAAAACTTTCAGAGAATTTATTGCTTGTTGAGACTTGTCTTTCTCTATTTACTTCTCTTTGGAACAAATAGTGAAAACTTCAGAGCACGAAAAAAACCTCCTTGTGCTCCTTTCCACAGGCCTCATGCCAATATCACAGGTGGCTTTCAGAGATGGTGAAGATGGGAGTATCCGAAATCTCAGTTTGCAAGAATGACTTATTGTCGTTTTAAACGCAATAACCCAGAGATGATACGGAGACAATAATGAGTTACCATAACAAAATAATAGCCCTGCTACTTTATTCAATTACATTGCAGTGCTTTCCTTTGGATTTGAGAAAGCAATTCAATTTCCTGTTGCTGAAAACACACATAGCCATAAATTTTTATTATCTTTATCTATGAAAACAGACGATTCTGGATGGCTCTTACATTATATGACCTGTTGACATAAGTGGACAGGGAAATAAATTTTAATGAACTTTGTTCCGTGGTCTTATTAGCGAAAGGTTAAAAACGGACATATAAAGCAAACGCTTTAATAAGTAATCCCTGCTCTTGAGAAACGGTGAATAGAGATCAGCTATAGAGAAACACAAGAGAAATAGTTATCTCCTTTCAACTCTCCTTAGAACTCCACATTTTTCCTTCGCTGAATTCTGCAGTTCTCGCGTGAACTAAATCTTTATGCAGGACACAAGAAAATTCTTTTCTCTTGATCTTAATCTGAGTCATAGGAAACAGGTGAGAAATGACAACAGAAAACGAGTAGGTTTTTCCCATTTGTTTCACACGGACACTGGATTATTATCTTAAGTTGAAAAATTACTGCAGTACCAACATTCAAAGCGTAGATTTTGGTCTACCTCAGTTTCACTTTGACTGCAGAGAAAGGACATTGGGATTTAAACTAAGGAAGTAAACACATTGTTTCTTCAGTCTTGGGAGGTATTTTTCTCTTGAATAGTTCTTAATTTTGAAATTTCTGGTATTTTTAAAAATTACTTTTTAGCCAAAAATATATCAAACCAAAACAAATGTTTTCAGGTGTATAACATAATGATTCAATATTTGCACAGATTCTGATATGTTCACACAATAATTCTAATTACCATCTGTCACCATATAGTCACATTTTTCCCCCTGTGATAAAAACGTTTAAGATTTTCTAGTTCTGGTAATTTTCATATATGCAATACAATACTATTATCTATAGTTCATATGATCCATATTAAAGTCCCATGAGCTACTTATGTCATTAGTAGAAATTTGTATATCTCAACCCATTCTTTTACCTTTTTGCCCACTCTGAATTCTCCTCCCGGAAATCATCATCCAGTTCTTTGTCTTTGAGTTTTTTGGCTGTTGTTTATTATGTTTTTTCCAGTTCCACATGTAAGTGAAATCATATGTCTTCTTCTGGCTTATTTCACTAAGCATTACAGCCTGAAGGTCCATTTGTGTTATGACAAATAGCATGATATCTCCCCACCCACCACTCCCACAACCATGGTGAATAGTACCTTATGTTTTAATCCATTCCTCCAACAACGGGCACTCGGTTTTCACTTCATTAATAATGCTACAATGAATATGGAGGTGTGTATGGATTTTCTGATTATTTCTTTCATTTTCTTAAGATAAATGCCTAGAAGAGGTATCACTGGATCCTGTCATTTTGGCAGCCTCCCAATCAGTGCTTAGTAGGGGCCCTTCCTGGCGATTTTCAGTTTGCTTGGCTGGCATTTATGTGAAGGCCCAAGAATACAGTCGGCTTGGTCCCTGCAATGCCAGGGATTTCCCAGGTGCTGGAGGTGCTAGTGGATTTCTAGGGCTGCACTCAGTGATATGTAAGGGATCATGTGCTGGTGGGGATCAAACCAATTTTGATCTGCAAGGCACCTTTTCCCTTATACTATCTCTTCAGCTCCTATATTTTTATCTCTTAAGAATTGTCCTTACTATTTTACACTGTGAACACCAATTTACAGTCCCACAGTTCCCTTTCCCCCATACTTCATATTATTGATTGTCATTTTGATTATAGTTTTTCTAAGAGGTGTGAGTTGAAACCTTAATACAACTTTGACTTGGATTAGTGGCAACATTATGTACCAACATTAGTGGTAACATTATGCTTATTTTCCTGGGGCTTCTTGGTCATTTACATATGTTCTTTAAAAATACCTATTAAGATAGGAGAGATAGTAGAGCAGGAAAGGCACTTGACTTCCATAGTTAAATCCTAGTTTTAATCCCTCACACTCCATTTGGTCCCTTGAAAACCACCAGCAAGTATCTTGGAGCAGAGAGTCAGAAGTAAGCCCCCAGCAAAGGTGAATATAGGACCCCTCTCCAAATTAAAAACCGAAAATAAAAGTAAATAAAAATCTCTGCTCATAGAAATAATGACTGACAACATGATCCACTTAAAAAAGAATTCTGCACATGATCCAGCAATTCCAATTCCCGATGGCCAAAACATTCTATTAAGAAAAGCTACATGCACCTCTGGGGCTGGAGCAATAGCACAGCGGTAGGGCGTTTGCCTTGCAAGTGGCTAACATGGCCAAACCGAGTTCGATTCCTCTGCCCCTCTCAGAGGGCCTGACAAGCTACTGAGAGTATCTTGCCCACACGGCAAAGCCTGGCAAGCTACCCATGATGTATTCGATATGTCAAACACAGTAACAACAAGTCTCACAATGGAGACATTACTGGGCCCGCTCGAGCAAATCGATGAACAACGGGAGGACAGTGACAGTGACAGTGAAATGCACCTCTGCATTCTTTGTAGCATTATTCACATTCACCAAAACCTGGGAACAACTGAAGTGTCCAAGAACAGATGACTGGAGAGAGAAACCATTGAGGATATACACAATGGTATATACTCAACTATATAAAAAGATGAAAACATACGGTTTGCTATGTCAATAGATCTAGAGCATATCACTGTTGAGTGAAGTTAGTTAGAAGGAAAGAGACAGATACAGAATGATCTCTCAGATAGTTAGGATGTTAAAGAAAATTATCAAGGAAATAACAAATGCCCAAAGGCAAAAGGAACTGAGATTTGGTAGAAAGATTCCTATGGCACAGGGGAATTGGGGGAGGGGAAGAGAGAATTGGTGGGGGAGAAAGGAGATAAGAAGGGAAGGGGGTTCACTGAGACAATGGTGAAGAGAAGCTGATACTCTGGTGGAGTGTGTGGTGTTGGAATGTTTTATGCATGAAACCCCACTATTAGCAGTATCATAAACCAGGGTGTTGGAAATACATTTTTTAAAATTCTGATGTTAGGATTAGAAAACTTGAGTTTGGATTTACATTATCCCTGTATATAGTTTATATTTCAGTACATATTACTTGTGTTACATTTCTGACCTTCCAGTTTCACTTTGGCAAAAATTTGAATATATAAATACCAGGATTTGGGGGGAAGATTGAATAAAATAACACCGAAAAGCCACCTTTACTGTCTCCCAACCCTTACTACTACCTTTTGAATACAAGATTTTGTTTAAAGATGTATTAAACATGATGAGCTAGAGCAAGAACACAGTGCAGACCTTCAGAATGTGATTGCTCTGTTTACTTCTTTCTCTCTAGGAGACTGAGAGGAACATGGAACCCTCCTCAGAGAGTATCAGGTTTACTGTCAGTGGAGCATGTTAGTGCCTGACTGCCAGATCGCACAGGACAGTGAGAGATAGAGAAACAAAGGCAGCTCCATGATAGGCCCATAAAGAAGTCAGAAGAAACTAGGTTTAGATTTCTATTCCAGAATTCCTAGAATTGAGCACATATACTTGGAATTGAGTCATGATTTCCCCAAAGTGAGATAGCCATGGTGAGGCCAACTAAGGTTACCAATCAGATGCAGGTAAGGAATCCCCTTCCCACCCCGCCACCCAATATAACCCTTATGTAACTCTTATGCAACCCTTATGTAGCTCCAATTTACAGCCAATCAGCTAGGTAAAAGTAGTGGAAAGGCCCTCAGACTTTGGCCGAAACGGTGGTCCCTAGAAAATATCGGTTATATAATGTTATGGTATAAAAGCCCCTCACTTTTGAGACTCAGGCCACTTGTTCGAAGAAGACCGCCACTGTGTCAGTGAGCCAGATGAGGGCCCTAGCTCGAGCAAGACAAGCTAGCCAATAAAGACCCTTTTCTTGTTGCATCACAACTTGTCTTTGTGTGATTCCTCTGGGGAGATCCTGGCCTGGTTTAACAACAGCAGCACCAAAGTTTACCCTGACCTCACAGAGACTTACAGACTCTAGCCAGGATATATGGAGGGCAGGATGGACATACTTTCTTGCTTCTGCTCCTAGTTCGGGTAATAGACTTGTTTCTAGACCAGAACAGTCCTTGTCTCTGGGAAAAATGAAATCTTTATTTCGGAGACCAACTGGTAATGTTCTCTTTCCAGGTCATCTACTCTGGCTTTAGCATATGCCTTTCCATGCTGAAAATTGCGAAGACTGGCACTATACGGCAGACCAGGCAAATAGAGAAGTCAATTTACAGATTGCTTCCTTATTCAAAGAACAGTCTCTGGGTGTCTTTCATAAAATAGAATTCATTTTCCTTTAAGACCTATTTTTTTTATTTTTATTCATTTAGTTTTTTGGGCCATCCCAGAGTGCATGCAAGGCAAGCACCTTACCCCTTGTACTATCTCTCCAGTCTCCTTTAAGTGCTATTTTTATATCAGTTAGAGCCAGCAAAGCCCTTTTAAAATTAGTCTTTACTTATTAAACATTTTATCAATGCTTTTCAATATGAGGGATGTAAACTCAATGATTCAAAGTGGAAAACGAAGTCATAAAATTCCAAAAAAAGTAATATTCCCAGATCAAATAATTTCAGAAATGTGCATATTTTATTTTCCATAGTCCATAAGTGAGAGTATTATTTTCATTCATATTTGGTTTCTAATTGCTCCTCAGGAGAAAAGTTTATGTAATGGGTTCCCATTTTGGGGGGGGGGGGGTAAATTTGCCCATGGGACTAGACTATGAGCTGCTAGTGTCACAGAAACATCTTTGCTTGTAAAATAAAGTAATATAGTCCTGTTCAGTGAAGTGGTTTATTTCAAGGCAAGTTATTCAACATGTGAATAGAATAATACTCTGTGGGAGAGGTAAAAATGAGTGAAAAACAGGCCAAGGTTTTGCACTGTGTTTGACAGTCTCAGACTTAGAGAGGAGGTAATGTGTGAATAGAGCACAATTAAGCCGTCAAAACAAGGCAGCCTTGTAAGATTCTCTGCAGACAAGTTGTGTTGGTAGAAACAGTTCTAGGGATGGAAGTTAGGCAATGCAGGTGCTTAATTGAAAACAGGAGTTAAATATCTCCTTCTTTGGAGGCTTTTGGATATTCTTTAGAAGTAAGAAGGGTGGCCTGGAGCAGGTGAAAAGTAGAGTAAGTTTTCTGCATAGGAACTCAGCATAGCCAACAGCCTTAGGCTGTGTAGGTCACAATACCAGGCTTGAAGTTTTCTGAAATTCTGTTTAATACTCCTGAGTCACCAGGAGTTCCACACAGTCTCTTCAGATACTTCAGTAGGGAGATTTATTTTTCCATAACTAAAGCCAAGTTTGCATCTAACTGAATTGTAGAGTGATTTTCTTTGCCTAATTCTATTAATAGCTCACATTGATGCCTCTGAATCTAAATTATGAAAGCAAGTTATGCCACGTCAGACAGACTTTATTTACTAGCCAGGTGAGGATTTGGATGTAATGTAGGGTCTGTCATTAATTATTAGTTTCTCCAATGCAACCCATATTTTCTCTTTCAAGAGAAATTACTGCAAATCAATGTTTATAACTAGAAATAAAGCACATACTGAACACTTGTCTATAAGCATGGCGCTCACTGTAACAAATCTTAGAATGTGAGAGATTTGTGTTAGCTAAAAGGGCAATTTGATTTAAAGGATGATCTAAGGTGAGAAGGGAAAATAAAAGCATCTCTTCACCCCACCCCACCCTATAAGTCCTCCATTTAAAAAGCAAAATTTAACCACAAAAATGAGAATGAACTTTTTGGCATGACCTTCTTGATGCCAGTCTTTTTTTAAAAATTATATTGATTCACCATGAGATATAGTTACAAGCTTTCATGTTTGAGTTACAATCACACAATGATCAAACACCCATCCCTCTACCAGTGCACATTCCCCACCACCAATATCTCCAGTATACCCCCACCTTTCCCACCCTCCCAGTGCCTCCATGGCAGACAATATTCCCCACACTCTCTCTACTTTTGGGCTTGATTCCAGTCTTATAGAAGTACTATTTTCAGCACACGAACTATTATTAGTTATTATTAATAAAAAATAACTATTATTTATTTATGCTGTGGCCACATTAACTCCAGATAGTAAGGGTTACTATCACTATTTCTGTCGTTCTCAGGGTTGCAATAATGAGGTAAGATTCTCATTTTCTCCCATCCCAGGTCTTCAGATAAGTGGGAAAAATATAACATAGAAACACAACGTGAATTTGGTGTATTTGTACTATTGTACATGCATCCTGAATCTGAGAAAGCCTGGAGATAGAAAACCCACATACCTGAATTAGCGTGTTAATTCTTTGATGAGGATTGTTCTGAGATCATGGAGTCTGACTGGGAGCATGGTAGTGATTTTGGAGTGTGGGAGCAAACCTCTGCCATTCTCCAGGCTTCTGGAGGTAGGGATGGGCTACCTATCCCCACTCCCTGTACTTCCTGAAGCCCCTGCAGGCACATTCAAACCCCAAAGCTGCCACTCAGTTAAAAACTTAACTCCCTCTGTACCACCGATTGAGATGTCAGGAAGTTCAGAATTCTGACATCAGAATACAACATCGATTAACCAGTAGTAGCACGTCAGACTGGATGGGATGTAACATAGAAGGCAACCAATCTCAAATAACAGAACAGAAACACAGAAGGCTTTACCTATAACAGCAGCTTAACCCTCAGACTCTGGGTCTTGGCCATTGATGGGATTACACAGTGCCAGGGGGCAGTTGGTGGGTGTGACCTCCACCTACTGGAAGATGGAGGATCTGGGTGAAGGATGCTCACCCTGTGCATCGCCAGGTGTGACCCAAAAAGCAAAATGGAAAATAAAAAGAAAAGCAGTAACAACACCCCTTTGTTTTATAATAATAGTTTGGAATTAGTCATTTATAACAAATACACCAATGTCAAATATTAGCTACAGAAGAAAAAATGATCAAATTAATTTGGATGTACATATTTCTAGTCCCAAAATTAACTATTCTTTAATTAGGTTCTCCTGTCTTATGAAAGAAAAATAAGGTTTCTTCAGACCAAACCTGGGAGTAATGCTTTATTTTCTTCAAATTCATATTTTGTTTAAAGAAGTCTTTCATTAGATCCACATCAGAAATTAAACCAGAGAAACAAATTCAGGTTTCAGTGGTTGGAATACCCGTAGGTCTTAAAGGACTGTTGCTGTGCGTGTGTGTGTGTGTGTGTGTGTGTGTGTGTGCGTGTGTGTCTGATAAAGGCAACATTTCTTTCTGAAGTTGTTGAAGGCTCATCCCTCTGGGCATGTCTGCCTACACCTTAGGGAGTTCAGTGGAAAATTCACGGCAATGGAAATATTTTATCAGTCGGAGCCAGTGGCTCCCTGATGCTCTCAAAGATTTTATGTATTTCCAGCATGATTTAACCACTGCAAATCAAAGTTGCTACAAATGGTTATAAAATACAGAGGCAAGACATGAGCATGTCACACAACCTAACTCGTTTGTCTGAGGAGGCACTGGATTTCTTTGTCCTCTCCCTAACTCTTTCTTCTAGCATGATTTAGTGCTAACATAGCTAACCATCTTTCCAATAGATAGCTGACCATCTTGCCTAGTGTTTTTGACAACAAAACATGGATATTATTTTGCATCTCATATTGTCTAAAAATTTTTGAGATTGAACAATCCTTTCCATTACAAAGGTGAGTTGAGGGCTGGAGCAATAGCACAGCGGGTAGGGCGTTTGCCTTGCACACGGCCAACCCAGGTTCAATTTCCAGCATCCCATATGGTCCCCTGAGCACCACCAGGGGTGATTCCTGAGTGCAGAGCCAGGAGTAATCTCTGTGCATCGCTGGACGTGACCCAAAAAGCAAAACAAACAAACAAACAAAAAACAAAGGTGAGTTGACCTTAATGAAATGGAAAACTTTTCTTTCTCCCCCAACCTAATGTGTTTTGCCTTAACCTTGAGCAGGAAAAAGTCGAAGAAATTTTTTCAGTATAAAAAATGGGCCACATCATTTTAGAAGAGTCAAATAAGAAGCAATGTTCACAGCTGGTAGAGAGCAACTGAAACTAATGAATAGTCCTTTTCAATAAAGTCCTACATCAACCTACAGCTTTGTATTTATAGAGAATGATTCACATTAAACATTCATTGGACATTGGACATAAATTCTGTTATTGTCTTCGATTTTTCTTCTAAATGATATTCCAGTCTTGATCCTTGCTATAGGAAGATTACTATTTGGTGTATAAAGTGAGAGAATGTTTTCTAGAGTGTCATCTTTTAACTTCCCTTATAATGATGCTTTATGCTTCCTATTTTCTTTTCTTCCTTGTAAGGGCAACTCCCACCAATGCTTGGCTCACTGCTTTGGGAGGGAAGAGCAAGGTCATACCCAGCGGTGCTCAGAGAGGCCCTGGTTGTGGGGGATGAAACGCAGGGTCCATCCCATTGTTTCATTGTCACTTTTCTCCTCACCCTAAGTGGTCATTTTTTTTTTTGCTACATAATTTATACTTAAGTTTGTGTTAGTTTCAGGTACACAATATGTTGACTTGTATATGTAGCTACTACAATAATTACTATTGTGATTTTAGCTAACATCTGGGTTGCATCAGATAATTAACATATTTTGCACATATTAACAGGTGTGTGAAACATTTAGGGTAGAGTTTCTCAGCAATTTTGAAGTATCACATAAAGTATTGATAGATTTCATGGTCCTCCCATTGTTCATTGATTTGCTCAAGCGGTCCCAGTAACGTCTCCATCATGAGACTTCTTGTTACTGTGTTTGGCATATCAAGTACATCACGGGTAGCTTGCCAGGCTCTGCCGTGCGGGCGAGATACTCTCGGTAGCTTGCCGGGTTCTCTGAGAGGGGTGGAGGAATCGAACTCGGGTCAGCCCAGTCGGCAGCGTGCAAAGCAAACACCCTACCGCTGTGCTATCGCTCCAGCCCATTGATAGAATTACTGAGTTGTATTGTGCGCTAGATCTCAAGGAGCTATTCATCCTCTAGTTGTGAGTTTACTATACAACTTTAAAATGGAGAAATCGTATCTATCTAACTTTGTTTTGGGATAACAAAGTATCCGTAAATACTTTGTTTTTGCTGTTTAATATTTGGAATGCATTTTAAAGTTTTTCTACTTTTAGATAGGGTTTTTATTTTAAAATCTCTCTCCAAATTTTGTTTGTAGAACTTAGTATAGAGTTTTGCATTAAATTTAGAGGATTTAGTAAAGAAAATGTGTCAATTTCCTGTACTTAAATAAAGAAATTTTCCCCCAAGTGAGGTCAATTATTAGAGTTTTGAATAGCTTTA
Source organism: Sorex fumeus (assembly GCF_029834395.1). Lineage (NCBI taxonomy): Eukaryota > Metazoa > Chordata > Mammalia > Eulipotyphla > Soricidae > Sorex > Sorex fumeus. The sequence goes on from NW_026606070.1 coordinate 7,629,781, forward strand.
GACATTTATTTTGACCACAAGATTTTGGGTTACTAGAAAAGATTTGAAAGTAAGCTAAGTAGAGAGAAAAAAATAGCACTCAGTAAATTTTTTTAAAGATTCATATTTCACATCTGGTTAAGTGGAAAAACACCTATTCTCTCCTGTGACCCATTGAAGCAAATTGTTGGGACCTTGCCTTGTAGAAAGAAAAATATATATATATATATATTATTCAATTGAGGTAGAAGCTGAGCTTAATATATAATGTGTCTGGGGGAGAAGTGGAGTTTTAAGTGTTTCAGTGGGAAGGGAATGCAGGTGAGTGCTGTACCAGACTGGAAGTTACCAAAAAAAAAAAAAAAAGAAATTTTTCTACAACCAGGGTCAAGAGATGCATACATTCATAGGGTCTCTAACTTAACACTGATTGAAGCACAAAATGGTGATGGATACGCTGGCTTTAAGAACTATGCTTTTCAGTGAGCACAGGAAATGTAACATTTCTCTGTGCATTTGTTCCTAAATTTATTATATTTATAGCTGAAATTTATGACCCATAATTTAATGTTAGATAAATGGGCTTGTTTTTTTTTTAAAAGACTTTCTGAATGATCCTGATTCAAGCCATCTACCTAAAATTACAATACACAGTTTCAGTTTGACAATGAGGAGATTACCGGATCTTCAGAAGGCTTTATGGCTAGTCCTCATAGAGAAAATCAGTAAGGTCTTTCTCCCTTTTTGCCTTTATTTCTACCCATACACTGAAATGTATCTATCAAGGTTTACCAAGGATTTCTTGTCTCTTTAAATGAATGATACACAATTCAAGAGACCATAAGACCAGGGCTCTTTCGTATGAAATTTGTGATCGTTCAAATCCTAACTTTTAGAAAGAACTGTTTTTGAATTTTTTAGATTAGCAATTTTTGGAATTACTAGAAATTTTGTATTATCAATTATAATAAATTATTAGTTTTGATGACTAAAAGCTGTAAAAGTAAATTACTAACTTTTTAAATAAAATTATTACATACAAAACATTCAGTTTTAGAACTTATTATTTGCCAAACATTTTGTAGAGAGATATTATCGAGCTGTTAATAAAACCATTAACAAAACATACAAATCCTTGTGAATGTGAGGGCCAAGGTCTATTGTAGGGCTATAAAATGAAAAACAACCATAATAGAAATACTGGTTTCTATAACTAATTGAAAATTTAAATACAACTGATTACTACTTTAGAAAAAAATTAAAAGCAAAGTTTTAGGGAAATCAGTAGTCCTGGAGAGATGGGGGTAAGTCGTCACTTTAAATTTGGTCTACATCACTGAGAAGTTAAATTTTGAACAAAGACCTGAAGAAAAGAGGAGGTTGTGAGTTGTCAGAGAGGCAAATCAGACCCTGAAGTGGACATTTTATTTTATTTATTTATTTTTTTAATTTTTATTAGTGAAACACCATGAGGTACAGTTGTAGACTTACAAATTTTTGTGCTTGGGTTTCAGTTATACAACGATTGAGTACCCATCCTTCCAGTAGTGCCCATTCTCCACCACCACTAGTCCCAGCATCCCTCCCACCGACCCCCCGTCTCCCATCCCACCCTGCTCTGTGTTAGGGCACTTGAAATGGACATTTTAAATGCCATTCAGTACTCATTTTCTGAGTACTAATGAAATGCCAGGTTTTATGTTAAACACTTTTAAAGATATGCTGGTATTTAATCCTTATCACAATTCAGTGAAGCTTCTATTATTATCCCTTTTTATCAGTGAGTAAATTGAGGTTTAATGAAAAATAAATTACCTCCCCAAATTTATCTCAGGATTATCCTATAAGCAAAAGAATAGGAAATCGAACCCAATTTTGTCTGGATTTCTTGAGTAGCTTGCTTTCTCTATATTCCGCCTAAAGGCTCTGAGGTAGGAATTACTATCACCATAAAAGTTTGACAAATTTTCTTCAATTTATTATTTATTTCTGTTACTAGTATATACTTATGTACAGTTTCTCTTCAACTCACCGTTAGTTTCTTGAAAGTAAAAAAATACTTATATTCCCTAACACCAACTATGAATGGCGCTTATATGTCCTGCACTGACATGATACCTTGAGCATCATTAGGACTGAATAAAGATGAGCTGATTGACTTTCTGGTGCGTTGTTTCATCATGACATCATCTTACACCCGATGCTGGGTCAGCTTCTACTGCTTTGTGCTCTCCAGAGTACGCACTGCATAGTGTGTGCTCCAAAACCATTATTCACAACATATGGTTACTTATCTATTTTATCTTTATAATTCTGCAATGATTCTTTCAGCTCTCACCCAGCTACTTTGTCTACTGTGACTGTTGTGAAAAAAAAAAAAGCAAGCACTACTTTTCTTTTTTCCAAAACATTTCTGTTTATATTCCCAGTTGGGCAGATAAAAAACAAATCTGACATCAGGGCTCAACTAACAGCAGTGTTCATATGGACCTACTTTACCTACCTTTACAGTATCATAAGAACTGTGCATTTGTCGTATTCTTAGCTTCTTCAATGAATCGTGTAGGGGAATGCAACTGATGTTAATTATGGCCTGGTCAAGAAAATTTGGACTGGCTGATGCAAAGAGGTCTATAAGACTTTCTACTAAACTAGGGGTCAGAAGCTCAGGTTGAGCTCCTTAAGAAAACATAGAAGATCTCCTAGAAGATTGTGTTAGATGCATACTTGTTTCTTGCCCTTCACTGGTAACCTTATGTGGAGATGTTGGAGAATCCAATCTCATGTTGGATTCACATTCTGAAAATCAGACAAGCAAGAAATAAAACTGTAAAAATCCACCAAGATTCACAGCTGTCCACTACTTAATGAAATATGCTTATCCTAATTTAAGTATATTTACTTTTTTCTCCTATTATAGAATCAGTGTAGATCATGACATGGTGACATAGGATTGGGCAATTTAAACAATAGAAATGTAGTTCTCATATTTCTGGAATTCAGAACTCCTAGATCAAGTATTGGCATATTAAGTTCCCATTGAGAATTCTCTTCCCAGATGGTTGATGGCTGCCTTCACATTGTGTCTTCACAACAGGGAGTGTGTATGAGTGTGTGTGTCTGTGTGAGAGTGTGTGTGTGTGTGTGAGTGTGTGTGCGTGCGCATGCGCCTGTGAGAGACAGAGAGATTTTATGTCTCTTTTTTTTCCTTGTAAGGACACAAGTCTCATGCTACCAGGGCCTTGCCCTTATGATTTTTATTCAACCTTAAATGTTTCAGTAGCACAGCGGGTAGGGTGTTTCCCTTGCAAGAGGCTGACCCCGGGTTCGATTCCTCCATCCCTCTAGGAGAGCCCAGCAAGCTATTGAGAGTATCTTGCCTGCACACCAGAGCCTGGCAAGCTCCTCGTGGTGTATTTGATATGCCAAAAACAGTAGCAACAAGTCTCATAATGGAAATGTTTACTGGTGCCCCCTTGAGCAAATTGATGAACAATGGGAGTACAGTGCTACAGTACTACTTCAGTAAAACCTTCATCTATAATTACAACCAACTGGGGATTAGGGTTACAACATAGGAATTTGGGAAAAATGTAGTTCAATTCGCAGGAGGGTCTATCTATATGGTTTATCTTGAAACTAGGACATATCTCTTTATTGAATTGTTTAATATAAATGTTCTTTCTGGTGCTCTCATTAGTGATTATTTAGGTGTGACAAATCTATTTCTAGAATGGCTGCTATATTATTTCTATTTTAAATGCAATGAACAATAACTTTAACAGGAGAACAGATGTTTAAATCAGCCTTGAGGCCTGATTTCTACTGATAGTAACATATCATCAGTTAAAAAAAATCATTAACAATTTAGAAGTTTTCTAAAGTGATAAGACAGATCATTCTTCTCTGAAAGAAAAAGGAACTTCAGAGATCACTCAGTTAAACCCCATTTCGGTGTTTCAGAATTTAAGGAAGTTCAAACAAAGACTAAAAGTAGGAAGGTGAGAAAGAACACCCCAAAGAACCTGAACTAGAATTAAGAACCAGGTTTTATAAAGATGTAACAAACTTCTGACCAATAACATCTCATTCTTTGTCTAAATTATGCCAAATAAATAATAAACATTGCTCTTCTTATTCTCTCTCTCTCCTCCATCCTTTTTTTTGGAGGGGGCTGTAGAATGGGGCACACCAGTTATACTCAAGGTTTACTCGTGGATCTGGGGTCAAGGGTCACTCCTGATAGGGCTTGGGGGACCATATGCAGTGCCTGAGCTAGAACCTGGGTCCACTGAAGCTAGTACAAGCACCTCACTCTCTGTATTTTCCTCAGCCCCTTCATGCTCGCTCTCTACCCAATAAGACAGTCCTATGTCAACAATACCTGGACCGTTTTGTGATTAAGGATTTGAAATCCATGAAGTATTCATTAGTGAGTGAATAGTCGTCTTTCTTTAATATATTAAGGACTGCAAGAACATGGGCTAATATTACTTTTTTCATGCGAACTCAATTATAAAGATGAGTTTTTTTAGATTTAAGGAACCTATGGCTTTATGGCTAAACTTTATGTTTACAACTCCCCTTCTCAAGTCTTTTACGTTCCGTTCCCATAATGAGTTTTCGAGATTTCTCTACCTTCACTCACTAGTCCCGAAGGATCTATCTGTGCTAACTAGACTAGCGTAAGTGGGGGGGGAAAAGCATCTGTGCCTGTACCTAGATCTTCCGCAAGGAAGGTGTCAATTCTCACCATTTGTTTTTGAGGGCTATAGAAATATGAGACCGTATCTGCATATTATCTATAAAAACATATTGCAATCATTTCCTATTTCTAAGTGGTATGTGATATAAAACAGCTGACATGTCTTCAAGACAGGGCAGATATAGTAGAAAACACATGCACATAAAAATACAAATTTTGTGTTAGCTCTGATAAATTGCATGGGCCCTTCTGAGAGTTTGAATGTTTTCTGATACGGTGTACCGAGAGTGCTGTCATATTTACATGACCGTGTGGTCAGACTCAAGCATGACACACAGCTTGATTTAATCCTGAGGTGTTGGAAGGAGTCACAGCATTGCATTATTTAATTGAATTATAACATGGTAAATAGCATATGTAAATGCATATTGTGTACACTTTATTTAAGTGAACATATAGAGATGAAATATAAATCCGTATATAAATATAGGTAACATACCTATGCATAGATCAGGGGACTGGGTTCTCCGAGCACTTTGAAGAGCAGAGTGAGTGAATTATGCAAATATTTAGAGGCATTGGTTCAAAAATGATCAAGACTATAATGAGAAACTGGAGACTTAAGTTTTAAGTTTCTTTTCACTTAATTTCTAGTGTTCCCTCTGCTTTCCCTTTATTGTTATGCTATTGCTGCTGCAAAATTGGGAACAGAACTCATGTTCCTTTTGCTGTGGTGTTCAGCAGGTATTCCACATCTCGGTGTTGGTGTTTGTACACAGTTCCTTTGCGGTGCTCACTAGGAGTTTCTCATTTGGTTGTGGTGCTCACTGGGGTCTCATACTTGGTTTGGTTTCTCAAACATAGTTCTGCTGAACCAGAGATTGTGATGTCAGAGACCCAAAGCGCAGTGTTGGGCTCACACAGCACTCAGAGCAGTACCAGGGACCCAACACTTGGTCTCATTCCTACAAGGCAGGTGATTGACATCTAAGATATGGCCAGGCCCTCAGGACTAAGGACTGTAGATCTAGTTCTGGCAATTCTGAAGAAAGCAAGGAGATGCTGTTCAGAAATCCATATTTCCAAAATAACTAGGAAATCCTCTGGACAAACAATATAAAAACAAATCCACTTCAACTCTTTCACAATTGTTCTCTAGGAACCTTGATGAACCCACATGAATCTGAAATTCCAGGATAAGATTTTATGAGTTCAGCTTTTTCTATGGTCTGGGAAAGTTACTTAGTTTCTCTTGATATGGGTTTGTATTTTATTTGATTCTTTGTCTGTAAAGTAGAAATGATAGTGCATATTTCAGGGGTTGTCATGGGTAAAATGTCAAAGAGTAAGATGAAAGTGTAAAAATACTCAGAAACATGTTAGGTGACATTATTCAGGGGGTATGACTGGTCTTATGATAGAGAGAGTTTGGAGTGGAAAGAGGAAAAATATGATACTTTATTCTGCTATTTCCAATGACAGTATATTTTCTGGTTTTAAAAGGCTGACAGGAAAACAGGAAAAACAACAACTGTTGGTGGAAATGTCATATACTTTATATGGAGACTTTTTGGAAAAGTGAAAATAGAACTCCCATACAACCCAGTGATTACACTTCTTGGCGTCTATCCACAAAACACGAAAACATTAACTCCAGAGGATATATTCATATATACATTCATTGCAGTACTTGGCACAATAAACAAAATACGGAAACAACCCAGCGTTCAACTATGGCTGAATCAAGCAGCCATGGCATATATACACAATGGATTGTTGTAAAGCTATAAGAAAGCATGAAATCATGCAATTTTCTGATACATGGCTGGAGTACTTGGGAGTATCATGTTGAGTGAAGTTAGTGAAATGAGTGGAGTGGAAGAGGGACCAATACAGAATGATCTCTTATGTGCGGGATATAAAATATATATAGTAAGGTTCGTCAGTGGCCAAAGGCAACAGAACTTGAGAGTTGGTTCACATAACTAGATGAGGGGGAGCAAGAAAAGTGGGAGAACTTGAGACATTCATGGAGGGAAGCAAATACTCTGGTCATGGATGTGGCAGTAGAACAATGTCTGCATGAAACTATCATTAACAGTATTATAGACCACAGTATGTCAGTAAACATATGGTGTATATGTGTGTGTGTGTGTGTGTGTGTGTGTGTGACTGAGTGTGTATGTGGGGGGGGGGGGGTTGATGGTTGTCAATGTCATAATTATTTCACAAAGTTTCCCTTGCTATGGGTGGAATTTAATAACTTGCCTAATTATATTACAGAGGAACAAAGAGATGAATTAACACCATTTTGTGGACCTTTGCTTTTTTTGAAATTTGGGTGAGAAAAGAGAAAACACCTCATCTTTATGTCATTTACTACCTTTTATCTGAGAACAACAATATTCCTTCTGGAGTCAGTATGGTTTTTGAGTGTGAAATCAGCTCCCTTGGCTGTTAGATACTCTAGAAGCAGAATTTGTTACAGCAAAACACTAAGATTGCAAAAAAATCCACTAATGTGCCTTATATACAACTGTCATAAAAAATTGTATTAAAATACTTGTTAAGCTGTAAATTAGATATGTTGGAATGTTTTCATTTTGAAACTTTTTACCCTGTGGAATATTTTGAAAGATATTTTGGAGTATTTTGAAGACAACTACAAATCCTTTCAACCATTTCTAGATAAATGCCTCCAATCATGTCTGCGTTAAAGCTTTTAAGGCTGTGTCATTAAACTTAGAACTCTTCTCTCGGTGTTCAGCTCTTCTGGTATTATGGATACCCTTAGGGCATTGAAAAGATATAGATCTTTTTTTTGCTCTAGTAGGACAGATTTTGTTTTCAGTGGTTAAGGGTTTATTTTATTTTAGGGTGGGTGGTACTAGTTTATTTTGATTTTTGTTCTTTGAAGAAGTTCTGAGGGAAGCAACAAGACTGGGTGGACATTTCTTCTTTATCCAAAGTGTTAGATTTCCAGTGCCACAAGATGCTTTAAATAATTGATCTCACCAGCAGGAAAAGCAACTTTTAGTTAAGTAAGATGAAATAGGATTTGATATATTTTACTAAATAAATTTAGGAAAGTCTAACTGATATTTAATATTAAGAAAATGATTCATAATTAAAGTCCAATAGGAAAAGGTTATGCATCCTCTGGTGAGTCCAATAAAATCCTTTTTGATGAACTACTAGATGGTTAATGCAATCATGTGAATTCTATCCATTAGCCCCTGGGGTTCAATGAGCAATGATTAAGTTTTTCTAAGTGATCATTTGGTTGCTACCAAAGTTTATTCAAACATGTATGCATATTAAGTTCTCCTAGCAACCTTCTATGTGATATATTACTGCATTTCAGAATGCACAGTGCCCTCTTGGTCAGGAAAGTATGGGAGTGTGCAGAGAGAAGCAGCAGCAGAGATGTGTTTGAAAGATCAGGTGAACATGTCAGCTTCACACTAGTCTGGAACAGGGATGTGCGGTGATTGAGAAGTCTTGTCAGAATTAGGGAAAGAGTTCAAGCATAAATGAAGGTAAAAGAACAGAGATACTCTGATACAGACAAATCATGACCTCTGTGTACCGACCTTGACTTTTTTTTAGCACCATGGATTTACTTGACTGCTGCCTGATAACTCTCTACCTGCCAGGTGAGGTTGGAAGTAAAGGGATATTATTTCCTTCAACCAATCATCTGTGTTGTTGTAGGGATAGCTCTGAGATGAGTAGTTTCACAGTAACCCCAGAGCTCAGAGTGGGCAGTTCCAGGAGCCTCAAGTGTGACCCACTATGGCCACGTCTTTGATTTCCCTTTCTTGAGTGCATTTCTTCTCTGTACTCTACTAGGATTTCTGGGGCCATCTCACATCTAAATATTTGCCATAGATATCATCTCAGTGTCAACTTTAGGAGGAACCCAAGTAAGACAATGCAACCCAGCAAAAAAGGAAGTGATTTATGTCCAAAGATAGAAAATGGTAATGCTCACACTTTCTTCTTCTCCACAAAGAACACAATCTCAGTCCAGAGGGAAATAAACTGATATCAAAGCTATTTTTGGAGTCGGCGATGACTCAAAAGTTTAGTAGCAATACTAAATATCTTTCTTTGGAACAAAATGAATTACAGTTTCTAAGTTATCACTAAAAATATTCCTTCTTCCTCTGTCTCTCTCTAAATGAAATACACTTTGTGTTGCCTGTCTTCCCACTAACCAGGACCCACACCTTGGTGCCTGACCATTTGGGGACCTACTGGTAGCACCAAAAAGGGGGCAAAACAACAACTTTTCTGAGAAGGTTGAGAGGTGAGGGAGTGAGTATAGCTTGGCACCAAATGATATGGGACTCCCAGAGAGAGATTCCCTAAAAGAGCAAAAGGAAAGTCATTCTAATATCTACACTGAAACTCTACATGTCCCCTAGTCAAAGCCAACTTTGCCTCCTGCGTGAGTCCTATACAAGTGAACAGGTAAGAAACAAATGAGAACTTGTTTGGAAGTCCTAGCAGGGGAGCACAGCTACTCGTATACCCTCGACCGAAGACCAGTTGGTCTTTATTTGGGGAAGGCCGTCCTCTTTGACTGAGCACTCAGCTTCAGGAGGGACGCACATTGGAGCAGTGAGGGAGGAAGGGGACACCCGCCTGGCCAGCCAGATCAGCCGAATCAACCCTGGTGATCAATGGGGTGACAGATGTCGCAGCCAGATCGCCCAAGAATGGCCGAGATTAGTACCAGGAATTTTGCTCCATGGCTTGGAGGCCAGCTACACATGCTAGGGGAAAAAGGAGCTCAGATAGAGAGGGGAGCACCAAATAAAGGGTGTTGGGAGGATCCTTCCAGGATGGGAGAAGCATGCTGAAAGTAGTCTATGACCAAACATGATTACCACTCAATGCCTCTTTTGCAAACTCCAACACCCAAAAGGAGAGAGAGAACAAAAGGGAATGTCCTGCCACAGAGGCAGGGTGGGATGGGGGGTGGGGGGTGGTAGGGATACTGGGATACAGTGGGTGGTGGAGAATGGGCACTGGTGGAGGGATGGGTACTCGATCATTGTGTGACTTAAACCCAAGCACAAAAATTTGTAAGTCTACAACTGTACCTCATGATGATTCACTAATAAAAATTAAATAATAAAAAAAAGAAACAAACAAGGGAGGCCAAGAACAGCACTTTTGCTTTGGTTAGAATTAGTGACTACCATATACTTTGCCATATAGCACTGTAGCATTGTCCTCCCATCGTTCATCGATTTGCTCCAGTGGACACCAGTAACGTGTCCATTGTGAGACTTGTTTTTACTGTTTTTGGCATATTGAATACACCACGGCTCTGCCATGCAGCCGGGATACTCTCGATAGCTTGTTGGGCAATTCGAGAGAGACAGAAGAATCGAATTCAGGTCGGCCAAGTGCAAAGCAAACGCCCTACCCGCTGTGCTATCGCTCCAGCCTTTTGCCATATAAGAATCTAAATTACCCCGGTATCTCTCCTGGGCACATGGAGACAAGTAGAGGGAGAGAAGGCAGGTGGTGGTGGGGAAGAGACAGAGATTGACAGAGAGAGAGAGAGAGAGAGAGAGAGTGAGAGCAAGAGTGAGAGTGAGAGTGAGCGAGCATATCAGAAGACTGAGAGCGAGAGCGAGAGCGAGAGAGAGAGAGAGAGAGAGAGAGAGAGAGAGAGAGAGAGAGAGAGAGAGAGAGAGGAGACTCTGGAGGTGCCTGATTCCAGATGTGTGAGGAAAATACCACAGTGAATTCCAGTCTCAGCTAGTAAGACTTAAGGAACCATTACCCTATGCACCACCAGTGAATGGCAATCAACTATAATTTAAAAAGGAAGTAGGACTGAGTAGAGCAATAAGACAGGTCAAGATTCTTTATTTCCTCTATTTTATTCTAACATGAATTATGCTACAAACCACAATTTTAGCATCTCTGTATGCAGAGAAACTGCCTTTCTTCAAGTGTTCTGTAGTAAGATAATAGCTATTATGAAAAAAAGAGAAAAGAAAGAAAGAAAGAAAGAAAGAAAGAAAGAAAGAAAGAAAGAAAGAAAACTAAAAATTGAGAGGCTTGAGACTAAAGTTAAATAAAAGTCTTTCCTGAAGGGTGCTCACAGCCTTTAAGATGTCAATGTGAAACATGAGTTTTCAAGGAGTTAGCAATTACATGCCTTTCCCAAGCATGAATTTTATTTTAAAGTAGTTTTATTTTTTGACTTGAGTTAGAAAAACATCATGCTCGGGGCAATCTTTAAAAATACGCAGCTTCCATGAACCACCTGGTAAAAGCCTTACAGGTGTTTTCAGCTAAAAGTCTTTTGAACTAGATGAAAGTCTAGGCAGGTGGTTTCATGGTTTGTGGCATAGTAGAAAATATTTTCTGAATCTGAAAACAGTTCAGTTCAAGATTCTAATAGAATTTTCTGGCCAGGCATATTAGTTATCTATCAGTGCATAGCAAATTGCTGTGATGAAATTAGCACCTTAAAATCAATATTAGCTCAGAATTTCTGTGGTTCAAAAACTGGGGACCAATTGGCTGGTACTCCTTTGGGGTCTCATATAAGACAGCATCACTGTTCAGCCAAGGCTGCATCCTTTGAAGATTGTAAGAGGACACCAGCCCTTACCAGCCTTCCCATAAGACTCTTGACTAGAGAGTTTCTCCATGAGAGCCTTTCTTCAGACTGCACACAATTTTGCAGTTGACTTTCACCACAGTGAGAGTGCAAGGAAGACAAGAACCAAGCAAACTGAGGTGTCTTTGAAGTTCTGGAAATTTCCACAATTATACACCAGAATGTGATTAATACTTTTACAATAAAATTTATACGATCTGAAGAGAAACCAGAGTCCATCCCTCTCAGAGAGTCCGGCAAGCTACAGAGAGTATTCTGCACCCCCGGCAAAGCCTAGCAAGCTACCCGTGGTATATTTGATATGGCAAAAACAGTAACAACAAGTCTCATAATGGAGACATTACTGGTGCCCGCTCAAGCAAATTGATGAACAACAGGACGACAGTACTACAATGCTACAATAAAATATGTTACATGAGTGCATTATTTTCACAACATAAATTTCTTCTTTGTGTGTGTTGGGGGGGGAGGGGTCTCCACACAGTGGTGCTCAGGGTTTACTTCTTCTTTTTTAAATTTATTTATTTATTTGATTTTGCGGGCACACCCGGTGATACACAAGGATTACTCTTGTCTTATGCACTCAGGAATTACTCCTGGTGGTGCTTGGGGGGACCATTTGGGATGCTAGAAATCAAATCTGGGTTGGTCGCGTGCAAGACCAACACCCTACCCACTTTGCTATCGCTCCAGAACCTCAGGGTTTACTTCTGACTGGCTCAGGGATTACTCTTGGCAGAGCTCTTGACCATATAGAATGCCAGGGATGAAACCCAAGTGAATTGCATGCAAGGCAAGCACCCTTCTTGCTGTACTATTGTTCCAGTCCCCAACATAAATTTCTTGAGGTAGAATAGCTCTCACACTGTTTTTGCTCCTTTGAACACTTTCTCCAAGGTGTCTGAATATAGACTCTCTCAGAAAATGAGAGGAACAGATAGAAAATGGTTTCTCTCATCTGTGGGGTACTAAGAATCCAATAGAGAAATAGCATATGCCCAAAGGCAATAGACACTGAGACCTGAGCTTCAGGAAGTTTACCACAGTGGGGAAGAGAGAATATGATGGAGGAGAAGCTGGTGTAATAGTGGAGGCAAGCAGATACTCTTGGAGGGTGGAGGGTATGGAGAAACTTTACGCATAAAACTTTATTGTTAACAGTCTTTTAAGCCATGTTACCTAAAAGTGAAAATAAATAAAATAGACACTCTCTTGTCATTGTTCATGCAATGATTCTGTTTTACTTTATATAGCATTACCACTGTGTGAAACAATTTTTAAAAAATTATAACTTTTTACTTTTATAAAAAGTATAAAAGTACTGGAGCGATAGCACAGCGGTAGGGTGTTTGCCTTGCACGCAGCCAACATGGCCGACCCGAGTTCGATTCCTCCGCCCCTCTCGGAGAGCCTGGCAAGCTACCGAGAGTATCTTGCCCGCGCGGCAGAGCCTGGCAAGCTCCCCGTGACGTATTCGATATGCCAGACACAGTAACAACAAAGTCTCCAATGGAGACGTTACTGGGCCCGCTCGAGCAAATCGACGATCAATGGGAGGGCCTTTACTTTACTTTTACTTTACTTTTATAAAGCTGTAAAATATTTTTACATTTCTGGAATTTGGGATAGTGTTTGGTATACTTGGTATACTTAATGCCTGATAAATTATTTAAGACTGTTTTACCACAATCTGTTTAACACAATTTCTTTAAAATAAGGCTTCAACATGTGCTAGGTGAAAAGGAAGCTCAGATAGAGAATGGAACACCAAATAAAGGGTGTTGTGAGGACCCTCCCAGGGTGGGAGAAGCATGCTAAAAGTAGTCTATAGACCAAACATGATTGCCACTCAAGGCCTCTCTTGCAAAACACAGTACCCAAAAGAAGAGAGAGAGAACAAGGGGGAATGCCCTGCCACAGAGACAGGGTGGGACGGGGGGATGGGGGTTGGGAGGGATGCTGGGACCCGTGGTGGTGGAGGATGGGCACTGGTGGAGGGATGGGCACTTGATCATTGTATAACTGAAACCCAAGCACAAAAGTTTATAAGTCTATAACTGTACCTCATGGTGTTTCACTAATAATAAAATAAAATAAAATAAAATGTAATGGCAAAAAAAATAAAAAAATAAAATAAGGCTTCAACTAGATAAAATTCGTACCTTTTATGTCTTTGATTTGCCTTTGACTTTTTCTTGTTTACTGTTAAATTTTTCATAAATTTATTGCAGTTCTAGTTAAAACTTACTCCTTCAATATTTTTCAAGATAAAAATGGTGACATTCTTCCCTACTTTATTCATCTGTAGTAGTTCCTTTTGACTATGTTCCTGCCACTTGTGTTGTTGGGGGAGTTGTTTCAAATTTCTTTCTTTCTCCAGTCTAGATTATTGCAGGCATAGATGTTTCAATACAATTCCAAGATGACAGTGACAGAGACTGGTAGACTGAAAGACCCCTCCCCACAACACCACAAATTCTGTCTTAAAAGTGTGGCTGTAGTCACTATTTGCAGAATCTGAGCATTTTCTTGCTTTGTCTGAGTTTCATGAATTTGTCTAAGGTCTCTGAAGTTTCCCATCACACCAGGGTGACAAGTCTGACCTCATCATTTGAAGCTGTGCTTTTAGGGAATCCTTAAAATAGTCCTTCTGCCCCCTGCCATGAGTGACTGCTATACTTTAACTCACCATTACAAAGGGTTCTTAGTGTCTGGTGGCCATCTAGTTCTCAAATAGGGTCAATTCCATTAAGTTATGTCAAGATGTCACTTGACTGCTGAAGTTCTGGGGCTGGCCTTTTTCTATTTGATAGTTTCCCAGCAAATACACTTGAAAATGCTCAAGCAAGAGTTGACTTCTAAAACAGGTATCACTGTTGACATGGTTAGAATTGGACATCAGGCTTTGAAGTCCCATTGTCCCCACAGATATCTCAAAGGGATTGGTCTGTGGTTCAGGGTAGAGTTTATTTGGTTTGTTTTTGATCGATCTATGCAATATTGAACTGACAATTTTCTGACATATTTGAAGAACTGCTTTGACCTTTACAAGACTGAAGAAATGAAGGAAGTCTTTTACAAATGAACAAATGAATAGATTCTTTGGAGCAGTCTAACCTCTCTCTCTCTCTCTCTCTCTCTCTGTTTCTCTCTCTGTGCTAGAGATTGAACTCTACATACAAGGCAAGTGCTTCTCACATACAAGGGCTTCTCACATACAAGGCAAGTGCTCCACCACAGAGCTATATCCCCAGCCCTAGAATTGGTCTTAAATGAAACCCTAATTGTAAAATCTATGCACGCAGAAGGTTGTGTGTTCGCGGGCTTTCTGGACGGCTCTATCTCACCGCCTGCGTTCAGTGCCCTAGAGCCGCTGTGTGTGGCCTGGATTGGGATGGCTGTTAGCCAAGGGCAGACTAAGGAAGAGATGAGGGCCAGGCTGGTTGATCTTTGGAGCAGTTTATTACAAGGAAGTTTATCCCATAGAAGAAATTTATGTTATGGAGGGCCTAGGTTCTCTCAAGCACAAGTTCTCCTTGCTAGTCTCTCCGTGGTTCATCTTTGAGCCCTGCTCTCTCATTCTCCAGCTCCCTTCTAGTCTGGGCTGACACTCCACCCAGTCAGGTAGCCAAATCAACATAAGAAAGCCCTTCCTGACTGCCCAAGGGCAAAATATCTCTTAAGTTGTTTTTCTCTTTTCCTCAGTCCAATAAACTATCAACTATTCCTGAGGTTATGCAGGAAGGACAGAACAGTGTTATCCTACAGCTAATAACAGCCTTTTCCTCTGTTTAAGATAGCATAGAATAGCAAGAACTTCAAACTTCAGACTAAGTTCCAAACTAAGGTTCTAGTTAATATGAAATAGGATGACTGGTATTGGGATGGAGAGGGGCCCGGGAGTGAGCACGGTTTCATGCTGCCATTTAATTGGGTTGACCTCATGCAGCTCACTGAACTTTATAAGGACGTAATTGGAATGTGTAAATGTAGCACTTCACAATCAAAGTGAGTTCTACAGAAGACCTGTGTGGAAATTCAAACTCTTTGCTATGCTTTTTTTTTTATTTTCTAAATTGGCTTGACCTCATTCAACATGGAGTTGAATTGGGCCAGCAATAGAATTTCTACTCATAGAAGATTACACAATTGTCCTTCTTGAATTGTTAATGCAGATGTGAAATTGAGGTCAGGCTTTTATCATTTTTTGGTGGTTTTGTTTTTGTTTGCAAGCAGTGTGATTTTTTATGTTTTTCTCGAAGAAAGAGCAGTGTTAATCATAATCTTCAACAAATTTTTTCCTGTGTGAGCATTGTAATTGGACCATGGTCATTTTCATCTTCACTTGGACTGTATTGGAGAATCAAAATATATAGAGTATAAATTCAGAGACCTCAGGAGAAATATTATAGAAACTACGGGCTGTGACGAATCCCATGACTTTCAGGGCTTGCTATTAGCACACCCTCCCAAAACTTCAGTGGACATAATTTCTTTAGCAAATAAACTCACCACCTTTTCAACTGTTGTTCTTTCCTCTTTGTAGTATATAAAGAACTCTTTGCAGAAGGCAAAAAATTTCTTCTCAATGTGGCTATCCGGCCATCTTCTATCGCCAAACAAGAACAAATATTTCATGCTACCTGGGCACTTTATAAAATAGGTTTTAAAATATTCTAGAGTATAGGTCACTACTGCAAGAATCTAAAAACCAGTTAGACTACTGTTTTGTTTTTTTATTTTTATTTATTTATTTATTTTTAAAATTTATTTATTGAATCATTGTGGGAAAAGTTACAAAGCTTTCAGGTTTAAGTCTTGGTCATGCAAATATCAAACACATTTCCCTTTACCAATACTTATTTTTCACCACGAAGAACCCCAATAACCCCCCCCCAACCCTCCCAATGCCTGTGAGGCAGATGAATTCTAGTTAACACTCTATCTACTTTGATTAGATTCATTGTTTTGACAAAATATGCACCATTATTATTTAGAGTTTACACCTCCAAATAAGACATGCTGAAAAGACATTGTGAAATAATTTGTTTTCTACAGCTGGTCACAAGAATCAATGATTTTGGATTTCTGGTATTTTACTTGTTAAGCCTGGAAGTATTTCTGTTGAGAGTCAGATAATTATGAGATTGGTTTCTGTGCTCTGGAGTCATGGCCGTGCTGGAGAGTTGCTCGTGGGGGGAAATTCGTGACCTCGGTAGGGCATGAAGGATGAGCCGGGAACGCCCACCTTCCCATGAGCTTTCAGTCGCCCCATCACGACCGGCTCATACCTGGCTTTCCACAAAGCTCCCAAGTGGGTGCCATCTTTCTTTCCAGAGGGAAAAAGGCAGAGGGACCAACACCCTTTACCCTCCAGGCAGGCATGGTGGCGTGGATTAACACATAGTCCATTCACTTTTCTGCTGCAAGCTGCCAGGCTCTGCATTAAGTCCTTGTGCTTCTGGAGCCATGGCCGTGCTGGAGAGCCGCTTGTGGGGGACAACTCCTGACCTCGGTAGGACGTGAAGGATGAGCCGGGAATGCCCCCCTTCCCATGAGGTTTCAGTCGCCCCAACATGACCAGCTTATAAAGCTCCTAAGTGGCTTCCATCTTTCCAGAGGGAACTGTTTTGTTTTTTAAATGTGGTTGTTGGGTTAAGGAGTTAGTACAGGAGTTAGGTTGCATATATTATACACAACAGACCCTGGTTGAACCCCTACCCCACATGGTACTCCAAGCATCATTTCATATTGTTCCATTTCCTGAACGTCCATGAGTACTGCCAGGATGGCCCCTGAGGGTAGGCACAGCATCCTTGAAATTTAGCATTGAATCATGGTACACGTTGGCCCCTCCCAAAATCTTTAAGAGTGGCCCTGGTACTCTGATAACCACTTGGTAGCCTCCCCTTCAAATGTAGTTGTAGCCAGATTTGTTGCTCTTTAAAGCACATGCCTTGAAGGTATGAAGTCTTGGGTTCCATTCCCAGAGCTGCAAAGTAAATAAAAATGTGGTTGATATTTTCCAGGCACAATTTCCTTCTCCAGTCATTAATACTTCTCTGAAAGAGATTGATATTTTTTCTATATTTCCTCTACATATTTTGATTCCTATTCTATCCATTTTATATTATATTTGTTATTTATAGATTATTTGGAATTGTTTAAGGAAAGACATTTAACCTAAGATGAAAGTTAACAAGAATCATGAAAGTGAGTGATGGTGTAGATCACGTTCAGTCGTAGGTGCACATTCAGTAGTATGGAGAGACAGACAGTTCACGTTGCCTCCTGGGTGCTGACTCTGCCCATCTTTTCCCAGCTTCACATTGACTTCATTAATTTGGGGAGCCTCCCAAGTGTGCACAGGAGGCCTCAAGTTCCGCTTGGTGATTCTTGGCCAATCTGCTGGTAAGTTGTTCAAAGTGAAAACCCAAGGATGCAATGCTGCTCGGGTACTGAGGTGCTGTGGATTGCCTTGGTCACTCTGTAGGTGTTTGGGGGACGTGGTGTGATATTGAACGACATTCAGTCACATGCAAGGCGGCTTAAGTCCTGTACCATCTCTCTGCCCCCACCCCCAATTCCACATTTGGTGATGTCACACTGGTAATTGGAAGCTATTAATTGGAAGCTAATGAAATGTAATTACACCTTTATGTATCAGTTTCTTCCCCACTCTACCCCTCACCCCAGGAGAGTCGGTTGGTAAACATTTTTCAACACATCACTGGATACAATCAACAAATAAAAATAGAAGGACAAAAGTGAATCATGAAATCCACTGGAAGTCTTCATAATTGTTTGGTATATTAGAGCTACTTCAGTTACGTTGAAATCCAGTAAACTGAGACTATAAAAAGTTGATAGCAATTCTCTTGAACTAGTGCATCATAGTAGATATCTCTAGGTGTATTTCCTTAAAGTTACCAGTATGAAAAATGACACATTTTCCACGTAATTGTCCCTTACTCAATCAGTTGTGAAGGCTTCTCTTTAAAGCATTTTCTGAATGTCTACAAAGTCTGTGCATGTTTTATTACTTCATAGTTTATTATGCAAGCTAGAAAAGGTTGAGCTATCTGAATTGTTACTGTTATTGGATATGCAGCTGGTGACAGAAACCAATTAATCTACTCCAGAGTTCTTCATCCTTTTTTGGAACTGTGGAACGGTGCACATCTTGCATACAAGTCCACGGATTGGAGATGTAGCCAAGGTAATATACCTTCTTATACTTGAAGAGTCTCATCAGTACATAATTTGTGGTTGAAGACACAGCTCTACTCTGGTCTTTTTGCGTTATATTGCCATTTCCAACAAAACTCCCAACAATCCATTTTGCTTGCTGAAGTACCTTGTGCAGATGAGTCAAACCTGTCCTTAAGAAGATAATAACCAAATAAGTAATATATAACATAACACCATTCTTTACTTCCTGTAGTCATCATAATTCTTGTGATGGTTCTTCCTCAGATTCCAAGAAGAAAAGTCTTCTCTCTCCAGTAGGGGGAGCTAAAGGAAGGGAGGAAATAGTTTTCCAGGCTATTGCACTCCCCTAAATGGTGAAGTCTTCCTCCCGTTTCTTTCATATTTTTTAAAAGTTTAGAAGATTAGAAAAGAAAAGCCTTATCCTGGTACCCCAATCCTTGTAGAGGTGTTTTGACCTGATCTTTAAGATAGCAATCTCATCAAACTCTTATCACAGGAATACTCTTGCAAAAAGTTGTGTGGGGGTTGTTTTTTTTTTTAAAAACTTTTTTTGTGTTTGGTAATAGCACAGCGGGTAGGGCGTTCGCCTTACAAGCAGCCAACATGGCCGACCCGAGTTCGATTCCTCCGCCCCTCTCAGAGAGCCCAGCAAGCTACCGAGAGTATTCGATATGCCAGACACAGTAACAACAAAGTCTCCAATGGAGACGTTACTGGGTCCGCTCGAGCAAATCGACGATCAACGGGAGGGCCTTTACCTTTACCTTTTTAATTCAGTTTTTGAAAAAATGAAGATACTATGACATTCAACTTTTGTATGCTTTGATGAAAAACTAAATGTCATGTGTGTGTGCACTCATACATATAAACACACACACATATATGTATATATATATACGCACAGAGATGATGTGCATGTGTGCATGCGTATTCACACGCACACACAGAGATGTGTATGTATAAGCCTGTATGTTTAGGAACAAGATTTGTATTTTTCTAATCAGCTCACAGAATTATACTCAGGGATGTAAGTATTGCTGTTCATTTGGGTTTGGGGGTTTGTTTTGATCCATAGCAGGATCTCTACTCTCCAATCTTTTAAGGAGCACTAAATCACATTTCAGAAGTTGGAAAGAAAATATAGAAGGTCAAGAAGAGAAGAAAGCCTTGAGAAATTGTATGACAAGAAACATACTCCTTTTAAAAATCCTGTTGGGAGAATCTATTCACTTACCATCTGCCGCTGATTCAAAACAGCCAGACACTTACTTGGAAAATGTAGGAATGTTAGCAATTTGATTCTTATCACAATCCTGTGTGTGTGTGTGAGGTCAATATTAGTATCTGATGGGACAAACATATTTCTCTTAGAACTGACTTTAATTTGGGAGTGAGCTTAGAGTTTCTCTAGAAACTTTAGAAATAAGAAATAATTGGAAGTAGAGTAGGGGGGTAGATTATTAGGTGGAAGTGGTAAATGCAATGGAAGGTGAGATAGATTGACGGTCATGCGGGTGAGTAGGTAGGATGAAAGAAAGAAAGGAAGACATGTAGTTAAACTAAATTCTGCTATACTCAGTCCCTGAAAATAATGACACAGACTGAAGAATGATTGGCCTGCAGATGCAAAACACTGTATTAATCATGTAAAATGAATGACACATCGGCACAGTCTTAGAACTAAAGAGAATGGAAATTCATTTAGTATTAATTCTGGTTTTTTTTTCCTGTTCTTGATGATGCTTCCAAGTTGCACTTAAAGCACATTATGTGTTTGGGTCAAATCATCTTTGTGACAATATTGTGTCAGCAGCATTTTCAATGCAGGTAAAAGTAAATTCAATGTGTGAAATAACTGGATGACTAGATAACAGTCACAGGTAAAAGTAGAAATATGACTACAGACTTAGAATTGAGAAACAAATAATACGGGTCAGTTTTCCCTTGAAACATGCAAGCATTCCCTTGAGAATCTTGGCTCCCAAAGCTAATATCTCTAGGGGCCAATCCATGGGCTAATGACCAGACTATAAGAAACAAAACAGTCTAGCAAAGAATGTTGGAAAGTCATATATATATGTATATATAATGTATATATGAAGTAAGATGATGCTGGGGTTCAGATAGTGAACTTTTCTATTTGATATGTGATCAGGAATCCAATCATATCTATCTAAAAAAGTCAGGGTAACAGGCAACCTAGGGTAATTAAAGAGGAGCGATATGCCTTTATAAGTTTGCACAGATCGTTTGTGTGAAATTAAGAGTACAATGTCTGCACTCTTGAAGTCCGTGAGCTAACCTGTATCTAGAGTGCCTCAACTATTTAAATTGTTCTGACTTTTTTAGGGTTCTCTTCCAGTTCTGAGAAGAAACCTATTTAAGAAATACTCAAAATGAATATTCCTCCCTTAGGTCTCAATTAATCCCTCAACCTTTATTTTGATAACTCATACAATCTTTATTTTTCTATTTCTGCCTTATACCTCAATAAATCCCCCAATTTTCACTTGGTATTTTGATACTTTGAAACCTTTATTTCAATACCAAAGTTCCTACTTTTCTATTACCTTAAAAATACTTCATAGCTACTTGTGCTTTAATACCTTTTTTAAAAGGTTATGAAGAATTCTGACTTCTTCCCTTGAGATAATAAAGCTTCCCGTTAGCTATCAGAGTGCAATGCAACATTATAGGACTTCAGAAATATTTGGTGTGCGTGACAGATCTGTAATAATTCTTGAAATAATGCTGATTTATCCTTTGTTAATTTGCAGAATTTAAACTTTTTTATCAACCATATTTCATCACCACCACAAACCCCTCTTTTTGATAAAGACTCTTTTCGTATGGATAATTGTCCTTACATTGAGCATGAAAACTCTGTAGGGATGACCCTGTCAACATTTCTTACCTTCCCTGATATCCAGTTGGACACAAATAGAATGTTCTCTAGTTATTTACACAGAAAGGAATTTATTACAGAGAACCAAACCTGTAGGGATTACTGGCAGTACCAAATTTGACTGCAAAGGGAATAGCTATGCTCAGGAGGCCACCTACTTCTGGCTCCAAGCAGCTGTTCTCTCTAGAAATATGTCACTATAGCCATGACCTGGGTTTTAGAAAAGCCAGCAGCAAGAGTTGTTGGCTTCAGAGCTGTGATGTCTCACCCCAACAAAATAAATGGTCCATGTTATGCCTGTCAACACATAGTAAACCAATGACAATACATCAGGACTTCAGCTTGAGCAACTGCAGAAGACATGGGAAACTTTGGCTTCTTTTGGCTTCATAGAGCAGAAATCATAGTATCAACACAAGTGCAGTAGTTACCTTAGTTTTGCTTTTCTGACCAAACACAATGTATGTAAGTAGGTGACTGGAACATTTTTTATCTATCTACATCTTATGAAAACAGTGACTCAGTCCAAGGATCCTAAGATGCAATGCTGGTTGGCCCTGGGGTGCCAGGCCACCCAGTGGTTTAGGAGATCCCCAGAGACACTCTAGTGGTGCTCAGGTGTCTCAAAGGGCTGCACATAGCAACTGTTGGGGGTCCACAGGTGCTTGAAATTTAACCAAGTCCAGGTGCATGCGACATATCTGCCTAACCACTGTATTATCTCCTGACTCCACAAGCACAGTCCTTAAGCATATTCTTTGAAGAAACACATAGATAAATAATTATTTGAAACTATCCTAGACTTTAAGATGTTCTTGTCATTAGCTAACAATTTTATTATAGCATTTCTAACTAGACTTGTGAAAATCTATAAACATCTTAAAGAAAATTCTTTGAAAAGGTAAATCATGCTTAGTGGAAATTTTGGGGGGCTTTTATTGCAGCAACCGATCTCCCCTTCTTAAAATTTAAAACCATTGCAAATCCGTCTGTCAAAACCTACTGAAATATAAATTTTCCAAATGGTCAAACCACAATCTAACATCCTATGAAGATTTCAAAATACATTCTCCCTGAACAAATACTTTCTGATGAATAATGCTTAACTAAGTGTTTTTAGTTTTTATTTATTTTTTATAGTAGTGGCCCAAGACTTTAAAAAACATCCATAAGAAGCTCTTACAGGAACTTCCAATTTAATGAATTTTAACAGCTGTTTCAGCTACTAGGCTATAAGCGGAATTTGATTTCCCTTGAGGCAATTTCATTAATTTGTTTTTATTATTTTAGGATAGCTAATATGTTGTAGCTGGCTGAGTTCTGACCTTAGGATCAGTGTGGGTGGCATGGCAATTCTGATCCTAATCACCACAGCTCTGAGGGCTTCCTCCAAAGACCACCCAGCTGGGCAGATGGTACATGAACAAACAGCCCCTGGTGGGTGCTGCCACATGTGGCCTGGTCTGCACTCGGGCGGAGAATTTCTTTCAAACACTCTGGAGATGGTCACAGGAGAACAAGACACTTAACAATTTCCTAAGGTGGTAAAGGAATTTGTTAATTCCTCTCAATTTTGACTTTGTATTGTTGTTGTTTTGGGGCCACACCCAGCAATGTTCAGAGATTCTTTCTGGATTGGCACTCAAGAAACTCCTGGAGATATCTGCTTTGAGGGCCTGGTGGGTCAAGTGCATGGCAAGTGCCCTACCTGCTGTGCTCTCTCTCCGCCCTCCTCTCAACTTTTAAATATGTAAACAATCCCTCATGTGTACAAGTTCTAACAAGTTGGGGTGTATTTACAATGGGTCAAGTGGGCGCTGATGTCAAGCACAACTATTTTCATGTCCCTATCTAGTACATCTGTACATATGCAGATGTATAGAGAGATAACTGTTTTAATCCATCTACTGATGGAGATCCAGACAGTTTTCTGAGATTTCAAGTATGCAAGGGATCACTTCAACCTTGAGCAGTGAAGGAGTCCCAGGGATATGGATTTTATGTGAGAATTGGCCTGAGTTAGAAATGGATAAGTTTTCATCCCCCTTTTGAGTCAGTCAGGGACTAAAGGTTTGTCTGGAGGTTGGGGTGGTGAGATGAGACAGAATACAAGCTCCAAGGATCCCTAGTTTATGGGACTTGCTCCTGCAACACAACGGCCCCACAGTTTCAGAACAGTCAAGAGAGTCAATGACACTATTAGCCGAGAACGAGGGACAGAAGAGGCACACTGAAGAATTCAGAGGAATCTGAAAAGCTCTACATGGAACTCTGACAGTATTCACAAGGAGTAGGTTTTCAACAGATTTGGAAGCAGGAAAGGATATTCTTTATTCTGTGTTCCAGTACATCAGCCTCTATTCACATGTGTCTAACAGCCATGAAGCTATAAAACATGTGTATCACAGGAAAGTTCTAATGAATTTCTTATGAAGTTCTAATGAATTGTGCTCTGTCTAGATTGATTGCATATGAAATAATTATGGACATGGGAAACACAGTTTAGAATGACTATAATAAATGCAGAGGGTGAAGTGATGAAGCTGTAAAATATTTTGGAAACATTGATCTTTTGGTTGCCCACCTAAGATACAGCCTTTATTCAATGGAGGTCTACTACTTCTTTGGAAGGATCTCCCCAGCATTACTTAGGGATTCAGGGAGTATTCCCTTTAATACTCTGCTAACCCCACTGGATGACTCAGTCCTAGGGCCCTAAGATGCAATACTACTTGGAACCAGAGATTCTGAGACACCAGGTCACACTTGGTGATTATGAGGAAAGCAAGCCTACTTTTATAAAAAAATAACACTGAAAACATATGCATAATATATCAGTATCCACATTTGCATCTAATATCATCTCTTTACCTAATTTAGACTACCTAGATATCTTTAGTAGAATATCTAGTCTTTAACTTGGTTTTCTATATTTTTCTTTTTGCTCCTTCTACATATGTTTCTCTGCCACTTGTTCTAGTTTTTCAAATATGCTGCTGATTCTGTTCTCTGGGATCACTCCGGATGGTTCTTGGGGAACCATATCATTGAATTGGACTCAGCCACATGCTCAGCAAGTTCTTTGGTCCTTGTATTATCTCTCTGCGTTACTAAACTTTGTGTATTTGGATTTATTAGTCTCTCTTCCAACACTTTACAGTTAGTTCCAATTTGTATATAAACACCATTTTATATGTGAAGAATTAGGGAAAGATTAGAGATGGAGTGAGGCAAAATTAAGTTAATGAATATAAGAACTAACTATTTTGACTAGACTGGGAAAAAGCCAGCCAGTGGAGATAGAGAAATAAAAGGTTAAAAACTGAAGGGAGATAACCAAGGAGTTAAAAAAAATAAGAGGCTTGTCTGGGATGCAACTGACCCAGTGTGTATCCCTAGAGTCTCATGAGGCCCTTCAAGTAACTCCAGCTGTCACTGGTGAGGACAAAGTCAGGAATGGTCCTTGAGACTGAGTATCCTCCAAGCTGATTACCTTTGACAGTTTACCATTTTTCTTTACACACACACAAGGAAATGCTCCCATATTCTTTGTCCAGTTTTGGCCTTTGTACTAGAACTCATTGTATTTATGTATGTAGAGTGTCTTGACCTAAATAGAACCCTTCTTTAACGGAGAGCACTAAATTGTCATACAACATTTTATTGTTTGTTTACTACATGAAGAGGTGCCACTTTAATGGATAGTATTATCTTTCTAGACTGCTAATGTGATAAGATTATAACGAAGCTAATTTGTCGCTAAAGAAAAAATTAAAGAAATCATGTCTTTTTTGATTTGGTGCAAACAGACATATACTTTGTCAATACTATTTATTATAAAAGGGAAACAAAGACTACCATAATGTTAAATCCTTGCTGTTCCACATGCTTCCTCTAGAGCAAAATATTTTTTTAAAATTTTATTGAATCACCACGAGATAGTTTCAAGATTTTATATTTGGGTTACAATCACACAATGATCAAACATGCATCCCGCCACTAGTGCACATTCTCCACCACCAATCTCCCCAGTATACCCCCCTCTACATCTTTCCCCTGTCTCCATGGCAGATAATTTCCCACATAATGTCTCTCTACTTTTGGGCATTATGGTTTGCAATACGGATACTGAGAGGTTATCGTGTTTGGTCCATTATCTACTTTTAGCACACATCTCCCATCCCGACCAATTCCTTCCGCCTTCATTTTCTTAGTGATTCCTTCTGTAGAGAAAAACCTTTAATGGACAGCATCCTCTCACTAACATGAAATTTTTAAGTGAACATAGAGTTCAGTAGGTCAACAACACTAGCGATGTTATGTGAACAGTCTTCATAACTTTCTCATCTTGCAGAAATGAAATCCAGTATCTATTCAATAATGGTTCTTGGCTCTTTGCTACTCCCTATTCTACAGAAGTCAACTCTAGCACAGCACCATCTGCATTCCTGGGCCAAGCAGGTGAAGGAGAGAGTGAATGGATTTGCTCTATGGGGTTTCTGGTCACCAGAGATCTTTTTGACTCTAGTAAAGTGGAAATTGTGGTCATCAGTGCCTTCTTGATCTCAACTACCTGTTAGATGTCCCAGTAGGATTCCATTCCATGTCATCTTTGCCACCAAGAAGATGGTAGGTGGCATCCTGGGAAACTGTGGTGTGATGGCAGCTTCTGGGAGAAGGCACCAGGATAATTATCTCTGCTGATGTCAAGACTGTGGGCAAGACCACTCTGGATATGATCGAGACGGACCAGTATGGCTGTGTTCCCACTGTGTGTTGATCATGGATCTGACCTGCTGCCCTGGAGAAAGATGCGAATATGTTGAAATCAAAGAGGCTATCATTCAGGCCTCTCAGGGGTCTACAAGGGATCCTGAGTTAAATTGAGGGCCAGGGTCCTTCCTGTGACATTCACAGTGACACCTTTCATCTACCTACCATGCAGGGACTTGTGTGACCCTCAATGGCTGTGTTGTTAAGCTCACATCCTCCTGTGATAGTGAGGTTGGCTATAGCAATAAGATGGTGGACCTGATGGTACACAAGGCCCCCAGTGAAGAACCCCAAAGATCGTGAGCCCTGGTGAGAACACTAGGAAAAGACGGTGGTTCTTGTCTTCTGAGGAGTCTTTCCCTCACTCATTCAGCACACAGGGAGTCTCTTGAGCTCAACTGCTTTCTGTCCCAGAGCTGCTGAGGAAGGGGAGGGACTTAGGGAGCTCTCCCTTGCCATGGAGCATCAATAAAGGACACTTTATTCTGCCCCAAAAACAATGATTCAGCAGTCGATAGTCTCACAATTAATATCTAAAACTTTATTTCTCTTTCTATAAAATTGACAGCACATTTAGGTATCTCAGATCATACAGTTTTTGATTTGTGATGGCATAATTTTCCTTAACTTTATGTCGTGATGGTTCATCCATACTGTATCATGAGTTAAATTTCCTTTCTTCTATAATACTGCATAAAATAGTAGAATAATTTCTACTTCATGTAATATAATATTCTAATTTAGTCTTCTACCAATAACTACTTTGTTGCTTTTATCTTTCAGCTATTGTGAATAGAATCGTTTTGAACATAAATCATGTAATAGGTTTTTTGGAGTATAGCCCTATAGTTTAGTATGCTTTACAAAAACCATCATCTTCCTTGACATAAATTAGAATATGTATTTCATAGTAATAACCTAAAAGCACATCATTTATACATTTTAAGACAAAATTAGACGCATATTTATGCTTTTCCAGAAACCATTTTTGTCATGGTACCCAAACTCTAATAATTTAAACTTAAAAATGTGCCTGTCAAGAAGGAGGGCTTGGCATGGTTAGGAATCGTGGAACACTGGTGAAGGGGAGTTGACACTGGCGGATGATGTTAAAACGTTGTATGTTTGAGCTCTGTTACTGACAGCTTTGTAAATCAAGGTGCTTAAATAAAAATAAAATAATCGCTAAAATATTAAAAACTATAAACAGAAACTAAGCATTGAGATAAAAATTAATTATGGCTAATGTATAATCTAAACAGAAAATTCACTTAATCAGAATATAATTAGCAATACAATATTTACTGACTATCGCAAGTATAAGGAGTTGTGCTTCAAAATGGTGAGCTTTGACTTAATTGATTGTTAAAAAATGAATAACAACATTTGTGTGTGGTAAATCTAGGATAATATACCCTCAGCTATATGTAAGAATAAGATTTCAAATTGGGTCTTTCAATACTGAATACTCTAATACAAGAGACAAATTTCATTAGAAAGATGAATTCCTCAGCCAATTCCACCAATTTCACCAACCATAATTTTTTACTGTTAGGAATGCTTTCTCTTAGGATTTTCATTTCTTTTTTGGGAATCTGTTAAATAGCACGGTGAGGTGACTTTTTGCACCATACATTCACTTGAGATCACAAGCCAGCAAAAGGCATTGTAGCACATCAGTGTACCAAATAAACAAGTTCACAAAATAGTCACAATGAACAACAGAGAGACCCAGTTTTCTGTTTCAATGGTCTCTTCAGTGGGAGAAGCAAAGTGTGATACTGGTGGATATAGTAAATACTGTGCATTCATTTACCATTCGAGGGAAATGCAAAGTAAATTCAGTTAATTCAGCTAGTTCATACACCAAAAGTGAGTCTCTGCTCAGCCCGATTCACAATGTTATGTCAGAGTCCTTTGTGACTTGTCAAATATTTATGTTCCTTCTATTACTCTCCTCCCTACTACCCAATCAAGGAGTCAGTGGTCATAATAATGTCCTGATCTGCTCTGTTTAAACTTCTCAATGTGAAAAACATCAGGAATACTTCCCTTGAGAAAAGGCATTATGCATTTCTTACATCTCAGGACTTTTTGAGAAGGAACATGGCAGGAATAAATTTAAAAAAAAATCAGAGCCTTCTGGAAAACTTGTCATAATTGCCAACTGGTGCACATGGCTTCCTATGCTAAACCCTGGACGTGAGTGGATAATATCTATTCCCTTTCATTCCAGCTCCTTCCAGAGGGATATAATCGTGTCACATGGGCACTGTCCACTAAACCAACCCAAACAGACTGTGAGTTGTGTGATTGTGTACATGGGCAAAGGCCTCAGGAGGAATTTGAGGCTGTGGTACAGTGTGACCCCAAATGGGGAGAGATTTCCTGGAAACTGAACTTCAGCCGAAACCAGGAGTTTAAAAAGGGTAAGAAAGTAAATGTCAGCTTATACCACTGGAATAAGTTATTGACAGTGGATTAAGGCAGAAAAAAATCATAGTAATTATCTTCACATCCCTATCGACTATGTCTTCTTTGTAATTTAATAATATTTCTACTAGGGTTGAAAAGGGTTTCTCAATGTTCATATTTGTGTGTGTATGAAAACAGAATATATTTTAAAAAGTTAGTGAAAAACATAAAATATAAAAAGTTTGGTTGCTTGCCCAGTTTATTTTCCTACCAATCTTTTTTAGGCTCACAAAAGTCAATGGGAACTCTGTAAACTAATTTGCCATGTGATTCTTACTGACTTAAGAACTGCAAATGAAAGATGTTTGTAAAAAGATAAAGAATATCTTTATAACTTTATATTTGGTTCTTTTCCCCCCTGCCTCCATCCCCCACTTTATTGTTGTTGTTGCTTTTTCTTCTTCAGTGTCAGGGATCAAACTCAGGATCTCACACAAAAGCGGTGTATCCTATAGCCTAACTTCCTTTTTCTCTGAAACTATCTACTTGCTTAAAGGAAAGGCTATGTTTCTTTGCTTGATTTTAGTTAATGTATGACATATTGTTTTGGTGGCATAAATTATTTCTGGTTCATATATTCTTGAAAAAATATTTTTTGGGAACATTCAGAAAAAAGTAAGGAAACTTGAAAGGGTGTTAAAGAATTTAGACAATAGATCTGGATTCAAGTTCTCACTCTGTTGAATAGCAACTTTGTGATCTTTTGTAAATCTCATTGCAGATGTAGGCCATTCAGGGGTTATAAAAACTATCTCATAGATTTTTTTAATGGGAAAGATAAGATGATGTTGTGAAGCACTGAGTTAACTATATCACCCACATTTAAGAAACTATACAATACAATGCCTACAGTAGGTAGTCTCAATATTGTCCAGACCACGAAATTTCTATTCTGAGTTTAAAAGTATTGAACTGATATAATGAATATATACAGTTGAATGATTTCTTGAGACCCTCTGGACACAGTTCAAAGCATGAATTGATATGATTATGATGCAATTACTATTCTTTAATTTTTCAGATATGAAAAATGCTCATGTTTATTAGTATGATTATATTTCTTATTGGTAGAATAAAGATTCAAAAAGTCAATGAGCCATAGTCTTAACTACCCTACCATAATAGCTATTTATGATAGAGGCTCTGTTCTCAGAAATATCTTGGGAACACCTAAGGCAGTCATTGCATCATCATATTTTCTGATGACTAATGCTATAACAAAGATAAGAATATTTGAGATTTCAGGAATAATATAATAAGAGGCAGCATTTTTTACTGCAAGCTAGACATAGCTCTATATAACATTTTTGTATTAATCATTTAATAGTTTTAATCCAAAAAAATCCAACTTTCTTGAAATGATCCGATGTTACCAATGAGAAAATTATAGGTTAAGGTTAAGTACCTTACCTAGAGCTCTCAGAATTTTCAAGAAGAAAGAGATTTGAAATGGGTTTTCAGACTCCAGAAACCCATGTTCTATCCATCACACTGTGTATCGGATGAACTGTGAAGATGAAAACTTATTTACATCTTGACTTGATCATCTTATCTGACCCTAAGCAATAACAACATGGGGGTTAGGAATACTTATTCCCATGTGGTTGAAAAATCCATGTGTGACTTTTGACACCCCAAAACCTAAGCACTAGTCTGCTATTTATCAAAGTCTTCTAGTAATATAGTTTTGTGACATATTTGTTATATATTATACACCTTATTCTTTTAATAGAGTAATTTATAAAAAGGAAAATGTTATTAAGAAAATATCATGAAAGAGAAAATATATTTCTATTCACTGTACTGCACTTATTAATATGATAATTTTACATTGTTAATAAGAAAGCCTGTGATCAAGTAGACTCAAAAAAAGGGGCAGCTCAAAAGTCAACTGCATATCAATTTTGTTGTTGTTACTTTCACTCATGTTTTGTGCATGCAGAAAACATACACATTCAGTTCTCTACATTCTTAGGATGATGCCTTATACAACATGGGCATCTTTTGTACAAAACCTCAGTAAATATGAAAGATAAATAATGTAGGAATTCTGCACTGTAGCACTGTCCCCCTGTTGTTCATCAATTTGCTTGAGCGGGCCCAGTAAAGTCTCCATGTTGAGACTTGTTACTGTGTTTGGCATATTGAATACATTAAGGGTAGCTTGCCAGGATTTTCGGTGTGGGCAAAATACTCTTGGTAGCTTGCCGGGCTCTCCAAGAGGAACGGAGGAATTGAACAGGGCTCTGCCGGGCAGGCTACGTGCAAGGCAAATACTCTACCGCTGTGCTATAGCTCCAGCCATAGTAGATTAAAAATAATTTTGATGTCTTATTATAGATAGTTTAAGGAGCACTAATTTAGCACTATAAAGAATATCAGAATCTAGCAATAAAGGACCAGTACATTTGAGAGTAGCAGGAAGTGATTTCATAACATATATGAGATTTCTTCTCAAAGGGTTAAACATAACTTTGGAGAGGTCACATAAATCCTAAATTTTGCCTCTTCTCTTTACTTCTGCTACTTCAGAATCCCATAAAAGAATGAAACAAGCCTAGTCCTTGAGAAAGACCTGGTTACAGTCTATGATATTGTGTGACCTTGGGTGGATTTTTTAAAAAATTTTTATTGGTGAAACACTACTTGGATTGGAGTTGAGCATCCTCCACCCAGATCCTCCAAATTCCAGTAGGCGGGGGTCACACCCACCACCTGGCCCCCTGGTGCCGTGTAATCCCATCAGCGGCCAAGACTCAGAGACTATAAAATCCAGCTCCCGGAACCCCCGGCTGCAAATGCAGCCGCGCGACATCTTATCAAAACATCTTTTTATGACATCTTATTATCTCATTTCTACTTTGGACAAACTTGCAGGCTATCGAATGTAGCCTGCCCACAGGGCAGAGTCTGGCAAACTCCCCGTGGCGTACCAAATATGCCAAATACCAGTAACAACGATGGGTCTCATTCTCCTAAAGAGCCTTGAATATAATCTCAGGGCTAAGATGAAAGAGACGTTACTGGGACCTGCTCGAGGCAATCGACGAATAACAGGATGATGAATGAATGAATGAATGGTGAAACACTATGAGGTACAGTTGTATATTTACAAATTTTTGTGCTTGGGTTTTGATTATACAATGATCAAATACCCATCCCTCCACCAGTGCCCATTTTCCACCACCATGGATCCCAGTATCCCTCCCATACCCATCCCCCCATCCCACCCTGCCGCATTCCCTTTTGTTCTCTCTCTCCTTTTGGGTGTTGTGGTCTTCACAAGAGGCATTGAGTGGCAATCATGTTCAGTCCATAGTCTACTTTCAACATGCATCTCCCCTCCTGGGAGGAGCCTCCAAACACCCTTTATTTGGTGCTCCCTTCTCTATCTGAGCTACCTTTTCCCCTAGAATGCCCAGCTGGCCTCTAAGCCATGGAGTAATCCTCCTGGTACTGATCTCGGCTATTCTAGGGTATTAATCTCCTATTTTGTTACTTTATGTTCCCCAGATGAATGCAATCTTTTTATGTCTGTCCCTCTCTATCTGACTCATTTCGCTCAGCATGATACTTTCCATGTAGTATTGGGTGGATATCTTAACATCTCTGCACCTTACTTTATAAAATAGAAGCTTAACATTACTTAAAAATTAATCATGAGAAATAGATCATTTTATAAAATATCTTGCCTAGAATTAATTTCTAATATATATATCAATTTCTTCCATTTCCTTTTTGTTGGAATTCATTTCAGTCATCTAAGGACTTTTTTTGGTCTTGTTTTTTTTTGGGAGCCACATCCTGTGATGCTCAAGGATTACTCCTGGCTCAGTAACTGCTCCTGGCAGTGCTCAGGGAACGACATAGGATGCTGGGGATTGAACCTGGGTCAGCCACATGAGAGGGAAAGACCCTCCTCGCTGCACTATCTCTTCAGCCCCATCTAATCACCTTCACCTTCTGGTTTTATTTATTTATTTATTTATTAAATTTTATTGAATCACCATGAGATAGTTACAAGCTTTCATGTTTGGGTTACAATCATACAGTGATCAAATACCCATCCCTCCACCAGTGCACATTCTCCACCACCAATATACCCCCCACTTTCTGTTTTTAAAAGAACTCCAAACAAAGATCAGTTTTTTTTAATTTCTCAAAACATATGATATCTAAAAAGGTTTTTTAAAAGACATTGAAATGTTGGTGATCTTCACCTTTCCGGTGGAGCAGGCAGTCACAGATGGTGTGTAAAGCCCAAAGGAAAGTTCCATGACAAAATCCACCTTCAGATTATTCTGACCATCTTGATGATTGATTAGTTTAGCTGACATGAGTAATGTTTATCATTAAAACTGTCAAAACCGTTTGTTCATATTAACATTCTGTGCTCTGGCCCTAGAGTCACAGTAACGACAAATTCAGAAAGCTATTTTTCAAATAGCAAAGCAGGGAAAGGCAAAGAGAAAATTCTGCCTGCTCTTTCTGAATGTATCTTCTATTTTTTAAAATATGTTTTTAAGTAAACTATATTCCTGGAGAGAGAAAATTTCTCTCCAGATATTTGAAAACTTTTTTGAGTGGAGAAGTCTTAATTTCTGAACAGGGAAGCTTCTGAAAGCCTTGAGAGGGATACCCAGTGGTGATTTAAAATGTTTATTCAAGTAAAATTGATTTGTAACAATTTAAGGCATATATCATTATAATTCAAAATGTGTATTAACCAGACTGTGATCCCACAAATCTAGAATTCACCAACACATAGCTGATCCCCCATTGCCTGACTTACCCAGTCAACCATTTCTCCTATGGTAGCCAACATTTTGTTCTTATATTATTTTGTTTTCAATTTATTTGTTTATCTTCCACATATGAGCGAAATCTTGTCATATATTTTCTATCTGATTTATTTTTATATAGCATTATATCCTCTAGGTCCAACCATGGTTGTTGCAAAAGGAAAAATTATCTTTCATAGTCATTTAACATTTCATATATATATATATAACACAAAATTCATTTTCTTTACCAATTTGATCATTTATTCATACATGCCCATTTATTGGCTATTATGAATAATGGTCCAATGACATGACTACACATATCTTTACAAATTAGCATTTCTCTTTTCTTTGCAAAAACATTTAGAAGTAGAATATTTGCATTACGTGGTAATTTCATTATTAATTTTTTAGGAATC
Organism: Sorex fumeus; assembly: GCF_029834395.1. Classification (NCBI taxonomy): domain Eukaryota; kingdom Metazoa; phylum Chordata; class Mammalia; order Eulipotyphla; family Soricidae; genus Sorex; species Sorex fumeus. The sequence goes on from NW_026606070.1 coordinate 7,663,685, forward strand.
TCCATAGTATCTGCCTAAGTTTATATCCTATTAACAGTGGATAAGTATTCCCTTTCTTACACATATTTGTCAATAATTAAAATTTTTTTTATTTTTGGGCCACACAAAAACCTTACTCCTGGCTCTGAATTTAGAGATTACGCCTGTCAAGGTTTAGGGGACCATGTAGGGACCAGGAATTGAACCCAGGTTGGCTGTGAGCAAGGCAAAAACCCTAATTACTGTGCTATCTCTTTGATCCCCCCTTTTTTTTCTTTTTGGATCACACCTGGCAATGCACAGGGGTTACTCCTGGCTCTGCACTCAGGAGTTACTCCTGGCAGTGCTCAGGGGACCATAAGGGATGCTGGAAATCGAATCCGTGTCGGCCTTGTGCAAGGCTAACGCCTTACCGGCTATGCTATCTCTCCAGCCCCAATCCCCCCCTTTTTTAAACTGCCATTCCTAACAAGAATAAGGCAATATGACAACGAATGATGATTTTTGCAAGGGTTTAGCTCTCAATGTATCTTCAACTTAGAAAATTCTGGAGAAAAAAAAAAATGTAGTATGTCCTGGCACATAGATTTCTGCTCAGGAAGGACTACAGGGAAAATTTCCTTGGGCTGGAGAGATAGTATAGGAAGTAAGTTACTTGCTTTGCATTGGACCTGACCCAAATTTAATTTCTCTCCCTGCCCCAGTGAGCTCTAAGCTCCTCTGAGTGTGGCCCAAACAGACTCCTAAATTCCTCTCCCCATAAAAGAGAAAAGAAAGATTTTTCTGGATATGTTCGGAAAATTAGATTATGAGAGAGACCCCTGAGGCAGCTAGAATTACTTCCCAAATAAGGAGTAAAGCAAAACAAAATTGGAAAACTCTCCTATCTTCCCACAAGCAAAAAGAAAAGGAAAATTAAACAAAGAAAGAAAACAGTCAAAGAATTACCAGAGATGAAAGAAGAATTCCCAGGCAGAAGAAAAAATTGATGATTATATGCCAAGCCAAATTTTCCCAGCTACAGATTATTAAAACAAAAGGTTAAAGTATAAAGGAATTTCTGGGCAGGCGAAAGTTGACATTAAGGCTCTTATCTGGTATAGTCAATCCAATCATGGATGAAGTTAGTTATTTAGGGCTTAATTTACCTGCCTAGGGCTTGGCTTTATCTAGGATGCATCAGATAAACTGTGTATGTTAAGGAACTGAACTCGTGTGAGAAGTAATAACCTTCCTGGAACATAGGAAATGGCAGGCACCCAGGTGAAACCAGTGCAATAAGGAAAGTAGTGTGAAGATCAAGGAATGGCCAAACCTAGCCATCTCCCCAGACAGCCACAGGGAAAAAATGTTGACACTTCAAAGCAAAACAGTAACTAGACCTCAATAAATTGAGAAACTGTGGTGGTGGGAGAACAGTGCTACTTTTCAGAGTAAAGATTGTCCATAATTTTTGGTAGAGGATCCCAAAGAAACTAAGGTTCTGCAAAAACATTTTCAAAGGAAAAAAGCAAATTGCATATAACATTGACTTAGGTTTAAGTTGCATTTTTAGACCATGAATAAAAGTTCCTTCAATAGTAGAACCATCCCAGTTCTCAAAAATTCCCACAGAGAGTTGCTAAATTTTTCATATCCTTGAACAATAGCATATGTCCTATGCATGGTACAATGTTTGAATGAGATCGATCCAGTTAGAAGTATAATAACAAATAACAGTTCTAAACATGAGAGTAATAAACTACTTAATCAAGTAGGGATTTAAAAATATTCCTTGATCACAGTATTTTCTGGGCTTAACTATGCAGGAAGAAATTGAAAGAAGAAAATATGAAACTCCAAGTTGAGGTGAATTAACTAGAAAAACTTCCTGTTAGGTGGTGAAACTACCTTCAAAGCAATACTCGGTCAGGAGACTCCTGAGAGTTTTGAGAAATTACCAAAAATATTAGGTTGCCCTTTAGAATCTGAAGTCAAATTTGATGACCAAACACATTTAATATTTTCTGTCAAAAAGTAGAATTGCTCATTTCTGTATTTACTCAGTTGAGGAAACATTTCTGACATATGTTAAATTTGACTTTTCAAGATGAAGTTTATTCCAGTGGAAATATTGTATTTAGAGATGCAACAATACACTTTTTTTGAAAAGAAGAAATCATGGTTTTTTAGCTACATAAGTTTGCTTAATTTTATTTTTAATTTTTTTTAATTTTTAGAAAATAGGTTATGTTAAACTTGGATATAAATGTACTTTGAAAAACCAACCTTTCCTTACAACTATATTGGCTGAAAAGTGTTAAACATAGATGTTCAGAAATGTCTCAGGTAAGAGAGCATCTGGCCAGCTCGTGAAGGACTTTAAATTCAATCTACCACGTGCTTGAATCTACCAAGTCTCAACCTGCTGGTTCCAAGCAATGCTAACCCAAACACTTGAACCTCCACCAGGAGTTATCTGGGTCCCAGTACTTCCAGGAATTGTTGCTATCAAAAAGAAAAGAGAAGTATTAAACTTCAGTTTGCATTGATAGTATGATTACTGCTATTGAACTTCCCAATAGGCAGCATGCAAGATAAAAATTAAATAGCTGATAAATGACATCTAGTTTGTTTTTAAAGTGCTGGAAAGACTATATTTTCAGTAAATTGACACCTCAGTAAATTTTGAGAAACTAGCACAACTTTTGTAACTGAATAATACCTGGAAAGTCAAGTGCACAGCTTGAATATTGGTAATAGGAGGAGGCATGCCTTTGGAAGTGACTAGGTCAGAAAGAAGAGACATCATGAACGGGATCAGTTCATGATCCTCTAAGAAACCCACGAGAAGCTCCTTTATTTCTTTGTCAAGTGAGAAGGCAGTAGAAAGATTTCTATAAAAGAATCAGGAAGTTGGATCTCACTAGAAATCAAAGCTATCAGGGGTCTGATCAGAATCCCAGTTTCCAGAAATAAAACTTTTATTTGGTGGTAAAGTCATACTCCCGTGGTGTCCTGTTATAATAGCCCAAACAACTATGACAGTCTTTATTTTTTTTTAGTTTTTTTTTTGTATTTTTTTCCTTTTTTTTTCAGTGAAACACCATGAGGTACAGATATAGGCTTACAAATTTTGTGCTTGGGTTTCAGTTATACAATGATCAAGTGCCCATCCCTCCACCAGTGCCCATCATCCATCACCACGGGTCCCAGCATCCCCCCCACCCCCATCCCCCCTGTCCCATCCTGCCTCTGTGGCAGGGTATTCCCCCTTGTTCTCTCTCTCTTCTTTTGGGTACTGTGTTTTTCAAGAGAGGCATTGAGTGGCAATCATGTTTGGTCTATAGACTACTTTTAGCATGCTTCTCCCACCCTGAGAGGGTCCTCACAACACCCTTCATTTGGTGCTCTCTTCTCTATCTGAGCTTCCTTTTCACCTAGAACGTGTGGCTGGTCTTCCATTCATGGAGCAAAATTCCTGGTACTAATCTCAGCCATTCCTGGGTGTTAGTCTCCCTTTTTGTTGCTTTATGTTCCCCAGATGAATGCAATCTTTCTGTGTCTATCCCGCTCTTTTTGAATCATTTCGCTTAACATGATACTTTCCATGTAGTACCACTCGTATGTAAATTTCATAACTTCATCTTTTCTAACAGCTACATAGTACTCCATTGTGTAAATGTACCAAAGTTTCTTTAACCAGTCATCTGCTCTTGGGCACTCAGGTTTTTCCCAGATTCTGGCTATTGTAAAGAGTGCTGCAATGAACAAACAATTGCAGATGTCACTTTGACTATACCTTTTTGCCTCTCTGGGATATATTCCCAGGAGTGCTATAGCTGGGTCAAATGGCAGATCAAATTCTAATTTTTTGAGAGTCATCCATACTGCTTTCCAAAAGGGTTGGACCAGCCGGCATTCCCACCAGCAGTGAAGGAGGGTCCCTTTCTCGCCACATCCGCGCCAGCATTGGTTGCTTTTGTTCTTGTGGAAGTGGGCCAGTCTCTGTGGTGTGAAATGATATCTCATTGTGGTTTTGATCTGCATCTCTCTGATGATCAGTGATGTAGAGCATTTTCTCATGTGTCTTTTTGCCATTCGAATTTCTTCTTTGCTAAAGTTTCTGTTCATTTCCTCACTCCATTTTTTGATGGGGTTGGGTGATTTCTTCTTGTGGAGTTTAACCAGTACCTTGTATATCCTTGATATTAACCCCTTGTCAGATGTGTATTTGGTGAATATCGTTTCCCATTCTGTAGGCTGTCTTCGTATTTTGGTCACTGTTTCTTTTGAGGTGCAGAAGCTTCTTAGTTTAAGATAGTCCCATTTGTCTATCTCTGTTTTCACTTGCTCGGCCAGTGGCGTGACATCTTTGAAGATACCATTAGCTTCAATATCATGGAGAGTTTTGCCGACTTTGTCTTCAATAAACATTATGGATTCTGGTCTGATGTTGAGGTCATAAATCCATTTTGATCTTACTTTTGTGCATGGTGTTAGGCAGAGATCTGAGCCCACTTTTTTGCATGTAGCCGTCCAATTTTGCCAGCACAGTTTATTAAAGAGACTTTCCCTGCTCCATTTCACTTTTCTTGCCCCCTTATCAAAGATTAGATGATTATATGTTTGGGGGGAAATGTCAGTATATTCAACTCTGTTCCATTGGTCTGCAGCTCCGCTTTTGTTCCAGTACCATGCTGTTTTAATTATTACTGCCTTGTAGTAGAGTTTGAAGTTAGGGAGGTTGATTCCTCCCATTTTCTTTTTCCCAAGAATTGATTTAGCTATTCGTGGGGGCTTATTGTTCCATATAAATTTCAGGAGTGTTTGCTCCATTTCTTTGAAGAATGTCATGGGTATCCTTATTGGGATTGCATTGAATTTGTACAGTGCTTTGGGAAGTATTGCCATTTTGATGATGTTGATTCTCCCCATCCATGAACAGGGGATATTTTCCCATTTCCTCGTGTCCTCTTTTATTTCCTGAAGTAGCATTTTGTAGTTTTCTTTGTACAGGTCCTTTACTTCCTTAGTTAAGCTGATTCCTAGATACTTGATTTTCTGGGCACAATTGTGAATGGAATTGTTTTCTTGATGTCACTTTCTTCTCTTTCACTATTTGCGTATAGGAATGCCATGGATTTTGGGGTATTGATTTTATAGCCTGCCACTTTACTATACAAGCCTATTGTTTCTAGGAGTTTCTTGGTAGAGGTTTTAGGGTTCTCTAAGTATAGTATCATGTCATTTGCGAATAGTGAGAGCTTAATTTCTTCTTTCCCTATCTGGATTCCCTTAATATCTTTTTCTTGCCTAATCGCTATTGCAAGTACTTCCAGTACTATATTGAACAGTAGTGGAGACAGTGGACATCCTTGTCTCATCCCTGACCTTAGAGGGAAGGGTCTCAGTTTTTCCCCATTGAGGATGATGTTTGCTGTAGGTTTGTTGTAGATGGCTTTAACTATATTGAGGAAAGTCCCCTCTATCCCCATTTTGGCAAGGGTTTTCATCATGAATGGGTGCTGGATCTTGTCAAATGCTTTCTCTGCATCTATTGATATGATTATATGATTTTTATCTTTTCTTTTGTTGATATGATGGATTATCTTGATTGATTTCCGAATGTTGAACCATCCTTGCATCCCTGGGATGAATCCCACTTGGTCATGATGTATTATCTTTTTGATGAGTTGTTGTATTCTATTTGCTAGTATTTTGTTGAGAATCTTTGCATCCGTGTTCATCAGAGATATTGGTCTGTAGTTTTCTTTTCTTGTGGTGTCTTTGTTTCCTTTTGGCATTAGAGAGATATGGGCTTCATAGAAGCTGTTTGGGAGAGTTTCTGTTTTTTCAATTTCTTGGAAAAGCTTGAGAAGAACTAGCAAAAGGTCCTCTTTAAATGTTTGGAAAAATTTGCTAGTAAATCCGTCTGGGCCTGGGCTTTTGTTTTGGGGATGACTTTTGATTACAGTGTCAATTTCCTTGATGTGAATAGGTCTATTCAGGTACTCTATATCTTCTTGATTCAGCTTTGGGAGATGGTAGGAATCCAGGAATTTATCCATTTCTTCCAGGTTCTCGTGTTTCGTGGCATACAGACTTTCAAAGTAGTCTCTGATGATCTCTTGAATTTCTTTAGTTTCTGTTGTGATATCCCCATTCTTATTTCTGATTCAATTTATTAGGGTTCTCTCTCTCTGTTTCTTTGTGAGTGTTGCTAGTGGTTTATCTATCTTATTTATTTTCTTGAAGAACCAGCTCTTGGTTTCATTGATCTTTTGGATTGTTTCTTTGTTTTCCATGTCGTTGATTTCTGCTCTAAGTTTTATGATCTCTTTCCTTCTGCCCAATTTAGGCTCTTTCTGTTGATCCTTTTCTAAGGTCTTGAGCTGTGAGGTCAAATTGTTTATGTGCATCGTTTCTATCGACTTAAGATAGGCTTGCAGAGCTATAAAATTTCCCCTTAATACAGCTTTCGCTGCATCCCATAAGTTCTGGTAGTTTGTGTCTTCATTCTCATTTGTTTCCAGGTATCTTTTGATTTCATCCTTGACTTCGTTCCTGACCCACTCGTTGTTCAGCATCGAGTTGTTTAATTCCCAGGTGTTTGATTTGGTTCTCCGTGTCTTTATGTGATTCACTTCTATCCTCAGTACATCATGGTCTGAAAAGATGGCTGATACTATTTCTATCTTCCTGATTCTGTTGAGGTGTGTTTTGTGTGCTAGCACATGGTCTATTTTGGAAAATGTTCCGTACGCACTGGAGAAGAATGTGTATTCTTTCTTTTTGGGGTGTAAAGCCCTGTATAAGTCCATAAACCCTTTCTCTTCTATTACTTCTTTCAAAGCCAATAATTCCTTGCTGGGTTTTGTTCTTGTTGATCTATCCAGAGGTGATAAGGTGATGTTGAAGTCTCCAAGTACTATTGTGTTGGTAGTGATGTCCTCCTTAAAATCTGTTAGCAGTTGTTTTAAATATTTAGCTGTTCCCTCATTAGGTGCGTATACATTTAACAGTGTGATTTCTTCCTGTTGTACATATCCCTTGATGAAGAGAAAATAGCCTTCACTGTCCCTTCTAATCTTTTTCAAGGTGAAATTAATGTTGTCGGATACTAGTATGGCCACCCCAGCTTTTTTGAGGGAGTTGTGTGCTTGCAGGATTGTTTTCCATCCTTTGACTTTGAATCTGTGTTTGCTCTGGCTGTTGAGATGAGTTTCTTGTAGGCAGCAGAATGTTGGGTTCTGTCTCTGTATCCATTTTGCCACTCTGTGTCTCTTAACTGGTGAATTTAGACCGTTGACATTGAGAGAGAGAATGGTTATGGGGTTTTGTGTCATCTTTCTGTGCGGGTGTGTTGTGGTTTTAGGGTTTGTCTTTTCTTATAGTAGCCCCTTTAGGCCTTGCTTTAGGTTTGGTTTTGAGTCTATGAAGTTCCTGAGCTGCTGTTTATCTATAAAATAGTGTACCGTTCCTTCGATTTTGAGGGAGAGTTTAGCCGGATAGAGTATTCTTGGTGAAGCATTCATTTCAGTGAGTTTTTTGACTATATCTTGCCACTGCCTTCGGGCTTGTAGGGTTTCCTCTGATAGGTCTGCTGTGAATCTAAGGGATGCTCCTTTGTATGTGATTTCCTTCTTTGCTCTTGCTGCTTGCAGTATTGTGTCTCTATCGGCAGTATCGATCATTCTAACTATGATATGTCTTGGAGTGTTTTTGTTGGGGTCTCTTTTAGCTGGCACCCTTCAGGCTCCTTGAACCTGAATGGCTGCATTGTGCAGCTCTGGGAAGTTTTCAGCAATGATTTGTTTGACGGTGTTTTTTTGTTGGGATTGTTTCCCTGAGCTTCAGGTAGTCCCATGATTATAATATTGTTCCTCTTGGAATCATCTGCTAGGACTCTGATTCTCTGTAGAGCCATTTTGAGGTCCCTTGCCACTGTTTGTTGTTGCGTGTTGGCTTGTTGCAGCTGATCTTCCAGCTCACTGATTCTCTCTTCAGCTGTGGTCATTCTATTTTTAAGAGAAGAAGCTGAGTTTCTCATTTCGTCTATGGAATCTTTTAATCGTGACATTTCTGCTCTCATTTCTTCTCGTAATTTGTCGATTTTTTCTGTGGTGTTACTGGCTGTCGGTCTGACTGTTTCATTGAGTTGATTGAACATCTTCATGACTTCGTATCTGAATTCTATGTCAGAGAGGTCCCTTAGGTGAGCTGTATTGACGGAATGTTCTAGATTGTTTTTGTTGTTCTCCCCTTGTGTTGGGGATTTTCTTTGTTTCTTCATATTGCTGAGTAGGTTGGGGATTAGATTCCTTGGGGACTAGGTTCCTTAGTATGGGAAAACAATGGCCGCCCGCAGGAAATTAAGCCACGCCCACTTTGAGGCCACACCCACTTTGAGGAGGCCACGCCTCTACGGAACCCTGGGTTTGGGATGAGATGGGCGCCACCGTGAGGAGTGAAGAGGGCAGGGCAGACGCTCAAAACTGCTTCTCTTCAGGCATCTCGGGAGACACCTGGGGTCCTGCAGGGAAAGATGGAGGTCCCACGGTCGCGAGCCAGCAACCGAGCTGACCTGAATTTAGGATGGGATGGGCGCCACGGTCAGGAGTGAAGAGGGCAGGGCAGACGACAACTACGACAGTCTTAAGGCTTAAAAAAAAAGCACTAAACATGATGAGATTCAATTCAATCTGACTGTTTCAGTTGACCTTTGTTGTGTGATTAAGCTACTTTATAACTTAGTAACTTAAAACACTGTCATTTACTTGTCTCTTTAGGTCAGTAATTTGGCTTGGCAAAGCTCAATAGTACCTGTTTTTGCTGATCTTGACTAATATTCAGGAGATAAATGATGCCTTCCACCTTCTCTCACAAATCTTGCATTGGTGTTCTAAACTTCAGCACTCAAAATATTGGGAGATAGAATCCGTAGAGAATTAACTAGGATTAAACGAAGCTACTAGGTTGAGTCATATCTTGAAAAATTGGTCTATTTATGTAAAAGAAATAGAACACAGATGCTTACAGAGGAAGACCAGATGTGACCGAACAGGGAGAACACTGTGATGTCAGTTGCCAATAAGTCAAGGAGAAAGAACTGGGATAAATCCATTCTGTAAGAGGAGCCAACTCAGGCTGGAGAGATAGTACAGTGGGTAGGGCTCTTGCCAAACCCTGGCACTCCATATGGTTCCCCCATCTGGTGAGGAGTGATTCCTGAGTGCAGAGCCAGGGGTAACCACTGAGTACCTCGAGGTGCAGCCCCAAAAACAAAAAAGAAAATGAAATCAACCCTGATAACATTTTAATCCCAGACTTCTAGCCTCTAGAATTTTGAGGACACAACTTTCTGCTGTTTGTCACCCAGCCTGTGGCGTTTTGTCATAGCAGTCCTGAAATACTAATACAGTGGGGTTCGTTCATGTATCTGCATGCACATAGGATGTCGGTCAGTCAGCTAAAGATTACATTGGCCTTAGCTAGGGTGTCTGAAAGAACTGAGGCCTCTCTTCAGGTGCTCCTGCTTCCTCAAGCAGGTTGCCAAACTCCTTCATATGACATTTGCAGATTTTAAGAAAGTAAAAACAGAAGCTTTGATTCTTCATTCATTTAGCTTTCGACACCCAATGGTGGTCAGGGGTTACTTCTGGCTCAGTGGTCACCCCTGGTGGGGCTCGGAAGACCATATGCTCTGCTTTCGCCACTGTGCAATCTCTCCTGCCCTAGAAGCTGTAATCTTTTAAAGTTAAGAGTCAGAATTTATAGGCTATCACTCTTGCAATATTCTAGTGACCCAGGCAAAACTCCATGGGAACACACTCTCAATAGGTTACAAAAATAGACTTTATCTTTCAGAGGAATTACAGGTAGTGTAGACCCTTTTACCATTTACTTCAGTAAACGAAATAATATTATGGCACCAAAACCCTTGCATCCTTAGAAGTGTGAGATATAAATTTTGGAAACTTGGGACTGAAATAATAACTGGAATAATAGTATAGCAGGTATAATAATAGTAAAAATTGTTATATTATTATGTATAATAATGAGCTGGAGCAATAGCACAGCGGGTAAGGCATTTGCCTTGCACGCGACCAACCCAGCCCACCTGGGTTCGATTCCTCCACCCCTCTTGGAGACAGCAAGCTACCGAGAGTATCGGCAAAGCCTGGCAAGCTACCCGTGACGTATTCGATATGCCAAACACAGTAACAAGTGTCACATTGGAAATGTTACTGGGCTCGCTCGAGAAAATCGATGAACAACGCGAGGACAGTGACAGTGACAGTGACAGTGTATAATAATAGTTCAGCAGACATTTGATGTATATACTATCTGGGTTTGAACCCCAGCATCCCATCTGGTACCTTCAGCCCCACCAGGACTGGTCCCTGAGTGCAGAGCCAGGATTAAGTCCTCAAGCACTGCTAGTGTGAAGCAAAAACAAAAACAAAAAAATTGGAAACCTCTCAAAAAGAACTTCCTATCAAAATTACACTAAAAACTTCACTTAATCACTTAATCACTTAACTTCCCGTTAGTCGTCGATTTGCTCGAGCGGGCGCCAGTAACGTCTCCATTTGTCCCTGTCGCGTGCTAGTGTAGCCCAATGGCATCTCTTCGCTCTGGGAACATGAAGAGCCTCAAACCGATCGTTCATGATCTTGACAAAGAAGTCTGACCATCTGGTAGGTGGGCGGCCACGCGGTCTCTTGACATCCCGTGGAATCCAATCAGTAACAGCTCTAGTCCAACGGTCGTCTTTAAATCTCATTACGTGACCAGCCCATCTGATTTTCGACACCTTGGCAAATGAGACACTAAAAACAATCAGTAAAAATGCATTGTCTTAAAAAGATTGCATTCATCTGGGGGACATAAAGTAACAAAATAGGAGATTAATACCCAAGAATAGCCAAAATCAGTATCAGGAGGATTAGTTCGTGGCTTAGAGGCCAGCCGGGCATTCTAGGGGAAAGGGCAGCTCAGACAGAGAAGGGAGCAACAAATAAAGGGTGTTTGGAGGATCCTCCCAGGAGGGGAGATACATGTTGAAAGTAGACTATGGACTGAACATGATTGCCACTCAATGCCTCTTTTGCAGACCACAACACCCAAAAGGAGAGAGAGAACAAAAGGGAATGCCCTACCACAGAGGCAGGTTGGGATGGGGGATGGGTGTGGGAGGGATACTGGGATCCATGGTGGTGGAAAATGGGCACTGGTAGAGGGATGGGTGTTTGATCATTGTATAACTGAAACCCAAGGACAAAAATTTGTAAATCTACAACTGTACCTCATGGTGTTTCACTAATAAAAATTTAAAAAATGCATTGTCTTAGGCATATGTGTCATAGATTATTTGAAGTACAGTCTATTCCATTTAATAAATAATCTGCTGCAAGCAAATTTTAACATATCAGACAAGATAGCTGATTTAAAAAAAGAAAGTGAAATCTCTTTTCAATAGGTTGGTTATTAGATCTGAAGTTTTATGGATAGAATTAAGGAATTCAAATGGTCATAGCAAATCATTACTTGCTGCTCTCTACCATTCCCAAGCTCAGTTGATAATAAAAGCAGAGCTCAGTTTTAACACAGTAACTGTCTAGAATGTTCTATGTTATCTTTCAGTGTCTTCCATTAACTGAAAATTGATGTCTTTAATGTGTATATATATATAATGAACTCTTTATTACTTGCAAGTTCCCAGTGAACAAAAACACCTGATCATTTTTCACATAAATTCTTAGGAAGGAAAAGATATGCCAATAACAGTGCACATAAAATATGTTTAAAATTATAAAAATTTCTGTGAATATAACATAAAATATACAATAAAATCATTCATTCGATGACTGTGAATTGAGTGGCTTATTAAGAGCCAGTTCATGTGAAATCACTAGGAATACCAAAGTGAATTAGTCCTTTATGAAACTCACTTGCTAGAATTAGAAAATATCAGCCAGTTAATCAACTAAAAAGAATGACAAGGACTTAAATTCATGGTAAGTATTATGGAGAAGAAAAGGAAGAAAGGAGAATATATTGTCATCATTCTAGGCTGTGATATGATAAGACCTGGAAGAGGAAGTGTTATTTCACTACATTTTATTTTGGGTTCACACTCTGCAATACTCAGGGGTTGCTCCTGAATTTGTACTCAGGAATCACTTCTGGCAGTGCTCAGCAGGCCATATGGGATACTGGAGATTGAACCTGGGTTGGCAGCGTGCAAAGCAAGTGCCTTACCTTCCTACTCTCTCTCTGACCCCCCAAACTTGTGTTTTAATTGAAACTTAAAACATGAAAGACACTGCCATTTTAAGAAGTGGTAGAACATTTACAGGTAGAAGAAGTGCAAAGTCCTGAGGGGTTAAAGGTCTTGCTATAATGGATAAGGAGTCCTTGAAGAAGCTCAGTGACTGGTGCAACAGGAGATTATGACTCTGGAAGGAAAGAAACCAGCTTGTGCAGACCTATTTGGGAAAGCAAAAAGTTTGGACTCTTTTTTAAATGAGATGGGAAGTCACTGAAGGATTTGAACAGAAGGAAACATGACCTATTCAAGAGCCACGCTGCTGTGTGAGAGTGGCGTAAATCTACAAGAAGTAGCAAACCAAGTGATAAAGGTGCTAGAAGCATCCAGGTAAAGAATGAGGGTGCCTTGATGGGGAGTATTGGACAGGAAATAGCAAACCAAAGCAGCATTCTTCAGGAAACGTGGATAGAGAGTAGGGGTGTAAGGGAAGTTCTCTAATTAGGGTTACTTAAAGTGAGACCTATACGTAAAAAGTAAAGAGAGTGGCTTTCCTTTCAAAATGTGAAGGCAAAACTGAATGAAGATCCAAAGAAAGATTAAAGTCCCAAAAGGTTATTGGAATTCCCTTCCTGAAGACACATGCACACACCTATGTAATTCAAAATAAAACAGCATTAAGACAAAGTAGGCGTAAGCCAGTTCCACAGATTCATGTGATTTTTTTTCAATACCATGACTATATTAATAGAAAGTCAAAATTATTTTACTTTGTTTCCAACATAAAGACATGCAGAGTTTGGTTACCGTAGACAGGCTTGTTATGTTTATTAAAACTGGTGTTTCACAAAGGCCTTGGAGAGAGAATGACTTGGAGTGTTTGGGATACAGTATTTAGAAAGTGCACTACAGTCCTTTGATCTATGAGCAACAGCCTACAGCAGATCAGAGAGGATCCACAGGTTAAATTTAGAACTGGATCTTATCTTCAAAATTATAAAAGGCATATATTGGACTAACACCCAAGGACAGTAGAGATAAGGACCAGGAATATTGCTCCATAGTTGGAAGCATGTCTCATGAGTTGGGGGAGAAGGCAGCTGGGATTGAGAAGGGATCACTAAGTCAATGATGGTTGGAGGAATCGTTTGGGATGGAAGATGTGTGCTGAAAGTTGATAAAGGACCAAACACGATGGCCTCTCAGTATTTGTACTGAAAACCACAATGTCTAAAAGTAGAGAGAGAGTTTGAAGGAAGTTGTCTGCCCTGGAGGCCAGGGGTGGGGTTGGGTGGGGTGGTGGGAGGGATACTTAAGTTATTGGTGGTAGAAAATGTGCATTGGTGGAGGGATGGGTATTCGATCATTGTATGATTAAAACTTAATCATGAAAGCTTTGTAAATATATCTCACGATGATTCACTTTAAAAAAAAGGCATATCAGAGAACATTTGAGAAGGGGGAGCTCATTTAGAGAATGATGACAATAATCTTGCTAAGAAACGAATGCATTGGTTTACAGATATTGATAGCGAGGAAGGAAGTTTTCCATCAAGACAGAAGCCAGTTGAATGTTTCTGGAGGTCAACTCTGATGAGAAAATGAATAGCTTCTCTACTCTACCATTTTTTAAAATGCACTTATTTTTAAACCATTCCTCTATTTTGGTAAAAAGCAGAGTTGAGAGTTACTTTAGTTGGTGCAAATAAAATGTCAAAGACAATGTATTGGTCGACTGACTTCTTTAAAGTAACCAAAAAATGTCATTTTTATATTTAGAAATTCATTCTCACTTTGTTCTGTTTTGATCAGGGTGGTTTTCTTCACAGAGAATACTGCAGTGATTCTTCCACCTATATATCTTATAAAACATTGCATTAAAATTCTGACCTGTAGTAATTCACTTTTGACTTCTCCAATTTATTATTCTAACTTTTGCAATTTAGTATTTCTTGAGTATCTGAAAAGGAGAATATAATCTCTTTTTAACTATTTGGATTATGCAATTCTTTGGTCCACAAACTTCATAAAGTTGAGGTGACTAACTTATTTGCCTTAGTAGCTCGAACAGAAAAACAATGAAACAAAATAAATGCTCAATCTGCTTGTGGAATGGAATTTGAACATACTTGCCCAAAGAATTCTGCAAGTGACTTGAGTTAGTTATAACTAACTTAAAGATATATATATATATATATATATATATATAAAGATACATATTATTTTAAGTGCAAAGATAATAAACCTCCAAAATTCTTGAATGTGCTGAAACACACTGATGTTGTGAATCTAAAAGGAAAACAGCTAGACATAAGCGGGAACAAAAACATACATGACTTTGTAGGACCTCTTACAGAGTCTGACTCTTACTTGTTAGTAAGGCAGGAGGCAGGTAAAGGTCTTAGCAGAGCGAAGCTAAATTTCATAGCAATATGGGATTACTAAATGTCAGATCAGACTTGCAATATACGAAGAGCACTTTGGCTATAGAATGGGAGTGAATTCGAAAGTACTTGTGGATTGATGGATAGGGTGCTGTAACAACAGCAAATGAGAAGAAGTCCAGGATCTTAGGCAAGCAGAGTCCATGGAAACAGAGAAGCAGGGTACCATCAAGAGATTCACAGGGTAGCATTGGCAAGACTAGAGGTGAGGGTTTGGGGAGAGTGAGACATTGTGAAGGCTCTTTGTTTATGACTGAAGGAGCAGTTACATGTTGAAATGATGGTAATTACGTTAAGGTAGCAGATGTACAGGACTGGTTTAAGGGAGTGATGGAAGTTGACAGTAAAGGAGCAAATCAGTCCTTTGGAACGTTTAGAATGTTAGATAACTAACTGCAGACCTTTATAGGAGAGGACACTATACATAAGTGTCCTGTACAATTCTCCAAAGCCAATCTTCATGCCTATTTTTTTTATTAGTGAAACACTATGAGCTACAGTTATAGACTTACAAATTTTTGTGCTTGGGTTTCAGTTATACAATGATCAAGTACCCATCCCTCCACCAGCGCCCATCCTCCACCACCACGGGTCCCAGCATCCCTTCCACCCCCCTTCCCTCCCATCCCACCCTGCCTCTGTGGCAGGACATTCCCTTTTGTTCTCTCTCTCCTTTTGGGTGCTGTGGTTTGCAAAAGAGGCACTGAGTGGCTATCATGTTTGGTGTATGGTCTACTTTCAGCATTCTTCACCCATCCTGGGAGGATCCTCCCAACACCCTTTATTTAGTGCTCCTGTCTCTATCTGAGCTTCCTTTTCCCCTAACACGTGTGGCTGGCCTCCATATCATGGAGCAAAATTCCTGGTACTAATATCGGCCACTCCTGGGTGTTAGTCTCCCATTTTGTTACTTTAAGTTCCCCAGATGAATGCAATCTTTCTGTGTCTATCCCACTTTTTCTGACTTAATTTGCTTAATGATTCTGTATCTTTTTTTTTATCAGTATTGAAGTTTCTATATTGTATTACTGTTTTCTTCATTCTTATAAAATCTTATTTTCTTTGTTCTCTCCCAATTAACGGTGACATATTTATCTATCTATCCACACTCATCACTTCAAAATCAAGAGTAATTGATGCATATTCTTTAGTAGTAACATTCAATGGGTTATTCAAAATGGACCTAATTCGAGCTTCGTCCAGATTCTCCAGAATTTTATGGTTTCCTTATTGCTACGTCCACCTCTAATATTTTCTCTGAATCATTCATTACTCATACTATTGACAGAGTAACCTTTCTAGAATATAAGTTTAATCATATTCCTTTGTAACTTAAGAATATCAATAGAAACTTAGTGCCTAAGTAATCATGTATTAATACCTTAATGTCATATAATCTGCTCAAAAACTTTTATAGACACAGCAAATCCCTTTTCACTTTACCAATTCTCTCAAAATTGACTTTGAACATTGCAATTTCATGATGCTCCAATATATTGACATTATGACTGCTATTTTCAGGTAGCTTTAGGATAGATGGAGAAAGAGCCCCTGTCCCAGTTTAATGACAACTAACACACATATCGTTTCAAAATTAGTGAACGTTAGAGTTATAAATTGCTGCATTCAAAACATGTTGGATTCCTAACCCCTAGCACCTGTGAATATTAATTTTGGAAACAAGTCTTTGCAGATAGAAAAGATGAGAGTGATGTTTGAACAAAAGCAATGAATTTTTAAAAATTTTTTAATTTTGATTTTTATTTTTTTATTTTAATTTTTAATTTTTTTAATGAATCACCATGAGGTACAATTACAGACTTACAGTCTTTCATGCTTACGTTTCAGTTATACAATGTTCAAGTACCCAACCCTCCATCAAGTGCCCATTCTCCAACACCTATGTTCCCAGTATCCTCCCCCTGCCCCCCCCCCACTGTGGCAGGCACATTCCCTTTGATTTTGCTTTGGGGACAACACTCAGTGGTGCTCAGCACTTATTCCTAGCTCTGTACTTGGTGAAGTTTGGGGGACTTTATGGGGTGCCAGAGATTGAATCAAGGTCAGACACATAATATTTCTCCAACCCCTGCAATGAAATTCTTATCTACTCTCCATAAGGGCCTTTAATCAATATCATTTTAATTCATTTTGTTTCCAGAGTATGCTCTGCTATTTCAAGTCTCCCTCCTTGTGTGTTTTCCTTTGTGTGCTTCTGCTCACCTAGACGGGATACTTACCAATTCATTTCCACCTAAGGGACCCCATCACGTCTGGAATGGTGACATCATTACTGTTCTGAGCACATGTGCTCAGAGAGTTAGGACTAAGATCAAGCAGATCGTGGTTTCAGAATCAATGGTTCTGCTCCTTGACCTCTGGTGTGCGTTGCTCGGTTTAGGTCTGCCTCCCAAGTAGTGCTCAGGGGGCCTAGGGTTGCTCCCGGCGATTCTGGGACAACTGGACCTAGTAACCTCAGGATTTTGTGCTGCTTGGGCCCTTCAGTGTAGGGTTAGTATCCGGGTTACCCCTGTTGCCCACAGGACCTCCAAGGCTGTACCTGATGTTGCTTGGGGAACCAAATGGTGTAAGAAATCGAACCGCTGTCCAGAGCCTTAATCCCTATATAGTTTTTCTTCCCCTTTCTTCTCCTTCTCTCTTCCATTTTATTTTTCTTGGGTTTTGGACTGTACCTGATTTCTGATCACAATTTCTTTAGCCCTGGAGCCGTTGCTGGATATTTCTTCCCCATACCCTGGTTGTTTGCAACTCCCCCTCCGTCTGCCCGCCCCCCCCCCCATACCCTGGTTGTTGCAGCTGGCACTGCAACACTGATAGCAGGCCTTTACCTTTTTAAATTAATGTTTTGGGTGTAAATGACAAGAGGTAGAATTGCTGGTTTGTATGGCCTAGATAGAAGTAAATTCTGTTCTTCCTTATTTGAAAAGTCAACATGCTACCATCCATAGTGGTTGAACAAAAGGACATTCTCACCAATGGTGGATGAGGGTTTGTTTTTCACTTCAACTCTGGCAGCCCGATTGTTTCTAGTTTATTGGATAACTGCCACTCTCACTGGTGAGATGATGTCTCATTGATATTTTCATTTTGCGTTCATCTAACTAGAAGTGATGAACGTCTTTTCTTATGTCTAATAGACTTTTCTTGGAAAAGTGTCTATTCAATTCCACATTCTAAATGGGTTTATTGAAATTTTTGTTGTTGAGTTTTGTGAGTGCTTAATCATACTTTGACTATTAGTCCTTTATCTGATGTAAAGGTAAAAGGTAAAGGCCCTCCCGTTGATCGTCGATTTGCTCGAGCGGGCCCAGTAACGTCTCCATTGGAGACTTTGTTGTTACTGTGTCTGGCATATCGAATACTCTCGGTAGCTTGCCGGGCTCTCCGAAAGGGGTGGAGGAATCGAACTCGGGTCGGCCATGTTGGCTGCGTGCAAGGCAAATGCCCTACCCGCTGTGCTATCTGATGTATTGTGTGCAAATGTTTTCTTCCATTCAATAGGACATTTTTCAAATTTTAATCCTGTGTTTCTTTTGTCATGTAAAACCATTTTGGTGTGGCAGCTTCCAAGCAATGCTTAGAAGGTGGGGGTGGGGTGAAGTGGGGAGAGCTCCTGGCAATTCTGTCAACCAGACCATCAGTTCAGTAAAGGGCTCAGAATGTGATGCTATACAGGGTTTGCAGTGCCAGGGATACCTGGTCCTCCCCAGACATGGTGCTGGGGGACCATGTGGTGTAGGAAATTGAATCTGCTTATCACAAGCCCTAACTGATGTACTAGCACCCAGTTACAATGTAGCACTGTAGCACTGTCCCTCCCATTGTTCATAGATTTGCTAGAGTGGGACCAGTAACATGTGAGACTTGTTGTTACTGTGTTTGGCATATCGAATATGTCACGGGTAGCTTGCCAGGCTTTGCCATGTGGGCGAGATACTCTCTGTAGCTTGCCAGACTCTCTGAGAGGGGCAGAAGAATCGAACTTGGGTTAGCCTGGTCAGCCGCATACAAGGCAAACATCCTACATGCTGTGCTCTCTCTCTAGCCCGGTTACAAAGACTTATAAATTTTATGTCATATTTGTTTAATTTTTATTTCATTATCTTTGTCTCTGGAGTCAAATCAGATCCTTATGCCGGATATTTTTTCCCAAAGTATTTTGTGGAGTCTGGTATAATATCAAGGTACTTAATCCACTGAGTTAGCTTTGTGAATAGTGTGAGATAGTTACTATTTTGTTTTGTTTTATACCTGGCTATTCCATTTTCCCAGCACCATTTGTTGAAGAGGATTTTCTTAATCCACTTAATCCATCCCAGACTCTTTGTTATAGATTAACTTCCATAAATATGAGGGTTTATCCCTGGGCTCTCAGTTCTATTTCATTAGTCTGAGTGTCTATTATTACTCTAGAAACACACAGTTTTTATTATTACAGTTTCAGAGTAAAATTTAAAGTCAGAAAAGGTAATATGTCCCATAATTTTTTTTCCTTGGGATTTCGTTGACTATTTGGGGAGCTTTATAGTTCCTTGGAAATCTTAGTACAGTTTGTTCTAGGTTCTGAAAAATATTATCAAAATTTTGAGTTTGTTCTAAATTCTTGAAGACTGTTATTGAAATTTTAATGAGGACTGCAATGAGTCTGTGGAGTGCTTTGGATGTGATGCTATTTAGACAATGTTAATTCTTCCAATCCATGAATATGGAATACTTTTTTACTTCCTAGTGAGGGAGCATTTGCACTCTGGTTAAGGGGGTAGTGCAGTTGTAAAATAAGCCTATAACATGAATATTAATACTATTGTAAACCATGTTATCTCTATGAGAATTTTGATTGGTTGAATAAACGATTCAGTCAATTTGATGGGTAAGTAAATATTTGAACAAATTATTACAATATCTTGATGGCCTACTTATTGCAGTTAACCTCCACATTTTTCAAGATATGTGACAAAATATCTTAAAAAAAAGTCATTTGTCAGGGATGCCCACTCTCTCCACTGTTGTTCAATATAGTACTGGAAGTACTTGCAATAGCGATTAGGCAAGAAAAAGATATTAAGGGTATTCAGGTAGGAAAGGAAGAAATCAAGCTCTCACTATTCGCAGATGATATGATACTCTACTTAGAGAACCCAATAACCTCCACCAAAAAACTCCTAGAAACAATAGACTCGTATAGTAAAGTTGCAGGTTATAAAATCAATACCCAAAAGTCCATGGCTTTCCTATCCGCAAACAGTGAGAGAGAAGAAAGCAACATGAAAAAAACAATCCCGTTCACAATTGTGCCCCAGAAAATCAAGTACCTAGGAATCAGCTTAACTAAGGAAGTAAAGGACCTGTACAAAGAAAACTACAAAACGCTACTTCAGGAAATAAAAGAGGACATGAGGAAATGGAAAGATATCCCCTGCTCATGGGTCGGGAGACTTAACATTGTCAAAATGGCAATACTACCGAAAGCATTGTATAAATTCAATGCAATCCCTATAAGGATACCCATGACATTCTTCAAAGAAATGGAGCAAACACTCCTGAAATTTATATGGAACAATAAGCCCCCACGAATAGCTAAAGCAATTCTTGGGGAAAAGAAAATGGGAGGAATCAACCTCCCTAACTTCAAACTATACTACAAAGCAGTAATAATTAAAACAGCATGGTACTGGAACAAAGGCAGAACTGCAGACCAATGGAACAGGGTTGAATACACTGACATCTTCCCTCAATCATATGATCATCTAATCTTTGATAAAGGTGCAAGTAATGTGAAGTGGAGTAAGAAAAGCCTCTTTAATAAATTGTGTTGGCATCACTGGAAGGCTACATGCAAAAAAATAGGCTCATAGCTTTGCCTAACACCATGTACAAAAGTAAGATCAAAATGGATTAAAGACCTCAACATCAGACCAGAAACCATAAGGTACATTGAAGATAAAGTTGGCAAAACCCTCCATGACATTGAAGCTAATGGTATCTTCAAAGATGCCACGCCACTGGCCGAGCAAGTGAAAACAGATCTAGATAAATGGGACTATCTTAAACTAAGAAGCTTCTGCACCTCCAAAGAAACAGTGGCCAAAATACAAAGACAGTCTACAGAATGGGAAAGGATATTCACCGAATACACATCTGACAAGGGGTTGATATCCAGGATATACAAAATACTGGTTAAACTCCACAAGAAGAAAACATCCAACCCCATCCAAAAATGGGGCAATGAAATGAACAGAAACTTTCTCAAAGAAGAAATCCAAATGGCAAAAAAGCACATGAGAAAATGCTCTACATCACTAATCATCAGGGAGATGCAGATCAAAACCACAATGAGATACCATCTCACACCTCAGAGACTGGCCCACATTCAAAAGAACAAAAGCAACCGATGCTGGCGTGGATGTGGCGAGAAAGGGACACTCCTTCACTGTTGGTGGGAATGTCCACTGGTTCAGCCCTTCTGGAAAACAGTATGGACAATTCTCAAAAAATTAGAAATTGAGCTCCCATTTGACCCAGCAATACCACTCCTGGGAATATATCCCAGAGAGGCAAAAATGTATAGTTGAAGTGACATCTGCACTTTTTGTTCATTGCAGCACTCTTTACAATAGCCAGAAACTGGAAGAAACCTGAATGCCCAAGAACAGATGACTGGTTAAAGAAACTTTGGTACAACTACACAATGGAGTACTACGTAGCTGTTAGAAAAGATGAAGTCATGAAATTTACATACAAGTGGTACAATATGGAAAGTATCATGCTAAGCGAAATGAATCAGAAAGAGAGGGATAGACATAGAAAGATTGCATTCATCTGGGGGATATAAAGTAACAAATTATGAGATTAATACCCAAGAATAGCTGAGATCAGCACCAGGAGGATTACTCCATAACTTAGAGGCCAGCCGGGTATCCTAGAGGAAAGGGCAGTTCAGATAGAGAAGGGAGCACCAAATAAAGGGTGTTTGGAGGATCCTCCCAGGAGGGGAGATGCATGTCGAAAGTAGACTATGGACTGAAGATGTTTGCCACTCAATGCCTCTTTTACAGACCACAACACCCAAAAGGAGAGAGAGAACACAGGGGATTGCCCTGCCACAGAGGCAGGGGGGGATGGGGGAATGGGGGTGGGGGGATATTATCCATGGTGGTGGAAAATGGGCACTTGTGGAGGGATGGGTATCTGATCATTGTATAATCGAAACCCAAGCACAAAAAAATTGTAAATCTACAACTGTAAAAAAAAAAGAAACAAACAAACAAAAAAAGACCCTGAAAAAAATTGTTTAAAAAAAAAAAGAAAATATTTTTTCCAGTCCCTTTTATTTTTATTAGGTAATATGATTCATGCAATACTGCAAAAAAAAAAAGTCATTTGTCTAATCTCTTACAAAACTTTACCAAAATACAACAGCAAATCAAGTGTCATGTGAAGGCTATCATCTAATTTCAAAATCAGAAAGAAAATTAAAAACATTAACATTTTGTACTTCCTTCATTTATTCATTTGCTCTAAACACTTAAAAATTATTAAATTATCCCAGAACTGAGTAACTCCTAATTTTCCATCATTCCCTTCCACTCACCTTTATTTTCTTTCACTATTGTATTTTATTTTATTTTGCCATCACTGAAAGCCTGAGCAAAGGTCATATAGAAAGATCATTGTGCTAAATCCCAAAGACAGTGACTTTCGCAGATGCCTTTGAGACAGTATACTTCAAGTAATCTGGGGCTCATAAATTAGAACAGTGGTTCTCAAACTGTGCTCTAGTATCCTATGGGTGTCCCAAGTCCATTTCAGGAAACCTCAGATCAGAGCAATTATTATGAAAATATTGATAACTTACTTACTTGCGTTCTTTTGGTTTTTACTCAGTAAAGCTTTCCAAGCACTCTGTGTTATGTGATTAAAACTAATCTGAATGCAGAAATCAGTATGTAGATGCAGTTACTTCTTCTATTAAGCCAAATATTTTTAAAAAATCACAAGCCATGAAACAATATTTCTCTTGACTAACACAGTTTGGAAACATTTTTTAAAATTTTTTTTGTTTTTTGTTTTTTTTAATTTATTTGTTTTTTTATTATTAGTGAAACACCATGAGGTACAGTTGTAGATTTACAATTTTTTGTGCTTGGGTTTCGATTATACAATGATCAAATACCCATCCCTCCACCAGTGCCCATTTTCCACCACCATAAATAATATCCTCCCCACCCACCCCCATCCCACCCTGGAAACATTTTTTTAAATATGACATCATAATATTAAGTAGCTTAATAATAGTTATTTTAAATGAATCCTTATGAAATTTTCTCAGTGTAATTTTGAATAAGATAAATATTGATAGATATAACCACATAAACAAAATTATTTTGAGGGCACACAATAATTTTAAAACTGTAAAAGTCTTCTGAGACCAAGACTGTGAGAACCACTGTATTAGACAAACATGGACTCACAAGAAATCCACTGCCATTTTAAGGAAATATTTAGAAAGTGTTCCTCTAGTTGGTGTGTAGTTTTGGGGGGTCAAGGCAGATGGCAGAACATTTATGTAACTGAGGACACCCAATTCCTCCCTACTTTGTTCCTCTAAACCTATTGACTCCTTAGAGGAAACTCCTTCCTTGGGAATATGCAACCAGAACAGACACTTAATCTCTGGCCTGACTTCAGACTCCGGCGTCCATTCTCCAGACTGTAAATCCCTCAAAGTGTTCTTCTTCCAGCACTGTGGAGCCAACTCTGACATGAAATCTGTTTGGGATGAGTCATTACAATCAGCTACTAGAGGCTGTTACTTCTGCAATTTCTGAAATGTTCTTTCAATAAAGGAGTTATTCAGTAATGAGGAGAAATTAAGTAGCTTATAATCACGGATGTAGAATTTCAAATAAAAATCTAAAATTAAAAGAATCCTCAAACATTTTCATTTAAAGCAAACAAATCAAAATGTCAATAAACTTCCATATCATCAAGGAGTTTATCGACATTTTATACAGTTACTCAATAAATACTTATTAATTGCCTTCTCACTCTGTATTAGGTATGGTCTGAAAAGGTTGGACATTGACAGCCAAAAAGACAGTATGTATTCTATAGACAGTTCCTGATAGTCACTGATACTTGACTTTTATAAAAGACTATAAAAAGATACTAGGATAAACTATGAATAAATTTATTACATGTCATTAAGTAGGAACCTTTTAAAAGTAGGTCCCACTGATGAATTGGCATTTGAATTCCAATTAGGATCTCCAGTAGGAAGCTAGACTTGTAAGTTACAGTCAGTAATAAATAACAAGATCAGAGAAAAGAATGGTATTATCTAGTTTAGGTTAATTTGTGGTTATCCCACCATCAAGATCATGAAACAGAAATAAGCATTGATATCTGACAATGTGTTAAGATGAGAGACTATCTAGTTGTGGTTCATTGGCTTCTTCATCCAATATGCTAGATACAGATCTAGGGATGATTTATTATTTTCTCCTTTTGAGCAAATAATGCTGTCTGGCATTATGGCCACAAAGAGTTCACTTAGTGGAACACTTTTTACACAGACCGAGCAAAACCTAAAAAACAATTTGAATTCATGGAGTACTAAAACCGAAGAGAATGCTTGATAATCCTTATTTCAGAGAACTATTATTGTGGATTGATTAAATGAAAACTGTAGTGTCTGGAGGACTTTTGTTGAGGCAAAATCAGTTATAGACAGTCTTCATTTGGAAAATAAGACAACTTTATATCTCCTGCGGGGTTCAAATAGATTTAGTTTCTTTGGCTATAGCTATGTGAAAAAAAAAATACAATAGAATTCAAGTTAGGTTCCTAATGTTTGAATACCAGAATGAGAAAATAATGGTTCACATATAAAAGATCTAAGTGAAAAAAATAATAGTACTCAAACTATTTTCATTTATCTTTTATGAATTTGGAGCTAAAGTTGTTATAATTGCTGATATGTACTAGCAAACAGTAACACAAATAAGTTAAGTAAGCCATAATCACACTTAACAAAGAGTTTCTACTGGCCTACTTATTGCTGGTTGGCTATGGATACCCTTTTTAAATTGAGAGTGAGGGCTGCCATTCATTGTGCTGTTGCTATGTGCTATTTCCATCTGTTGTTGGGTACATGTCATGTGAGTTCAAAACAGCTAATCCGTCTCCAGTGACAGTATACTGGTTGTCCTGTGGGATAGAATTATTTCCTGGCACGTATAGAAAAATTCTGCCATATATTTTAGTAGAGATATGCTATTTTTTTCTCAACTGATAGCCATCAAGTAATTACTGTGAAGAAGAGCTCATCTTGAGCACAGAGTTTGCTTGCTTAGATTTTTTGTTTGTTTGTTTGAGGGCCACACCTGGAAGTGCTCAGGAATCACTCCTGACTCTGTGCTCAGGGATCACTCCTAGCTGTGCTCAGGGGACCATAGGCAGTCTCAGAGATCAGTCAGGGTTGGCCACCTGCAAGGCAAATGCCTTAACTTCTGTGCTTTCTTTCTAGTCCTTGAATGGAGTTACATGAGTGAACAATTATAAAACTGCTTTTGTGATACAGACAAAAGTCCAGCCGTAATCTAACATTTGAGACACGGGGTGAAAGCAGTTTCAAGACCGAATGTGGGTTAGAGTACAGCACATCTGAAAGATAAGTGTGTTTATACCTCCCCTAGCATTCAGCTCTAATACAGCATAGAAAGGAGCATAAATCCCTTATCCTCTAATCTTCCCATCATCTCCTCCAGAAAGATTTCTCATTCTCAGGTTCTGAGCATCTCATTGCCCTTGAATCTCCAAGCCAATATAAACCCTGTGGAGCTGTTCACATTACTAATGGAGTCCACAAAATAGGAAGCTTTCCTTGGGAGCTTTTTCCTCTAGCAGACCATGACACAGTGGGAAGCTAGACAGAGTATCCAGAGACCCGTGGAAAATGCAACGCAGACTCTCTCACACAGACTGAATCAGAACCCGAAGTCCAACAAGGAACTTCTGTGATCAGCGCACACTCAAGTGTCCAAACGCTGGTCTAGAGGCTTCCTGTCCTGTAGCACTGTCTTCCCATTGTTCATTGATCTGCTCAAGCGGGCTCCAGTAACATCTTCATTGTGAGATTTATTGTTACTGTTTTTGGCATATGTAATATGCCACGAGGAGTTTGTCAGGCTCTGTCCTGAGGGCGGGATACTCTCAGTAACTTGCCTGTCTCTCCGAGAGGGACGAAGAAATCAAACCCAAGCTGGCCGCGTGCAAGGCAAACTCCCTACCCGCTGTGCTATCACTCTAGCCCTTAGTGGCTTCCTAAGACTCCATATTGGAATATTATAGGGAGGACTCCTGAGGCCATCTACACCTGCATCTCTGATATGCCTCAGTGGTACTTTAAAGATTTGAAACTCTTTTTTAAAAGAGCACATGGGACAGAACTAAATATAGAACTGTTTCAGTCTACAAGCCCTAATTGCTCTGACTTTCAGAGGAGCTTCTCCACAGCATAGCCACATTCAAATATACTGGCATCCTATTCACTACGGTCACGGTCACGGTCCTCCCATTGTTCATCGATTTGCTCGAGCGGGCCCAGTAACGTCTCTATCATGAGACTTGTTGTTACTGTGTTTGGCATATCGAATACTTCATGGGTAGTTTGCCAGGCTCTGCCGTGCGGGCGAGATACTCTCAGTAGCTTGCCGGGCTCTTCGAGAGGGGCAGAGGAATCGAACTCGGGTTGGCCATGTTGGCCGTTTGTAAGGCAAATGCCCTACCACTGTGGTATCGCTCCAGCCCATTCACTACGCAGACATAATTTTTGAAAATAATGTTTTAGCTACCAGGGGCTGGGAATTGGGAAGAGTAGGGTGTTGGTATGTTAGTTTTATTTTGTTTTGTGGTATAAGCTGTTGTGCCCAGAATCTTATACATGCAAGGCCTCTATGCTCTGCCACTGAGCCACATAAAATTTTTATAATTTAAAAGGTCCATTTTTTTTAAAATATGAGTTTTCTTTTGTTTTCTGATACAAGGGTTGCTTATTTAAGATACCTATTCTTGAATTGCATATATTTGTAGTTATTAAACTTGTCTAATTTTAGTTTTGCAATTTTCATTTCTACGGCTTCAAGGCAATAATGGTTTTTCCCCAAGATTCATACAATTCTACAGGTACTTGATAATCTAAGGCCCTAAGTACCGTGACTGTATGCCTACTTATTCTATGAGTGGATTTTGAAGAGGGAAGAATGTCAAAAGCTACTTTATGTTCTAAAAAGATCACTCTGACAGCAGTACAGGGTGAACTGGGGGCTGGTGGAGAAGGGATAGAATGACATTGGCGATACAGTGAAGGGACAAGACTGACAGCAGCTCAGGTGACATGCTGATGACAGTGGTGATGGAGGGAAACCGATAAATATTAGAGAGATATGGATGGCAGAATTGTCAGACTTTGTTGTGAATTTTCAGTGGGGAGTAAGGGTGAGGAGATAAGGACTGCCTGAATTCTAAATTGAGAAAGCAAAGTAGATTTGTGAAAGAGACACTAGACCAGGAGTTAGATTTTAGCAAAAATTCCTTCGTTTTTGGACATGTTAATATTGGAGGGTCTTGCCTCTTGGACTCTGACCAGAAATATGAATCAGCTAGCTGCTCTATATTAGTTATTTCAATCTCATGAATTTGCAATAAATTGTTAGAATGGCCTCAGGAAACTAATGCACTGCAGGTCAGGGAATGGGAATGACAGTGAGTGTTTATTTGGGAAATTTGAGGAGAAACATATAAGGTAAAATGGAAGAAATCCGGGAGCTGGAAAGATAGCACAGCGGGTAGGTTCTGTGCTTTGCATGCAGCCAATCCGGGTTCGATTCCCAGCATCCCACATGGTCCCCTGAGCACTGCCAGGAGTAACTCCTGAGTGCAGAGCCAGGAGTAACCCCTGTGCATCGCCAGGTGTGACCCCAAAAACAAAAAACAAAAAAAAGGAAGAAATCCTTGCTTAAGCTGGTATAAACACATACATACATACATACATTTATATGTAAATATATGTATATATATATATCCAGGGATATTTTATATACACACACTAATGGGAAGACATCTAGAAGATAAAATATACAGAATAAGAATAATAGAGTCGGGGCTGGAGCGATAGCACAGCGGGTAGCGTGTTTGCCTTGCACACAGTCAAGATGGCTGATACAGGTTCGATTCCCAGCATCCCATATGGTCCCCCGAGCACCGCCAGGATTGATTCCTGAGTGCATGAGCGAGGAGTAACCCCCGAGCATTTCCGGGTGTGACCCAAAAAGCAAAAAAAAAAAAAAAAGAATAATAGAGTCATTGTGGATACAAATAAGAGTCCAATAACTTGAGCCTTAATCCATCATGGCTGTACCCTTTTTACAAAAGAAGGATTCGACAGAGGAACGCATTGATGTCAAATGACACAGGAGATGCTCATCTACAAGCTAAGCATAAGTCTGTTCTTCTCTCATAGAATCAGAGATTTCAGTACAATAATTTTGTATCTTTCATTGTATGTGTTTTTGTATGCATATTTTAATTTGTGCAAAGTGTATTGGATTATATAGATCATTTATTTCTTACATTTCCTTCTAGACATTATATTATAATCTACATTGTTTTGCTTTGTGAATAAGAAATCTGCTTTTCTAGATATTACATAATATCTCATGGCATATACCATCCAATAATTTACATATGCATCTTCCCAGAGATCCTTCCCAATTATCCTTCTTTTTCTAACTACTCCAACACACAGAAGTTTCAACAAACCTTGTTTATGTCCCTATATGAACCCATGTAAGAATAGCTCTGCAGTACATAGTATACTCAGTTGTGAATTGCCAGTGAGTTAAATTTTCTGAATTTGAGTAAATCATGCAGATAGCTTTCCAGAATGTCTCATACGTTCTACCTCTACCACTGAACCAGAGTTCAAGTTCCCCGAGAACAGGGCCTTATTATCTTGCTTAATTAACATTTACTGTCCAAGTACAGAAAATAGAAAGTGAGAAGTCAGCTTCTTCCAGGATGGAAGCTCTCTTCAGCTGTTCTGGAATACAGCACTTGGACATGAGTATGAAGTAACACACTCCTTAATCAACTGAGTCAGAGTAAGGAAGAAAAAAGAGAACAAGAGTAGTGTGCCAAAGAACTAGAGGTCACATTTCGGTCAAAAACACCCTTTGAGAAGGTAATTGAGAAAATCAACTTGAAGGATGGAAGATTGTGGTCTTGAAGAATAATGACATTTGTGTGGGCTCTCTAGAATATAACCCGAGGAAAAACTCACTAGCTAATTCTTAATTAGAGGGTATTATTCCAAGGAAGCTGGAAAGATAAATGAAGGAAAGGAAAAGAAAAAGAGATTTAAGGCAGCACACTACGAATGTGCCTACATCGTCTTTAGAAACTGTCACGGGACCATGCATCTAGATGACAGATTTTTCAAGAGGTCTTGGGTGGTTAGGAGAGGAGTTGCTGATTTCCTCCTGGATCCCGGCCGTCATTGCTCCAAGGTGACATCCTAGGGCATTGGTTGCATGACTTTTTAAGGGTATATTTGGGGGAGTAGTTGAGGAAGCCAAATTAGACCCAAGAGCTAGAATCACCCGATATCCTAAAGGTGAAGTTAGGAATCCCACACGAGCTTGGTCCTTGTTCCAAGGATGGTGAGAGGAAGGAAGGCAGCTTTGCCCTGGGAAATACTGTTCTGACTGTTGTAACTGGGAGCAAGGCAAAGCCTGAAGCTTGCAGATCCTGAAGAGCAGAGCAAAGACATTATTGAATCAGTGATTTTAGCAGAGATTCCAGGTCTGGCAGTGTGTGTAGATGACTGAGGCTGAGTGAAAATAAAGGCTATTGAATATAAGAAGGCTAAGGAGTTAAAAGTGTTGGTCAAATGTTCCACACAGACTCTGAGGCCACGCACATAGAGGATGTCAAAGCTAGAGGCCTAGTGCGTAGTTTCTGTACACTAGCTAGATTATTTAATAAGCACCCAGAGGGAGGAAAAAATTTTCAAGAACTCAGCACACTATGGTTTGAAATTCATTGTCGACAGATGAAACCAAAAATGTTTATTTCTATGTTGGTACTTTATAGTAAAATCTTTCATTACTTGATTGTTAGAGTATTAATTTCAAAATCAAGTGTTACTCTTCCAACTGTTCTTATTCCAAAAGGAAAATCAAGAACATATTTTCAATTCCATAGGATTCTAAAAACAAAAAATTCTCTGGCTTGTGCATCATAACTCTCTATGCTTAATATTTGGATCAACAGTGAGTCCTGTACAGCAAAGATGAATCAGGATATCCAGGTGCTCACAGTCAAATAGAGGAGATAAGAAACACAAAGTGAAAAGTGATAAATACTGTAGAAAGTGAGCATAACATCAATGTCGTGAAGCAAGGACAGCTGTTCAAACACAAAAGAACTATTCTACACAATTGAGTTGCTGTTGTTGTTGTTGGTAGTGCTGGTGGTGGTGGTGGTGGTGGTGGTGGTGGTGTGTGTGTGTGTGTGTTGTTAAAAGGGATAGGTGCTAGGGTTCTAGAGGGAGGGAGGGAGGTACACTGGCGATGGGTGTGCTATTGCAATTATGTGCATGGGAAACCACTAATAGCACTGCAATTCATAGGACCTCAATAAAAACTGGAAAAGAAAAAGAAAGGGCATATACCCAGCAGCACTGATTGATGTATTGAGGGAAGGAGAGAGAAGGAAGCCAAAGGAATAAGAGAGGGAGGGAATCATAAATAGTGGAAGGGAAAAGGAAGCAAGGAAGGAAGGGCTAAAGGACAGAATCCCGGGAACATTTAGAATGCATGGCATTGGGGACGGATGAGAAAGGACATTTAAGGAGAATATTGGCGTGCGACTGATCAGTCAACATGTGACCTCAGACTGCTGCCTGGAAGGCTTGAAACTTTCTAAAGCCCCTGGAAGTATTCTTGGGTCTCACCACTAGGTCTTGGGCCATGGATTCCTTGGGGAAACATGTGGAATGGAAGACGGTGTTCCGAGAGCTAGCCCCAGGAGAATGTGCGTGCTATCAGCTTCTCTAGAGGATGCAGAGACCCAGAAAATAGGATTCACGGTCAACGCCCCACTAAATAATCAGATAATTAAATAAATAAAATAGGACTGTAAGCTAAAGAGTGAAAATTTTTATGATTGGTTTTATATATTGAAAAATCTTGAACTACATGTGTTCCAGGGATATAAGGATGAATATAATAAGCTACTACTCTGAGGTTTAATAAGGGAGGAAGACAGTTCAACAAGCATTGTGACTTGGGGAAGCTTACCTCCTTACATCCTCAGAGAGAAAGGAGGCACTTTCCTGTAGAATTTTGGTGTCATTCATGGAAGAAGTACACGACTTTGAGATGAACAATGCAATTGGCAACTGCATTGGGGCAAACCAACGGGAGCCTGGTAGTGAAACCCACTGCAATTTTATCACTCGTGTTGCTGGCACCAGAGATCAAGGATACCAGGTGCAACTGTATTTAACCTGCATTAGAGTTTGATAAATGAAATATGGAAGAAGGACAGAATGCCCTGCGGTTCTATCCCTAACAATTAACGCGGTGCTTTTCTGAGTCCAGGGAGGTAAGGTAAGAAAAGAGATAAGAAAGCTAGAAACAAATGAAGGAAAGGGGGATAGACTAAAAGTAAGAATTTGGGGTGAAAAAAATTTTAAAAATAAAAAAATTTAAAAAAAGAATTTGGGGCTAATCTTGAGTGGTAATCACCATGGTTTTCCCATTTCCACAGGAGATAGGGTTCTGACAGAACAGAATTAGCTTGTACCTTGGGCTGGTCTGAGCTGGGGCTCGAACATGGGGAGCACAGGGCAGAAACGATGAGTGGTCTGAGAGAAGTCTGCGTACAGGACAAATACAGAGCCTCCATGAGTGATTTCAGACTAGATGGACTTCAATCACAATCGAGCCTTATTGTGTGTGTATGTGTGTGTGGGGGGGGGGGGAGGGAAGGGGAGCAGGGAGTGGATTGGTAATCTGAGTTCATCAGAGAACTGTTCCTGCCATAGGTTCCCAGCTCTGTACCTTGGGAGCCAGTCCACATGAGAAAGAAAAAGTAAGGGAAAGCAGAGATGTTTGCAAAAACAGTTAGAGTGGTTCCCCCAATAATTTCCTCTGCATGTAACACAAATCTGGACATTTCTCTCTCCACGTGTCCAAAGAACCTTAGCAGGGCGCATGAAAGAGACTGTGACATCCTGTGGAGCAGAGGCACCCAAGGTAGGAGAGAGCTGCCGCATGAGCATCTGTCCTGCCCCTGCAGTGGAGCCGGGAGACCCGACCAAGAGAGTGGACTCTGCCTGATCCCCAGCTCTTGGGCAGAGGAAAGAGAGGCCAAGACTTTAGACTCTGAAATCAGAGTCACAGGCTCCGAGACTTACTAGTTCTGTGAAACTGATTGAGTTATTTAACTCTCTGGGCTTCTTTTCTGGGATACCCTGACCTCCCAGGGCTGCTTGTCCTTCTTCAACAAGTGTCAGTCCCACACAAAACCCCTCAGCCTAAAGGTGCTTTCTCCTCTCCAGTTCTTGCTTCTGACTCATCTTACATGGCATTTCTCCAGTCATCTCATCTATGAAGCCCCATAGCTAATTCTGGATTGCATCCACTGCCATCTTCTCATTCAGGTGCCCATTCTGTAAAAGAAGAAGATTCTGGAGTTCAAGAGAAAATCCTGAACAGCCCAAGTGAGCCATGAGCATCCCAGTCCCTTTTTCCATCTCAACTGAGACAAGAAAACGTGGCTCACTTAAGTGCAGGCCTCTCGGTTGAGAACCATAAGAGGTCAACTGGAGGTTTCCCAGAAAGATGTCCCACTCTTGCCTCTTGTCAGGATCGTCTGTTCCTGACATTGACGATACTCCTGCTCTCTCCAGACTCAGAGACAGACCCAGACACAAGTGTGTTGGAGTTAGGTAGGGAGAATAACGGAAATTTCCCAGCTTTCTCTGCTGTCATCAAGTTGCTAAAGTCACCTGCTAGAGCCTTTGGACCTTGAGACTTATGGACATGTGACACAATAAATTTCCTTATCACAGAAATGTTTGAAAATAGTTAATCATTAAATATCGGTACTCATATCTCAATTGGGCTGGAGCGATAGCATAGCAGGTAGGGCGTTTGCCTTGCACGCGGCCAACTTGGGTTCAATTCCTCCGCTCCTCTTGGAGAGCCCGGCAAGCTACCGAGAGTATCTTGTTCGCACGGCAAAGCCTGCTAAGCTACCTGTGATGTATTCAATATGCCAAGAACAGTAACAAGAAGTCTCACCATTTGTTGTGAGACATTACTGGTGCCTTCTCGAGCAAATCAATGAAAAACAGGAGGACAGTGCTACATGTCTCAATTATAACCCCATGTAAGAACTTGGTTCTTACATATTTTCTGTCACAGCGTTTGCTACAGCTAGTACCTCACTATTTGTTTGGTGTGTTTTCTCTCTAGCTGCTGTCTCTAGCTGCTGAGATCAATATAGATTTTATTCACCACCGAATTCTCAGTTTTTAACACCAGGTCAGAGGCATAGTGGTTGCTTAAGCACATTTTTGAAAGAATGACTGAAAGTCTAAGAAAGAAGTCTATTTTCCACTCTTTCTGCCCTTCACAGTTCCTCTAGATGGAACTGACAGAATCTCACTAAGATAGAATCTAACACCCAATACCCCAAACTCTAACAGTTGGGTTACCCTGGGCATCACCAGTGATTTTTAAACTCCGACCTCAGGAACAGTAAGCAAAGACAAAGGACATGGTTGACTCAGTACGAAACATTTCTGGAACATATTTATAATACGATGTACTTGATATTTATAATGTGATGTACTTGATATTTCTGTTCCATTGTATTTCATTTTAAAATGCATGCTCTGATCTGCTAATTAGCAACTCACAGTTCCCAAACACACATACAAAAAAAAAAAACTGGAATAAATGTAATGCAATGTAAGTACTTTGAAAATATCTGATTTCCTCCTTTGCTGTTAACTGTTCATAAAAATCCCCCCCATTGACTGAACACTCTATTATTATAGGGATTTAACCATGACTTAATCATTTTCCCCTCTCCTGTGTAAATTCTTCTCCATCTCTCAGTCGGGTGATTTTGAAGGCCTGCATGAAATGAAAAAACGCTGGCGTATGTTCATGAGAAATTACTTTGTGCTTTCTCTCTCCCCCCCACCCCCCACCCCCTGCCCCAATTAGCACAAAACCCAACAGAACTGCATTCTTCCACCTCTGGAATTTAATGGCTCCGTTCAGCTAAACATATTTTATGGAGGCCTCATTTCTATACGAGTTTATGTAAGTCCTAGTGCAGACCTCCGCTCCCGGAACCCCACCGCCGCCGCCGCCCTGTGGTTTAAAATCAGAGCGTTGGGTTCGAACATTCTCTGGAGGCGCCCTGAAATAGACCCTCACTGTAATTCACATCCCGCAGCACAGAAACTGCCCTTGTCCTTGGTGTCTTCGCCAGGGAAATTCCTCTTGGGGCAGGAGGAAAGGGAGAAAGCCACACCAAGGTCTCCCAACTCCAGACTCCAGAGCACAACAAATAAAGCGGTGTGTGTGTAGGGGGTTAGGGGGTGGTGGAGAGGGGGTGTGTATACGTATATTTAGAAAGCCACAATGCAAGCCTGGGCTGGGAGGAATAACAACATGCAAGCAAAGGACTACTGGAAAGAGTATTTCCAGTCTGAGTGATCAAGAATCCTCGTGCAGGGCTGGAGAGATAACACAGGAATTTAGGTGATTGCTTTGCATGCAGTTGCCTCGGGGTTCAATCCCTGGAGCCCCAGAATGATTCCTCAAGTTCCACCCGGACTGATCCCTGAATGCTGAACCAGAAGTAAGCCCTGAGAGAACTGCTGGGTGTGATCGCCTCCCTTCCCCTCGGCAGCCCCCCAACTTTGAGAAATGCAAAAAATAAGGAAACAAGAATACTTCATCCAAAGGCAGACCTCCGTGCGGATGTCCTAAGCTGGGAGGTCACTCGGGTTCCTTGGAGCTCCGTTCAAACCCCGCACCCCCGCACCCCCAACATCACGGAACTTGGTAAACTTGGAACAAGTGGCAGCTCCAGAGCACTGAAAAGAGAGCGCACGGCCAACGTGCCCGAGCCACAGAATTCCGGGAGGACGTCGGCGGGAGCAGGGAACAGAAGGTCCAGGACACGTGCGTGCGCTCAGAGAGCACGGTGAGATGAGAGATTTTGCAAAAAAAACGGGGTGCGGGGGGGGGGGCGGGGAAGGAAAGAAAAAAGGAACGAATTCAGCAACTTTCCTCTGTCCTCGTCCGCCCACACTTAAAATAGAAATAATCACACACACACAGACACAGACACACACACACACACACGCACGCACGCACACACACACGCATACATACACACACGCACACGCGCGCGCGCGCCCCCAAAGGCGATGCCAATCCCGACTTCAGTGGCCCGGCACGGGCCGAGGGGCATCAAGTGCAGACTCGGGACGTCGCGCGCGGAGTCGAGCTGGGGGCCCCGGGCGGGGGTGCGCGGGGGGTGACCCCACCCTCAGGGCCTCGTCTCGCGGCGCCCGCGTTGACCCCCGCCCCGTCCCGCCCCTCCTCCCCGCCCGCCTCCTGCCGCCGCCGCCGCCGCCGCCGCAGTTCGGGCCTCCCTCCCTCCCTCCGCGCGCCCGCCCGCGCCCCGGTTCCCACGTCCCCCGCCGCCAGCCCCGAGACCACGCGCGCACGGACTGGGGGTCGCGCCGGCGGGGCCCGGCCGCGCACCTGGAAAGTTCCCCGTCGCCTGGTGAGCTGGGCCAGCCCGAGGGGCCCGTGGGGGGCCGGGGGTCGGGGTGCGCGGGTGCCTGCGTGTGCCCCCTGCACGCTCTGCCAGCGCTGCCCGGTGCTCGGCGCGGCCGCCGCGCGCGGTGGGGAGGCCACGGGGTTTGAAGAAACGGGGTGCAGGGCGCCAGGGGCACCCTCAGCCGCGCGTCCTGAGGGTTCTCCTTTAGCTGGGGACTCGTTCTGGGCCGGGATGGTGGTAGGATTTGGAGGTGGGTGGGGGGAGGGTTGCTGGTCCGCGCGGCCAGAGCGTGCGCTCCGAGCACTTCAGCTCCATCAGGCTCTGGGCAGGTAGTGGGGGTGACGCGTGCTCAGGCCAAGACTTGCTGGGTGTCCTGGTCAACTTGTGTGGGTGTCTTGTGTCTCTCTCTCTCTGGGCACGGCGGCGAGGAGTTGCCCACCTTTCTGGCTGCGATGAAGAAACAAGAGCAAGCAGAGCAAAACAATCTGTCAGTGGCTCGGAGCTGCGGGGCGCGGTGGGGGAGAGACAGGGGGTCGAGTTGGAAGAGCGCTAGGGTGGGAGTAAAGGCGCCGCGGTGGAGGCCAGGGCTGAGACGAGAATAGAAAGAAGCCAGCCAGGGAAGAAGGAATATTTAGAAGGAATGACGCTCTGACAAACTGAGGCTCTTGAAGCCATGGTTTTCAGAGCCCGATCCGGAGCGTGCAGGCCTCTCTTTCTGGCCATGCACCTGTTTTCGCCCGCCCCTCCAACTTCGGAGTCGTCCAATGTTTCTTTGTTCTAAGTTTCTGTCTAACTCCTGGAGAGGGCGACTCTCCCGGATGACACTTGGTCGCTGTCACAGTGCTCCTTGTTTGCTCTGGAACGGGAGGGAGGCTAGGAGCTAGAGCGGTGGGGATTTGTTTCTGAGAATTAGGAGAAAACCTTTCCATTGGAGCACTGTATAGCGCTGTCCTCCCGTTGTTCATCGATTTGCTCCAGCGGACCCAGTAACGTCTTCATTGTGAGACTTGTTGTTACTGTTTTTTGGCGTATTGAATACATCATGGGTAGCTTGCCAGGCTGGCAAGATACTCTGGGTAGCTTGCCGGCCTCTCCGGGAGGGATAGAGGAATCAAACCTGGGTTGGCTGGGTCGGCCGCATGCAAGGCAAACGCCCTACCCGCTGTGCTATTGCTCCATGGGAGATCAATGTTAAATAGAAGTGAGAGCAGGGGGAAGGATGGTGCCCAGAGCTGTTTCTATTAGTGAAATACTTCTAGACTGCTCGAGAATCCTTGTGTTGCAAGGCTAATTCGCAGGAAAGGCTTATGGTGCCAGGATGTCACCCAGGGCTTCTGATTCCTTATTATCTTGTTTCCTCTGGGCTATTTTCCTATCAGTGAAACCCCTTTCTCTTGTGCTCTGATTTCTGTCTTCACTAGTCGATTGTTCTGGGATTACAAATGCTCTCAGATTTCCACTAATTTAAAAACTCAGTGCCTGGACCATGATACCATCTTGGAATGGCCCTTGGGCGCTGGGTCCCTGTACCACATCTGCCACATAAGCCTCACTTCAGTGTTTTCCCCTTTCATCTCTTTTGATCTGACATGCCTGTGGGGTGGGAACTGCAGCCTGCTCACCTTGTAAAAGAACTCATCTTCGTGTCTTCTTTGAAACTTCCTTTTCAGATTTTGTTTGCTTCCCTTCTTTCATAAGCAGCATCCCCAGATATTATCTACACATGCTTATATAATACTGGCATTGCTTTTTGTCTTCCTTTAGTGATCTCATCTCCTCCTTTGATTTTATTTTGGTTTGGGGAGCCATATCCAGCAGTACTGGGCCTCCTCCTACTCCCTGGGGATCTTGAGCGTGTTGGCTCAATGAAAGTACCTTAACTCCTGCACAAATTCTAATAAACATCTTACCTGACCCCTGTGAAGCTCTCTGACCAAGACCTTTTTTCTTTGCTACTGTTTCCAGGCATCTGGATGACTCACAAGCACCTTTCACTTAGTATATCTTCACTCATGACCCTTTCCATGAAGTGAGAAGGTCTGTGTTACTTTGCACACAGTGTCACGGTGCCTAACCCACACATGGTTCTCTATGTTGAGTAAATGGATGAATGAATGACTTAATAGGGTTACCTTTCTCTAGAGTCTTCAAAGATCAAAACATCGAGATCATTTTTGACTCCTTTCATGTGCTCAATGGTTTTACCATCACATAGAGATTTTTCCCTTTGAAGAGTTACCCCACCCCATTATTACTTCTCATCCTTTACTGCTTATCCACATTCTCAGTTTACAAGGAAATCATTTTTTTTTACCACATCTATTTTTTTTCTTTCAAACTTCACCTGGACCCTGACAATCTTCCTCTCCTCCGTGTCAGCCTCCTGGCGATCTCATCTCTTTCTTCAGCTTTAGCCTGCATTTATGTAATAGTGATTGCTAAATATTTTCAGCTTCCTTCTGTCACTTGGTTTTCTTACTATTACTTAGTCCTTTTCTTACTATTGAACTTCTCTGCCCTTAAGTTTCTATAGGCCCTTTATGCCAAGCATTTCTAAAGTATGACTTACTGTTTTGATTTTCAAATCTGACTTATTATTATTTTGGTGAAAAGGAGAGAGAGAACATAAGGGAATGCCCTGCCACAGAGGAAGGATGGGATGGGGGAGATGGAGGTTGGGAGGGATACTGGGACCGGTGGTTGTGGAAAATGGGCACTGGTGGAGGGACTGGTATTTGATCATTGTATAATTGAAACCCAAGCACAAAAAATTGTAAGTTTACAACTGTACCTCATGGTGTTTCACTAAAAAAATTAAAATAAATAAATAAATAGATGAGACAAAAATATTATTTTGGTGAAATGAAGTCACCTTTCACTTAGTTATCATAACAGAAACTTTGAACTCTCTTACTGGTTGCCATCACATCCAATGGATGGGTTCATCACATCCAATTTGCTGACTTACACCTATAGAACTACTTTTTGTGTGCTCACCTGTCTTTCTGACATTCTAGCATTTCCAAAAAATTACTGAATGGAATGCCCCAAATCTGACAATTACAGTGTGATCTGTAATTGGCATGTATAAAAAAATGTGCCATGAACATTTTGCACTTGAAAGTAGGGGCACTTTAAAGAAGGTGGTCAACCTCTGGAGTAGCTGGACCTAGAACAATAAAAAAGCTCATATGACTGTCTGACAAGAGAAAATCACTTTCCAAATTAAGATACTGTGGACAGAGAAAACAAGCAGTGGATTCAATACCGAGCCTTAGGTCAACTGTCACAAGGTCAGATGAACAGATGCTTTTAATTGTGGCTTTGAGATGGAATTGAGCTGTTTCCTCACAAGGACAGCTCTGTGTGGTTTGCTGCAGGAGAAGGAACAGGGATTTAAATATCCAGTGATGGTTAATTATTTTCTAAAAGAACTTTAGTGAGACAAAGAGTAACCCTAAATGCACCCCAGTATGTTTAGAAAACTATAAAAGCCTGCATAATTTCCTCCTCTGATTTTAGGCTAGACAACTCACATCATTAAAAAAAATTCTTCCCTACTTTTCATGATTTATTGAGGGGAAGGAAATGGTAGAGTTATCTACAAGCAGAGTGTTTACCAAATCTATGACTGTGTCCTTTTCCTTCTCACCACCTTGGAGATGGTCCTTTTTTTTTTCTTGAGTACAAGAAATTGAAGACATTAGAATAGGGTTGGGAATACTGTCTGGCCATAACCCAGTTCTCATCAATTGTTATTTGGATATGAGAGGAATAAGAAATGATTCCATATTTACTGCCAAGAAAACTAACTCTCTGTAGAACAAATGTGACCATACAATGTAAAAGGTTTCACTTACAGTACAACCCAGATACCATAGAACGGCATATAGTGTTTTTAGTACTTTTTCTCAGCTAGTTCACTTCTATCCTGTGTCATCCACCATGCATTTCGCCCTTTCCCTGAATATGCTGTTTTTTGTGTGTTATAGAGTTTCCTTTTACTCTCCTCCTCACTGTTTTCCTGTTCTTCACTTTTTGCTTGTATATATTTGTTATAATTAATGAACCAATGTTGATACACAATTACTAACTCTCGGAGAGCCCGGCAAGCTACCGAGAGTATTCGATATGCCAGACACAGTAACAACAAAGTCTCCAATGGAGACGTTACTGGGCCCGCTCGAGCAAATTACTAACTAAAGCACACAATTTACATTAAGGCTAATTTCTTGTATTGTACATTTTGTAACTTTGGACAAATATATAAACATATATCCACCGTTAAAGTATCACAAAGAACAGTTTTACTGCCCTGAAATTCCCACTCTTCACCCTTTCTTTCCTTCTTTACTCTTCCAGAGAAGATTATCACTGACTTCTTTTTTTAAAATATTTTTTATTAGTGAATCACCATGAAATACAGTTATATACTTACAAACTTTTGTGTTTGTGTTTCAGTCATACAATAATCAAGTACACATCCCTCCACCAGTGCCCATTCTCCACCACCAATGTTCCCAGTATCCCTCCTGCCACCCTCTTCCCATTTCCCCCACCCCACCTCTGTGGCAGGGCATTCCCTTTTGTTCTCTTTTTCCTTTTGGCTGTTGTGGTTTGCAATAGAGGTATTGAGTGACCATCGTGTTTGGTCTATAGTCCACTTAAAGAACACATCTCCCAACCCAAGTGGGTCCTCCGAACACCCTTTACTTGGTAGTCCCTTCTTATTCTGAGCTGCCTTTCCCCCCAAGCATAAGGCCGGCTTCCAAGTCATGGGGCAAACCTCCTGGTCCTTATCTCTACTATTCTTGAGTATTAGTCTCCTATTCTGTTACTTTATATTCCACAGATGAGTGCAATCTTTCTATGTCTGTCCCTCTCTTTCTGACTCATATCACTGACTTCTTTATTGTCTTCAAGTTTTGTTTTATCCAGAGTGTCACACAGTTAGAATCATCATATAGTATGTAGGTTTATCAGATTGACTTCTTTCGATCATCAACAGGCATGTAAAGTTCCTTTGTATCTTTCCATAGTTCGATGGCCATTACTTTTCATCACTGAATAGTATTTCTTTTGCCAAAGATAGCTTGACTATATCTGAGTTCTCTGTTGTGTACCATTGGTCTCTTTGTCCATTCTTTATTTGCAGTTTAGATTATTCTAATTTTTTGGCAAATCTTGAGGTCTGGTAGTATCAGCACTCTTTGTTCTACACTACTGTATTTAGTGCATACATTTTATTTTGTATACTTTCTACTAAGACAAGTTATTGTAAAATAATGTTAAGAAACTAATATTACTATTTCATGTATATTTAACATGTACAAAGATGTCAGGGTACTGTGATTAATTCTTGTCATAGTTTCTCATTTAATACTCAAACTCTTAATTAAAATGTTAATACTCTCATTTAATACTCAAATTATTTTGCTCAAAAGGTAATATAACATGCAATATTATTTCACCTGCCTGTCCTTTGTTGACATAAAATAGCTTTTCTGTTATTGCTGTTCAAGCTCAATTTATGCCTCAGGATTTACACTGCTATACAACTGCCCTTGGATAGGGATTGTGGCTTTATAACTAAGTGAGCCCGTGCAATTCTATTTCCCATATTAATGTTATACATGAAGCTATACATATAAATGTGTGTGTCTGTGTATGTATTTATATCAGACTCCAGATGGGTACAGAGAGGAATAGCTATCAAGATTTGAGCCAAGATTTTGGTTTCAAGCTACTTTAGAACTGGGGAAAAATAGACAACAAAGCTTACTTAGTTCCTACCATGTTGACTGTTGGGTGTTAATATGACTACAAGAACATTCACAATCCATTTTGCTTTCTTTGTGATTTTTCGCATTGTGTCTTATACGTGATGTTTTGTACATAGCAATAAATGTAATGGTTATTTAGATTGTAAAGTGTTCCTTTCCTGACATTTCTTGCTACATGCCACTATTTAATCCATTTTCTCCTGTTCTGCCTGAGGAATACCATCTTCACAGTGGATGTGGTGTTTCTCTGCTTTCAGTGATAATCAGATTCGACCTTTTGGTTTAAGGATTTCACTGTAATATATGAGTATCAGAAGGGGTTACATGCGGAAATCATAAATTTTAAGAAATCTTCACGACCCAGGAACTGTGTTATTCCTGATGCTATTTTGATGTTTCTTTTAGAATTCCTTCATTCTTTTTTTAGTGGAAGCTATGACCCAAAGCCAGAGAGATATCGTGGAGAGATGGAGCCATGCATGCAGGAGGCCTGGGTTTGAGTCGTGGCATGAAATGGTTCCCTGAGCACTACTCAGTATAAACCAAGATACAAAAGGAAAAATATAATATAAGCAGAATAACCACAGTCCCCACCACTCCAAGAGACTAATTTACATATTTAAAGACCCCCTGTCTAGAAGACTTCCATTTTACTGGACCTCTGACTCACCCAGCAAAAATATCCTCTGGGTATTTCCTTACACCAAGATTTCACAGACTTTGTCTCTGCTCTCATATTTTATTATTTACTTGATGCCTGCTACACACCAGACATTGCCTGGGTCACTTTTCCCAGCCTAATCTGAATAATAACTTTGTGAGATGGACATAATTACATCCATTTGCTAGACAGATAGATTCTAGTAGTAATTTATAGGAAGTTACACAGCTGGGGAAGGGCAGATTGTTTTCTTCCCTTGGCTAGTATGATTCCATTGTTCACATAAAATGCTCTTTATCTAAAAGCTCACTTCTAATTGCATCATGTTCTGCTCACCAATTATAAGATGATTTCAATAAGCTATGGTACTGGCTAGATTGATGGGGCAGCATCCTGTGGTCCAATGGCTCTTTGGTGATGGGGCAGGATCTTGTGGTCCAGTGACTCTTTCCACACATAGATGAGAAATGACTTCTCTTGGTGACTGAACAGAAAACTGAGTGATTCTAATTGCTCTTACGAAGCCAGATACGTGAAGCCTTGGCTTGAGGGACAAAATTTTAATGGACAAACTGCAAAATAAGGCTTACTATTGAGCCATTCAGAAACTCACTTGCATATCTGAAATTGGTGAATGAAAGATGCCTTAGTTACTCTCATTTCACTCTTCTTTGGAATTCTAAATAGCCTGTAAGATTTATACAGCTCCAACACTGACTGCATTAAAACCAGAGAATAGTCTGCATTTTGGGAGAATTCAACATCCTCTATCTAATTGCACTTCAGGTTTGTGCAACTATTAGATCAGTAAAAAGAGTGCTTTAGATTCCATACATAGAGGGAAGGAGTCTTTTATATTTAGAATATGAAATTGAGAATGATAGAACTGCTCTTTAATGTGTCACATCTGGATAAATTGATGTAGGACGAGCCTTAATAGAGTGCATAAAAGTTAGGCTTTAGCAAGCAATGGTTCTGTGGATAAAGGCTTATTAACTTAATGATAGTGTTAAACATTTTCTGCTTACGTTAACATTTTTATTATCTATTTTCAATTTATTTTTAATTGAAGTATCATTGGCTTACAGGGGTATGCATGGTTCTGTGTTATTAGGGTTTCAGTGTTGCCCTCTGAACCTACCAATATCCCTCCACTACAGCCCATTGTAC
Organism: Sorex fumeus; assembly: GCF_029834395.1. Taxonomy (NCBI): domain Eukaryota; kingdom Metazoa; phylum Chordata; class Mammalia; order Eulipotyphla; family Soricidae; genus Sorex; species Sorex fumeus. Next base: position 7,706,876 of record NW_026606070.1, read on the forward strand.
CTTGACTCCCAGTTCTTCCTGCATCCCCTGAGTAAGGTAAAAGGTAAAGGTAAAGACCCTCCCGTTGATCATTGATTTGCTCGAGCGGGCACAGTCATGTCTCCACTGGAGACTTTGTTGTTACTGTGTTTGGCATATCAAATACGTCACAGGGGGCTTGCCAGGCTCTGCCGTGTGGGCGAGATACTCTCAGTAGCTTGCTGGGCTCTCGGAGAGGTGTGGAGGAATCGAACTCGGGTCGGCCATGTTGGCTGCGTGCAAGGCAAATGCCCTACCGCTGTGCTATTGCTCCAGCCCATCCCCTGAATAGGATTGATTTTGTGGCCAGTGGATTGTTTTCTATGAATGTTGCCTCTTTCCCTTGTTTGTTTCCTTACATGAAATAAAATGAAATGAAATAGAAAATGAAAGAGGAAATCCCATATGTATCTTTTTCCTGCTGACATATAACTTGTTATTCTTGCTTTTGTTTTTCATAAGGTCATTCCCTTTCCTTCTACCGTTGCTCTTCTTCTTCTAGCCTTCCATTATTAGGAATGTTTGTTCTTGAACCAACAAAGACTATTTAAAGAAAGGCACACTGCTACAAATTAAATATTTTTATGCAATATTAACTGAAGAGCCTTTAGAGTTTTTTTGCCTATCATTCAAGATCTCATTTCAGTTGGGGGGATGGGCAGTGAGGTAGGGGAAGGGGGAGGGGGGAGGTGTCACACTGAAAATACTCAGGGATTCCTGTTTCTGCACTCAGGAATTACTCCTGGTGGTTCTCGAGGGACTATATGCAATGCCAGAGATGGAACCTGGGTCAGTTACATGCAAGGCAGGTACCCTCCTTGCAGTACTGTCTCTTCAGACGCCTCAAGAGCTCACTTAATTTTATTCTTCAGTTCTAGTCAAACATTTTTCAAATTGTTTATTTTGAGATACAGAGGTGTCCAGGACCACTTCATTGAATTCCTATCTCCTCAATCTTTTCCTATATTCTTAATATACTAGAATCGTAAATGCTTCCAAGTTAACAGAAGCATAAAGGTTATACTTGCCTTGTTTCTGCAACACAGTAAGGTCATTCTCTGGAGGACAGAATTTTTTTTTTATTTATTTTTTTGCTTTTTGGGTCACACCCGGCAATGCACAGAGGTTACTCCTGGCTCTGCGCTCAGGAATTACCCCTGGCGGTGCTCAGGGGACCATATGGGATGCTGGGAATTGAACCCGGGTTGGCCGCGTGCAAGGCAAACGTCCTACCCGCTGTGCTATTGCTCCAGCCCCGAGGATAGAATTTTTTAAGTGACTGCTTTCAACCTCGATTCATGAGGAATATCTGAGTTTTAAAATGAGATTACTTATATAAATACACTTATTTTCTGTATGTACTATCCATTTTTGGTAACTGCATTAGTTATTGGACTGCATCTGTTTGAAACTTGCTCTACAATTTTCCCCGTGTAGGTAAAGATGCCTTTGTTGTTGCAGAGGTTGATAATATTGCAGTAGAGCTGGCAAAGTTCATCTCAGCATTTTATTTCTCTTTGAGTTTGAAATTTAGAGGAAGGGAGGGGGAAAGAATGTGTGGGTTGCACCATTTTAAAGTGTGATTTCTCTCATTGATATTTGACAACAAGAGGTAATTCAGATTTAGTTTACAATTGTTATGATGCTTCTAGGATTGTGGCTGACTAAAATTTCACATACAAAACTGTGATGTTTAAGTGTTTGGTCTAGAAAGACTTGACTCCTTGGTCCTTAATCAGAACAGTATATCTCAGACTTCACCCTTTCAATTCTTTTTAAAAAATTTCATTTATAGGTCCTTATGATCACTGATGTTTTATTTTCTGTTTTTATTGAATGTGTTTAGTAAGCCTAATAATTTTTCTTCTTAAGTGGTATAAATAAAATCACAACTTTATTGTGCAAATTAAGGTAAAAGGTAAAGGCCCTCCCGTTGATCGTCGATTTGCTCGAGCGGGCCCAGTAACGTCTCCATTGGAGACTTTGTTGTTACTGTGTTTGGCATATCGAATACTCTCGGTAGCTTGCCGGGCTCTCCGAGAGGGGCAGAGGAATCGAACTCGGGTCGGCCATGTTGGCTGCGTGCAAGGCAAACGCCCTACCGCTGTGCTATCGCTCCAGCCCTGTGCTATCGCTCCAGTGCAAATTATTTATATTTATAATAAGAGTGAAATGCATAATTATTAAACTGAAAAGTGGCTTTTTGTTTTCATTCTTGTTTTGCTATGGACCATACTTGGTCCAGGTGCTTGATCTTATGGAGGCTGTATGTATATGTGTATCATATCATGCCTGTTGGAGAGCACATGCAAGGCCTTGTGTAAGCTAGGCTCTACCTCTTGAAACACATTTTTGACTCCTAAACAAAGGTTTGTGAATCATCATTTTTTTTGAGGCACTAAAATTATGACGCATAATCCCGGATGTGCTTGTTGTAACTCAAGACCCAGTGGACTAAGAATTATTTTAGGATCAACACCGAGGAGACTCCTAACAGGAAAATAATGGAGCTTTGCACCATAGGGCATCACTGGTGGACATTCCAAATGTTAAGGAAAATGTGTAATAAAGTTCCCTTCCCTGTTCTACTCTCTAATGACTGAGCCCCTACAGGTTTTAAGAGCAAACATTAACAGAAATACAAGCCTGCTTATAAAGGGACACCACCGCCGTGTCTCCCTCCTGAGGAAAGCAGATGTGTTATTTTCAAATCAGAGATGCTTTCTCTAGCGTAGCCGCACCAGGAGCTCTGAGAGTTGTGATATTTGCAAGCCTCGGCTGCTTACTTGTGTTTTCTCTTTACCTTGCTGACATAGAATCACAGTCTTGTTGCGCTGTTTTTTGACAGTTGTACAGAGAGAACCACCAAAGAGCACAGCAGGTGACTCAAGCCATCTATGCAAAATGCTTCCATATGACACTTGTGCAAACAAAAGGTCAGGGAACAATGAAACCCCTGCCACCTCTTTCTCATGGAGGACTCAAGGGTCCAATCCCAAGCTCTCCTCTGGGAGCAGGGTGGGGATGGGGGGATTTATGTTTCTCTGAAACAACGATGACTGCTGCGTTTTTATTTATGTACCGATGGGAACAAGAGGAGTGGCCAGGGCTGTCGGGAAGTGAAAGTCCACCGAGTAATGACAATTCTCTGTCCTCTTGCAGACCCTCGCACAAAATGGGAAATGGTTCGGTGAAACCCAAACATTCCAAGCACCTGGATGGCCACAGGAATCTCAGCAATGATGCTCTGCGGAGCAAGGTGCTAGAACTGGAGAGAGAGCTGAGGAGGAAAGAGGCCGAGATCCAGGAGCGGGAGTACCATTTGAAGGAGCTGCGGGAGCAGCTGTCCAAGCAGACCGTGGCCATCGCCGAGCTCACGGAGGAGCTCCAGAGCAAATGCATCCAGCTGAACAAGCTTCAAGATGTAGTCCACCTGCAGGGAGGAAGCCCACTGCAGGCATCCCCAGAGAAAGTACCTTTGGAGGTGCACCGGAAGTCCTCAGGATTGGTCTCTCTGCAGAGCAGAAGGGGGGCGAAGGCAGGGGTGTCTGCCGAGCCAACAACCCGTACTTATGACCTCAACAAACCCCCTGAATTTTCCTTTGAGAAAGCAAGAGTCAGAAAGGACTCCAGGTAAGAAATTCCCGCGGTCTTTGGTTTTAGATGAGCTTCTTCTCATCAAGCACCCGAGTGCTGGTGACTAAGCTTCCCCATGGAAAAGACCATATGAACTCTTTTTGGAATTGGGCTGAGAGAGGTCTTTCATATAGTTTCATTTTACAACAGAATCTCCATCTGAGCAGAACTTTTCTTTCAAGGCATGAATAGTACTGTACCTGAATTTTAATGTGTGATGATGTTCCTGAGGATCCAAGTGTATGAAAAATCATTTCCATTCTCTTGAAAATCTTAGCAGAGTAATAGTTGAAAGAAATCTATCCTCTCGTTCTCTACACATCACAATGAATTATGAATGCGTGTACTGCAAAACCACTCCTCGGCACTTAGTCTGCAAGGGTCATAAAAAAGTAATAAGATGGAGTTTCATTCATTCATTCCTTGATTCTGCGTTTCTGTTGAATGCTTCCTTTTGCCAGCCTCTGTGCTCTATGCTAAGTATATATCAGTAAACAGACATAGAGGCTTTCTCACAGTAGTGTACACAGAGATGAGTGAATGTTATGTGATCATTAGTTGGATTTATAATAAAAAGGAAGACAACACATTAGTGAGTCATATCTGTGAGTTAGGAGGTCAAGAGGTGATAGAATTGTTAGTGAGACCTAACTGAGCAAATTATTCTTACCTGAGACCCAAAAGAGAGGGAAAAGCAGCATAAATAAGTTGTTAGAGTAATCAAACATAGGAAACTTTTTTAAAAGCTTGAATTGGTTTTTTGTTTTCTTCTGTTTTCTGGGCCATGCTCAGCAGTGCTCAGGACTTATTCCTGGCTTTGTGCTCATGAATCACTGGTGGCGGTCTTGGATCACCATATGGGGTGCTCAGGGTCAACCCAGATCAGCTGCATGCAAGGCAAACACCCTATCCACCATATCTTCACTTCTGCTTCTAAGATAAGAATTTTTTTTTTGGTTTTGGTTTTTGTCACATTCATCAGTGCTCAGGGTTTACTCTTGTTTTGGTGCTCAGGAATTACTCCTGATGGTGCTCAGGACACCATATGGGATATTGGGAATTGAATCCGGGTCGGCCATATGTAAAGTAAGCACTCTACCCACTGTACTATCACTCTGGTCCCGGATAAGAATATTTTTTTAAGAACACATTATTATTTCCCATAGTATTCTTGTGCATGCATGTGTGTATTTCTTTCTGACTGATGTTTGAACTTCCTAGCAGGAATTGATTGGAAGCATCACAAGCATTACTTTTCAATGGGTAAATATTTATTAGTTGAAATTAGATCTATGCTTTAATTTTTGCTGATCTAGCATCTCTTTAGCAAAATATCGATTTGTGAAATCGAATAATTTTTTTCACAGATGCAAGTGATATAAATAAATATAAGATACTTTACTGAAACAAATGATTAATTGGCAATAGGATTAAAACGGGGCGGAGGGCGGTGTTAAATTAATCTGCTGACAGTATTTGGCTCACTAAATACTTGTTAAGGAAACTGACTTCATGTTGGATCACCAATCATGATACTTGTGACTAAAGGAAGCCATGCTAATACGAAGTTTCAGAAGAACTTAAGCCAAAATTTAAATCTAGTTTTGACTGGTTGAGGGTAGTCTTATCTTTTTGTAAAAGTAATAATTATTTTTGTACTGGTTTTAATGGAGCAAATCTATACATCATAAGTATCATAAACAGTCACTTGTTTCACTAAAATTGAACAAGTTACTTCTCTCTTAATAATGTAAGAGAATTGCATAATATTGGTTTATAATGTATCATATGGCTTAATAATATCTAAGTATGTTATTTTGCACAACACATACTTCTGATAACAATGATCTATATATTAGAAGTGCGTGAAAATTAAAATAACTTCATTTCCGATATATATTATGCATATTATACCAGATTTCCTATAGTGACCAAAGATTATGTTTAAAAAACTTGGGCTTTTCTTGAGGCAAAGTTTGCCTGATATTAGGTAACTGAAAAATCTAAGTATAATAATACTTTCCATTTATTGACTATTATAACCAGGCAAAGAAAATTAGTAATTATGAACATTTTCTAGAATAAACCATAGCCCACCAGTCTGTTTAAAGTGAGTGGGACACAGACGAGGAAAACTCCTGAGTAAGGGTGACCCACGATTCTTTGCATCACAAATGCATGCCCGAATGGGCATGAGTCTGTGTTGAGATCATGTGATATGGAAACAGTCCATTTTTTTCTAAATTTAATTTTTTTTATTTAACGAGCTGTGATTTAGAGTTATCAATAGACAAGTCTTAGAAATACAATATTCCAACTCCAATTCCATCAACAGTGTTAGTGTCTACTTCCCCCACCAGTATGCCCATATGCTCCCTTCCAGTCGCCCTTCCCCTGACACCTTGACAGGCACATTTCAAAGTAGTTCTAGTTTAGATCTCATGAGAGACAATTGATTTCTTAATGATTAAGTCCCCAGGCGACCAAACTAGATCGGTAAGGCCCTAATCAACTCCCATCTACTGTTATAGTCAATATGGTTGGGGCAAACTTTTTTGGTTGACTGGTTCTGTGCCTCAATTTTTCCAGCAAAATGTCCCCCCACCCCAGGTCTAGAATAATAGGTTTTAAACAGATAGGTAAGATGTAGAGATTGAAAATTTCCAGTTTTTGAAAGTGCTCAATATTACAATTCATTTCCTCTTTTCCAATAGTTTTATGACCTATCACAAATTTGTAAGGCTCAATATTACAATTCTTTTCCTCTTAACCTATCACAAATTTGTAAGAAACAATTTTTAGAAGTTAGAACATTAAACCAGATCCTGGAACCGCGCGGCCGCATTAAAAATTAAAAATATAGGAATGAAATGAAAAGCAGTACGCGTTGGTTTGGGTACCTTTCCAAGTCTTCCTGCTAGTATTGAAGAAGTTAGCATATTAGTAAGAAACGCCTCTTTTACTTAGTTTTAGATTCTCACAATTTATTTTTTATACTTCCATAACGTTTTCAGACTGTATTCATGACTAAATATGTTCCTACTAATTAGTATCAACTGCATTTTTTATTTACATTAAGTTTCCACTTCACACTGAATCAGAAAATCATTGAATGACTTTTATTTTGGCTCAAAAAATATGTTACTGGCAATGATTATCAATGAGCAAGAAACCAAGGGGGAAACTCCTAGTCCTCTGGCAGTAGTCGATATATATGAAGTATCTATAGAAACAGAATGACATTTGGTGGAATGATAGATTTAGAACTTAAATGGAATAAGCAACTCATGAGAAACTTTGATATGCATGTGCCAGTAGTGTGTGAGTTTTCTGAGGCTTCTGTTCTCAAAAGTATTTTAAATGCCAGGGAAGCTCATTGGATGCCAGACTCAGGCTCACTTGTCCTGCACCCATCAAGTGAAGTTATAATGTCTAAAGAGGTGACTTAAAATGTGGACTACATTCCTCCTACTGTATAGTTGCCTTGTTGACTTGGGGGCACTCAAAAATGTCTCTTACCAAATTCAAGGGCCTATATTTTAAGATTTTTTGTGTGGTTCTAATATAATTTGTTGGTGTTTAGTAAAACTTTCTATGCTAATGAAAATGTTCTATTAGTGTTTTCCAGCATGGTGACCAATAGCAAAATATGACCTTGGAAACTTAAAATGTGCTGTAAAGCAATTGAAGTTTCAGTTTTAAATAATTAAAAAATGAATATATATAGAATATATATAGAATATGTATCTTATACATATATGTGTATATAGAGAGAGGATGTTTCCATTCTAGGATTTTAAATTATAACTGATCTCTCCTGGTTTGGGAATTATGACTGAATAAGGTTTACGAAAATGTAGTAGAAAATAAACTCTGTGTTAGGGCTTAGCCCAAGACCTCAGAAAATGAGCAGAAACTGTCTGATTGAATTGGACACAATGTGAACTTGCTCTTAAGCTGCGCGGAACCATCCATATACCAAAGGCTTTGTAGTGACTTGGAGGCATGCCCACTGACCATTTTAGATCCTCAGAAGCATCTGGGTCTGTGGGCATGCGGCCCGTTTCTATTACAGGTACTCAGCCCTATGGAAGGCTCATAAATCATGATGAGTCAGAGTACATAGTATATCAAATACTCTAAATTCAGATTTAAATTTAATGTGGTACACATCAGACGACTTGAGAGCTGGAAGAACTGTAAAACTTTGACATACTAGCTCCCTTCCCGGAGAAGTGAGGAAACAGGTGCACGGCAATGGCAATGCAGACAGATGTGACTGAGCTAAGATTAGAAGCCAACACTCTTGGTGCTGGAACCGTAGTACAATAGGTAGGGATGGGACGCTTACCTCGTACGCTGCAGACTTGGGTTCAGTTTCCGGCACACCATATGGTCTCCTGCACCCTACCAGGAGTGATCTCTGAGCAAATGGAGTAAGTTCTGAGTACAACCTGGTGTAGCCTCAAATACCACCCCCATAAAAGAAAAAAAATCCCAAACTCTTGACTTTAAAACTATTCTTTCCCTCCAAATTTAGTGTTCTTAGAATTCCCCCACAACAATAAAAGGCCTAAGTTAAACCATTATGGGCACCAGTTGGCTTTTTTAAGTCACATGGCCAGTGATGAGTAGAAAGAGCAGTGATTCTGTCTGCTTCTTCCGAGAGTTGAACACAGCCTACCTCCCATCAATATTCACTAATATCCTGTGAGTGCAGACTTGAGTGAAAAGGGCACAGAAATGGATTTCTTTCATCTGATGACACAGACTGTGATATTTATCCAGGGCAGGAATGTGTCTGCAAATGAGTGCAATAATTCTCAAGGCTAAGAAGGGAATATCAGCAGCAAAGGACAGAGAGGGTGACGGTAAGAAAGTGCTAAGGCAGCATTTCTGTTCATGTTTTACTTCTCTTGAACACCAAGACAACCGTGCATTCAGAGTGCAGACCTTTCACTGAAATTGAATTTTATGTTTCTGTGACGTTGTTTAGCAAACTTCACTTACTGGAAGGGAAAAATTACCAGCTCATGCTGACTATCTGGTGGAACACAGGCAAATTAATCAGAGACATCTGGCAAGTGGTTGGTATGATGGCCTTTGGCTGAGAATTTCAAACTATTGTTTTCTGGTGAAAAAGAAAAAACAAACAAAGACTTACTGATTTCAGGGCTTGAGTCTAGTTTTAGGAAGCACAATTGGTTTCACTTGTCACTCCCACCCCAAAGCAGACTAGGTACAAGTGGAAAATGCTAGTGAGTCACCCATTTCAAAAGGATCAAGGAAGACTCTTTGTGATTATTTCTGCTTCCTTACAAAAGCAGTGCAGAGCAATTAAAAAATGTGAATTTTTTATTGAGCTGGAGCCCGTCTATTGAATAATAATAAACATTTACTATCACTAGGCACCACTCTCATAAATACTGGATGCTTATGACAAATCTCTAAGGTAGATATTATCGTTATCACCCCTGTTTTGATATGAGGAAAGTGATGGGGACTTGTAGAATTAATTACCTTGTTTAAGATGACTCAACACAACTTTTCCCCCCTTCTTTTTATTAGATAGGGTCATCAGGGCTCTATCTGGATGTGCTTGGGGACCTGCAGGACCAGAGATCAAATTCAGGTCTCTCAAATGCTGATCTCATATTCTACCACTTAGCTATTTCCCCCTCTCAAGTGACCCAGCTTTAATACTGGAACCAGGATTTTAAATGAGAAAAAGTGGGGCTGGAGCGATAGCACAGTGGGTAGGGTGTTTGCCTTGCATACGGCCAACCCCGGTTCGATTCCCCGCATCCCATATGGTCCCCTGAGCACTGCCAGGAGTAATTCCTGAGTGCAAGAGCCAGGAGTAACCCCTATGCACTGCGGGGTGTTACCCAAAAAGCAAAAATAAATAAATAAATTAATTAAATGATAAAAGTTTTGTTGAAAATCTGTCTTAACAATTCCTATGTATTCCTTGTATTGGAGTGTGTGTGGTGGTTGGGACGGGGGACAGTGGCAGTTGTTGGACACACCCAGAGGTGCTCAGGGTGTGAATATCTGGTGGACAAAGGCAATTAATCAGAGACATTTGGCAAGGTGTTGCTATGATGGCGTTTCGCTGAGAATTTGAAACTGTTATTTTTGGTGAGAAAGAAAAAGCAGAAGTATTGTTCTTTGGTGAGAAAGTAAAAGCAAAGACTTACTGACTTTAGCTCAGGGGCTATTTCTGGCTCTGTTCAGGAGTGGCCTCTGTTCAACAGTGCTTGGGGATCATGTGACACCAAGGTTTGAATTCGGGTCAGCTGCACACATGGCCAGTGCCTTCTCTCCTGTCCAATCTCACCAGCCCTATATCGCTTTTTTCAAGATGAGAGTTGGAGGAAGACTTCATTTTTCTGTTGGGAAACTTTGTAAATTTATGTACATACTCAGAAATATGTTTCTAATGTTTTTCTGAAATATTACAGGTAGCTACCTGTTTTTATTTTTTTCTTAAATTGTGCTTGTAGTAAGTGCCAGCTATATTATCAGTTCGCAGCCAAGAAAAATTTTGTGGGTGGGAAGGTAGGGAAGCCTTGATTCTTTCATGAAATAAAATAGTGACTTTAATAATCCAGATCATAGATATCAACCTTCGATAGCACAGCGGGTAGGGCGTTCGCCTTACAAGCGGCCAACATGGCCAACCCGAGTTCGATTCCTCCTCCCCTCTCGGAGAGCCCGGCAAGCTACCGAGAGTATTCGATATGCCAGACACAGTAACAACAAAGTCTCCAATGGAGACGTTACTGGGCCCGCTCGAGCAAATCGACGATCAACGGGAGGGCCTTTACCTTTTACCATGTACTATGATATTTTTATAATGCACCAAAAAAGCACATCAGAATTTGACCCCAAAATCTTGGTTTGCAGTTATGATGTCCAAGATTAACTTCTTCAGGCTTGAGAAGTATAACCACTCCTTTTCGACACAGTTAATACATCAAATATTGAATATTCAGCTAAGTACAGTCACTGCTGTGTTTTATTCCTCCTTTTCTTTAATTTGCTCTATTTCTAGTTCCACTCCCCCATTTTTAACTTAATATTTTATTTTGTTTCTCCTTCATTTGCTTCTGTTCTCAGAACTTAGTATAGTTATTGGTCAACAGTTTTAAATATCAATTATAGGTCATGCTCAGTGAGCTGTGACCAGTATAGAGCTAGTCCTAGTGTTTGCACAGCAAGCCCATCGTTGAATACTATTCCGAGCCTTTCAGCAAGCAGAAGTCGCTGGTCTAGGATCATCATTCATACTTCGTCATTACTAGTGTCTAAAGTAGTGACCACCTCGATTTAATCAGAGGAATGATGACAGCTGCTGTTTAGTCAAAGAAACAAAGACACCTCCATTCATTTCCCCTGCCTGGATTTTTAGTCATTGATTAGGTGTCTTTGGCAGTATGTGAGTCTGCTTGACTCTGAGTAAGTGACAGCACGTAAATTTAGTAGTGCTCCTCTGGGACAGCAGCCTCCAGGTCTCATTGCCTTCTCAGTGTCCTCTGAAATAGGACATCCCTCATGACCCGTTTCTTTTCTTACCAACTTAGCATGGATGTTCTGGGCACTGCCTATTTCCTTGCTAGATTCCCAGAAAGTAGGGTGTAGTAAGTCATGTCTTTGAGGAGCCCATGGCCTCTTTCACTTTGCCTCTTAGACTTGAGGGAAGGGTGCTGTCGACCTTTGTGCTCTAATTAGCATTGCAGTCTGTTTCCTGGACCTTCCTTTTCTTCCTGAAAACCTAAGCTGTTTAGCTCTTGTCATCTGACTTGAAACAAGCAAACAAAAATTCAAGAACAGATAACTTTACCAAGAAGAGGAACAGATCTGAAGCCAAGGATAAAGTTTTTCGGTGTTTAGATTTCCTTCGGAATACCTCAAAAGTGATAGATTAATTTCTTGTGTTTATCTCTTGGCTAGTTTTTACAACCAACTCCCCTTCCTGACTTTTAGAAGTACTCGTTGGATCTATATTTGTTAGTGCTGTTTGCCAGGATTTTTTTTTTAAGTCTGCATCTAGGAGTGACCAGATTCTCTTATACATGATATTGATTTTACTAACGTGTTCAGTAACTACCAGTTTTATTTAGTTCTTCCAAGAGTGCTTGTCATGCCAGGTTAATTTTAATTGACAGTTTTGATGTTCTCTGGGAGTTTGTAGATCAAGCTTGGGAAAATAGGACAGGAAGATCTATAGTCCTAATCCACTCATACCGGACAGGAAAAAAAATGAGATAAACTTTGATCAGTGCAAGATACCACATGAAACTTCTAGGAGAGAGAAACTTGGAACAAAAAAATCTATGACCACATGACAAATTACTAAAGATTTATCAGCTTGAAATCTCAAGTGTTTCCATAGGTCAGGAATCTAGACCTGCTGTTATGGTCATCTGCTTAGAGTCTCACATGCTGCAGGAATGGTCTCAGTTTTGTTTCCAGAACTGTCTATTTGTTCTTCCAAGTTCATGTGATCATGTCAGAGATAAGTTCCTTGTGGCTGCAGTCTTCAGTTTCTTGCTGACTGTCAGCTGAAGGTTGCCCTCAGCCTCTGATGCAGGGCCTTCTGGAGGGAAGTTCCCTCTTACAGGCTCTCTAAGCTTCCTTCTACCAGCTCCTTTCTACCTCGGGAATCTCTCTACTTTGCTAAGATGAAGTCTTACATAACATACATAGTATAACCCTTATGCCACAAATGCCATATTCAGTTGGGAAAAAGTAATTCACAGCTTTCATATCCATTCCCAGGCAGGGAAATTCTTGTTTTCTCCTTTGTAAATTTTTCTTTTTGAATCACAGTTACAAAGTTGTTCATGATGGGATTTCAGTCATAAATTTTCCAGTATCCATCCCTTCACCAGTATACTTCTTCCACCACAAATAGTCCCAGTTTCCCTCCGTTCCCCACCCCATACCTGCCACTCTGGCAGGCACTTTTCTTCTCTGTCCCTGTCTCTTTCTCTCTTTCCTTGTGGGCCTTACAGTTTGCAATACAGATAATTGAAAGGATATCAGGTATATCCCTTTACCTACTTTCAACACTCAGTTCCTGTCCACAATGATCATTTCCAACTGTTATTGTCACATTGGTGGTAGGGAAATTCTTCAGTAGCAAATACTAGGGGATCATCTTAGAATTTTTCATGTGTTCACCCTTCTTACTTTTCTGTTGTGAGATTCTGTGGTTAAGGATGTTAGCCATGGGTTTCAGGAATGTTGCACGTTTTTAAAAGTCTAGAGTCTTGTGCACTCATGTTATTAGCAACTCGATAGCCAGAAGATGAAAATAGCCCAATTGGCCATCTTTGGGAGAACCAATAAGCAAACAGCATTGAGATAGTGTTCTGCTTTAAATCACTGTATCACTGTCATCCCGTTATTCATTGATTTGCTCAAGCAGGCACCAATAATGTCTGCATTTGTCCTAGCCCTGAGATTTTTAGCAACTTCTCCTTACTAGTCTTTCCCAATGCACCATGAAATCCCATCAATGGACAAGATCCAGAGACTATAAAACAAAGCTCCCAGAAGAGAGTGACAAAGTCTCCTGCCCGCACGCCAGGATGTCTTCACGGGGGCCCCTTGGAGGGAGGCGGGTTAAGTTTCCCTCCCCACCTCAAGCAGAGCCCCACAGCTGAAGACCTCCAGTACCCAGTCTGCTTAAAAAAAGGAAGAAAATTCATCTTTCATTCATTAGGTTAAGTGAAATAATTCAGTCTCAAAGGTACAGCATTATTTCTCTTATATTATGCACTTACTGGGTGTAATTCAGAATGGTATGGAGTGGAATTGAAGTTGCTAGGAGGGTGGTAAAAGGGGAGATTGGGGATCATTGTTTAGTGGGTATAGAGCCACAGTTTGGGAAGATGAAAAATGTCTTGGACATGGAACGTGACAAGAGTTGCAAAGCAATGAAAATAGACATACAACTACTCAATTATACTCTTAAATATGGTTGGTTAAAAATGGCCTGATTTTTGTGATGTAGATTTTACCACAATTAAAAATTAAACAAAACTTTCTGGGGCGAACTTGACCCCAAGATTTCAAATGTCTGACCATGTTTCAAGTTTCATGCAAGATGATGGGAATAGAAAGAAGAGAGCTATAAGTTCCCTTATTTCTGTATATATTTTTTAGGATATAAAGGGAAATTTAATATGTCAAAGTCTTATGGCTACAGGCATAAATTGTTATTAATCAATGATTATTGATTACTTAAAGTAATTGTTTGCTGGATGTGTCTTTTTCAATGGAGTCTTAGTTCCAGTGCTGAGGGAAGACAGAGAGAAAGGAAAAGTTCAAACTCCCTTTTCTGGTTTTCAGTTTTGTTTTAAATAGATTATTTAAAAAAATTTTAAGACTATGATCTGCAATCTTGTTGATATTCATGTTTCAGGAATCTAAGAGCATGATCAGGGGATGAGGGTGCCTACATTTCTGTCCCCATCTCTCACCCTCCCCTACTCTCACCTTTCCACTTAGCAAACTCAGTTCTATAGGTAGACCCTCAGGTTCTGTTATCATTGACCTTTTTTTAAAAAAAATTATTTTATAATTTAGTTCACAATATTTGATTACATTTAATATTCAAACACCAATCCCACCACCATAACACCTTCCCACCACTAAATTCGGGATGTTTCCATCCCAAGCCCCAATACGTGTCCCAAAACACAAACAAAAGAATATATTTTGTGTTGTCTGTTATGAACAACTTCTGAACATGCTTACAAGTGTTCATATAGAAAACAGTGTGAAGATTGTTCTATTTTGGCAGGAGCCATTATGACATTCTATAGGATATTACATAGCACTGTAGCAATGTCCTCCCATTGTTCATCAATTTGCTCGAGCAGGCATCAGTAACGTCTCCATTGTGAGACTTGCTGTTACTGTTTTTGACACATCGAATATTCCATGAGCAACTTGCCAGGCTTTGCCGTGCAGGTGGGATACTCTTGGTAGCTTGCCAGGCTCCCTGAGAGGGGTGGAAGAATTGAACCTGGGCCAGCTGCATGCAAGGCAAACGCCCTACCTGCTGTGCTATCGCTCCAGCCCATATACATATATATATACATATATATATATATATATATTTCCCTCTATGATTGGTTGTCTACTGTCTGAACCCCATCAACTATGGTGTGGCAACTATGGAAAATGGGTAGGGAGTGTCTTGTGATATGTCTTGTGATGTCTGGGGTGCCAAGTGAAAACAGCCGGGCTTGGAGTCAGTGGCATGGCTATGGGGGGGGCCTCATTTTATACTCCCTTCTGGGAGAAGCAGCTGTGGGATCTGGAGGATGGTGGCTGAGGAGATTATCTGGTGCCTGCAGGAGGTGGCTTATGGGAGTGACCCCTGGGTCCCTGGAGACTGGGGGAAACAGGAGAGGGGAAAAAAATCTCTCCTGGGTCCCATTGAGTCCAGAGTTTAAGGCCACAAAGTTCCACAATACCTGGGTTCTGTGGGACTTCACTCAGGTGTGAGGCTCGACCCAAGCATGTAGAAAGTGACCTGGAGCATGGCGGCAGTCAGCTGCTGGGGCTCAGTCCCTTGGGGGCAGGGAGCCCCTCTCTAGGGCACCCTAAGTAAAAACAGCCTGGCGTGGAGTCCGGTAGCATGGCTATGGGGGCCTCATTTTATGCTCTGACTTTTTTTTTGTAAGTAGTTGTGATACTACACATTAAATGCATAGTGTAATCCTTTGAGAGTATTAAAATATACTGATACCCACAACAACTCCCAGAGGCCTGATTATATTGGTTGAGGTGAAGGTGCCCTCTGTCAGAATTGTCAGAAGCTCCCTTGATGATTCTGCTGTGCAGGAATTTAACAGGATGTACATTTTGTCTTATGAACAAGTTTCCTTGCAATTGACTCCCAAAATATTCAGTCTGATGGCCTATGAACAATACTCATTACAGACTTTACCGGCTATTCTTGACCATTTCTAATTAGCATGCAGCACAATGATGTTTATGCATATCATTAAGTTGTCAGATTAACTTCCTTGTAAGTTTTGGTTGTTTTCAACATTTCATTATTAAACTCTGTTCTTGGATGCTCCAGGGAATTAGAGTATCTGCATATATTTAGAAGAGGTAGAAAGCAGGGTTTGTTGAGAGCATGAAATAACAGTAAATGTGATTAAATTGAATTACAACTGTTCTTAGTTCCACGGGCAGTAAGGTAAGAGAGTTGACAGGAAAGAGTCCTGCTTGTTTTCTGATTACCCATGGCCTGACCTTTTCTTTCCATGCTTGTTTCCATGGACTTGTGAGCCTATTAAGGCTTACTTTTCTTGTTGATTTATCACTAAGAAAAATTTGGGAAAGCTAAAATTAGATGTTTACCCTGTTTCTTATCTGTTGTTTCTTAGCTGACAGACATTTTCCACATCAACTCCTGTCTCTGTTCCCAGGATTGGTCAACTAGAAGAATTTTGGATGTCCTTTAGCATTCTTAATTTTGTTGCGTTCCTACCCTTTTAGGCACGATACTAAATTTTTTTTTGTAAAAGTATGAAGAAGTCTAGTTATGTCCTTGAAAGTCACAATCTCTTTGGGGAGATTAAAATAATATTGCAGTCTTGTATTCCGGGAACACAGGAAAGGCAAGGGTGGCGGGGGTGGGAGGGGGATGCTACATTTTTAGGAGTTTTGCGAAAGGGCCTTCCCAAGTACAGAAGGCAGGCCTTAAGCCTCACTTTCAGAGCTGATCCAAATCAAGGGTTTTAAGTTGCTGGGAAGACGCGGACTTATACCAGCAATCGCCATACAGTATGTAATGTAGTGTAAGAGTCGGGTTCTCTTCTCTATGCTTGCTTTAAACTGTCAACTCATTCGATTCTCACAGAAGTCCTATGACCTGTGGACTGTATTTATTGCTGTGAGAACAGATTAACTGGGGCTTTAGGGTTCCACAGATAATAACTAGCAGAATTGGGAATCAACTGTGACATTCTCAGTCCAGCTACTGTGCCCTTACAAGTATGCTTCACAATGTGCTTTTTATTTATGTCTATGAAATCAAGCTATGGAAACAGGCTCACAAGAAATCCCTGTAGATACGAAAGAAGGTAGTGGCTGCTGGCCCCTGCTTTTGGGCAAAGATCCTTAGGCAAAGAAGATTGCAAGAGACATTCTTCATCTGACAAAACAAACTGTGAGAACACCACTAATAAGCGGACCCGAGGAGGAAGATTGAGGGCCCAGCAGAACAAGAACTGTCAGTGGACTTTGACAAATTAAACTTCCTGAAGCAATTTAGAGGACAAGAATTTATAGCTGCAGAGAATGTTGATTATGTCAGTTAGGGATATTAAAGGATTTCAAGAGATTGCTAATGCTGCCACTGACAAGCTTGTATTCAAGACCCAGCCTTATGGGAAGAACTTTGAACTGAGTAGAGGGTCTTGGCTGTGTCTGTTTTTATTTTGCTTTGTGATTTCCAGAACTTTTTCCATTCCATTATTCCCCTCCTCATGTCATATATGCAGTAACTGATCACTGCCAACCACTATTCATGTTGCCATTTACTAAGTATTTACTAGTACTTTATTTTAGTGAATGAGCATAATACACTGTGAAGAAGGTATGATTTCTAGGCTCTAGTCCGAGAGGAGAAAACAGATTCAGAAAAGTTAAGTGAATTGTCACACAGCTAGGAAATGACAGAGTTGGGATTTGAAACTAGGATTTCAGACCCCAAAGCTATACATATATTATTTCTTATGTATTTATTTATTTATTTACTTACTTACTTACTTACTTGAGTCTTGTGCCACACCCAGGGTGCTCAGGACTTACTCCAGGCTCTGCACTCAAGGATCACTCCTGTCGGGTGTGGATGACCATATGGGGTGCCAGGGATCAAACTGGGGTCAGGCAAGAGCAAGGCCAACACCCTCCCCCACTGTGCTATTGTTCTGACCCCACGTATTATTTTAAAATAACTTTTTAATTGTCTACAAATTATAAAGTGAACATATAAATTATAAAGTGAACATATTACTCAACAACAGATTGAGGAATAAAACATTGTCAGCACCTCCAAAGTCTCGCCTGCTCACTTCCAATCTCTACTCATTGTTTGCTCAAAGTCGGCTGCTAGCTGCACTGGTATTGCAAGAGAGGGACAGACATAGAATGATTGCACTCATTTGTGGAATATAAAGTAACATAATATCAGACTAACACCCAAGGACAGTAGACACAAGGGCCAGGAACATTGATCCATGTTTGGAAGCCTGCTTCATGAGCTGGGGGAGAAGGCAGCTGGGATAGAGAAGGGATCACTAAGTCAGTGATGGTTGGAGGGATTGCTCGGGATGGGAGATGTGTGCTGAACGTAGATAAAGGACCAAATGTGATAGCCTCTCAGTATTTATATTGCAAGTTATCATGCCCCAAAGTAAGAGAGAATAAGAAGGAAATTGTCTGCCATAGAGAAAGGGGATTGGATGGGGTGGGGATGGCTGGAGAGATACTTGGGACATTGGTGGTGGAAAATGTGGAGGCACAGGTGTTTAATCATTGTATGAATGAAATTCAATCATGAAAGCTTTGTAAGGATCTCACAGTGATTCAAGTTTATATGTACTTGAATATATGTATTTATATGTATAAAGCAGCCAAAAAAAAAAGGATCCCAGTATTTTTGTTCTTTTCCAACATTCGGTTAGCCATTTTTCATTCTCAGAACTTTTTATTTTGTTCTGCTTTTTTGATTTTTGGCCACTGAACTCCAGGCTCTCTGCTCAGGAATTATTCCTGGCTTTTCTTGAGGGACCGTATGTGGTGCTTCGAAAGGCACCAGGATTTGGGCTGCATATATGTAAATAGCTTTAACCACTGTAAACTTCCCCTGATCCCCCATTTTTGGGCATTAGTACGGCTACACAGATTTTAGAATTAGTTTGTCAATTTTATAAAAAAGATTCTTTGCAACTCAGTGGAATTTGAGTGATCCTGATCAATTTGAATTGAACTAAAAATTCACAGTCTTTGAGTCAAAAATCTGGTATGTGCCTTGATTCATTCAGATTTTCTTTAATTTCTCTTAATAGTACCACAGTAGCTGGTTGTTGTTGATTTTTTCATGTTTTCAACTGATAATATATTATTATTTTTAGTTACTTGATGCTGGACTATAGAAATACAGTTGAATAATTTTAGTGATGATAATCAGTAAGATTACTTAAATTCCTTGTTAACTTTGATAGTAATCTTTTCTCTTTTTTTCTTTGCTCTGCTCTCAGTGATCATTCCTGGAAGGAATTGGGGATTTACACAGATTGCCAGGAATTGAACCTAGGTGGCCACACTCAATGCAAGCACTCTACTTGCTGCACTCTCTAGCCCTGAAAAATTTCTTTTTAATCTAAACTTGTTAATTTACTCAGATTTATGATTCAAGGTCAAAATGAAGTGTCCCACTTCTGCTGTCTTAAAGGAAGTTTTAGATACATGACTATGTGATACAAAATCCTATTTTTGCTTTGTTGTATAAATATCTTTTTTCATCAGATTAAGAAAAGTCCCTCCTCCTGAGTTGAGCTCTTTATAAAAGTTAAGAACTCTAAGTAGGTGTGCAGTTTGATTGAATTCCTTCTTGTGGTCAGAGTCCTAGTACAGAGTGAAGGCATCTATCTTGCAGTGACTGACCCCTGTGCATTACTGTGCAGCTCTGGATGGCAGCGAGCACTGCTGAGGAGCCTTCAGTAACCCCCCAGTATAGGACTGCAGGCCATGAGCAACCTCACCACCTCAGGTCCAAACACAGAACCACCAGCCCAGTTGGGGTGAGGGGACCCCTGGCTGTGAGGGAACCCCTGGCCTCCTGAGCACTGTGGGGAGGGGTACCCTGAACCACCCCAAGTACTTTCTTTTATAATATAAGAATTGAGTTTTTCTCCCCTCCTCCCATAAGGTTAATTACATTGATTTTTAGCTTGAATTATAATACTTACCTCTCATACTTATTTTTGAGTTTGACTTTTACATCATCATGAGGAATATTAATTTTGAATTACCTTTCTTGTAATGTAGGTTTTGGCATCAGGCTTTCCCAGAACTATGAAATATTTGGGTAAAAGACTTTTTAATTTTTTAGTAAAATAACACATAGCATTAACAATATTTTCTTTAATACATCGAATACTTAGTAATCATGTCATCTGGATCTGTATTTTTTTGTAAGGTAGTTTTTATTTAATTTTTGCTTTGCCAATTCAACTTGCATTTTTGGAGTTAGATTTGGTATGCTTGATGCTTCAAAGAGTTTTTTATTCCATATAAAATTTTTAAATATTTTAAAATATCATAAGATTTCTTTTTGCATATATATAATATATAATTATTTTTTCTTATTTTCAAAGTTGTTATTTAAACTGTTTTTCAAAGTTGTTATTTAAACATTTTTCTACTTTCTTGTCAGGGATTTATCCATTCTATTTATTTTTCAAATAAATTATTTTGGACAATGATGTTTCTCTTCTTTGAATGTTTTTTCATTTCTTTTTCTGTAACTTTGTTTTTTCTTTTTTTGTTGTTTTCTTTTGAGTTTTGGGTTACACCCGGGAGTGCACAGGGTTTATTCCTGGCTCTGATCTCAGGAGTTACTCCTGGCGGTGCTCAGGGGACCATATGGGATGCAGGGAATCGAACCCGGGTTGGCCGAGTGCAAGGCAAACGCCCTACCCACTGTACTATCACTCCAGCCCCTTCTTTTCTTTTTTAAACTTTTCCTTTTTTAAATTTTTCTTTCCCTTTATAGTTACCTTTCTTTTTCTTGGTCTTTGAATTGGTACAAAACAAAGACATTTGTAATCTTTCTTCTATTCTGTTATAGCTACTTAAAGCTATACATTTTTCTTTAGAATTGACTTCACTGTTTTCACAAGTTTGAAATTGTTCTGGTTATTTATTCAATAAATCTGACTTCCTGTTTGATGTATTTTTTAATCAAAGGGCTATTTAGAAGTTCTTGCTCGATAGCCAACAATTTGAAAAATTTCTGAATACTTTTTCAGTTTTGACTTCTAGTTTATACCTACTGTACTCAATAAATATAATCTGTCTTATTCTGTCCTGTGAAATTGAGATTTGCTTTTCATGGTCCACTATATGGTCAGTTTTCATGTACACTCGAAAAGAATGTATATTCTGAATTTGTTGAATACAGTCTTTCAAACTATTAATGGTATAAAGAGAGATGCAATATTTGAGGTGTATATCCTGTTCTGAGCACTGAGGATGAAGTCTTAAGAAAGAAGGAAATTTTATACAAGACTTCTTCTGTTTCCTTTATCTAGCTTAATGATCCATAGATAAGATAAATGAAGGAAGCATCATCTATGAAATTTTACATTGTGTTTGAAAACTTTCTATGTAGAAAAAAAATCACCAATTGTTAAATAATAAATCTAGTCTGAATTAAAGAAATAAACATGAAAAAATCCTATTAAAATAGTGCTGAATTTGAGCAAATAAATTGTGCAGTCAAAAATATTGTGCAGATATCTTTACTGAGCTTAAATGGCAATTTTTTTCCAGTTCAGTAGTTCTATGATTTGTATATATGTTAATTAAATATTTGAATTTTTGGTAATGAACTCTGGGAAATTATTTTGAGCTACTTCTTTCTCTGAAAAAAAAAAGGCATGTGGACAAATGAACCTTGGATTTGGAGAAAGCTGTGAGGCAGGAATATAAATCTGTCTAATCGAGACATACTAAGAATGAAAACCTATAAACCCAAGTAAACTACCACCATAAGCCCCCTCATGGCATGAAAGCTAAGGACCCCCAAGGGAGCTAATTTACTCATCTCAGAAGAGGTACTCAAAAGAGTGAAAGTAGCTCAGACTTCACACTGCATACTTAGGCTTGTTTGTTTGGTTTTGGGGCCATCCCTGCAGTGCTCAGATCGACTCCTGGCTCTGTGCTCAGGGATCATTCATGGCAGGTTCAAGGGATATTGGGGAAGGCATAATGTAGTGCTGGAAACTGAACCCTGGTCAGGCACGTGCAATCAAGTGCCTTACCTGCTGTATTATCTCTCTGGCCCTTACAGACAAAGGTTTAAGAAATAAGTTGTTTCTTATCTTTTGGTTGACTATGCTATACAATAGGAATAGTAATTATCTTTCACAATGGGAATGAGGATTAAATAAGATATAAAATAACTAGTACCACAGTGCTATCTGTGCTTGTGTGGATACAGTGAATACTGTGTCTTAGTCTCTTGAATATTCCTCTTTGTATCTGTCATATGCACATGTTTTTCATCTAGAAATCATGTAATCTGTAATGCATCTAGGCTTCCTGAGAGTTCTACATTTGTAACCTTATCAGGAGTAGTAAGGGTAGTAATAATTACCATAATCATAGGAATGTTCAGAAATGTTTCTTCAGCTTTTATATGTAAAATGTGATAATTGCAAGGGGAAGACATTTAGTGGACTAGAAAAAAAAAGCAGAAATGTGAATCTGAAGAGCAAAATATGGATCTTCATTATAACTAACATTTCTTTTGTTATTCCAGTGAGAAGAAGCTCATTACCGATGCCCTTAATAAAAATCAGTTTCTGAAGAGGCTAGATCCTCAGCAGATCAAAGACATGGTGGAATGCATGTATGGAAGAAATTACCAGCAAGGGAGTTACATTATTAAGCAAGGAGAACCAGGAAACCATATTTTTGTACTGGCAGGTAGGTTTTAGATTTTTTTCCAATACTCATACAACAAATGTTTTGCTAATATTTTTTGTGAACATTTATAAAAACACAGAATATTTTGTCCTATTTGTTGAAAATGTAACAGAACAAGCTATGAAATCGTAACATGATTGATTCAATCACAGTGATTTTTTTTTTACTGTTTACTGAATGCTTTCTACATGTCATTTTGAGCACTTAATAGATCTCATTTCATCTCACCAACTCTGTTGGACTAGGGTTGTTATCTCCATGTTACTATTATTTCTAAGAAGTTAAGTAACTTAACCAAGACCACACAGCATCTGATGGTAGAGGCAGATGCAGATCTTGGCAATCTTACTCAGGAGCTACACTTTGAATCATGGTATCATTATTCAACAGCTAGCAAAAATATTTATATTCAGTGTACTGCTGCTTATGTTGACACATTTTTAGGTAGTTGATCCAGGGGAAAAGAAAAAAAAGTTATTTGGAGGGTTCTGCAAAGTATTTTGGCTACATACACAAATATTCATAAAATAAATATCATTATAATATTTGATAAATTTTATAAATGCAGGTATTAAAGATATGATTTAGGTATGTTTAATCAATAGACAAATAGAAAATTTTGAGATTATAGGCTAGAGAGATAGCTCACTGAAAATGTTTACACATTGGAACAGTCTCCAATGCTTAGCTAGCCAAAGGATTTATTTTTCAAATTTGAATATTTTATAGAACTGCTCCTTCCCTCTCCCCACAAATTTTACATATTGAAGCAAGAAGTTATTTGAAAAAGACTTGCTTATGGTTATTGAGTCTCTTGTCAAATTTTTTAATTGCCTCAATTTGTTGAGTCTTACTGGAAATGGTTGACTAGACAGACTGTTCCCTGAGAAATGCTATAATCTCTGTTTGGTATTGTAGTTCCTGATGGCCTAAGCAAAACCTAGATGATCCTTGTTTTCTTTTGGGCAGAAGTCACCTGTCGAAACAAATTAAACAACACTCTAGGTACAGCATATAAGAAATTGCTTTCACATACTGATTTTCTAAACTTTTAGGTTTTGTAATTATTGGTTGCTGATAGCTGATATACATCTTTTCTATTTTCAAGAAATTTTTCTACCGAAGAAGTCAATTATAATCCTGATTTAGTAACCTTCAAGAGCAGTTTTTTTCTTCTTTCTATGCTTCACTTCTGCTTTAGCAACAATAGAATATTCTGGTAGGAGAAGATAGGTCATAAAGTCAATAAATATTTATGGAGTCTGCTAGGAAAGGATGAGACACTGATGCCAGGCTATTTTGTTCCTTGCCAGTAACTCTGATGAAAGGCTCAGGGAGAGAAGTGTTTGAACTCAAGTCAGCATCAATACAGCCATTGAAATGAAGGCGAGAGCACACAGCAAAATGAAAATTGAACACTTCTTGCTTGAATTAATTATGGCATTATTTAAGGACTATATTGCTTGATTTAAAAAAGGAGCAAATTTACTTGTTAAGTAAAATCTTACTCATAAAATCGTCTTACTAGCAAATAGTAAAAGCATAATTAGCTTAAGCTTTTGGTATTTCACATAATTCTTCAGTTTTGTTCAAATTCTGTGGTCCAACATCATTAGGAAATAAAACACTTGAAATGTATTAAGATCCATGATATACACTTCATAGACTCAGTAAGTGATTTTCATGAAATAAAATATAGTTGTAATGAGAAATTATTAAATTGACATCTCATCTGTAGTACTTGGAGTTGAAACAGAGCTTATTTTTTACTAGATATAACTAGAATTCTGCCAGGGTATGTGTCTTTTCTGTTTCATTCACTCTCACGCTATCTCTCTGGCAGCTGGCCCAGTTTCTGGGATAAATAGGCACTTAAATCAGATTTGTTGAGTGAATGGATGGATAGAATTGACTCAGCAGCACAGTGCTGAATTAGAAAAAGAAACGCTGGGTAAAGATAAAAGCTGGGTAAGGAAACGTAAATGACCACGTTCTCTTATCTCCTGTCTAGAAATATAGGACATTTTTGTCTATGATTTTCATTAGGTAAGGTTTTATTTGCATTTCTTTGAAGGGAAAGAAAAATCTTCCAGAGCAAAAGGAATTGTGAAGTGGCTGTCTAAATGTATGTCTGTCCTTCCCCTCATCCTTTGGCCTAGATGAAGATTTGTGTAAAACATGCTTCTTTTTTTATATAGAGCTTTATTTATTTGGAGCAGTTTTAGGTTTACAAGAAAATTGAAAGAAGGAACAGATTTCCCAAATATCTCCTGCCCCCACATATCTGGAGCCTCCTCCATTTATCCACATTACTCATCTGAATGGGACACTTTTTTTTTTTTAAACCAAGTATCAACCTACATTAACACATTGTAATCACCCAAAGGCTATATTTAGTGTTCTGCATACTATGGGATATTTTTTCCTGCTGTTTTAAAGTTTTTTGGTTTTGAGGTCACACCTGGCTGTGCTCAGGTCTTACTCCTGGCTCCGTGTTCAGGAATCAGGGACCATATTGAGTACAGCCCAGGTCAGCCGCATGCAAGGGCAGCACCTTCCGTGCTACACTCTCTCTCCGGCCATCGCATACTATAGAATTATAGGTTTGGACAAATGCATAATGGCATATCTTTTTAATATCCTACACATCATGGTGGGCTGGAACGATAGCACAGCAGGTGGGACGATTGACTTATATGCGGCCAATCCAGGTTCGATTCCTCCACCCCTCTCAGAGAGCCTGGCAAGCTACTGAGAGTATCCTGCCCACACGGCAAAGCCTGGCAAGCTACCCATGGCGTATTCAATATGCCAAAAACAGTTACAACAAGTCTCACAATGGAGACGTTACTGGTGCCTGCTCAAGCAAATCGATGAACAACAGGAGGACAGTGCTTCAGGGCAGTGCAGTGCTACACATCATGGTATTTTCAGTTGCCCTAAAAATCTTGGGTGTTCCAGAATAAGGGTATGTTCAGTAGAGGAGCTCTTGATTTGCGTGGTGGAAGTTCTAGGTTGTTCTAGCACAGCTGGCACCCCCCAGGCAGCTGTGAATGGTCTTTTTTTGTCTCTGTATTTCCTCTTTTTCAGAATGTTATCTGGATAGCCTTTTCAGATTTCTTTCACTTAGTGCTAAACCTTTATGGTTTCTTCATGCCTTTTTATGGCCTTTTTATGTCATCAATTCTCTTTAGTACTAATATTCTGTTACCTAGAGAGATTATGTATACATTTGTCTACTGAAAGAAATTTTAGTTATTTCAAAGTTTTAGGCTTTTATTTTAGGGGAACTGGTAACTCTTTAGTAGTGCTGGAGACCATTGGGGCGACACCCAGTACTGCTTAGGAGGCCACATAGAGTGAAGTGTTGAACTCAGGGACCTCCATTCCAGCCCTGTGAGCTAACCACCACTCCACCCCCGTTTTGACACTTATGAATTAATCGACTGTGAATATCCATGTGCAGGCTTTTGTGTAGAGCTAAGTTTTTAACTCCTTTGAATAAATGCTAATAAACTTAATCTCTAGGTTGTATGATTGTATGGGTGTATGCTGTATGGTAAGAACATATTTACTTTTGTAAGAGAACTACTACTAAATTGGTTGCACGTTTTAACTTTTCTACCAGTATTACGATGGCATCAAATCCTCAACATTTGCTGGTATCAGTGTTCTAGAACTTGGTCATTTTAATAGGTGTTAAGAATAAAATTATTATTTTAAATATTATTTAACTTTAAATTATTTAAAAATATTATTTAAATTTACCTGAAAAATATATGCGGTACACTGTTTCATATTTGACATCTGTGTGTTTACTTTAACGAGTGTTAAAGTCTTTGGCCTGTTTTTAACAATGTGGCTATTGAGGTTGTGTGATGTGTATTTGTTTGTTTGTTTGTTTGTTCATTTTAAGTGGAGTTACTCAAAGTCACATGAAGTCAATAACTAGAAAGAACTAAGCAGACTGACTTTAGGGTGCCTGCATTTCTTAATTATCACAAGTCAGACCCTACAAGAGAAATGGCTTCATGTCCTATGTTTGTCATAGGGGAGAATGAATTAACAGGGCCTAACTATCCACTGCTTCAGAGCGAGAACTTTGTAACGGTGATGATAATATTATTAGCAACTGTTCTGACAAAGCATTTACTATGTGCTTTTGCTATACATGATTCTGGGTCCTATACCTATATTAACTTACTTAACTTTCACAACATCTGTATGTTACCATTATTACCCCATTTTATCAGTGAGGAAACTCAGGCAGAATAACTCAAGATAAAACAAGTGATACTAAGTGGTAGAAATTGATTCAGACTGTACTCTTAACCACTTTATTCTTTTTTGTTTAAGATATCTTACCAGTTTATGCTTTGTGTACTTTCTAATTAAAAAAAATGATGTATAGAATCCAGGTAGATTTTTGACTGTTTCTCACAATTTCTTCCTGATAGAGGGCCGACTCGAGGTGTTCCAAGGGGAGAAATTCCTCTCAGCCATCCCTCTATGGACCACGTTTGGGGAACTGGCCATTTTATACAACTGCACAAGGACTGCCTCTGTGAAAGGTAACAGGAAATGAAGGGCGGATGTTTGAATTGATGCACAGCATTAAAGGCTAACTGGCCAAGTCAGTGTTTTGTGCCCAAAATCTCATTAGTAAAATGTTGGGCTAATGAAGATTTTTCTACTGAAGAACTTGTGAAAGTAATTGAGGCTTTATAGAACTCTTCTATCAGACACCTGTCTATAAAATAACAAAATGAACTTAAATGGAATGATTTAAATATTTGTCTGACCTACCACTTTTCTTTTTTAAATTTTACTGTGCAAATTTCTGCCTTTGATTCATCCACAATATGTACTTTCTCCTCTGTCTAAGAGGTCCTGACAATATTATAAACCAGAAAATCAATTAACTAACAAAATGTATAAGTTCCAAAAAGAATGTGAATTAATTAGAGTTTTCATGGATGACTTTGGGGAGTTTAATTGATTCTCTCTAGATTTATGCTTCCATTTACTTTATTCATTCATGGGGGTTTTAGGTTTTCTTCTGAATTATTTAGATATGTTGCTTTCTGTGTTTGGAACTTAGTTATAGTCGCAGCAATGTTGTCCTACTTAATAAAAATGCAGATTCTAGAGCTTTACTCCAAACCTGAATCAGAATTTCTGGCAGTCTGACCCAAGGACCTGTATTTTTAACAAGAATACCTAGATAATTTAAATTTATTGTAAAATTTAATAAGCCAGAATATTGGACTTTGTCATGTAGTCTCTCATTACTCCTTTGGAAATATCTAAAACAGATTTTCAGAGTTGCTTCTTCTGTACTTTGTGCTTTTTACATTATATTCTTGATTTTGAGTTTGCTTAATTTCTTTCGAAATAATTGTATACATTTTATACCGAAGTAACCATAGAGATCCTTAAAATATATTGGTTTTCATTAGCAACACTGTCTAAACAAAAGATATAAAAGCCCACTTACAGAATGGCATATATCAAAAAGTCTAGAAATAACTAGTGTTGTCAGAGATGTTTTGAAAAAGGAACACTCATTTGCTGTTGGTGAGAATGTCATCTGGTTCAACCTCTGTGGAAAGCAGTATGGATATTTCTCAAAAGAAGTAAGACTAGAATTTTCATAAGGTCCTGCAATACTACTTCAGAGTTGATTGGTCCACAGAACTGAGTTTACGAGGGAGAAAGGGGTTGCAGGGGGAGGACGAGATTGGGTGGGAGGGATCTTTGGGACAATGGTGGAGGAAAGTGGTCCTAATAGGTGGGTGTGGTGTTGAAATAATGTATGAATAAAAATGTAAATGGACAAAAAAGTAAAAAACTTCAAGTACACACACACACACACACACACACACACACACACACATATACAGATCTTTAACTTTCAACTATAGGCGTGTAATGTCTTCACTCTGCATAGGTATAGGCTGACTAGTTTTCTCTTATATCACATCACAAACCTTAAAAACATCCTGATGATGTAACAAGTAATTGGGGATTACAAACTAATTCCAATATCAGTCTAAGCAAAACATAATTAGAAAAAAAATTATTTGCTACTTAATTCCAAATCATGGCTCACTTCAAAGCCAAAAAATATTTTATAAAATTACCTACTGTTTATATCATGGTTTCCTTCTACTGCCATGTACTTGTTAAAAGAATACAGCTTCCAAAAAACATATCTTTTTCTGAGAATATATAACACACAACTTGAGAGAATTTTTTGAAATGTTTAAGTGGGGTGATTAAACATTTTTATCACTTTCTTGATTTCTACAAAGCTGTTACCAATGTTAAAACTTGGGCACTGGATCGAGAGGTATTCCAGAACATAATGAGAAGAACAGCTCAAGCTAGAGATGAACAGTACAGAAACTTCCTCAGAAGGTAAGAAAGAGACATTGAAAGACCAGAAAGTGTGGTAGTCATATCACAGTTATAATGGTTCTATCGGAATAATTATTTTACGACAGGTCTTTCTCATTTGTTTTCCACATAATTAAGGAACAGAACTATCCTTGTATTTAATATTACTCTATACGAAAGTTTTTTATTTAACTCGCATCAGGTTTATGCCTCGATTAACTTCTTCCACTAGTTTTGCCCTTGATTGATCCTATTATGGTATAGAAAAAAATGTGTGAAGTGTTCTAAAATATTGTTCACTTTGAAAGTCATTCTATAATTTGGAAATGGATAACAAAATACCATCTTCTTACAATGCTTTACTTAGACTAATATTAAAGTTGATTAATTTTACAATAGCACAGCGGGTAGGGCGTTCGCCTTGCATATGGCCAACCCAGTTTGATTCCTCCGCCCCTCTCGGAGAGCCCAGCAAGCTACTGAGAGTATCTGGCCCGCATGGCAGAAATTGGAAAGCTACCCGTGGTGTATTCGATATGCCAAAAACAATAACAACAAGTCTCACAATGGAGACGTTACTGGTGCCTGCTTGAGCAAATCAATGAACAATGGGACAACACACAGTGCTATACTTGTTTTAACTGAGGCATTCTATTTCAATTCCTTATCCACAATATCTTCTATGATATTGCTACTATTAATTTGGGCACCATGAATTACAATAGTATAAATATTAATGTTTTAAGAATATGGAGCGATAGCACAGCGGGTAGGGCGTTCGCCTTACAAGCGGCCAACATGGCCAACCCGAGTTCGATTCCTCCGCCCCTCTCGGAGAGCCCAGCAAGCTACCGAGAGTATTGGATATGCCAGACACAGTAACAACAAAGTCTCCAATGGAGACGTTACTGGGCCCACTCGAGCAAATCGATGATCAAAGAATATAGTGTTGCTATGCAGAAAAACTATTATTTATAGCAAATTAACTTGCAAAAATGTTACTATGCTTATCTCGATGACATTGATCCTGGCATGAGAACTGTATTGTACCCTTTTAAAGTTAGTTTATTTATAGAGAAACAAATATCTATGTGACTGAAAAGGTACACATGTAAATTTTTAGAAAAAAATATGGTCAATTTATGCTATTTCAGTGTTTTGGGGGAATTTTACAAGTTTAAAGCTGCAGTATATATACTAATTAGTGCCTGTGATAACTGGTAATAATAAAGTATTATATGATTTTCAAGAATAAATTTGAATCTCTTTTCATGTATAGTGATGTTTTTCTTGCATAACTAGCTTGCAAAGCCAATGATTTCCATGCCGTATAGTTTATTGCATTTATTGGGAACAAGCACATTGTTAATCAGTAAAACATCACTGGCACTTAAAATTTCTATAAAAAAGCTTGCTGATTCACCCTTTTTGAGATAATACTGACTCATAGTAGAGGGCTGCGATAATAAAATGAGGTGTTTTACTTAGACGCCAACCACTGCATTGTGGATTCTATATACTTGAATGGGATCTCAAAATCTAACAGCTGAGCACTGCACCTCAACATTTAAAGCTAATTTACTAAACTTATGCAAGGATCAAAAAGTAAATAAGCTACCACCCATGTTTGCATTTGAATAGCCCAGATAAAACTTGAATTAACAGGCAACAGGCTGACCAGTGGAATCTGACTTGTTCTGTCATTATGGACTGAGTTCAGAGTATTTACCTGTAAATTCCTTCCTTCCTTCACTCTGTTACCTCATTCACACATTCATTCAACAAGCATTTAAGACAGACCCTAATCATTATCCACTTAGCAGTAAGTAAAATAAACCTGATCTCTGTCATCATAAGAACAATTTTTTCCTTCATATCATCTTCCTCCAATTCCCAAATGTCATAGATTAATAGGAGAGAATTTTCACTAACCCTCCTTGGCCTAGTTTGGGTCAGAGCTACAACTTTCATGGTTGGCATGTTCATCCAAGACAAGCCCTACCACCTCTCATTAGTAGAGGGAAGTAAAAGAGAAACATTTTTTTTATTAATAGTATACAATAGGCTATTATACATTTGCACCTTTTTATTATGAAATATGTGATGCATTCATAAAATATATATAGCACTTATCTGAGTTATAAAACACAACCAAATGAACACCATCAAGCTAGGTCCAACCTGGGAAGTCAGCAATGAGCCATGTTGGATTTATCCAGATTTCTCCTTATTATTTCCAACATTTCCAGTCCCTCGTCTTAGGACAGTTAGAGCATCAAGTTCAACAATCATTCTATCATTATCTTGATATTCTCTTATTTTACTCATAGCAGGATAGCCTATTTTTGAGCATCCTAAAAAATGGTGTTATTTTTGCAATTAATTTTTTTTATTCAATGTTCTTCTCTAAGGTTCATCCTTTTGAGTTTCAGTTCAAAGTTGATCAGTGTAGTCATCTGCCCTGTTGGAGAATTCCATCATCTGCCTTAATAACTGTAGTGTATTATTTGTTGGGGCAATTCAATGTCATGCAGTTATACAAAATTTTTGTGCAAACATCTTTATATGCATCTTTCCATGCTTGTACACATGTGACAGTCCAGATATCTGCTTTCAAAAATCAAATCCAGTTGTGTATTTTTGGAGTAGTTTCATTTTTTCCTTCAGTCGTGTCATTTTAGATAATAACAAAAATGTATTTATCGTATAGTTTCTTATGTTGTGTCCTGAGTAAAAATGGACAAAGTAGAATAGCAAATCTCTTTGATAACTATTAATCATATTGATGATATTGATATGATATTATGATGATATGATATTAATCATATTGAGTGGAATTTTTGATTCAAAATATAGTACTTTTTAGAATTCCATTTCACTCTGTATATTACTATCATTATCTGTAAAAACGTTTCTGTTAAAAAACTGGCCATAATAAATTCTAACTGACAGAATAGTATGGCTAATAATCAGCTATCATTTGAATGCTGATTGCTGCATTCTCCCTGGATATCAATTTTATTTGATTATGAGAGTTTAGATGAAATTTTATACTTCTCTGAAAGTAGAACTCTTCACCGATTCTAACAGAGTTTTTAAAAATTATTCTTATTAAGACATGGTCATTTACAAAGTTGTTCATAATAGGGTTGTTTTAGGAAAACAGTGTTCACACACTAATCTCAACACCAGTGTGATCTTTTTTTTCACCAAAGTCCCCAAGTTTTCTTCCAACCCCCCCAGCTGCCCACATTGGAGGCATTACAACAAATTTATTCATATTGCTTGTTCACACAAAACTTAAAGGAATGAAAAATAGAATTATTAGAAAATACATCAGTAAAAATCAGTTTGTGATGATCGATTATATATGATTTTACCGTATGTTAATAACAAAATTTAAATCATTCAACACAATATATTAATGTCTATTCTCATTTTTATAAATGAGTTTTCAATTCTGGCACCTAAAATATATTGCATTCAGTAGTTTTTTTGTACTTAGTCTTAGTGTGATAATTATCAGGTCTTCCTTATTATTAAAGGTAAAGGTAAGGTAAAGGCCCTCCCGTTGATCGTCGATTTGCTCGAGCGGGCCCAGTAACGTCTCCATTGGAGACTTTGTTGTTACTGTGTCTGGCATATCGAATACTCTCGGTAGCTTGCCGGGCTCTCCGAGAGGGGCAGAGGAATCGAATTCGGGTCGGCCATGTTGGCCGCTTGTAAGGCGAACGCCCTACCCGCTGTGCTATCGCTCCAGCCATCCTTCTTATTAATAAAAGCTTATTTTTTAAAAATTCTGTGCCAATGTATTTTAGAGCTTATATGAAATACTTAAAACCTACAGATGTAAAGCTTAGTAAGAATGAAGCAAATAAAGAAAATTTAAAGAAAAATCTAAATAGGCCTGTAAAAGTACCAAGTGTTCTAAGAAAGGAAAAAATAGGTTTTACATTAGAAAGTATTATATAATGGATACTGTTTGAATATCTGCATCAAAAGTAAAAGCTTGCAATAAAAGTCTTTCTGTATATGTAAAGAAACTGATCATCGTCAATATAAATGAGATTCTAATTTATTATTGGAAATATGTAAAAATCCCTTAGCAAACTAGGAGTAAACATACCTAGTAGAGGGTTACAATAAGCATCATGAGTGAGTGACATATTTAGTGCTGGCATATTTGTCCTATCCAAAAAAAAAAGGGGGGGGGGATTTTGTGATGTTGGAAACACTTTTCCAAAAATGTTTACTTTCAAAACAAGCAGTAAAAATTAAAATCAAATTTTTTCCTGAACAGAAAATATGTGATCTCTTTCCTTTATGGTATCTTACTACTTTATAAAAAATTTTTTTTATTAATTAATTCATTTATTTTGAATACCCATCCCTCCACCCGTGACCATTTTCGACCACCTCGGATCCCAGTATCCCTCACACCTCCCACCCTCCCCTCATTCCATCCTGACTTTGCGGCAGGGCATTCTCTTTTGTTCTCTCTCTCCCATTGGGTGTTGTGGCCTGTATAAGAGTTAATCCTGGTTTTCAGGGAGAAACGTTGGATGATGTACTTTCCTTTGATTACCTTGCATATAGGGAGATGTCGCGCGGTTGCTTATGCGGCCGCGCAGTTTGGAGTAAAAGTCCTAGTTCCCGCATATTCGAGCTATGCTTGTAGAGGCTCATGGTCACCAGGGTTCTATCTGGAGGAGGCGGGATGCGGCACCTACCCCATCTGGGACTTCCCGGTGATCTCAGCTCTCTTCAGGACCTAGTGCATTCTCCGGGAGCTGTGGAGCCTCCTCGCAGCCTTTCTTCTCTGTGGCTGTGTGCTGTAAAGATCTAAAAAATTGTTTTTGATAGATGTCTGTGATCATGTAATTTGTAATTTCATTGTATTTAGATTTGATTATTAGTGTGTGATATAGTTAAGGATTTACTTTGAGATAACTAATATGCATTTTATGTTTATATTCATGCAAAGACTTTGAATCTGCAGATATATCTGCATTTATAGTTTAATTCAGGATACTAACTAAAGATTTCATTTTAATTTTGAAGTGTTTCCTTGCTGAAGAATTTACCTGAAGATAAGCTAGCCAAGATCATTGACTGCTTGGAAGTGGTAAGAAATTCCAAATTAAAAAAAAAATTTATTAAAAGATTACATCATCCACTGATTGCTAGCACCAGAAATGAATTTAGAGATCTGCAGAGACCAGTAACCATTCCTATTGTGAAAAAGCTTAGGCTAATTCACACTCTTCTGAAATGTAAAAAAGGAGTTGGGTTCGCACATGCAGAGTGACATTTGATTTACATATTTTTGTCTTTTTAGTATTTTTGAAACTAAACTGTCTGACTCAAGAGGCATTCAATTTTCTGCAATTAACATGACAATTCCTTACAGAAAGTTCATAATACAAAGGAGTCAGTAATGCATAATTAGCAAATGGATTAGAGAAAGAGGATATTGGGGCTTTTGGTGACAGGTTTTTGAATCAGGTTATGAAAGACCTCCCCGCTGCACCCCAGTGGTGAAAATGCTACACCAGGAGAAGACATTTTAAAAGTCACACTTACAAATCAATTTACCTATTTTAACATCTCAGGAAAACTGGCATATTGGCATGTATTCAGAAGCATTACCCAGATGGTTGGTTCTAACCCAAGATTAGTTAATTCTTTTCATGAATAATGCTCTTCTAACTTGTACCTTGGATTCTAATGATATGCATAATATGAAACCTCTTCAGATTTCAGAGATTAAAATTCAAAGCAAATAACCTTTCCCTAACTTTTGGGGGATTCAATTTCATAGAAAGGAAAATGGCTTTTACGGAAGGTAAGGAATAACCAAAGAGTCCCATGAAGACTTGAAACCTTTATAAAGCTGTTCTCAGTAGGAGACAGAAAATAGCCTGAAAGACTGATTATTGACAGAGTCATACCTTTGTCAATCACAATATATAATGTAAACTAATATCTGTTGAGAAAAGAACCCTGATCATTGTATCCTTAAGTGTAAGTGACACCAGTAATGTTACCATTTACAGTCGTGGAAGTCATCCAGCAATTTATCAAGGATCAGCTAGGGTGACACAGAGCGGCTGTGTGTCCCAAGAGTGTTCTGATATGAAGTCATTTTCCAGAGGACTTTTGCCCCCTATCTCTCAGGATTTTCCCCAATGTAACACTACCCAATAACAGATGTTACAAATTAATAATTCATCCTAATTTCTGAGTGTTTCTTAAGCAAGAGAGGCCCTATATATTTTTTGTTAACTGAAGAAATCTGCTTTTAATATAATACTAATAGAGTAGATTCACTAGAGGGGAATTCCAGGAGGGCAATAAATATTATCACAATTTAGTGTTATGAAAAATAAATGACAAATTAGGCATGTATACCATAGCCACAAGCAAGCGCTGTAGAATATATAGATGAGGGCCTCCAAATTGGGTATTATTTAAAATAAAATTCAAGTTTGCAAGCTCATTTTTTGAAATACCCTAGAAAGACTTTATTATATCAGCATTCATGGACACTAGCATGGTTATAAAGTGCTCTTTATGCGTACCTGGCAAACAAATGTATCTGTGTAACGTGTGTGAAAATTCTCAAATGCGGAACGTGATTAACAAGGGAGTGAGGCTCTATTTAACTCTAAGAAAAAAGCATAATTTGATCACCATAACTCGGACTAATCGCCCATCAACACGGTCCTGACAACAGCCCGTCACTTAGGGATGGGAGTTCTGACAGCTTGCCCAGATGAGTTCCAAGACCAGCTGTCCTGCAAACTGGTTTCATAATCATTGAGAAAAGCAGGCTGAATCTGGCAGGTTGTGTGGGAATTGATTCGAGAAGGTTTTGTTTTGTTTTGTTTTGTTCTGTTCTCAGGGCGAGGGTGGGAGGCTACAATTACCTACCACCAAGAAGATAATATGTTATGTTTATTAAGAGTGTTAAATTCCTAGTTCAAATGTTTCTCACTGTGCAGTGTTCCAGTAGCTTGCGTCACTGTCACCTAAATCACCAAGACACTTCTAGGGGCAAACACCACTTTGAAGCCTTTTCTCTTCATCTGTGGAACGTGTAAGTGGGAATTGTGCCAACATATTCACCAGTGGGCTTTAAGAGTTAACAAATGAGCATCATAATGGAAGATACAGAATTTGAGTGCCATGTAACTATGATGATAATGAAAGTGATAATGACACATCTGCACCTGGCAGTGAGTGGTAGGGAAGACAGGAGTGGATGCAGTTCCAGCTCCCATGCTCAGGACTCAATCCAGGAAGCATGAGATTTGACTGTGGTAGTTTGCAAAGTCACCTGAGTCTGTTACTGAGCTTTGGTATTTGGCCCAGGGTCCTTGCAACTCCAATTCCATCATTTCTGATTGT
Organism: Sorex fumeus; assembly: GCF_029834395.1. Taxonomy (NCBI): domain Eukaryota; kingdom Metazoa; phylum Chordata; class Mammalia; order Eulipotyphla; family Soricidae; genus Sorex; species Sorex fumeus. The sequence continues at coordinate 7,743,092 of NW_026606070.1, forward strand.
AGAGGTAGAGTAGGAGGTGAGTGGAGTGGTGTGGAATGCTCTCCTCCTTATCCGGATCACCTGCCGTGAGCACTAGGGGAATGCTTAGGTCAGCCATGACCTCAGAGTACATGGAGAAGAAATGCAGTAAAGAAAAGAAATCAGAAATTGAGGGGTAAAGTAAGAAAAGCAGGAACCAGAGAGACAGGGGTCAAGGGTAGGTTGGTCATGCATTACCTGTAGATCCAGACCACCAAACCAGCATTGGAAACGTGAGATCCAAACTAGAACAACCAAACAAAAATGTGCCTTTCAAGGAGACCGTCTGAGGAGTGGGAGGGAATCTGGGGACACTGGTGGAGGGAAGTGGACACAGGTGATGGGGTCTGTGCTTGAATATGTTGTGATTAAAATTCAGCCATGAATAACTTTGTAAATCATGGTACTTTAATTTCTTTTTTTTGTTTTGTTTTGGTTTTGGGGTCACCCTCAGTGGTGCTCAGGAGTTACTCCTGGTTCTGCACACAGGAATCTTTTATGGTGATGTGCAAGGGACTATATTGGGTACCAGATGTCAAACCCAGGTTGGCTACTTGTGAGGCCAGCAGCATCTTGCCCACTATTCTATCATTCTAGCCCCACTTTAATATCATTTTTTTTCTTTTGGGGTCACACCCGGAAATGCATAGAAGTACTCCTGGTTCATGCACTCAGGAATTACACCTGGCAGTGGTTAGGGGACCATATGGGATGCTGGGAATCGAACCCAGGTCAGCATGCAAAGCAAACGTCTTACCTGCTGTGCTGTTGCTCCAGCCCCCCACTTTAATATTTTTAAGTCAGCTTCCCAGCGACCATACACTGAACCAGAGACCCACATTTTAACATTTTAATCAAGTACTTATTATATGGGGCTGGAGCGATAGCATAGCAGTAGGGCGTTTGCCTTGCACGCAGCCAACATGGCCGACCCGAGTTCGATTTCTCCTCCCCTCTCCGAGAGCCCGGCAAGCTACTGAGAGTATCTCGCCCGCGGGGCAGAGCCTGGCAAGCTCCCCGTGATGTATTCGATATGCCAAACGCAGTAACAACAAAGTCTCCAATGGAGACGTTACTGGGCCCGCTCGAGCAAATCAATGATCAACGGAGGGCCTTTACTTTTTACTTTTACTTATTATATAGAGAGACACACTCATTTAAAGTCATGAATAAAATTTATATACTCAGAGTTTGTCTCTTCATTCAGGGATTTCTCCACTTTAATCAATTTGTTTTGCTTTGTTTCGGAGGCCACAACTTATAGGGTGCAAGGAATCATTCAGGGAGTTTCCATTTTAATCATTTTTAAAAAAAAAACTATTTGGGAGACACATTATGGGTTGCAGGAATCAAACCTGGGCCAACCATACGCAAGGCAAGTGCCCTACTTGTTCTATCTATCCCCAACCTCTTTTAAACAAATACCCTTTTTAGATTATAGGATTCAACTCACTGGTAAACATAAAGACAAGTTTTTTAAGAAGTAAGAATAAGCCTGGTTGGAAAGTCCTGTTTTATATTAATGTCTAGGTATGCATGTACCTGGGTGTACATGTAAAATGCATTTCTTACTTTAGGTGAAAGTAAGAAAACACTTGAAAGCCATTGCTCCCACAGGATAGGGATTTGGGCTTCTTAGTACTCTAAAGGACCCCTTTGCGAAGTGACCATAGGACAATAACTTCAGTGTTTGTGCTTCTCTTTTTGGTCTTGGTGACCACCTAGCTCGCCTGGCTGCACCCCCTGGTTGACAAACACAGTCTAGCATTGTGGCCAGTGCTTCCCAGTCTATATTTTTGGTCTGCCTCCGTCCCCAGCCTTTTTTTGATCTATGAACTTACTGTCAACACAGTGGGAGGTATTATTTATCTGCCTTCCACGGTTTGGGGTGACAAAGAACCATTCCCAGGAAAAACAGCCACTAGGAAGTTTGCTCTGTGGGAGACAACGAAGCTTTCTCAGTGTTCCCTTTCAGGTTATTCATTTGCAGGGTCACTGATGGGAACTGGAGCACACCAAAGGTTTTTACAATCACTGAACGACAGCCTGCCAGTGCTTCAAGACCTCTCCATATTCCTGAGCCCCCCGGGTGGGCCCTGGTATCTGAGTTTGGTGTAAGAGAATCTGAAGAGTAGAAGGTATGAACCAGGAATATGGAGTGCTCCATCCGCCCTTATGGTCAAAACAGGGAGCAGTGGCTACAGAATAATGATATCTACACTCTGCATCTATATGGCACATTGCTCATGCAATCCCTTGTCTCAACTGTAAAAGTCAGCTTGCCTGAAAGTTTGTGATATGAAGTAGAATAAGGAGTTGGAGTAAGGAAATTGTGAGGCTCAAAGTCCAAAGTATATTCCAAGCAAATTTGTCTCCTGTGGAACAGTTTAGAAAATTCATCCCTGTTGGCTTCAGATGACTGCTCTGCCTTTTCCCATGCGGCCCCTCTCCGAAGACCCACTGGGTTGTGTCACTGCAGTTGGGGGGAAATGATGAGGAGGGCATATGAAAGGACTCTGGGGCCCACCTTGGGAGTGAGAATCATCACTTCCGGTCAGATTCATTTCATTAAGCCGGTGGTCACAGCTCAGCGTGGGGAAGCAGGGGAGTGCGGTGGATCTGAACAGCCAGGAGTCACTAGGGAAGACTTTGCTGGTCAGCTTTGCATCTTCCACAGGAATGATCAGTCACAGGCGCCTGGCGTGTAGCTGTATAGAGCTGTAGCATGTATAAAGCTGCCTGTTCTTTTCTATACAGCTGTGCCAGCTCCTCGAGTGTTAGTTGAGGAAGGTTATTTCATCTTGTTTTTGCAAAAAAGGAAACAGATATGGAATAGTCAACCCTTAAACAAACCCTTATCATTCTCCTCCTTTTTATTGTTTAATTTTTTTTAAGATAAAAAATAAAATTCTAACCGACTTCGACCATGAGTGTGGAAAGGTCGGATTACAGCTGAATCTCACAAAGACAATGTTCATGAGAAACAGTCTTGTTCCTGATGTTCCATTCACTCTCAATGGAACCACCATCTCCGAAATCAACAGTTATATATACCTAGGTCGAGAAATCGACATGATGAATGACCTGGCACCTGCGTTATGCAGGAGGAAGAGAGAGGCTTGGAATGCCTTCAAGAGCATTGAAAAATAACTAAGAGGACAAAGAACCTCCAGGTCCGAGCACATCTCTTCGATTCCACTGTTCTTCCTGCATTGACATATGCCTCAGAGACCTGGGTCCTACGAAAACAGGATGAGAACACTATTTGGGTCTCTCAAAGAGGAGTCAAAAGAGCTATGCTTGAAGTATCACGCTTCACTCAAATGAGAGATAGAATCGGGAGTTCCGATCTCCATCAACGCTCAAGAATCAGGGACGCTATCTCATTTGCCAAGGCATCAAAAATCAGATGGGCTGGACACGTAATGAGGTTTAGAGATGACCGCTGGACTAGAGCTATTACTGACTGGATTCCATGAGACATCAAAAGATCGCGTGGACGCCCACCTACAAGATGGTCAGACTTCTTCCTCAAGACCCTTAATGATCGGTTTAAGGCTCTGCATGTTCCTAGAATGAGCAGTTGCCATTGGGCTATGGGATGTCAAAAGATTGCTTGGATGCCCACCTACAAGATGGTCAGACTTCTTCGTCAAGACCCTGAATGATCAATTTGAGGCTCTGCATGTCCCTAGAATGAGCAGATGCCATTGGGTTACGCTATCATGCAACAGGGATGAATGGAGATGTTACTGGCACCCGCTCGAGTAAACCAATGAGTAACGGGGTATCAAGTGATCAAGTGATCAAGTGATTTTTTTAATTAATTTATTTTTTTCTTTCATCTCCCTTTTCTTTTTTTTTTTCTCTTAGGGTGGGAGAAGCATGCTGAAAGTAGACTATAGACCAAACATTCTCCTCCTTTTTTAACATTTTCTAGTCACACCTATTGCTGCTCACAGTTTATTCCTGACTCTGTGCTCAGGGATCACTCCTAGCAGGTTTTGGGAGACCAAAGCTGTGGCAAGGATGAGACCTGGGTCAGCCACACATAAGCGCCTTCCCTGCTAAACTATCTCTTGGCCCTATTTTATTATTATTGAAATGACATGGTTACAATAGTGTGCATGTGTGTGTTCTAGGTATACAAAGATACAGTACCTCTACTCTTCCACCAGAGTGAAAATTCCCTCTACCACTTCTTTTTTTTCTTTTTTATTAGTGAAACACCATGAGGTACAGTTTTAGACTTACAAATTTTTGTGCTTGGGTTTCAGTTATACAATGATCAAGTACCCATCCCTCCACCAGTGCCCATTTCCCACCACCATGGATCCCAGTATCCCTCCCACCCCCTCGCCCCCCCACCCACCCTGCCTCTGTGGCAGGGCATTCCCTTTTGTTCTCTCTTTCCTTTTGAATGTTGTGGTTTGCAAAAGAGGCATTGAGTGGCAATCATGTTTGGTCTATAGTTTACTTTCAGCATGCTTCTCCTATCCTGGGAGGATCCTCCCAACACCCTTTATTTGGTGCACCCTTCTCTGTCTGAGGTCCCTTTTCCCCTAGCATGTGTGGCTGGCCTCCAAGCCATGGAGCAAAATTCCTGGTACTAATCTCGGCCACTCTTGGGTATTAGCCAGAATCTGGAAAAAACCTGAGTGCCTGAGGACAGATGACTGGTTAAAGAAACTTTGGTACATTTGCACAATGGAGTACTATGTAGCTGTTAGAAAAGATGAAATCATGACATTTACATACAAGTGGTACTACATGGAAAGTATCATGTTAAGCAAAATGAGTCAGAAAGAGAGGGATAGACGTAGAAATATTGCATTCATCTGGGGAATATAAAGTAACAAAATACGAGACCTACTCCTTCTACCACTTCTTTATGTCATCAGGCCCCTTCTTACCATGACAGTCATTGAGTACTATTTCAGGAGCTCTGAAAGCTTAAAAAAAAAAACACGGACTTTGTCTTTTTTTTGTGGAAATAGAATGAAGTCACCCAAATTGTTTACACCTTAATTTCTGGAATGTGTGACTACGTTATAGTACATGACAAAAAGTATTGAATTATAGATACAATTAAAATTCAGGACTATCAGATAGGATGGTTATTCTGAGAAGAGAATTTTCTCTGGCTGGAGTCATAGCGATGCAGGAAAACAGAAACTCTGAGACATCCAAGTTTAGGCAGAATTTGATGTGCTTGTTGCTACGTCTGCACCAGAGGGAGGCCTCTGAGAGTCCAGGTAGTCTCCAGATGATGGTCACCTGGAAATGGGCTGAATACTAGGAACTGAATTCCACTAGCAGCCTGAATGGGCACGGAGGCTGCTTTTTTCCTAGGAGCCTCCAGGAAGTGACTCACCCTGGGGAGTCTTCATGGATCTTAGACAGAGACCTCCAGTGGGACTGTACTGTTCTGGAATGTCTGATCAGAAACGAACATTACAAATTTGTGTTGCTTCAAATCACCAACTGTGTTATTATTTGTTACATTTCCAATAGAAAATTGATGTGCTTCTCTTCTCTGAATCTGTGAAAATAAAGATTACTATCGGAACCTTGTAAATTATAGAAGTGAAATTCAAAGTAGAACTGAGAATTGAATCCAGATCTCTCTGATTCAGTGTCCTTTTCCTGCTGAGATAGTATGCTTCCTTTCATGACCTTGTAATAAAAGTTTTATGTAAATAAAAAGTATGTTTATTAATATTAGAACTAAAGATTTTCATCTGTGTAGAGTAAATGATCAAAAATATCACTGAAATACAGTAGACACAAAAATTGTTTTGTTTTTAATTTAAGTCTAACAGAAAAAGGAGAGCTATTAATGTTGTTTGTTGTACCTTTTTGTAAAATTAAACAGGCCTACTATTGTCTGAATAATTATACATTTCAGTGCTGAGACTTTAAGACAAAATCAAAATAAAGCAAAACAGATGTGGACAGTTCAGTCCATCTTTTGTTTTCTAAGAGATGGAGGTGCTCCTTTGTCCTGACAGGTGGATAAATTACTTGCACGCGCGCACACACACATACACACACGTAAAACAAATGACAGTTTGAGATTTTATAGTCAGACCTACTTTTAAGAATCGACTTTACATATGAGAAATTCTGATGTCTATTTTTTATGATGATAAATCTTTAAAAAGGACCCATATAGAGGAGGTGCTGTGTATATAGAGCTTCCAGGAATTCAAAGGCCCGAATCTCTAATAACAATTGAGGAAAATAGTTCTAAATTATTCAGGTACTCACTCAATTTACGTTTAGATTATTTTGGTGAAAACTCAGCTATATATTAGTGATTATTGCCTTATTCTCATTATTCTTCATGTCTTCAATCCCATGCCTGATACTTACCATTCCGGTGACACTTTTTTTCCATTAAAAATTGACCTAGGGCCCAAAGAGATAGCTCAAAGGGTGGTCAGAGTACATACTGTGCATGAGGCCTTCTGAGTTGACCCCCACAACCTTATCTCCCGCCCCTATCCCCCTCTATAGCACTACTGAGCGTGATCCTGGTGACCTTTGGAATGCAGCATTTAAAAGTCATGGCTACATAAAGCAAGAAATAAGAGAGGCAGGCACGAACATGGCTAACTCAAGGACATAAGAGTTTGTGTCTTTAAATGTATGTCTTCAGTATGTCTAAACTTTCTTTTTCTCTCTTCCCAATAGGAGTACTATGACAAAGGAGATTACATTATTAGAGAGGGTGAAGAAGGAAGTACCTTTTTCATTTTAGCAAAAGGAAAGGTAAATGTTATTAAAACTTTGTTTAAAGTAAATTGAGTCTTTTCAAAATCAGTTTGCCTAGCTTGTCAGTGCAGTCTGAGATCTTTGGAGATACAAGAGGTTTGCCAGAATCCAATGGAGACATTTGGTTCATGCAGGCAGGTTGCTTGACTTTCTTTTTTATTTCCTCCCTCCCCTTCCTCCCTCCTTTCCTCCCTCTCTTCCCTCCTTCCTTCTTTCCTTCTTTCCTCCCTTCCTTCCTCCCTTTTTTCCTTCTTCCCTCCCTCCCTCTCTCCCTCCGTTCCTGTCCCTCCCTCTCTTCCTTCCTTCCTTCCTTCCTTCCTTCCTTCCTTCCTTCCTTCCTTCCTTCCTTCCCTCCTTTTTGGGACCAGACCAAGTGATGTCAGGGGTCATTTCTGACTCTGCACTCATGCGCTCAGTATTTATTCCTGGTGATACTTGTGGACCATATAGGATGCTGAGGACCGAACCTGGACTGTGTGCACATAAGACAAATGCCCTCCCCACTGCACTATCGCTTGGACCCAGTATTTTTTTTTTGGTCTTAGTTTTATTATATATGAAATGACTGGATTATTTCTAAAGTCTTTTCTAGCTATTGAATATGTGAGTATCAGTCATTCCAAGTATCCAGATTTCAGAGTTGGAACAATTTTCCTGCCCAACACATAAGAAAAGTAGCAGTGGAGGAAAATGTTTCTGGCAGTTGGAGAGAGTAATAGTCAAATGTAAAACTTTAGTAAATATGTCTCAAAACCTTAGTATATACGGTTTACACAAGAGGTCAAGTTGGTTGATGCTGATTAAAATATAATAATATATACATTTATGTTATGCTAATGTGTATACTTTACACTGATTTATGTACACTCAATGTACCTTGAAATGTATATAGTGTTTAACCTGGATATTGGGTGGATAACTTGTCAGTCACTCACTTCTTTCATGATTCTCAATACTATTTCTCAGATATTAAAAGCTTTTGTAAAATGTTGAAAGTGTAAAATCTTGAGCATTTGTGCCTACACATTGTTAAATTTTACATGTTATTACTGTCATGGAAGAGTTTATCATAGAATCAAGCACTATCCTCTGCAAACTTGATTGTGACCTATTTGAATGAAGCCCTAAGTGAGGGGGTGAAATTAATAAAAATAATTTCAAACCTCAGAAAGTCTTCAATACTTAGACTCACATTTTATTCTCTCTCCAACCTGGATCCCATGCTTTAAAATAATTTTGGCTAATAGTAAATTGCATTTATTATTTAAATGTTAATTGTTAATTGTCAATTAGAATTCCTAATCATCATAAAGCAACCCTTATTCCTATGTGAACTGGAGTCATATAGGTCACATGTAAGAAACCTTGACATTTTGTGGTCTCATTCATGAGGTTCTTAAAAGTCCTGAGATGACAGTCACAGTCAAACACCCATAGAAACTATGAACCCTTCCTAACTTTAAATTTATGGTTAGAGAATTAAGTGAGTTAATCTGTAGAAGCCAGACTTAGAATGCCTAACACTCAACCTTATCGCTGTTAATTTGTCACCTCTTTTTGAATATTGGTACCACTTTGTTTTGAGTACTGCACTGCACTGCACTACACTGCACTGCCCTCCTGTTGTTCATCGATTTGCTCGAGCGGGTCCAGTAACATTGTGAGACTTGTTACTGTGTTTGGCATATCGAATACGTCACAGGTAGCTTGTTTTGAGTAATGCCTTGAAAAGAGTAATTGGATCCACATCTTGAAAAACTAAAACAAAAGCTTTTCTTTTTCCTTCTTTGGTCAGGTTTATATAGATGTAAAGGGTTTGATCGAATGATTATGTGTTCAGATTCTCCTGTTTTTTGTCTTTCTCTTGGTGTCCTTTAGGTAAAAGTCACCCAAAGTACAGAAGGCCATGAGCAGCCACAACTAATAAAAACATTGCAGAAGGGGGAATACTTTGGAGAAAAAGCTCTTATCAGGTGAATCTGTATATTTATACACTGTGTTTGAATCTTTGATTATTCTGTGTATGTAGCTACTCAGAGTTGTCAAATTGTACTACCAAATTCATATTTGCCAGTATTTAGGAATTTAAAAAATTGAACTCTATTTAAAAAATCATTGTTGTGGAGAAATTCAGTACACTAAAATTTTAGGGTAAACAAATTGGGAAGCTTGCAAAGACTTGCTAGTAAAAATATAATTGGTATTTTATTAGTATATTTTAAAAGATATTAAGAAAGTGAAATTGTAACTTTTCCCCCAAAATGAATTTTTCTATTTTCAAGGTTTAAAATATAATCCTGTTTATAGATTAGAAGTGGTCAGATATTTATTTTACACATTTTGTGTAGTTTTAAATCATGCTAAATAAAATATTTTCTTAGGGATTTTTATCAACTCATTCTGCAATTTTTGGAAGTGACTTAAAATAGTTAATTTGAAATAACTACCTTAACTCTTGGTCTTTTGGTCCAAGGGCTTATTTACTCTTGATCTAACTGATGGAAGAAATATTTATAAAGGTTAATTAAATGACTCAGGAGAAAGTTTGTGCTTCCTGGACCTCAAAAAACAACCTCAGAAAATAAATTTCTATTTCTGAAAAATAAATAACTTTATTAAAGCTAGAGTTAAAGTTTTGGCCAGCACACTTCTTGAAGTTTTATATGCTTTGAAATGATCTTGAAATTAATTAAAAATATATATCATAACTAATTGTTTTTATTTTAAATTTATACTCATAAAAGCAGTATTTGCCTCTCAAATTATATCTAGAGCTACTGGTTTTTCTTATTAGCATGTTAGGATTATATGAATAAGGATCAAGAAAAACTTAAGAAATTATTTGAAGACAATTTTGATTATTTAGTATTCATAAAGCTCTTTTTTGAAAAGAAAATCTAAACTTAATTGTGGATATTGGTAAAAATTTAAAAATTGAATTAAAGACAAGTTGATTTTTCTTTCCTTTTTACTGGCTGTTAATGAACTCTCAATTCATTTCTAACCAGAAAATAAGAAAATCACCTCCTTTTATTTGTTTACTTGTGACAGAATAGATTACGTGAGTGTGATCTAATGTCATAAATATGTAAAGTTAGTATTCATGTTTTTGATATATTTATTGTTAACATTTACAGATTATTTTCTCATAGCTCTAACAAAACAATTGAAGTTTGAAAGTTCAGGGAACTTTATAATTGCACTAAGAGTCATAGTTCCTGAAAGGAAACATGCTCTCTGGTTTTGCTGGATCTAGAATAATTTTTGCTGTTACATTACAGCTAGATGATTAGAGTGTTTTCTCATGAGACATCAACAATTTACATTTAACAAGACACCTGGCTCCGTAATGCATTTGAAAATATAAAGCTTGGCATGTACTAGACCATTTGAGCTATCTCCCTGGCCTATGCATGGAAGCTCAAAAACCACTTTGAAAGGGAGTTGGACACAAATATTTTTCATTTTCTTCATTTTTATGCCTTCGCTTTTTAAGACCACTGTAACTCTATATTCCTTGTATTCTATATAGTTCCATAACTCAACACTAAATAGTCCCAGGAGTTCTTTCATAATTTTATGTGCACAAATAAGTCTATGACACAGTGACTATGAACAAGACATCTCTGTATTTATAAGCCTCTTATACATATAAAGTGCTTGTAGAGACTGTCCAGAGAAATGAACGGAATGCTAGACTTGTTTCCTTTGGTTTTCACTTGTTTGGTTTTATGTGTGGGGGAATTGTGTACGTGGGAATTAATTCCAAAGCTTCACATATGAAATTCCAGTCAGACTTCTTTGGACTCACAAAAGGTAGCCTGAATTCAAGATCACAAATATATGTATATAATATCTTTATTTAATTACCTTTATGTCTTTAGATATCTGCAGATATTCAGGTTGAGTCCAGACTACCAAAATTGCAAGTCAGGTGTCCACGGAGCTGATATGATTCCACTGATGATGCTGTAAATGGGAGGGGTGGTGGATTATTGTGGAGGTTTCTGGATACTGTGTGGACAGGGAACTTCGGTTGTGGAAATTTCTTCCATCCCATCACTAGGAGAAGATGAAGAAATATGTGTTGTGTGATGCCATTTTTGACGAAGTCACTTAGAATAGTCTCAGTATTATGTGCTACTCCAAGTTACCCAGCACAAAAGCTCAGAGCACTAGGGGCTATAGGAATAGAAGCCTTTCTGTCAGTGTCTTAGGTTTATAGCCAATGCACTATCCTCCTGTTATTCATCGATTTGCTCGAGCAGGCACCAGTAACATCTCACAACAAATTGTGAGATTTCTTGTTACTGTTTCTGGCATTTCGAATACGTCATGGGTAGCTTGCCAGGCTTAGCAGTGCGGGCGAGATACTCTCGGTGGCTTGCCGGGCTCTCTGAGAGGGGAGGAGGAATCGAACCTGGGTCGGCCGCATGCAGGGCAAACGCCCTACCCACAGTGCTATCGCTCCAGCCCATTCCTTTCACTATCTTTCATTTTCCAAATGATGAAGCAGGTGAACTGAGTGGTGAACTGAGGAAGTGGTCCGCTGAGGTGAACTGAGGTGAACTGTGGTGAGCTGAGGAAGTGGGAACTGGAATGTGAAGGGATTAAGAAGCCAATGCAGGGAGGAGAAAAGAAAAATTAACCCTGATACTTGACCTGTTAAGTAATATTCATTAGGCAATTAAATTCACCATTGTTTGATCATATGCATTTGATCAGTAAATTTAAAATACAAGTTATAAGATATTTATATGGTATATAATATGACCCAGGGGTCACACCCATAAGCCACCCCCAGCCAGTGCCAGAAAATCTCATCGGCCACCCTCCAGAACTCGTGGCTGCTTCTCCCAGAGGGGAACATAAAATGATGCCCCCATAACCATGCCACCAGACTCCAAGCCAGGCTGTTTTCACTCGGGGTGCCACAAAGGGGGGTGAGTGAGAACCCTCCCCGCCCCAAGGGACCCCACCCCGACAGCCGACCTCCACTACCCAACCACCGCCAAGCTCCAGGCCGCCTTCCACACACTTGAGGCGAGACTCACACATGAGTGAACATAATTATAGACCGAGCGACCGCTTTTGCGGTCGCGTGACGCATCATAAGACATTTCCTACCCATTTTCCATAATTACCACACCATATTTGATGGGTTAAGACTGTAGGCAACAAATTTTATATATATATATATATTTATATATATATATATATATATATATATGAGAGTATCCCACCAGCTAGGCAGAGCCTGGCAAATTAGCCGTGGCGTATTCGATATGCCAAAAACAGTAACAATAATGGGTCTCATTCCCCTAATCCTGACCCTGAAAGAACCTTCAATACATTGGGAAAGACAAGTAAGGAGAGGCTGCTAAAATCTCAGGGCTGGGACAAATGGAGATGTTACTAGTGCCCGCTCGAGTACATCGATGAACAACGGGATGACAGTGATACAGTGATACAGTGATATATTATATATTATATATAACTATTATATATCTGTATGAAAGAAAACTATGTGTCAGTTGCAATGGGACTCATGCTTTACTGCAAGACAAGCTCTGATTTGGGAGATTTTAAATGGACACCTTAAATCTTATTTTTTTTAAAAAGGAGTACTTTAGTATTGAATTCTTTAGGTGCTTTGACACTGGGTTTAATTCACGATTGGCTTGTTATATGTCAGTTACTTAAAGTTTACCATTTCTTCAGTTAATTTTAGTTTTTCCTGCTTATTCACAATTCCTGTTGTATCTGAGGGGGACTATTTTTTTTAGGCTGACACAAAGCTCAGAAGAATTTTCTTTACGCAGATGCAGTCACCGACTCCTTTGTGTTCTAATGCAACTATCCTTTCTGAGTTTCTATGTCCGTAGCCTTCATTGGGACATCTTTCAAGTCCTACCCCTTATATTTTGGGGACAGGGATATAGTACACATAATATTAGGGGTTGGAACAATACTATAGCAGGCAGGGCATTTGCCTTGCACATAGCCAACCTGGGTTCAATTCTCAGCAACCTGTATGGTTCTCCAAGCATTAAGAGGAGTGATCCCTGATTATAGAGCCAAGAGGAAGCCCAGAGGACCACCATATTTGTCCCAAAAGCTAATAATATTTTAATGATAATCTTAAGGTGTTTCATACAAAGAAACAATAAATTTTTAAAAATGGATGCTTAATGTCTTCGTCTAAAAAATAGATTTTCCTTTTTGTTGTCTGCAGTGAAGATGTTCGATCAGCTAACATTATTGCTGAAGAAAATGATGTCGCCTGCCTGGTGATAGATCGAGAGTGAGTACCCTGATGTCAGGGAGCCAGACTCCTGCCACCTTTGAACACTTGACCTTCTGTTACTCCAAGGGCCATCTGTCTTCTCATTCATCAGCTCTTGGAAATGCTGGCCAATCGTCAGCTGAGAGAACATTCTATTAAAATTCATGGGAAAGAACTGGGGCTTCTGATCTGAATCTAACTGTGGCAGTGGCAGATGCCGGCAGGCTAAATATTTTGTGTGCAAAGTTTGTACATAAATATCAGCAGTGGGCTTATTTGAATTCTGCATCTTCCAGAGCAATAAGCTTATACATGCTCCTGGATTATTTCCCCCACACAGCACAATGAGCAGTTTCATAATTTAGTTCCAAAAATACTCTCAACTATCAAAATAATTCACAACAAAACCTGTCTCTTCAGATAAAATACAAAGTACCCATTAGCTTTTTAAATTGTGGTCATTTTAAGGCTGAGGCAACAGTACAGTGTGTCGGGTTAGCTTGCCTCGCATGCAGCTAACCTGGGTTCAATCCCCAATACTCCATGAGGTCTCCTGAGCCTGACAGGAATGATCCATAAATACAGAGCCCAAAGCACTTCTGTGTGTAGCTCAAAAACAACGACAAAAAATTGTCGTCATTTTTAAATGATGTGTATCATATTTACATATAGGCATCAGATGATTTTTCAGAATATCTTGTCTGGGTCTTCAATTCACTTCAAATCACGTTTGAGTCTGGATCCTTAGATCCTTTATTAATATTCGAGTGCTTATTAATTAGCTAGATATGGTAGATAAAAGTCAAATTCTCCAAAGCTAAATCCTTGTCTGAAGATTATAATGCAATTAAGAAATAGAGAATGCTCATGAATAGAATTAACAAGACCAGTGGTGACAAGAAATATGAAAATAAATTATGCAGTAGACTACTAATTGGATAAAATATCCATTTAACATAGATTCATAGAGATACAGAGTTGGAAAAATTACTGTTAAAATTTTTAAAAACTTTATTATAGAATTGCAAACATATTTAAAATAAGCAAGATAATGTTTACGTCATAATACACATAATACACATTCAACAATGATCAGTTCAGTGCTATCTGTGCCATTTTACCACTTCACCTTCTCCACACTAATTTTAACAAATTTCAAGCCTACAGCTATTTTCTTCATTCTGAATAATAAGTTTTCATTATTTCAATGCTACTCCTTGTAGATGGAGGTGCACATAGTGGTTTTCAGCCCTTTTCTTTACATCTGCAACCTGGTGAGGGTCTGTGTACTGTCTAACAGACCAGCAGTTGAAAAACACTGGGTGAATTGCCCTGTACTGTGTTTAATAAAATAAATCAGAAGGAGAAAAAGAAAGACTGTATCATATCATTGTATGTAGTAGACCCAGAAACAAAAGGCAAATGATCAAAACAAAGTACTGTAGCACTGTCCTCCCGTTGTTCATCGATTTGCTCCAACGGGCCCAGTAATGTCTCCATTTTGAGACTTGTTGTTACTGTGTTTTGGCATGTTGAACACACTCAGGTAGCTTGCCAAGCTTTGCCGTGTGGGTGAGATACTGGTGCTGGGCTCTCTGAGAGGGGCAGAGGAATAGAACCTGCCTCGGCCAAGCTGGCTGCACACAAGGCAAATGCCCTACCGCTGTGTTATCTCTCCAGCCCGATCAAAACAAAATTAGAACAAATGGCTTTACTCTAAGAACAAAAGAATGATTACAGAAAGGGGTCAACTCTGTGATGATGGATGGAAACTAGAATTTTGGTGACCAACATAGGGTAATTGACTTATACAGAAGTTGACTTAAAGGACTGTGCACCTGAAACCCATATAATGTTTAAACCAGTGCTGCTTTGACTTCAAAGAATAATGCAAAATGATTGTTCAACACTGACGTCTATGCTAGAGAAGGGATCCCACCCAGTTCCGCCAACTCCTTTAGATGTTCTTTTCGCCCTTTGCCTCCCATAGTAGCTTTTCAGAAAGAGCAATCCACAGTGCAGCAAAGTGGCACACTTTTTTATAAGTATGGGAATGATGCTTAAAGTCAAGAGTTTTTTCCTAGGCAAAGAGAAAATGCAGAAGTTGGGATTAGTAAAGAAGTCAGTGGAAGTGAAGTAGAACTTCAAAAGCACAGGGCTAGAAAAATGCAAAGTATGTTAAGATAAAGGTCATTTTTAGATGCCAACTCTCAAATGGAAATAGGTTGGCAAGGTGTTATCCAATGATTCATTGTTTTCTTTATGAGTTCCCTAAAAACATTCATGCCCAGAATTGCATTAATGCTGTAGTACCATCTAAGTTGTTCCAGAACAATAGGACTAATGAAACAAAGTAAAGCAGTATTCCTCTTTTTCTCACTGTAGTCAAATCAAATATATAGTATCTCATATACTCATAATCTACAAAGATGATACATGATTTTATATAGTTTACAAATCTTTGAAAGCATATTCTAATATTTTTAAAGTTAAAAATATTAAGATGTAAAGTTAAGATTCTATAATATTCAATGTAATGTGATAGACACCATGATATCTAAACATTTCCATGAATATTTCCTATCATTGAGAGAAGCTGAATATCTGAAGAAGCAGGTTGATTTATATCCTAGAGTTCCTAAGATGTTTCTGATAATCTCAACATATTTACTATTGATACCTCTTCAATACCGTGAAACAAGTAAAGACCCTCATGATTACAACCTCTTTGATTTCATAACCTCAAAGGATCAACTATATATCTTCTAATAATTATGCTCCAAATTATGGAAACTTTAACATAATAAATCATTAAAGAACAATTCACACAACTGTGCATAACCATAGAAGGAGTCTTTTATGAGCTTAAAAATGATATAAAGTTTTCAATGATAACTATTGGAAGATATTTTTAATTGTATTTTATTTATTTAGAACATTCAACCAAACGGTTGGGACTTTTGAAGAACTACAGAAATATCTGGAAGGGTATGTGGCAAACCTAAACCGAGATGATGAAAAAAGACATGCAAAGTAAGTAGGGGAATCTTTTCTTAAGCAGGATCTGATTCCTGCATCCAATGAACTTGTGATCCAAAGGGTGTGAGTCATTGTGTAATAACATTTGACTTGCCTACACTACAAATTGAGGGGAATTCCTTCTAATTATTTTACACACGCACACAAAGATATCATTTACTATTATAATAGGTATTGGTTTGGACTATAAGCTTTTGGCTCCTTTCTTTAGGGCTGGAGTGATAGCACAGCAGTAGGGCGTTTGCCTTGCACGCAGCCAACATGGCTGACCCGAGTTCGATTCCTCCACCCCTCTCGGAGAGCCCGGCAAGCTACCGAGAGTATCTCGCCCACTCAGCAGAGCCCGGCAAGCCACCCGTGATGTATTCGATATGCCAAACACAGTAACAACAAAATCTCCAATGGAGACGTTACTGGGCCCGCTCGAGCAAATCTTTAGATTATAAGTAGAAATATCAGGAAGAAATATCCTGATTGGGAACCTTGGGAAAGGAATTATTTATATATTTTTGGTGATTTTGTTCAAAATCAATCACAATCACAATCACAACCATCCTGTTATTCGTTGATTGCCTCGAGCAGACCCCAGTAACGTCTCCTTCGTCCTAGCCCTGAGACTTTTTAAAAAAGTGCCATATTCAATGCTCTTTCAGAGTTAGGAGAATGAGACCCATCATTGTTACTGGTATTTGGCATATTGGGTACGCCACAGAGAGTTTGCCAGACTCTGCCATGTGGGCAGGTTACATTTGGTAGCCTGCCAGTTTGTTCAAAATAATATTAATTAATTTGAGAAATAAGCCTTTTGTTTACCTTTCCAAGGAAATAAAACAAGATTGCTAAGAGACTAAAGTAGATCATTTATTCTCGATACATACGTTGGGGTATCAATATAGTTAGTTCAAGGTAGATTCTAAGGAAACAAATTCCCAGTTGTGGACCAGTGTGAGGTAGGAAGAAATTGGGTAGGTCTCTAATTGCAATATGCCAATGAGACATTTTATTTAATGTAAAGTTCTACTTTTTTTTATTTTTGGCAATCTAAGTCCTTTGCTCAGGGTTTACTCCTGGCTTTATGGTCAGTGGTCCCTCCTGGTGGGCTTGGGGGAACCATATGTGTTATCAGAGATCAAACCAGGTGGGCTATGTGCAAGGCAAGTGTCCCACCCACTATATTATTGCTCAGACCTGAAAAGTCTACATTTTAAAATTACAATGATTAAAAAATTGTATTGAACATTCATAAAATGAATGTCTGAGCTGGAAGATATAATTTAGGAAGAAAAAAAATGATACCAGAAAGAGAAGACAACATGCTAGGAAAGTATTAAGTAGTTAAGAATAGTAAGCTTATATGTAAATAAAAGTAAATGCCTGGTATAAAAATTGTTTTGATTAAACAATTTTAGAGTATATTTAAACATATATTCACCAAATATTACCATCAAGGTAATGGAAACTTCTAGGAAACTGAAGAGCCAAAATAGAGCATTTAATCAAGAACTTTAAGGAGTTTTTGCAAGAAATATATTCAAAATTTTATACCAAATGCATTTAATATTAGTTCATGAATACATAACTTAGAGAAGTAAGTCCTAATTGAAAGGAAAAAAATATTTCCAGGAGATTCAGGAGTTAAAGCACATGCATTGTGTGCGGCTGACCGTGGTCTTAGTACCTGAGTATTCCCCAGTACACCACTGGGGTAAAATGGATAATCCGGCACCATAGGCCTGAGCATTGAACTGTGTCCAGGTTGTTCAAGAATCGCCCTGAATGGCCTCCGGGCACTTGAACTCTACTTGTGAGAGTTCCTGAGTAACCAAATCTGCAAACCAAAAAGGAACACCCTTACTTATTTTTTATTGTCCAATAATAATATTATCTCTAACGCAGATAATGTAATTTTGTTCTACAAAACTGTTGTTCTGGTTTATCCATGGGAAGCTTCAAGACATGACAGAAATAGCAAAACACAGAAAGATTCTCAGTGCAGCAATTTCTTGTATATGGCACAGCAAGGTAAACAGCTTTACATTTAGTCATTGACACTTAACTTTAACAGCTTTATTGAGGTATCTTTTAATTGACACTTAACTTTGACAGCTTTATTGCGGTATGTTTTAAATGCCACACAGGTCACCTGGTTATCTTATTTTTAGCAGAGACATTTGTCCTCTGCTAATTTTGTGAGTTTGTCAGCCTTTTGTTTACAGATTTTATTGACCTCCCTTCCCCATGCGGTTGATTTGAGAACGACTTTGTGGAAACATGAGAGCAGTAATTACTGACAGAATAAAGACAGGGGTGGAATTGATGGCATAATCCCCACTTGAGGGAGCATGTATGTGAAGTTTCACTTCTTTTGTGCAGGAGATCCATGTCTAACTGGAAGTTGTCAAAAGCACTCTCTCTGGAAATGATACAGCTGAAGGAGAAAGTGGCCAGATTTTCCTCATCATCCCCATTCCAGAACCTTGAGATTATCGCAACACTGGGCGTTGGTGGGTTCGGAAGAGTTGAGCTTGTAAGGGGTTTACGTTTCAAGCATCTGAGAGAAGCCTTATGACCTTTTTTTTTTTTTGTTTATTTGTTTGCTTTAGATTTTAGTTTATCTTGGCAGAATAGATGAGTTGTTATGCTTTCTTGCATGCTTTGAACTGAAATTGAAAAATGTGTGCTTTTTACTCTGTATGTTGACTAGGAGCAAACCTCTGATGAGAAGTTGTAAAACTATAGTTGTTATTCCACGCCTCTTTTATTCACATTCACTGATAGAATTTTTTCCCTTAATAGCAAAATTAGAGAATTGATAGGCTCTTTATATGCTAAAAAATATTAGGTGCTGGAGAGATAGAACAGCAGGTAGGGCATATGCCTTGCATGTGGTCTCCTACCTGGGTTTCATCTCCGGCATCCCATATGGTCCTCCAAGCACCTCCAAGAGCCAAGAGTAACCCATGAGTATGGCTGGGTATGGTCCCAACACATAAACAAACAATTAGACTGTGTCCAGTAGGCGTTTCATAGAGATGAATTCTATTAATATCTTAGAGTGAACATCTTTTAATCAATCCATTCCCTTGTGTGTATTTAGCTTTAATTGATCTATTTGGGGGTTGTTCAGAAATTTCTAGTTGAAAGAAAAGAAAAGTTGAGCACAAGAAGTTATTTGAAAAGCAGCCTTTTGTAGTGTTGATTGGTACTCACATTAAGTATTCTGAATGTGAAGCTGTAGAATGGAAATCTGGGTACAGATGGCTCTGAACCCATGGCAGCCTTGGGCTTATCTTTGTATTTTTGCCCAAAAATTTTTTAAAGATTTTTTTAGTCTAGCACCTTTACCAGGTGCTAGACTAAAACCAGCCATCACAGCCTGAGTTTAGAAGATTTTTTGAACATTAATACCTTTCTTTAATCTGAAATTCTTCAAGGAAACAAGATGTGTGTCTTCACACACAGTATTTTGTCTCCAGTAGAAGAGGGGGGAGTGATTTTTGAAAGGGGAAATAATATCTATAATGTTTAGCCTGGCAAGCTACCCGTGATGTATTCGGTATGCCAAACACAGTAACAACAAGTCTCATGATGGAGACGTTACTGGGCTCGCTCGAGCAAATCGATGAACAACGGGAGGACTGTGATCCCTGATCCCTGTGAATGTTTATTATGTCACTTGCATAAACAGGGACAGTTTCCATCTACTGTGGTATTTTTCACCAAAGAACTTGTCAAATATTGGAATGAACAATGCTGGCATCTCTTTTTTTTCTGTAGTTAGCTAACAGTAATTCAAACAGTAATCCCACCATTAATTTAAAAAGTCATGTACCAAACCAATGACAAAACTGTATGAAATATGGGAAACAGTTTCTGTATAGTTTTGTTGTGCATCAGATATCGTCTTATTATGGAAGTTTAGGGCTGAAGCAATAGCACAGTGGGTAGGGCGTTTGCCTTGCACATAGCCAACATGGCCCATCCGAGTTCGATTCCTCCGCCCCTCTCAGAGAGCCCAGCAAGCTACCAAGGATATTGAGCCCTCACAGCAAAGCCTGGCAAGCTACCCCTGACGTATTCGATATGCCAAACACAGTAACAACCAAGTCTCACAATTGAGACGTTACTGGGCCCGCTTGAGCAAATCGATGAACAATGGGAAGACAGTGACAGTGACAGTGATGGAAGTTTAAGCTTGTCTAGATAAATACCTACTGAAATGACTTTCTTTCCTCTTAAGGGAAAATTCTGTTTGTCAATCTAGGGCAGTAGTCTCAAAAAATATCTGTACTCTAAAATATATTCATCATTTTCAATGTCCAGTACAGAAGCTATTAGTTATGTACAGCTGGTGAGCTTTTGAATTGTTCCTAGTACATCTGAACTAGAACAATTTGACTAGTTAAACTGAACCTTTTTCATTTAGTTATCTAAAACTGAGAAAACCACACAGGACAGGTAGTAGAGCAGATCAGGCACTTGCCTTGCAACTGCTGACCAATGTCTCTTTCCTCAGCACTACATGTGGTCCCCTGAGCACTGCCAGGAGTGAGCCTTGGGCAAAGAACCTGGAGTAAGCCCTGAGTACAGACAAGTGTGGGTCCCCAAACAAAACAAATAAAAAAAATTAGATGACCTCATAGAACTAGTGGCTGCATATTAGATAATGTATATAATAGATTCTGCTTTAGTATGTTTTCCTTTATCAAAGGAATAAGTATTTAATAAAAGGAACTTTTGGTAATCTGGGGCAGAGCTTTTTATGTCACACACTCAAAATGAAAAAGATTTCTAAATATTCAATCATCTTTCCAGAGATGATTTTTTTCTTGTTTCCAATGCAAAAACTTTGTGGCTTTGCCCCAGTTATGGGAACTATTTTTGAAATTGCAATGAAAGGGAAGTGTGTATCTGAATGAAACTTAGTTCTCAAAGGAACTAATGGATAAAAGCTTACATGCTATTTCTGTAATATTTACTCTCACTAGTTAACAGATTTTGTATGACTTTTGCCAATCTTTTTGTAGATTAATTTTGAGGGTTCGTTCTCTTACATAGGTTAAAGTGAAAAATGAGAATGTTGCTTTCGCTATGAAATGCATAAGGAAGAAGCACATTGTTGACACGAAACAACAGGAGCATGTCTACTCGGAAAAGAGGATCTTGGAAGAGCTGTGTTCTCCCTTTATTGTGAAGTAAGTGAGCAGCTGACACCTAGGACGCAGGAGTTTAGAGTTTTCTTGAGAGTGTTTCCACTTAGGAGATCAGAGAGGAAGAGAAAACTGTCCTCTGAATTTGGCATCCACATCAGGGCAACTATGCAGAACAGGAAAGAAGTTTGAAGCTTTGGGTCAAGAATCCAGATTATTTTGTTTTTGAGTAAACCTCAGGAAAGTTGTGTGTGTGTGGTTGTGTGTATGTGAGTGTGTGCATGTGCATGTGCATGTGTGTGTGTGTGTGTGTGTGTGTGTGTTTAAGTACAGTGAGATAGCTTGAATTGGTCATCTAATGCAGAGCAGATTCAGAATTTAGGAAGCAAGAATGTATTTGAAACCCCTTGGGGGCACGCTATTATTGTATTTCTGGAAGAAATGTCATTTGGACACAAGTATGTTGTCAAAGGATAATAGAGAGTGGTGGTAGAAGCTATTAGATGCCAAAAGACCATCATACAATAGTTATTGTTCTATTTGTAGCTGTCACCAAAGTTTGGAAGAAAAATATGTCTTTCCAGATACTGGATTCACCTGTGAAGTCATGGACTAGTGGTATAAGCCATATACTTATACTTTTTTCCACTTATGCTTTGTTGCTTTAGTGATTTCAGGATGATTTTAAAGTACCCTGATGATGAATATGTACTTTAAAAAAATAAATACTTGAAGTGACTACTGTTGCCCGCCCATATTCCTAGTCCCATTACACTTTTTTGAAGATTAGAAAAATTAAGTTTGGAGACCAGAGAGTCCCCTCAGTGAACTCCGAGCATCTTTTTGTGCTGAGGTCCTAAGTTTAGTCCCTGACAATGAATGGTCTACCAACCATTGCAGCGTGGGCCCACCTGCACGAAGGTGCAGCTAACCAAAGTTAGTAATAGAAAGGCACCCAACATCTTTATATTAATGATGCTCTCATAATGTGTTCCTATTTTCTGTTTTGCCTGTGGGCCACCTCCGGTGGTTCCTGGCGATCCCTCCTGGCAGGGCCCAGGGCACCATCTGGTGTACAGGGAGGGAACCCCGGAGTGGCAAACAGGCACCTGACCTGCTGGAAACTCTCTCAGCCCCACCATGTGTTCCCTTAGAGCTCATTAACGGATGGATGGTGTAGGGCATTTTGCTCACTTAGCATTTACTCATTTCCTCTTTGTAAAGTGCTTGACACGTAGTAGGGAAATAATGTCACTGTCACTGTCCTCCCATTGTTCATCGATTTGTTTGAGTGGATCCAGTGACATCTCCATTGTGACACTTGTTACTGTGTTTGGCATATCGAATACATCACAGGGAGCTTGCCAGGCTCTGCCATGTGGGCGAGATACTCTTGGTAGCTTGCCGGGAAATAGTAAGATGGATAAATATTAATGATAGCATTTATTGAGAAATTAACATATTCCAGTTATCCTTATCTGCAAATATAAATAGATCATGATTTTTGGTTTTATTTTGATATTCAATGTATATGTCTATATTTACATCACTTGTATGTATACATTTCATATACACTGGTACATATTTATATATTGAATGAGTATATGCAATAAATATCAATAAAATATCAGTCAGGAAATAATCATATATAAATGACTTAAATCTTTATTGCCCTATTATGATGATCCAGGACAGTAAAGCGGTGTGGTCAGCTAGCTAACTCAGGACCTAAATGAGATACAACCTACTTCAGACTGCTTGGTTCCCAGGCTCCACTGAACCGCTTAACTAGATCGTTACTGTCGCTCTTGGGTCTGTGGTCAGGGAGAAAAAAGGGAGTGTCTTGATTTTTAAAAGCCCAGAAGTGGGGCCGGAGTGACAGTACAGTGGTTAAGGTGTTTGCCTCACACGCGGCCAACCTGATTTTGATTCCCAGGATCCCATATGGTCACCCAAGCACCGCCAGGAGTAATCCCTGTACATTGCCAGGTGTGACCCAAAAATCAAAAAAAAATTAAATTAAAAATAAATAAAAACTGAAAAGTTGCATTAGCCTATTGTTGAATATGGTGCTCTGAGTCCCACATCAAGATTGACACAGTTCTCTCCCAACTTCCAGGAGTGTTACCATCTAAACACTCTGTCCAGCTCAGTCCCTGTCTGACTATTACTTGTAGGCAGATTCTCTTTGCTCCAGGGCTATCTTGCATCCTTTGATGGGGCAGCAGAGGTCCTGGAGCTGATACTTCCAACAAAGCTAGATTATAATTCGGCTTTACTCCTTTCCAAATCAGCTTTTTCTCTTCCTCAAGGTGTCGTTCCAGTGTATTATTCCTCAGTAAACATTTCTGCTAACAGCTTTCTATTTCAGGGTCTATTATCTGGGGAAACCAATACAGATGAGTTATCTCGAAGCCAGAAGAAGTGAACATGCATAACTGGGATGCTAGGCAGCCTGTAGAGGAAATATATGCGCCAGGTCTCATGAGTCTTTGAAGGAAGGAGAGGCTATATTTGGTATGAGAAATAAAGAGTTGCTTTATCAAGAAGGTGGCCTCTTAAAAATGGGTAACACTTTTACAGTGAAACTGGGACTAAGAAGTTCTTTCTGGGTTTAGAGGGAGGATTGTCTAAATAAAGGAGTCAACACAAGCAAAGCAAAAAGAAAGGAAACAGATGAAAGAGGATTCAACAGGAAGCCCAGGGTAGTGTGTTTGGAAGGAGATAAGAACCGTCATTTAGAGTGGTATTGATGATTCTCTTACACAACTCTAAAGAGCTTTTAAAAGTGGATTTCTAATAATAGCTGTGTTTTTATCTTCACAGACTATATCGTACTTTCAAGGACAATAAATATGTGTACATGCTTCTGGAGGCCTGTTTAGGTGGAGAGCTATGGAGTATACTAAGGGACAGGTAATAAAAATAAAATTCCAAACAAAGACTTTTGTCTGATGCTCACCTAAAGAATGCTGAATTCATGATCATCTAAAGAGCCATGAAGGAAGTTGTTAGAAAGTGACTTAAAAAATATTACTGGGTGAAATAAAGAAATCAATAGTACTTTATTGGCTAATCTTATAATTACATCCTGTAAGGTGTTGGTTCCCATTTTAGGGATAAAGGAATTCCGGGTTTAGAAGGAGATGCGAATTCTCTGTTACATGGTTAGTGTAGGTATAGACCCAAATGATTTCAGTTTCCGAATTGGAAAGGCAGAGAGGAAGGGAAACTGATGAAAGATAAAGCCATAAAGTTGGAATTGGATTTGTATCTTTGTGAATAATGAATAGGAAATTTTGTGTAACAAAAAGGCATGAGGAGGGGAAATGGGAGGGTAGGTGTGCACCAGATTATGGCAGTTAGTGCCAGGACAAACTTATAGATAGTATTGACTGGCCAGTGTCACTCAACATCACATTTACAGTGGCATTTTTTTTTCAAAGTAAAGATTCTGGAATCTGATGCCAGAAATTGTGATTAGCACTGTTGGGATGGGGGACTAGAAAATGGTTTTTTAAATGCCTCACAGGAAAATCTAATGTGCATTCATTATTCATAATGAATAACAATTCATAATTGTTGCAGCTCATAGTAAGAGACATTTAAGCATCTGAATAGAAAATCAAAAAGAAGCAGCTGAAAAAATGAAGTGACCTATATGATATCTGAAGAACTATTTGTATCTTCTTCCTTTCCTTCAGCAAGCAAATCTATTTCAAAAATTTAAATTTATTTAGAAAAAGGAGTTGTTTCTATGTATTAGGCATCTACTTGGTCTTTATAGCAGCCTGTTTAAAGACTGGTAAACTCATTTCACAGATAGGGATCTGAAGCTCAGATCAGATAAACCACTTGCTAAATATTCGGTAGAAGAGTTAAAACCAGTCTCTTACTCCAAAGCCACACCCTTCCCTTATATCCTTTAGTAAATAATCACCACATTTGAATAATTCAGTATGACAGTCTACTCATAGTGCTGAGAGTGGTCAGCTATATTATCAGGGTGTACCACAGAGGGAAAAGTTCTGACCCATTTATCATGTGTTATTGGTACAAGTTATATATAAACAGAAAATGAAAATAATTGAGCTTTTTTTTTTAAGTCAAGCCATCAATTAGTTGCATTTCTCCAGAGTCTTTTTTAAACTATTTTTTTTATCTTTCAATTTTATGTACATATATGGTCTGGATGTAAAGGTTTGAATTTTTTTCTTTTTCTTTTTTTTTTCTTTTTGGGTCAGACCCGGCAATGCACAGGGGTTACTCCTGGCTCTGCTCTCAGGAATTATCCCTGGTGGTGCTCAGGGGACCATATGGGATGATGGGAATTGAACCCGGGTCGACCACGTGCAAGGCAAACACCCTACCCGCTGTGCTATTGCTCCAGCCCCTTTGGTTTGAATTTTTTAATTAACATTTTATTTAATTTCAAGTTAGTTCTTCTTTCTGTCTAGTATGTCCAGAATTTCTTTATGGTCAGCATTTGAAACCATTGCCACTATCAAGTGTTTTAGAAGTGGCAAGAGTGATAGTGCAGAAATTAAGGCACTTGCTTTTGGGTCACTGACCCTGCTTTCATTCCCAGCCTCAGAGCACTGACAGGAGTGCTCCCAGGATAAGCCCTAAATACTTGATTTTGACCCAACACCACCCAGTACACCCAGGACAATAGTCAACACAACCAAGATGCATGTCTAGACTATTAAGAGGGAAATTGTGTCATTGCAGGGGCAGCTTTGATGAATCTACCTCGAAGTTCTGTGTTGCTTGTGTGACTGAAGCATTTGATTACTTGCATCGACTAGGTATTATCTACAGAGACCTGAAACCAGAAAACTTAATTCTAGATTCTGATGGTTATCTAAAACTGGTAAGACACATTTTCTAATTTATGGGTTGATACAAGATATTTCCAAATGCAGCGTTGTTTTATACTTGCAAATGTAATTTTATTTTATTTATTAAATTTACTTATTTATTTGCTTTTTGGGTCACACCCATTGATGCTCAGGGGTTACTCCTGGCTTTGCACTAAGGAATCACTCCTGGCAGTGCTCGGGGACCATATGGGATGCAGGGAATCAAACCTGGGTTGACTGCCTGCAAGGCAAACACTCTACCTGCTGTACTATCGCTCCAGTCCAATGCAAATGTAACTTTAATATACCAATTATTTTCACTTTGGGGGTATGGACTTTGAAACTGGCACCGTTACATGGGGCAGTGTGACAAGCACATTATTTTTAGCCCAGAAGTTTAATGTTCCAACCACATGTAACCATATGGAAGAAATCATTCCATAATAGGATGCTTTTAAAATCATATTGTATTAATGTTTCTGTTTAATAATTTAAACTGGCTTTAGCTGATTTTTGCTACATAAGATGAACTGTTTTAAGGAGTAATCAGAGAAGATAGTCTGGATCCTTCTGCAAGATAACTATTGTCTAGATACGGTTTTAAGAATAACAGATGAATGGTGATCATTTTCTCTTTAAATCTTGCTAATATGATTTTATTTTATTTTATTTTTTGCTTTTTTGGTCATGCCCGGTGATGCTCAGGGGTTACTCCTGGCTCTGCGCTCAGGAATTACTCCTGGCGGTGCTCAGGGGACCATATGGGATGCTGGGAATTGAACCCAGGTCGGCAGCGTGCAAGGCAAAAGCCTTACCCGCTATGCTATCTCTCCAGCCCCATTGCTATGTGATTTTAAAGTGCAACCAGGATTGAAAATGATAACATTGAGGACAGAAATTTTCCTGTTATCCATCTTCTAAAATTTAACATGAATCCCCTTGTAGGTTTACCTCAAGAAAAATTATGCTACGACACAGTCTAAATTGCTTTCACTGAGATGGCAATTATGATTAGGAGGAAACTAAGACTCCCTGAATCTCCGAAGGGAGCCCCAAAAGAATGGAGAACCAGACTAAATTTTCTTAAGTCTGTTGTGTCAATACCACAAGGACATTAAATCATCTCTAACTTCAACTTCTGAAAAGATATTAAACTTTTTTATATCATAACTTTTGTATAGAAAAATAATAGCTACCATTTAAGGAATAGTTGCTGTGTTAAATGTTTTGTAATTGATTTAATAGTCAATGAAAATGGTTCTATCATACACATGTTAAAGTCTATATAACATGCCTTAGGAATTTAATGTATGTAATTGCTAAAAAATTTTGCTCCGGAGTAAAGAAGTGAAATGAAAGGTTTATTTTTCTTCTTCTTCATATTAAAATGGGCTGCCTTCCAAGAAAAGTTTTGATCTATTCAACTTTTCTTTGACCCATAAAAAAACAATCATGAGAGTTGGTGAGTTATTAACACAAGGCCTCAATCACTTCTCTTGTTCACAATTCTTTTCTTTCTGAGAATTCAGTAGTCAAACCTTGGGAATTTTCTAGAATTAAAACCATCATAAAGGATGTAGATTATTTGATGGATTTAACCCTCCTTTCTTATAACTGTTTTGAAAAAGATAACGTAATATCATTATCATTTATAGGCATAGCGGTTATAAATTCCCCATCTCTTAGCCATTATAATGCATAGAACTAACTTACCAACTAGGTAAATGAAGAATAATAACCAAAGTCTTTAGAAATTACAAAAAATACTTCCACTTCTAAGTTACATATCAATCTCGATCCTGAAATATTCTCATGTCAAATTGTCTAAAAATGCTGATAAAGCAAACATTTTAAAAAAAAACCATGTTATAAGTGCATGGTTGAATTTTTAAGATAGCACTGGGATTCATTCTCCAGAACTAGAAACCCAAGTTTGAGCAGTATACAGAGGGCCTTAAACATTGAAGCAGATATTTTCGCTCCCAGCAATCCCAGGGGACCTTGATTTTAGTTGCTGTGTTCAGTAGGAGCAGGAAGTCAAGCTTTGCCACTGTGCAGGGTGGAACCTTTGACTCAGAGAAACTTACACAGTCCCAGAAATCACAGAGATTTCACTCCGAGGGAAAGAGAAAACAGAAAAAAAAAAAACTCCTGTGTATAAATAAGACAGAATATTTGCAAGAAAAACATGCCTTTCTCATTATTGGGCTCTAGGTAGAGGAATAAAAAAATTCTCCTATAAGAATTCTTTGCTACTGGATTGTCTTTATGGGGGTTGGTTGCCTAGTCTTCTAGGTGAAAAACACTCAAACAAAAATTAAAATGAAACTGCATCCTTGTTGATAGTATGCACATGTTTTCAGGAAGCAGTGTAAAATACTTTCTTCCAAAGGGTACTCTTAACTCAGAACACAAAGAACTGCAGGTGATAAAGTGCTAAGGAACAGAAACTCCCATTAAAAAAGTAAATAAAATTTAAGACTATAGGAGAAAATGTAATATAAAAGCAAGGTGCCAGAAACAGAAAGAACTGATCACTAGGCACATATATATTCATTCATTGGGTTAATACGATATAAATATAAAATAAACCCATTTTATGTTTCTTAAAAGTAAAGGTGAGAAAAATGAAGTAAAAGAAGCACTCAGAAATGATCTAGCAGTCTTCGGAAACACCGAACTTTCTGGTTTTAAGTAGAATGTCTATAATGAAATTAAGAACACAAACATTGAAATTCACTAATATTCAGTGGGTGTTTCATTTATAGTGGAGAAGATTGCAAGAGATTAATCCTCTTTCTGAGACTAATGATGATATGTATATAAGATGTGTGTAGACACTTGAGAGCAATAAAAAGCAGACGTTCAGATTTTGATGAAAGGAATCACACAGGGTGAATTGCTGTTACTATTATATAATTGTACACTTGATCTTGTTTGAAACAAATTCATTTTTATTAAAGTGGCATTGATTTTTAGAAGTCAAAATATTTATGTTTTGAGGGTACAGTGTTGCAAAACCATGTACCCCGTCACGTCCTTTATCCTTATCTTTTATCCAATATTCTTTCTAAACAGTCCACCTCTAGGGACTGCTTCAGCTTACACCACCCTTCTTGGTAACCCCAATTCTGTGGTCAGAATATGTTTGTTTTCTTGGGGACCTGTTCCCTTGCTTTGTTCTGTTGCATTACTCCAATGAATGAGATCATCAGTATTTGTCTTTCTCTTTCTAACTTCCCTCTGCTTCTCTAACTCTCCATTTCCATCCACACTGTAGTGAAGGTCATGATTTATTTATTTTTCCCTTATAGCTGAGTAGTATTCCATTTGCATATACCCCTCATCTTCTGTATCCAGGCATCTTCTGGTGAGCTCTGGGGTTGTTTCCTGATTTGACTATTGTAAATGGTACTGCAATGCACCTGGGTGTTCATGTATGGCTGGAATTAGTGTTTTTGTGTTTTTTGGATATACATATAAACATGGAACTGCCTTCAGACAATTGGAATTTCTTTTTTAACAAGAAAAAAAATGTCCTTATTACCAACAAAGGCAAGATTATTTGCTCTTGCTACCGGTACCCGTTCGAGCAAATCTATGAAAAACAGGAGGACAGTGCTACAGTGCTACTTTCATCCTACTACCACCTCCAGCATTTTTGCAGAGGTCTTACCAAATGTAATCAACCAAGATAAAAATTATTAGTTGGGGCTAAAAGGTTGTACAGGGATTAAGGTGCTTGCCTTACATGCAGTTGACTCAGCTCAATCCTGAGTACTCTATATGGTCCCTGCAGCATAGCCAGCATAACCTCTAATGCCACTAACCCACGTTTGATGTCCTGCACCACATATGGTCTCCCGGCACCTGCCAGGAGTGATTTCTGAGCACAGAGCCAGGAGTAAACCCCAAGCACAGCTGGGTGTGGCCCAAAGATAAAACAAAATAATAATTCAAAAATTAAATATTTATGCAAATACTCATGATGAAAACCATGTAAAGACAATGCTGCTTGGTTTGATGTGAACCTGGAAATCAGGGCCCTGATCACAGAGCACAGAGCACCTTGAGTCCTGATCACTGCCAGTTATGGCCCAACTTTTCCCCTCCTAAAACACTCCAGATTGAGAAGTTGCCTGTTATTTGCAAACATATATTTTCTCAAAAAAATCTAAAGAATCTGTCAATGAAATACTAAAAAGAATAAATATAGCATGATAAAGTATCAATATATTAATCATATTCTCTTTATATAAGATCAGTATTTATAAATGAAGCAAAATATGTATGGTAATCCAAAATTATTAAACACTTTTAACTTTTAATGACTTTATATTCACATATAAAAATGTGTTAAATATCTACATTGGGAACCACCTAGTATCACTGTATTGAGAATGGATATGTTTATATTGGATTACTAAATATTTTATAAGATTTCCAGTCTCCCCTGAATTGATCTATAAATTCTTTTTTTTTTTATTAAGGAAATGCTCTCCGGCTTCTAATTAGCTGGCAGTTTTTGTTGGTTTAAGTCATGGGTGACTTTCCCGAATTTGTGAGAATTTCCCTCCCCCCCCCCTTGTTGTTAATAAAGGAAATTTATTGGTTGACTTCAATAAACGTATTGACATCTTGGTTTTTTTGGGGGGGAGGAGGGCAACACCAGCGATGCACAGGAGTTACTCCTGGCTCTACACTCAGGAATTACCCCTGGCGGTGCTCAGGAGACCATATGGGACACTGGGAATCGAACCAGGGTCGGCCGCATGCAAGGCAAACGCCCTGCCCGCTGTGCTATTGCCTCCAGCCCCTGATCTATACGTTCAAGTTCAGTACAATAAAAATTGGAGTAATCACTTTTTTAAAACTGGGAAGTTCTTTTAAAATTTTCACAGAAATGCAGTTTTTTTCTTTCTTTATTAAACATATTGAACACTCATCACTCTTCCTTAAACTCTCACCCTTTCTCTCACTTCCCACTGCTCTCAGGTAATATCAGTTCTGTTTTTATTATTCACTATTTTATTCCTATTTTGTTTTACCCACT
The DNA here is from genome assembly GCF_029834395.1 of Sorex fumeus. Classification (NCBI taxonomy): domain Eukaryota; kingdom Metazoa; phylum Chordata; class Mammalia; order Eulipotyphla; family Soricidae; genus Sorex; species Sorex fumeus. The sequence goes on from NW_026606070.1 coordinate 7,774,277, forward strand.
CATCAAATTTATCTGCCTGTCTTGGACACATAAGTGAAGTCATCTAATACTTGTTCTCTGAGTGAGATCATCAGTATTTTTCTTTCTCCTTCTACCTTCTCTCAGCTTCTCTAACTTCTGTAATTTCTATCCAGTATAGTGAAGGGCATGATTCAATTTTTGACATTTAAATTAAAAAGAATATTTTTTTTAGTTTTTAGTGGCCCATACCAATGATGCTTCCTAGCTTTGCACCCAGGAATTATTTCTAATGGTGCTTGGGGCACCATATGGGATGCCTGGAATCGAACCCTGGTCAGCAGCATGCAAGGCCAACATCTTACCCACTGTAGCCTGATGCAGAATTCTTACTAATTCTATCCATTTTGCTGCAAGTAGCAAACTTTTAATTATGTGTATATATAACAAATTTTTATCCATTCATCTATGGATTGGCACTTCTGGTATATATGACTTAGCTATTGTAAATAATGCTGTAATAAACATGAGGGTAGATGGAGCTTTTTTGAATTAGTGTTTTCATGTTCTTCAGCTAGACACAGACTGAGATTACTGGCTCATGAGATAGCTCTTTTCTAAGCTTCAAGAAATTTCCCACTTTTTCCCCACAGACACTTGATCTGTTCACATCCTATCAACAATAAATGAGGGTGACTTTTCTTTTTGTTTTCTTCTATAGTTTTTGGGCTACAAGGGGCAGTCCTCAGGGACTGTTCCTTCATCAGTTCCCGGGGTCACCTCCGGTGGTGAGCAGAGTTGATTCCTGTAATCCAAATGGGCTTCTGCATGCAGTATGTGCCCAAACCTTTGTGTTGCTCTTTGGCCCCAGGGTTTTTCTTTTCCGACATTCTCACCACTGTTTGTTAGTGTTCATTTTCATGTAGCTATTCTCATAGGAACAAGGTGCTATCTCATTATTATTTTGATTTTTACCCTCCTAATAATAAATGGTGAGCACTTTTTCATTGACTTCTTTGAAGAAGTTTCTTCTATTCAGATCTTCCTTGAAGAAATTTCTGTTCAGATCTTCTGTCCCGATAGGTTGGTGCATTTGTGGAATTTATTTACATATTTATTACAAATATTTGGTATGCCAAACACAGTAACAACAAGTCTCACAATGGAGATGTTACAGGTGCCCACTCGAGCAAATCAATGAACAACGGAAGGACAGTGCTACAGTGCTATTTATTACAATTTATTTAAATAAGTGGAATTATACTTGCATCACTATAATAAACGTCTCTTGCTGATGGTGTATAATTCATTTAATTGTAAGTTTTTAAATTTATTGATGATATTTTTCATTTGTTTTTCATTTAATTTTCATTTGATATTCACCTATAGTTTTTGTGGTTTCCTTGTCAGGTTGTGAAATCAAATTAATGTTAATCTCATAATATTTATTTTGTGCATATTCCTTCTTAATTTTTTTGTAAGCATTTGAGAATAGGGTTAAGTTCTCTGAAGGTTTGGTAAAAATCACTAGTAAAACTCTCTGCTTCTGAACATTTGTTTGGTGGGAGATTTTTGATGATGTTTTGAATTTTCATGCTTTGTGATCAGTCTATTCAAGTTTTGTGTTTTATTGTGTTTCAGTCTTCGTGGGCTGCATTTGTTTAAACATTTACTCATTTCTTCTAGATTATCAAATTTATTACATATGTATGCTGGAGCGATAGCACAGCAGGTAGGGCGTTTGCCTTGCATGCGGCTGACCCCAGTTCAATTCCTCCTCCCCTCTCAGAGAGCTGGGCAAGCTACTGAGAGTATTTTGCTGCAAGGCAAAGGCTGGCAAGCTACCCTTGACGTATTCGATAAGCCAAACACAGTAACAAGTCTCACAATGGAGACACTACTAGACCAGCTCGAGCAAATTGATGAACAATAGAAGGACAGTGACAGTGGATTGAATATGTTGTTCATAGTCGACTCAAGATTATTTATATTTCTGTGGTATCCATTATCCTCTTTCATTTCTTCTATTTAAAGAAAATTTTATGTAGGCACTGTGGTTTACAGTATTGCTAATATTAGGGTTTCATGCATAAAATACACTGTCATCACCCCTACCAGACTGTCAGCAAGCTCTCCTTCTCCACCCCCCCCTCCTTGAGTTGGGCTTTTATGCAGCTTCTCCATTGTGTCTGCTACCCTCTGGGGTGAATATTATTCATAGCTCACTCCTTAACACTAAGTGACTCAGCCCTTTTAGGTACTGCAGGTACCCTTAGGATTGTTGGCAGAGCTGGGGCCCACACAGGAGAGTTGCAGACACCCAGAACTCTCCTCTTACCTTCTGATTCTATTTTTTAGAGTTTTCTTTTTTTTTTCTTTTAGAGCCTACCTAAAGATTAATACATAATACTTATTTTTTTCCAAAAGTCACCACTTAGTTTTTATTGATCCTTTCTATCTCTTTTATTTTTTTCCTATTAAATGTATTACTAGTATAATTTTTATTTTTCTTATCTATTAATTTTTGGTTTTGTCTGTTGTTCTTTTTATTGTTACTGTTGGTGTGATATTAAATTTTTTAATTAGTTTTTATTTTGTTTCTTCATGAAGACCTATTTGCTATTAAAGTCCCTCTTAATACAGCTTTTACCAAACTATACCATAGGTTTTGATAACTTGTGCCTTTTTTTTTATTTGTCATTAGTGTCAATAGGCTTTTTGTTGTTGTTCTTTTAGGGTTTTGTTTGTTTGTTTGTTTGTTTGGGGGGCACCATTCGCACATTCAGGGCTTATAGTCAATTGTGTGCTTAGAGATCACTCCTGGCAGTGCTGGGATAAAACATGCAAGGAAAGTTCCTTGCATCCTGTAGTATTTCTCCAGCCCCTTCATTAGTTATTTTTTATTTATACTTTATGTATTCATTGGCCCAGAGGTTACTGAAGAGTAAGCTTTTCCATTCTCATTTGTGAGGTTATTATAGTTGCCTGTTTGTTGATTTTTAATTTTATAGAACATAATCAGAAAAAAATACTAAGTATGATTTTAGGCTTTATAAGTATTGACAATTGTGCCTTAGCATATGGTCTACTCTTGAAAATGGGCTTGAAAAGTTCACCAGTTTGAGTTGAAAATTTCTATAAATGTCTAGTAAACCCATCTCGAATATTTCATCTTTTAAGAATATTGTTTTCTTAGTTATTCTTTGTTTAGTTGCTCTGTCCATGGTTATATTTGGGCTGCTAATATCCCCTACTATTCATTGTATTGCTGTCAGTATTTCTCTAGTTTTGCTGCTAGTTGGTTTATTTATTTTTGGTGCTCAGAAATGCATAGATTATTCATCGATAACTTAAGAAAGAATTGAATAATTTTTAATGCCTATTAAAAAGTTTTACTCCAAGTTTAATTTAATGCTTCAGTTATCAAGACAGCATCATTTTGTTATAACAATAAATTAATAACTTGATCTGATGGAACAAAGTGCAGAAAATAGTCAACTTATTTTTAGCAGAAGAGTCTAGTCTTTTTAATATGTAGTGTTGATACAACCGGATATTCTTGTTTATATCCAACAAAAAGTTCTTTTGATGAGACACAAAAGAATTTACAAATCTTTCAGTCCTCTCTGAACAACAAGGGGATTTATGGAAATGAGGAGAAAGAAATGCTAGATGGTCCCCTGAAATAGGAGGAAGCAGCTGGGGGTCAGATAAGGCTGACTGGGCGTAAAGTAGTTCTATTTCCTTCTGTAATAGAGAGGCAGAATATTTTGATGAAAGATGTTCTTATTCTGAAAAGCTCAGTCCTCTTATCTGGAATTGGGTATTCTTTTGTTTTGTTTTGGGTCACACCTAGCAAAACCCGGTGCTTTTTTTCTGGCTCTGTGCTCAGGGAGTACTCATGCAGTGCTCATGGGGCCATATAAGGTGTTGGAGATTGAATCAGGGTTAACCACATGTAAGCAAAGTGTTTTTATCCTCTGTAATATCTGTTGGGCCAAGAATGGGTATCGTTTTTTTGGTCAACTCAGATCTGTTACAGCAGTTGTGAGGAATGGTACAGGATAAGGGAGAAGCTAGCTTAAAGATAAGGAGAGCTGGGCTGGGAGCTTCCATTGTGGGCTACTGATATTATGTGGATAACGAGTTGAATTCTAAACTTAATAGAAGACAGGAACTGGTACCCATTGTTAGGGTCTGGAGTCGACCACCCCTTAAGGACAGAAAACAGAGCTGATAATGCAAATCACATAGCAAGGTCTATTGTTCCAGCTAGCTGGGGTCCAAATATTCTCCCGGCGCAGTGGGTGTCAATAAGGATTCCAAGCATTAGATTCAGCAAGTTCTTATACTTTCATTTTAGCAAGTAGGCATTACTCAGTAATTTTCTATTAACTATAGAGCACATATGTTTTGGTCTGCATCATTCAGCCCACATCCTGATAGTTAAATTCCAGAGACCTAATCTCATTCCAGGTACCTAATCTTTGATGGCCATCTGGTTTTTCCACTTTTCTTGTTCCTGGGAGAGGCTTAAGTCAATCAGAGTCCACAAAGCCTTTAATGCAGTTCTCCAGCTAAGCAGGTCCTAACACCATTAGCTAGCATCCTTCTATAGATTGGTATTTTTTTTTTTTTGCTGGAGACAAGAGTTGGAGCATATCCATGCCAAAATTCTTTTTCTTTTTACTAGAGGTTTTTTGTTAGTTTTGGCCACACTTGATGGTGCTCAGGCCTTATTCCTGTACTCAGGGATTACTCCAGCATAGGCTTGGGGGACCATATGAGATGCTGGGGATCAAACCTGGGTCAACTGCATGCATGCAAGGCAAGTACCCTACCCAGTTGTACTATTGCTTCATTCCCTGTTTTATCTTATAATTCCTAATATTTTATAGCTTTTTTAGTGGAACAAGTCTTCTATGTCTAGGAGGTCATTTCATGTCCCTGTCATTCCTACCCATGTCATTCATATGTGAATAAAAATTAATCTGACTTTAGCCTCACCTTATCTACAAAAAATCAATTCACAGCGTTTTAGAGATAGGTAACGTAGCCAGGACAAGACATCCACTAATATCTTTCCAACCTCTGGGTAGGCAGAGATTTCTTAGAATACAAATAGTAGTAATCTTAAGGGGAAAAATAAAAGAAAATTGGTATTATCTTGGTTCCGCCTGCTATAATTAAAATATGGTTTGTGTCCATTAAATAGTAAGCTTTTTAAAAAAAATTATTTACTTTTGGGCTATCCTTGGCTTACTCCTAGTTCTACACTCATGGATCATGCCTGGTGGGACCCGCAGGACTGGGGTTCAAAGGGTGCTGGGGATCAAACAGGTCAGCTGCGTGCATTACAAGCAGCTTACCCACTGTACCAGGTCACTGACTCCTTTTTACAATTCTCGAGTCTAGGAAGTTCAAGATTAACAGGTTTTGACATATTTGGAGTCTGGTCAGAGCCCACTCCCTGACTTTTAAAAAGTCGGTTCTGTCCTTGTCATATGGAGACAGAGAAAGAAACTCTGCTCTTACCTCTCCCAATAAGTTCATTAAAATTCACTCTTAGGATCTAATTTATGATCTAGTGCTTCTCATAGGTTCCATCTCCAAATACTGTGACATTGGGATTAAGGCTTTAATATGTGAATAAAAGGCAGTGGTTGGAGGAGGGAAGAGGGGACAGAAAGATCTAATCCAAAAAATCAAAATTAGGGTTTAGAGAGATAGATAGTACAGCAGGTAAGGTGCTTGACTTGCCTGCGGCTAACCTCAGCATCCCTGAGCCTGCCAGGAGTGATTCTGAGTGAAGAACCAAGAGTAACCCCTGAGAACTGCTTGGTGTGACCCCAAAACAAAATTGAAAAATCAAAATTAATCCAAATTTAAAATTAAAACCATCAAAATATAGCACTAAGAAAATGAATACTTGTGCCATAGATTTGGAGAAAATATTTTAAATATATATTTGTAAAATTTAGCACTTATATACAGAAAGTCATAAAGAAGTCCCACAACTCAATAACTTAAAAAGTAAGTAATTTGGTCAAAATTGTTAAAGATCTGGAAAAACATTTCACACAAAATATTACAGAATAATCAACCATCTCATTAGTTATCAAAGAAATAAAAATTAAAACCACAAAGAGTTATCATTTCACAGTCACTGGAATGTTTAAATATGATTGCTGGGAAGAACCATTTCCTCAATTTCTTGTACTTGGGAAAGGAAATTATAAACCCTTTAAAGGATATTTGTTAGTTTCTGATAGAATCAAGCATGTACGAATTCTGTGATGAGATCTACTAATCCAGGTATTTACAGAAAAAAGAAATCATTTAAAAATCTAGGGCAAGTGTTATCATAGTCGCTTTATTCCTAAATCCCTAAATTAGAAACAGCCCAAATACTTATCTGAATATGTAAACATACAGAGGTATATTCATTAATAGAATATGACTTAGCACTATGAATTTATTAAATACCACAGGCAAAAATATGAATGAATTTTAAAATAATAGAGAACAGATGGGAGACATAAAAATCTAAAGATTTACAACAAAGATTAAAGAAGAAATATAGGGGAAAGAGCAATAGTACAGTGATAGGGTTCTTGCCTTACATGTGACCAATCCGGGTTCAATCCCTGGAACCCCATATCAGTCCCTGGAGCCCGCCAGGACTGATCCCTGAGCTCAGAGCCAGGAGTAAGCCCTGAGCATCTCCGGATGTGGTCCCCGAAACAAAAAAAAATTAAAGAACAAAACTAGAATTGATGAATAGGCAATTGCCTCTGGGAGATGCATATGATTGAACAGAGGCCTGACGTAACTATTTGAGAAAATGAATTGCCTGTAATTTGACCATATGTTGGTGTGGTTATAAGCATTTAATCTGCCTCAAAATTCAATTAATCTTATAGCAAGAATCTGTGAATTTCAATTGCTTATAAATTATACATCAATTTGAAAGTGTAATGGAAAGGTTTATAATAGCCAATTTACAGATAAAGAGAAAAATCAATGAACTGAATGAGATGACTTGGAAAAAGGAATAAAAATTTCTAAAACATTTAGAGTCCAAGATATAAGCAATATAGGAAATGAGGAAATCGGTATTTAAATAATGACAGAGAATTTTCCAGAAGTTACAAAAAAAGCACCAATCATCACCAATCATCAAGTAAAGCACCCCCAACAAATCCCAGCTGGGACTAATTATACTTACTATAACTACTATCTTTGCATAATAAATCAGTATAAAGCTACTTGGCTTATTGACAATAATCATTTTGATCTTACAGTTTTGGGGACAGAGAAATTTGGGAGTGGTTTGATTAGGTGATTCTAACATGGGGTCTCAGACAAAGTTTCAGTCAGATTTGAGCTGGGGTTGTTGTAGTCACCTGAAGGCTTGACTAAAGCCGGGGTGATTCAAACATGATATAATTAGCTGTTGACTGACAACCTAATGGTGACTATTAGTTGATGCCTTTAATTCTGTTAACTACATGGGCCTCTTCATGGAACTGACTGAATAACTCATGCGTGGGTGGCAGACTTCCCTTAGAACTCATCATCAAAATGACAACAAGGCCTTTCAAGATCTACTCTTGGAGGTCACATACCAGGATTCCTACTGAGATGCTGAGATGTATTGGTCTCACAGAGCAAGGCCTAGTCTGTGAAATGAGGGGATGGCTTGAAATACCAAAAGGAAATCCGTAGGATACCTTGGATGCCAGTGAGTGCAGTAGAGAAAGTACAAAACAAACAAAAATGAAGCATAAAAACTAACAAAGAAAAAGGAATGAAACTTAGTCTTTTTTATTTTTTGCTTTTTGGGTCACACCCGGCGATGCACAGGGGTCACTCCTGGCTCATGCAATCAGGAATTTCTCCTGGTGGTGCTCAGGGGACCATATGGGATGCTGAGAATTGAACCTGGGTCTGCTGCGTACAAAGCAAACGCCATACCCAGTGTGCTAGCACTCCAGCCCCCAAAACTTAGTCTTTTAGCTGTAGTAAAAGACTACATCCATTCATCTTAACATAAACAATATTAGTTAAAAATCTGGAATAATATCTTTAAAGTTCTGAGAAAATATAACCAACAAATTTGAGAATTGCATCTCCAAGGAAACTAAATTTTAAAAGGGTTAAAAAAGTATTATCTGCTGGGAGGATCCTCCCAGGATGGGAGAAGTATGCTGAAAGTAGACTATAGACCAAACATGATTGCCACTCATTGCCTCTTTTGCAAACCACAACACCCCAAAGGATAGAGAGAGAACAAAAGGGAATGCCCTGCCACAGAGGCAGGGTGAGATGAGGGGTATGGGGGGTGGGAGGGATACTGGGACCCGTGGTGGTGGAAAATGGGCACTGGTGGAGGGATGGGTACTTGATCATTGTATAATTGAAACCCAAGCACAAAAATATGTAAGTCTACAACTGTACCTCATGGTGTCTCACTAATAAAAATAAAAAATAAAAAAGAGACCAAAAATAATACTGAAGTTCCTAAAAAAAAAAAAGTATTATCTGGGTCAGAGAGAAAGTTCAGCAGATAGTACATTTGCCTTGTGCTCGGTCAACCCAGGTTTGATCTTTGGCACTGCATATGGTCCCTGATGATGTCACCAGGAGTGATCCTTGAGCACAGATGGATGTGCATCCCCCAACCCCTCACCCCCAAACAAGCCAACAAAAAGTTAAGGGTCAGCAAGACAAATATTCAATCTGGACTTGTGTTCTGGAACTCCATGGTCCCCCAAACACCTCTGGGTGTTGACTCTATAGCCCCCAGTATTGCAGTGGTACCTGGTTTACCCCCAGCAGTGCAGACCCCCAAGCAGCACCCTATCCTTGGACACTTCCATTGGGCCAAAAGTCTGAGAATTACCTGTGGGACTAGGGCCTGCTGAGCAATACGTAGGAGATCCTCCCCCAAAAATCTGTAGCACTGTCATCCCGTTGTTCATCAATTTGCTTGAGCGGGCCCCAGTAACGTCTCCATTGTGAGACTTGCTGTTACAGTGTTTGGTATATCGAATACGTCAAGGGTAGCTTGCCAGGCTTTGCCGTGCAAGCAAGATACTCTCACAGCTTGCCGTGCTCTCCAAGAGGGACAGAAGAATCGAAACTGGCTCAGTAAGGCCAGCCGCACGCAAGGCAAATGCCCTATCGCTGTGCTATTGCTCCAGCCCATCCCCAAAAATATTTTTTTAAATGTTATAAAGTAATAATTATCATTATAATATGTAGTTTGAGATGAGAAAATGCTAGAAAACAGGTCTGTTGAGAGTGGTAGAACTTGAATGAGAATAAGGGAAAATGGTCATCACTTTAAAAGAAGGCCATGAAAAAGAATTTGACAGTCTAAAACACAATGCACAAATTGAAAGTAGTCAGTGATCACTCGATCACTTGAAATCCTATTACTCATTGATTTGCTGGAGCGGGAACCAGTAACATCTCCATTCATCCCTGTTGCGTGCTAGTGTAGCCCAATGGCGTCTGCTTGTTCTAGGAACACAAAGAGCCTCAAACCAATTGTTCAGGGTCTTTACAAAGAAGTCTGACCATCTCATAGGTGGGTGGTCATGCGATCTTTTGACGTCCCAAAATCCAGTCGGTACCGGCTCTAGTACAGCAGTCGTTTCCAAATCTCATTACATGTCTAGTCCATCTGATTTTCGACGTCTTGGCAAATGAGATAGCGTCCCTGATTGTTGATCATCGATGGAGGTCAGAACTCTGGATTCTTTCTCTACCTTGAGTGAAGTGCGATACTCCAAGCAAAGCTCTTTTGGTTCTTTTGGAGACCCGAATAGCGGTCTCATCCTGTTTTCGTAGGGCTTAGGTCTCTGAGGCTTATGTCAATGCAGGAAGAACAGTGGAATCGAAGAGATGTGCTCAGAGCCAGAGGTTCTTCATCCTCTTAGCTATTTCTTCAATGTTCTTGAAGGTGTTCTATGCTGCTCTGTTCCTCCTGCGCAACTCAGGTGCCAGGTCATTCGTCATGTTGACTTCTCGACCTAGGTACACTGTTGCATTCAGAGATGTTTGTTCCATTGAGAGTGAATGGAACGTCAGGAACGAGACCGTTTCTCATAAACATTGTCTTCATGAGATTCACCTGTAGCCCTACCTTTCCACACCCACGGTCGAAGTCGGCCAGCATTTGTGCCTTGGCTGATGTTTGGTGTTTTTTAGAATGATGTCATCAGTGAAAGGGAGGTGATAAAACATGTAAATAGATAACTCTCTTCATAAAACCAAGGATTTTCTTAAGTATCTACCACTTCCTCATCAATTTAAATATAGTAGAAAGATTATCTTAGGAAATTTGGTTCAAGTCTCCCCTCAACTATCTAGGAGGGGACATTAATTTTTTCATCTTTAACATGGAGGTAATAGCCCCTAACTCATTGAAGTTTTGTGAAGATTATATACTTTATACACACACACACATATATATTATATATATATATATATATATATATATATATCACGATCACCATCATCCTGTTGTTCATCGATTTCCTCGAGCAGGCACCAGTAACATCTCCTTCTTCCTAGTCCTGAGATTTTAAAAGAGCCATTTCAATACTCTTTCAGGATTAGGAGAATGAGACCCATCATTGTTACTGGTATTTGGCATGTTGAGTACGACATGGGAAGTTTGCCAGACTCTACCGTGCAGGCAGGATACTTTTGGTAGCCTGCCAGGTTCTCCAAAGGAAAAATAAGATAATAAGATGTCCTGTGGCCACGAATGTCGCCGCGCACGCTTTCGGGAGCTGGGTTTTATAATCTCTGCGTCTTGGCCGTTGATGGGACCAACCTGGTGCTGGCGGCAGCTGGTGGGTATGACGCATACCTACTGGAAGATGGGGGGGGGGGGGTGTCTGGGTGGAGAAGGCCCAGTCCCAATCTGAGTAGGCTTGGAGACCTCAGCCCCGGGACTCGCATGCCTGGGTTCCTCTGCCAGTTCTTTCATGCATGAAGCCCATCCGGACATGTGGAGAGTGGTCCCAGCATGGCCGTGGCTGGCTCCGGAGGTCCTCAGCTGCTGGGGCTCTGCTCGGGGTGGGGGGGGAAGAAACTCAACCCTCCCCCCTCCAAGGGACCCCGGTGAGGATAGCCAGGCGTGGGGGCAGGAGACTCTGCGCTGTTTTCCTCTGAGAGCTGGGTTTTATAGTCTCTGCGTCTTGGCTGTTGATGAGACCAACCTGGCGCTGGCGGTAGCTGGTGGGGGTAAAGCCTACCTACTGGAAGATGGGGGGTCTGGGTGGAGAAGGCCCAGTCCCAATCCGAGTAGACTTTTATATATATATATATATATATATATATATATATATATATATATCTTATTTGAACCAGTAGCAGATATTTCTTCAGTCAGATTTAGTTTTTACAGCAGATGTTGAACTTTTCCTGTGTGCCAAATGTGGTTCTGGGTATAATGAATAGGATATAGTGCCTCTCTGCATAGTGTTTGATTTACTCACACACAACCAAGAGATGATGCTATGGGATGCAATTGAGTGATACAAACAGCGTTAAAAAAGTTCTTAAGAGAAAGCAATTGTTTCTGTAAACTTTAGGAAAACATTAGTGGTGGTGACATATGAGATGTATTCCCTACTGGTTTTTTAGCTTATTCTCATAAATATGAATATCTCCTTCATCTTGCCCACTTCTTACTCTAATTGCTTCAACCATAAAGAGTACATGTCGCTACAAAAGATTCCCCCACCCCATACCTTAGTTTCTCTCTATTTCTGGTCAGTGTCAATACCTACCGTTGTTTATTTTAGTGGACGGAAGTTTGTATCACAAGGACATAAATTATTGTTGGTGTTGGCAGAGAGAATAAACAGATTCCATTTTACCCTTGTCTAGACTTGGGTAAAGAAAGTGTCCTAAAAATACCACATAAATATTTTGGAATGTTATGTCTCCATGAATCATCTGGCTTAATTAGACTGGTCATTTTGGATCCATTTTTATGCAACCAATTTTTTATGGTCACCAATATCTGACCAATTTACAAACCCAGAGAGAATCTTCTGGGAAATGCTAATGCTTACTGAACACAAGCTCCAAAGAACCACAATACTATTTTTTTAAATTTCTAAGTGATGCAACCATGATTGCATATTTTTAAAAAAATCTTAAAACCTCTTAGTTCATTAAAAGTTTTGAAGCCGTAATGTTTGTAAACTCTCAGAGTAATATAAAGTATAATAATGGATTGTCAGTACAGATAAGGAAAACCTGTGTGTAGTTTCTTCAGAGTTCTCAAAAGGCTAGTAGAGATTGAGAGAGAAAACGTGGGGAGTCTGATTTCTTGCAGAGAATAAATTCTGCCACATTAGCCAGGCCTTGCATATGCCTTTCTCAAAATTATCCATTGTGCCCATAGGGTAATTTTGAGAAAATTTTGATAATTTTGAGAAATTCTTTCTGCGTGGTTTTCCAGTCACTGTCTGCCTTAACTTCCTGCCTCTCTGCCCTGTACACACTCCGGACCAGTCACACTGACTCTCTTGCCAAATTTTGAACTAACCCTACTTATTCCTAAAGCCTCAGCCTTTGCACTCACTCTCCTTTTGCAAAATCACTCTTAGATTTTTACTGAGCTCACTTTCTTATTGCTCTGACATTCCTGTTCCAGTCTGCTCTAATTTATCTCTTTGGGGGTCTTTTCTTGACTACCATGAAAGTTGTGTTTCTATAACTAACTCTGCTGAGTATTTTTTGATAGCAGAATTATTACCTATAAAAGTACATGTGACATTGTGTAATTTCTTATGATTGTTCTTTTCTTGATGATAAGACTGGACTTTGTTTTCTGCATGATACATGGTGCTGTGTACATATACATTCAATAAATATATGAAAGTAACTCACATTCCCTTTGCATAGAATTAATAGTGTTTAAAAAAATGAGAGAGTTTTATTGGTAGTATCCACGGTGGCACAGAACAGAGGAAGTATATGGTTTTATAGAAAGAGCACAAAACTTAACATCAGAACTGATCCATATTACCCTGATTACTTTGGTAGTGGGCTGGAGTGATGGCTCAGCAGGTAGGGTGTTTGCTTTGCACGCGACTGACCTGGGTTCGAGTCCTCCATCCCTCTCAGAGAGCCCGGCAAGCTACCGAAACTATCCTGCCCACATGGAAGAGCATGACAAGCTCCCCATGGCATATTCAAAATGCCAAAAGCACTAACATGTCTCACAATGGAGATGTTACTGGTGCCTGCTTGAGCAAATCAATGAACAACGGGATGGGAGTGCTACTTTGGTATTAAGTTTGAGTATCATTTTCTGCTGACCAAATGAATTAGAATAAAGCTGATTAGACCAAAGGATAAGAGGAAAGTAGAAAGTTTTTGTAGCTCTTTAAGTCTTAATATAGTTATTACTATATCTTGTCGCCAATATGCAAATATTACAAAAGCAAAACCAACTATTCAAATTAAAATTTACCACTTTGCAAACTAAGAAATTGCCCCTAAATGGCCAGTTAGCTTCTAATAGCTATTAAAAAGAAAATTTTAATTCAATGGGAAGAAAAAAGTTGAAAGACTGCTCGATCATTATTTTAAAAAGGGGGAAATATGATATTTTCACATATAAGTGCTCATAAATGCAATTATAAACATAGTCTTTGTGGCTTTTAAATTTCAATTTTTAGAAAATTATCTTGAATTTCACATTGGTTCTTACTCTAGAAATAAGTAGATAAGCTAATCTTTGCTAGTTTCAAATTTTAATTTCATAATATCCCCTGCCATCTCAGATAGAATGTTTAGGTGTCATACTGTGTGGAGAAAAGAAAAGGGAACAACAACAAAAATAATATTGTTTAAATTCCCTTCTCTAATAAGGAAATTCATAATGTTGTGTCATAAACTCTAAAGAACATTACATTTCTTAGAGATAAAAGCAGGTAAATTTCTTAGAGATAGGTTAAGTTAAAACCAAAAAAAACCCTTTAACATTAATATTTGGACAAATAAATGAGAGCTCGAGTTCATAATTTATGAACTGATACTTTCATAGGTGAGGGCTAATTTTAATATGGTAGCCTTATTTACTTAATTATTTTAGCCAAGGATATTGCCGTATTACCGAGATACTTCATGAGTAATGAAGCTATTAAAATTGCATGTTACAGTCTGTGTGTAATTTGTGTGCCTGTTTACATGAGTGAGGTGAAGGAGGTTTATTAAAATAATATCTGTATGTATTTGAGATGAAAAGTACGTGCTAAATGACCCTTGTGGAAGGAAACCAACTGTTTGCTCTGCAGGGCAGGGTTTCACTCCTATACACTGCCTCGATTCAAAGAGGGACTTCTTGCTACTCCAGCCTTCTTTGCTGTCTCTATTCTCTGCAGATTTTATTTTATTTTTTAATTTTTATTAGTGAAACATCATGAGGTACAGTTGTAGACTTAAAGATTTTTGTGCTTGGGTTTCAGTTATACAATGATCCAGTACCCATCCCTCCACCAGTGCCCATTCTTCATCATCTACATTTATTTTTTAAATTTTTGTTTGTGAAACACTATGAGGTGCGGATTTTATTGAGTTGAGCCTCTGAGAAACAGAGGAGACAGTTGAGGGTAGCACCAATCTATTACCCTGGGAGAATTCCTAAGCTCAGTCATGGCTGAGTGCCAGTGTTTCCTCCTGATGAAATCTTTTCCAGCCATTTTCTTAATGTCACGGAAGAATATGTTCTTTGATCTTCTGAGTTAATGCTTTGCACAGATTTCTATATAGCTTGCACCACCTAAAGTTAATCATGATTGTGTAAATCTTGTCTATCTGCTCAATGTCTCCTGGTCAACTCTGCCTGTGAGCTTAACACAACCCATAGCGAGTGCTGATGGGATCTTTTCACGCTAATTTGATGGAGGTGCTATCCAATAGTCACGTCTCTTCAAAGAGCTGAAAATTTAAGCAGCCCAACCAAAGTTGAGATGGGGTGCTCCTGTCTTTCCTTTGGACTGCTAAAACTAGGAAGGTGTGGAAATGGTTCATACTACTTTTTTTAAAATTCCAGATTTGGTGGCTGAAGCAATAGCACAGCGGGTAGGGTATTTGCCTTGCATGAGGCTGACCGGGTTTGATTCCCAGCATACCATATGGTCCCCTGAGCACCATCAGGAGTGATTCCTGAAGGCAAAGCCAGGAGTAACCCAAAACTGGGTTACTGAGCATCACCAGGTGTGACCCAAAAAAGAAAAAAAAATACAGAATTTAAACCCCCATTCTCTCAGTTGTTGTTATTATTACTGTTATAATGACACTTCCTGTGCAAGGATCAAACTGCTCCATCTCATTTCCTCTTTCCACTGAATACAACCCTTGACTTGAAAGTTATTTAATCCTGAACTTCGCATATGTCACTGCAGTGCTATTCCACTTGCTAACTATTCCCCTGGTCTTCTATATGTTATAAATGTAGATATGAATGCATGGAACATTCTTGATGAAAAAAGATTTATACTTGGCCTTGCCAGAAAAAAGAGGCTCTGGGGTGTGTGTGTGTGTGTGTGTGTGTGTGTGTGTGTGTGTGTGTGTGTTTCCACTAACATTAGGGGACAGATATAGATTGAAGATTGGGGAAAGGGGGCGATTTAAAAAGAAATTGATTGACCCCAGTTTCCCTCCCATTAGTCTGATGGGTGTTGGAACATTGTATGACTGAAACCTAACCATGAACAACATTGTGAGGGTCTATCTCAGTGATTCAATTGATAAAAGATTTTAAGAAAAAGAAAAGAACAATTGAGCTCTATGGTTTCTGAACAATTCTTTGACATTCTTTTCTAGGTTGATTTTGGATTTGCTAAGAAAATAGGATCTGGACAAAAAACATGGACATTCTGTGGAACTCCAGAATATGTTGCCCCAGAAGTTATTCTCAACAAAGGACACGATTTCAGTGTAGATTTTTGGTCACTGGGAATTCTAGTGTATGAGCTCTTAACGGGCAAGTAAGTCACTCAAGTTATGTTCAACCTCTTCAAAAAAAGTTCTAAAATAACTTACTAGTGATTTAAAAATGGATATGAACTTAATATTTTGTAAATTTACTTTTACTAAGTATAATGTCTTTTCCTCTTTTCAGTATTTCACATGTAGTATGTTTGCTAGTTCATCTGATGACAAAGCATTTAGGAAGCTGAGGAAAAAAAGAGTATACATTTCCCAAAATTTCCCTAAAATGGTAAAGCCTATTATGTTAAGTGTGTGAGGGATATGATCATTTGAAAAAAAAAGAGTAAGAAAGGGAATTAAAGTCATGACTTTTATGACTATTTCTTCTTATATATTATTTTGCAATTGAGAAAATAGCGATCACAGTTCAATTAAATTCATTGAACTTTAAACCAAGTTTAGTCATGTTCTTCCATCTTCCCAATAAATCATTAATCAGAAATGCTATGAGAAAGCAACATTGCTGCATTTCAATTTTAATCTCCTTGTCAGTTGCTTTCTAGATGTGCTAATGAACAGAGACAAGACACAGTGGGAGTTTTAGCAGTTAAAATTGAATTGTCATTCCTGGTGAGATAAAAGGCTAGATTAATGAATACGGGATCTCAGATTTCTACACACACACACATACACACACATTTGTATGTACACATACACATCTAGGCTATATGTAATATTACCTCACATTTATATAGTATCTTGCAGTTTACAAAGAATTTTTAAATGCTTCAAAGTCTTGAGACATACTTTGTAAAAAGTTGTAGAAAGAGAGTTTCATAGAATCTTCTTTAACATTTTAGACTATAAGCTTCGATATTAAATTACCTGGTTGACTGTATCCTGTTACGGTCATACCCACACACATTGAATAAACCTATAAGAAATATTGTTTTATGTCTTCTGAAGTCAGTTTTGAATATGTATTGTTTATGGTTTTGAAGAAAATAAGAGAGAACTAACTGGTCATTTCAGAAAAACATTTTTAAGGGATGCAAGAAATTCTCTTTCATGAATTGCATCCTCATACCTAGGAAATCTGCGAGTTGCTTTTTAAAGAGAAATATGCTACTTTCTGTAGCTAACTGGCGACTACATATATTTATGTATATGTATATATATATATGTATATGTATATGTATATATATATTGGTCCTCTTTGGCCGAAATAAATTGTCATAAAAATAAGTGAGGTTGTGAAGAAGTGGGGGAAAATCCAGTAACTAGGAGTTTCTATTTTTTGACACTAATTATTAGGAAATTATTTTTGTAAATATTTTCAGGGAAGGACATGAGAGAAGTTCATTTTGAGCTCCCTGCATCCTAGAGAATTGGGATCTAAATGAAAATGATAAAAGATCTAACAAAACAAAACATAATATGGTGGTAAATCTATAAACAAAAATATTGCAGCAATACTTTTTAAAAAAATTTCTACATCATTTTTCCTTTTATAAGCGAGATATAGATTATTGAGAACTTGACTCACCTGTCTCATGGTTATTTCCACAAATGAGAACTGTCAGTACTAATAGGTTCAAGTATGCTGAAATATAACATAGTTCATAAAAGTCATTTTCAGTTAAAAAAAATAAAATGATAATAAAATAAACATGAAAGTTAAAGTATTTTTATAGGCAAATGTGTATTTTAAAATATAATCAGCTGGGGTTGGGGAGAGCACCGTGATAGGACATTTGCTTAACATTCAGTCAAGTCAGGTTCAATCCCCAACATCCCATATCGTCCCCTGAGTTCTTCCAGAAGTGATTCCTGAATTCAGAGCCAGGAATAAGTCCTGAGCATTGCCACGTGTGACCTCCAAATATAAACAAATACTAATAACTAAATAAAACAACACATGTAGTGGTCAGTTCCCTTGGTTTATACTCATTTTAGCATGAAATACTATGGGGCTTGGTGTCTAGGACCTTCCTTTCTCTCTTTTTGTTCCAACTTTGGTGACATCTTCTCATTTTCCATTGCTGGCTTGTCACCCACACCTGTCATTGCTGGGTGACTTCAAACCTTTATCTCTTTTGCATCTACTTGCTGGATATTATGAAATTTTATGACTCCTATACTGTCTGTTGATGCTTTGGAAACATAGCTCCATCCTTGTTATCCTCCCATCACTTAATCACTTAATCACTTAATCCCCGTTATTCATCGATTTATTCGAGCGGGTGCCAGTAACGTCTCCATTCATCCCGGTTGCGTGCTAGCGTAGCCCAATGGTATCTGTTCATTTTAGGAACATGTAGAGCCTCAAACCGATCATTTAGGGTCTTGACGAAGAAGTCTGACCATCTTATAGGTGGGCGTCCACGTGATCTTTTGATGTCTCGTGGAATCCAATCAGTAATGGCTCTAGTCCAGCGGTTGTCTGTAAACCTCATTACGTGTCCAGCCCATCTGATTTTTGATGTCTTGGCAAATGAGACAGCGTCCCTGATTCTTGAGCGTTGACGAAGATCAGAACTCCGGATTCTATCTCTCATTTGAGTGAATCGTGATATTCCAAGCATAGTTCTTTCGATTCCTCTTTGAGAGACCCGAATAGTGTTCTCATCCTGTTTTCGTAGGGTCCGGGTCTCTGAGGCATATGTTAATGCAGGAAGAATAGTGGAATCAAAGAGATGTGCTCGTAGCTGGAGGTTCTTTGTCCTTTTAGTTATTTCTTCAATGCTCTTGAAGGCATTCCAAGCCGCTCTCTTCCTCCTGCATAACTCAAGTGCCAGGTCATTCATCATGTTGATTTCTCGACCTAAGTATATATAACTGTTGCATTCGGAGATGGTGGTTCCGTTGAGAGCGAATGGAGCGTCAGGAACAAGGCTGTTTCTCATAAACATTGTCTTCGTAAGATTCAGCTGTAGTCCGACCTTTCCACAATAAATGGATCTCATCCTCCCATACAAGACTCATAAATTCTGCTATTTGCTTATATCATCCCTTTGGATGTTCCAAAAATAAGTCTTGATTTTCTTTCCTGTAACTTGCTTTGACCTTGGCAGTCCTACCCTAAGCATTAGCTCCATTCTATATGGCAAACCTATTCAGCATCATAGTTTTAATTGCAGTATGATGATCTACTTTGTTGTAATGTTTTAGACATACAGTGCTAACTGCACTACAACTACCAAATGCCATTATTCTCCTACCACTATCCCTAGGTCCCCTTTCTCCTCCCCATTTCTCACCTTGCATTTGGCAGATTCAATTCTGTTGGAAAAATCTCAGGGCTTGTTCTCTTTGACCATTATCTATTCCTTACTCCTATCTCTTTACACTCCACACATGATGGAGGTCACCTTATATTTGTCCTTCTCCTTGTCACTCACTTCCTTTAACATGACACTGTCCATTTTCATTGAAGCTGCAGGGAAGTGCAAGACTTCATATTTTCTTCTATTCAGCATGGTTCTAGAAACCTTTCCTCATGCCAGACAAACCCTCTTGACTTTTACCATCTAAAGACCTAGAATTCAGCTATACCTCACCATCTACATCATGGTCATTCTACTCCAGACTTTCCCACCTGAAACACCATCGCAAATTATACTCCACACACTAAAATAAAGATTACATGGGCTATTGTAAATTAGATTTGTTAGATGTGAACCCATTTCCAGATGATTACCAGAATTCACTGGTTCTATATGATATTGTACTCCTCCCTTATACCATTATGCAAACTCATCCCTTCTCTTCGGCATTGCCTACTGCAAGAAGGAATGCTCAGTCCTGACTCACAGTCTTTATACTTTTTTTCCTGCCCACAGATAACAGCACACCTTCTTCATCCCTCTTGGTTTTTAGCTCTGTGATTATCAAATTATGAGAGAAACGTTTCCTATTCGTTCTTTAAAAAATTAAAATCACACGTTATTTTATTCCTCTTCTTTTGTTTCTTTTTCACTTAGTTATCTGAAAAATAACTTGTATAAATATGTGTGACTAGTTTATTAAGTGTCATAAAATTAAGTTAACTATATTTTAGTTTATATTAAGGATTCTTATGAAACAACTGAGAGAGTAGGAAGGAAAAATGATGAAAGAGGAAGAAAAGGAATTTTGTTATAAATGTGTCTAATACCTGTTATACTATTCTACTCCCCCCAATAGTCCACCCTTTTCTGGTGTTGACCAAATGATGACCTACAATTTGATTCTCAAAGGAATTGAAAAAATGGATTTTCCCAGAAAGATTACAAGAAGACCTGAGGATTTGATTCGAAGACTTTGCAGGTAATTGGTACTTCAAAACACTAAGCTCTTGGGGGAAAATTATGAAGGCTTCATATTTTTAAATTAGGAATTTTATTTTTTTAAATGTAGCTAAATTATATTTAAAAATAATTTTCCTGGGGCAGCAAGTTAGTTAGTGGGTAGGGAACTTGTCTTGTATGCAGCTGAACCAGATTTGACCCCTGGCATCTCAAATGGCCCCTTGAGCACGTCCAGGAGTTATTCTTGAGTGTAGAGGTAGGAGTTAAGTCCTGACCATCACTGGGCATGGCTCAGAAAACATAAACAAACAATATTTCCCATTTGTATTCCATTCTAGGAATTTGAGTTTCCAAACATAATTGTAATTCGACTGGATTATGCTGTTTATAAGAGATCTGAATATTTTACTTTATCTTTGGCAGTCATCTTCATCAGTTATTAAGCAAAATAAAATCACAAATACTAATTTTATAAAGGAGTAAATAATTTCTACCTTGTTATTTTGACAGAAAATTCGTGGTTATGATAAAGAAAGTAAATCCCTTTGTTGGATTTCCATTCTTGAGAACCTATTTCTCTAGCCTTATTTAAAGTACTCCAAATTTTAAGTTACCATTATAGACCATTTATAGAAGAATAGACGATAACTAGATTTTTGTTTTACTTTATTTTGCTGCTTGTTTTCTTTGTGTCTAAACTCTTTTTTAAGGTTTAAAATTTAGTGACTTTAGAAAAATGTGTGGTTTTCCAACAGAAATTTTTATCTTATTCTAAGCGGCTAGCTCTGGTGTAATCTTTTTCCAACCATGGAATCTTTCCGGCCATTTTTTTCTATCCAGTGGGCCCCATGTCCTGTAGAATGACCCCCGGGTCTCATGCCATGGACCCCTATATGCATGAGTTTCACCTATGGTACTCATTCAGTATCTTGGGGCATCAGAGCAGGCCACATGGCTCTGACTGAGAGGCACTAAAGTTCTCCATGGTTTTCTCCATAGTGTTGGGGAGCTAGCATCCTGCTCTTCCTTTAAGCACTGATTCATTTGAGTTAAAGTATGGGAATATATTTGGAAGCCATGAGATAGAATGGCTAATAGTGCATTTACCTTGCATATGACCCGTCTGGATTCCATTCCCACATCTCTTATGGTCCTCTGAGCAGTCTAGAAGTGATTTCTGAGTACAGAACCAAGAGTTAGTCCAGAACATCTCAGGATGTGGCCCCAAAACTTAAAAACAAAATATGCATCTCCTGCTGATTCCATTTGACTGTAACTGGAGCTGAGAAGAGCAAGAGATTTCTATCTCCTCTTACTCAGATGTCTGATCCTTAGATCTATAACTATTGTTGAATATATGAATCATTGAATAAAGAGAAGTAAATTCTAATTTAAAATTTTAATCAAGCATAATTATCATGTCATTTAAATTTTTTTAGGCAAAATCCAACAGAAAGACTAGGAAATCTGAAGAATGGCATCAATGACATTAAGAAACACAGGTACAAAGTGACATTTTTTGCTCAAAAAAATATTTATTTTAAAATGTGGTAAGCTTGATATTTCTTTCTATATGCCGTAGAATCTCTTTAGAGACTCCATATTTTTCCTTTTATGGTGCTTTATTTCTAACTTCTGTTTTTCTAAATGCAGTTACAGTAATCAGTTTCAAAGTGATAGCTCTAATACTGAAAATTCATCTCTAGAATGGAAGAAATCATAAAAAAAAGTTACAAAAATCTCTTTTATTAGTTATAACAGCTTAATTTTGTATAGAAGCTTAACGTTTATTATTTTATATCAACTTGGTTACCATAATAACTAACTTTGACATTTGATATTCAAATTAATATATAATATATATATAATGGCTTATCTGAATTCATTGCTGCATACTATTCCATTTCAGGTTTATTTAATAATATTATTATTTGCTTTAAATATGACTTTCCATTTGTCACAGATCAATTATTGAGTCCCCATTACCCTTCTCAAATGGAGATTGGGAAATACTGGGGAATTTCTGCCTCCAACAAATGTTCCTTGTAATCCATGCAGGGATGGAGGGAATGAGGGAGATGGTGTTTGGAGGGTCTGCTGCCTCAGTCTTGCAGGACTCTCACTTTTAAGCACAACAGTTGGAACCTTTTCCCCACCCTTATAATTGCATGTAGATGTGTTTGCCACATGCCCTATGTGGAAACGTTCCCTGTTATGGAACCCGTGCTTCATTAGTATGCTAAATCTCAACGTGTCTGTGATCTTTAATACTAAAATGATCTACCAAGCAGTGCTCAGGGTTCAGGGGTTTCTCTCCAGGGCCCACATCAAGCTCGACAGGTTGGTAAGAACCTCGCCATGTAGATGTGGTTCTATCACAGGCCGGGTAGTGCTGGGGACGGAGACATGTGGTGATAGGGAGTCTGTTTGGATGTCATTTTGGAATGAGTGGAATTGGTACCTTTGAGCCTTCCTCACTTTCCAGGGACATCAAGGCTCCCACGTTCTTTTGAAATAGGATTGCAGGAAGGGGAACAGTTGGTCTCACTCAAGATATAGGGCAAGGATGTGAGTGAATAGCAGTGAATATCTCTTTTTTGGGGGGTCTGGGGAGTCTGAGGGGAGCATGCCAGGACCTTCTTCAGGAGCTTCTCTCTGTGGTGTCCACAGCTTTCCCATGCAAACCATGACCCCCAGCCCATCAAGATATGTCCCCAATCCCTAGGTTTTCTCTTAACTTATACTCCTGCAGCTGTTAACATTCTAACATTCATTTTGATACCTCATGTTGTATTTCAATTTGGGGGTAAAGTCCATGGATTTCCATGGCAATGAGTACTTTATCCTCATGTAATAATACTCTCAAGTGTGCTTTTTGCAATTTTGTGAATTGTTGAAACAGCCTTCGGAACTGTCAGTGACTCCCATGAAATAGATATGGTTTGTGATTCTGATTTGTGGAATATGTATAATATGAATATATGTGGAAGTATAACCTTGAGATGAAAAATGTAAATAACTCTAAGAGCTGACCACAGGGAGGAATTAAGGTTTAGGGGCAATACTGGGTAATGGCGACAGATTATGTTATGCCTGAAACCCTATTGTTAACAGGATTATAAACCATGGTGCTAAAATTCAGAAAAGAAAAAAATAAATCCATACCTATATAAGTCTTGCAACTCTCAAGTTTTTTTTAAATTTTGTTTATGACTTATGGATACAAAAACCTCACCTGCAGTGATATTACAAAACAATGAATTTCAGAATATTATTATTGGAAACCATTGAACACACCGATATGTCTACTTTTAAGAAATAAACCACTTTGCTATATTTTACTTCTCTCTGGTTATTTGTACTGAAGATTTTGGAACATATCAATGTGGTGTGAAAATAAAGGAAGAGATGTTGCTGAATAAAAACACTATTCATTTAGCAGTAGTGTTGCTTCAAAAAAAATGTCCTAAACTGCCAACCCTGCTTTATATTCATGAACTTTCCTGAAAGAAGTCAAGTTTTCAACATTGTAAATTCTTATCAGGCTTTGCCTTAAAAGTGTATTAGGCAGGGAGGTAGCAGGGAAGGCAAAGAGAGAGATTAAAAGACAGAAAGAGAGTGAGACAGACACATCTGTGGATTTTTATAGCCATCAAAATGCTTATAATTTGTTTTTTGTCATCTTTTGGATTGCCTTCAGTGGTAAGCTCATTACTTGTCACAGATTCCAATTTATCTTTCTTTCTACATGCTGTTATCACAATTTCTTTCCTCATTATGAAATGACAGATAAACACACCATTCATATTGAACAATGTTTCATCAATTAAAGTCATTTCTCCAATGTTGTTTTTCTCCTTTTTCTCATTAGTGAAGCATCTTCCTATTTTGCTTTGGGGTAGTTGGAAAATAGCAGAGATATAATTGTTAACAAGCTCGAAAACTCCAGCTTCATCTTTTCCTTATTTACCTGAGGCACCTTTAAATGTAGCTGTCAAACTATGATTGGATGCACATGCAAATTGAGGCTAAAGGAGTTTCTCACCTCAGCATGATAATGAAAAAATCTTAAAGTTCTTTCCCTGTAGGGATTAATTTACTCAATCTTCTTAACAGGCAGGATGTTCTTTGTGACAAAACTGTAGAGATAGAGTGCAGTGGGTAGGGTAGAGTTCACTAATAAGAGGTACCGAATTCACATGGCGTCCCTGGCAAGTCTAGGAGACAGTTACTTCAACTTACTTTCACAGTGCTTATGAAGATTATCAGTCTGGAGTGTGGTAACGATGGAGAACTAAAAAGTATAACTCTCCCTGCCTTCAGAAGGTTTGTTAAAAACCCTCACAATTTTCCAAGTCATATAGCTTGTATATACTTAGAATTACGACAATAAAAGTTGGAAATGATCACTCTTGACCAGACCTGAGTGCTGAGATGAGGTAAAGTGAACTTGCCTTTCAGTAAGACTATTGCAAACCACAGTGCTGAGAGAGAGAGAGAGAGACAGAGAGAAAGAGAGAGAGAGAGAGAGACAGAGACAGAGACAGAGACAGAGAGACAGAGGACAGACAGAGAAGAGAGAGAGCTATCTGTTATAGAGGCAGACTGCAGAGGAGGGGACTGGGGTAAGAGATGTGTTGGAGGGAAGTAGGGTATGTTGGTGGTAGGAAATTTGCACTGGTGAAGGGAACATTATTTGACTGAGACTCATTCATGAAAGACTTTCTAACGGTATATCTCATCGTGATTTAATTAAAGTATGCACTTTTCAATTCTTTCTAAAATTTGCCACCAGTTTCCCACTCTTCTCTAAAGTGAAACTTTCTGTATTTTATTCTTAGAGACCTATATGTTCACTTTAACTTTGTATTTAAACACCATGCAGTTCAATGTGAAACACTGTCATATATTTGCTCAGCCTGTTTCTATTTGTGAGCTAACTTAGAAGATAAGCACCAATCAAGTCTTCAAACAGTCATCTGAAAAGAGAGATAATGTACTTTTAAGGATACAATTAAATCTTTCCTGCTTGGTAATGAAGTACTTGATTTCAACTTTATGTTATATTTTGTTCTTCTATTTCTCTAAATTTTTTTTCAAGAATAGTTCATACAAGTCTAAAAATGAAGAACAATTTTCATCCACTGATATTTCTTTGATGACTATTTTTCACATCTGAGTGCATCCTGTCACTTGAATGATTCAAATTGTGGATAATAACTCCTGATCTGCACTCAGAAATCACTCCCGGTGGTGCTCAGGGGATCATATGGGATGCTGGGGATCAAACTCTGATCCACCACATGCAAGGCAAATGCCCTACCCACTGTGCTATTGCCCCGGCCCGCAAGAGAGTTTTTGTTGAACAAAATTTACTTAGAAAGATGTGAGGGTGGGGCTGGAGCTATTGTATAGCAGGTAGGGCATTTGCCTTGCATGTGCCCCACCTGGGTTTGACTATCAGCGTCCCATATGGTGCAGAGCCAGGAGTAACACCTGAGCATTGTTGGGTGTGACCCAAAAAGAAAAAAAAATGTGAGGGGAGAGAAAAGGAAGAATTGTTAGGACCGTGATCTCCCTTCAACGACAAAGAGACTCCAGAGACTGCAAACAGCAAGCAAGGTTTATTGTAAGACTGGCTAGCCAAGGTCGAGCCGCCTACACAGACACGCAGGTCAGATAGGTGAGGCAAGACCCCGAACTTCTTCAAAGGGGATCTTATATAGGCCTTCACCGGCCATTACAGCAAAGCCCGCGCATTTCATAGCCAATAGATTTGTAACAACATATACTTTCTTAACCAATCCATTTAAAAGTGCATCACTCCTTAGCCTATAGATTCAAAGATCAGCATTTACGTACATAGGCATTGTGGCTAGTGGGCATCTGGTAACTCGGACATTTGGTTATGTTCTTTGTTCCCTTTGATTCTCAGCTCATGGCTCCTGCATTCAGGTGGAGTTGGATAAGGGAGAAGTTCCTAACAGAGGTAACAGATAAGGAAGGGCCAAGGAAGGGTTTCCGAATTTACATCCCAGCAAGGAAGAGTCAACAAATGGTTTCAGAATTTACATCCCAATAAGGAAGGGCTTCACAGCTAAGGCTCTACTAGGGAGGGGGCAGGAAAGGGAGAGTTACTAATTAGCTGAGTTTAGCTCTGGAATTTTCCTCAGGGTCCGACCCTAGGGACCTTACAGAATCTCTTCAGCACCGAATATGGGCATCTCCAGTCTCCAGTGTGTGGGGAGAAAGAGTGGAAAGTGAGAGAGATAGGAGTTCAAGGGAGGATTGGAAGGGCTTGGAAGAGCCAAGCCCAAAAGGTCTTCTGTAGGAATTTAAGTACAAACCCTCCAGGTGGGTTTTTCTTGGAGTTCTCTGTGTAAATAGAGGTTAATCCAAGCGATGTCACAGGAAGAACTTCTGGTTTTTTCATGATCTCATCCCTGGCCCTGTTCATGCGGGTTTCATAATCTTACAGACTTTTCTGTAGCTTCTTATTCCTTCCTCTCGTCCACTGAGAGGGCCCTGCTATAGCTCTGCCCTTAGGCTTATGCAGGTGACACAGAAGCAGTGGACGCAGGTCTCTGTTTGTTCACGATTCCCAGGTTCTTCCGTATTTTCCTTCAAAATGAAAGTATTGAATAACAAAGATGATCAGAGTTGGAAAGAAGAAAAGTTTATTGGAAAGTAGAAGAGAAAAGAAAAGGAGGAACTTAGTGTAAGGCTACGTTACAAGTAAGGGGGATTTGTGTAAGAGGTTTTTATTATTATTATTATTTTGGCTTTTTGGATCACACCTGGCAATGCACAGGGGTTCCTCCTGGCTCTGCACTCAGGAATTACTCCTGGTGGTGCTTGGGGGACCATATGAGATGCTGCGAATGGAACTGGGGTCAGCTGCATACAACGCTAATGCCCTACCAGCTGTGTGGGTATAACTCCAGCCCAGTAAGCGGTTTTTAAAGCTCTCTGGTCAATTGAATTTCTTATCAATTGACAAATGTTACTGAGGATACACGGAAATTACAGGTAAAGGCTCTTCCCGTAGACATTTTCAGTGGAAATTGGGATCTTTACATTTCTTATCAATGAACCAGTATCCCAGAGGTTGTAAGGAAGTTGGTGGTTTATCTTTCTAGCCATTTGCCTCAGGCATTGTGGCTCCCTGTGAGACTAAGCCCCAGGGCAAAACTTTACGGTTGGGGAATTCCTGGGAAGTGATGGCAGGAACTGATGGACAAAGTATGTGTTAGGTGGGTGGGGAGAGATAAGCATCTGGCAAGAGAAAACTGGGTCTTCCTGTCTCACTGGCAAGGGGAAACTGAGGCTGCCTCCTTCAACTTCCCCCTGCTGTTCATTCTGGTCATTTTTCAAGCCATGTCAGGAAAGTGGAAAGGTAGTCGGGAGAGGGACAGAGATATATGAGGGCAGGGGATGTGGGTAGCCTGCGGGGATGGAGGAATGAAGAGGCCAAGGAGAGGGCCCAGACACCAAGTGCGTCCTGAAGTCCTTGAGGTGCTACAGGGTCACTAGAGTTCCCGCTAGCTGGGAACGCTCTTGGGCAGCACCTGTCTGCATACTTGGGATTCAAGACTGCTGAGGAATAGGTACGGTCTACACTCCCTGGAACCAAGGTGTAAAACGGTCTTTACCCATTTGCCTCGTGCTGAAGTATGGCTGCCAGTGTCCCCCACTCCCAGTGAAGCTGCCTCTTCCTCCTCCCATGACACGTCTCTGTGACTTGGCCCTTCTTCCCACACTCTCCCTAATAGTCTGAGAGGGAAGAATTGGGTCAGGGCGGAGCCTGGTTGGTCTAAAGGAAGGGAGGAGTTGGGAGCCCCAAACTTCTTTCACCTTTCCTTGTCCAGCTTAGCACCTCCACGGATTACTCAGTGCAGGGAAACAGTAAACAGCAGGGTGGTCAGCAGGTCCCAAGCAAAATCCCTGAGGCCTCCTGCTTTGATCTTTTAAAAAATGCTTTTGGGTTTTGGACCACACCCCCGGCAGTGCTCAGGGCTTACTTCTGGTGGATTCAGGGGACCATCTGTGGTGGCTGATCAATTTTGGTAGGCCACATGCAGGACAAGCACCCTACCCACTGCACTATCTTTCTGGCTCCGTAATTCCCAGTTACTTTCTCTTCGGCAGCCATTGTCTCCTGTCCACCAGTCAGTTATACCTTTATTCACCTTTTCCTTTTGTTCAATTTAGATTTTGATATTTTCATTATTATATGATATGTCACTGTCACTGTCCTCCCGTTGTTCATCGATTTGCTCGAGCGGGCCCAGTAACGTCTCCATTGGAGACTTTGTTGTTACTGTGTTTGGCATATCGAATGCATCACGGGGAGCTTGCCAGGCTCTGCCGTGCGGGCGAGATACTCTCGGTAGCTTGCCGGGCTCTCCGAGAGGGGCGGAGGAATCAAACTCGGGTCGGCTATGTTGGCTGCGTGCAAGGCAAACGCCCTACCGCTGTGCTATCGCTCCAGCCCCATCATATGATATGATCTATGGAAAATAATACAATATGACTTAGTTTATAAAGAAAAAAGATAAGTGTCAGAAAGATCAGTGTTGAGCCTGGTTAGATCACTGGAGCCATCTAGAGTGACTCTGGAGCCAGGAGTAAGCCCTGAGCATCACAGTGACCACAAACCACACAAAAGAAATCACTCCTTCAAATACAGACATGCTCTATACATATCCTTCCTCCCAAACCTTCCCCATATCTGCCAGCTGCCATTTTGCATCTTACTGGTGCATTTTAGTACCTGGATATATTTGTATTGTTTATTTGTTTTTTCTTTATCACATCTTAGCCAAATGAAAGCATCTTTAAAAAGAGGGACTTTTTGGATTTTGTTTTGTTTCATTGTTTTTTTTAATGCCTCAAAAGGATCAAATTAACTTTTCATAAACATTCATGGACTGACTGACTAGAACTTGGAATCCAAGCTCAGTGACTAGAGAATAGTATTCCGTGATCCTTATAGATATATAAAAACAGGGAGCCCTGTGTGGAGAGAAGCCCGACTTCCTCACTCCTGATCTCACATTTCCAGAGCACTAAGCTTGAAGTGGATCTCAAAGACCAGATTGGTCCTCTTAGATTATGATAAGGGAGCAATAAATAGAAGAACTTTATGTGGCCACAGTATGCTATTATGAGATACTTTAGTAAGAAAGAGATGCTGTGGTAAGTGTGTTCTCTCGCTGAGTCACACTATTCAGCAGACACTGATGCAGGCTTTATTCTGTGTCGGTTGCAACTCCCAAGAGTTAAAGACTCAAAGGAAAGGTAACAGGTGAAAAACCCTGTCTGCACAGATTTTATATTCTGGGGAAGATAAAAAATAAACAAGATAGCTAAGTAAAGTCTATGGTATCTACATTAGTTAGTAGAAAGTGCCAAAGAAGGGGGATAAAGGCTAGAAAAACTGTGCGTGTGTTTGTGTGTGTGTGTTTGTATGTGTGTGATAACATGTAGTGGATTAAATGATCAATGATGGTTTCACTAATGAGATGATGTTTGTGGGGTGAGATGTGGGGAAAGGTGTTGAGAAATAAAATTCTGTAGAAATCTGGGAAGATACAATTCAGACAGAGGCCATAAATGCCAAGGTCTTGAAGTGGGAATGCCTGTAACTTGTTGAAACAAAATAAAAAAAGTAATAGGCAGGGGAGGTTGAGAGAAAAATGAGAGGAGAAGGTTGGGAAGAGGGTTGTGAATAGGGAGGTTCTGTAAGGCCTTAGGAGTTATTGTGAAGACAGGTAAAAACAAACTTTTACAGTATGTGAAACAGGAGGCATTGGGTAATTTTGAAGGAAGACATGATGTAACCTGATTTATGTTTTAAGTGATCTCTTTGGCTGTGGGTTGTTTATGGACAAACCCTTGAAAATGTAACTGTAGTAATGTAAGCAGGTCTGTGCTTCCTGAGAGAGTGAGGGGTTTTAATGCATTCAGTTTAAAGACAACACTGACAAGATTAAGTCAAGAGAAAGGAAAAGTCCAGGTTCTTTGGTTTGAGCAACTAACAGAGTTGACGTAAACCTTAGGTGGAAAATGTACAGCTCTAATTTGTTTCTAATGCATGCGATCTATTTGTTAGACCTATATCTGGAGGGTGAGGACTAGTAATTTACTTGTACAACAACATGGGAGATTTTTTGTTTGGAAATAGAAATTTAGGAATCTTGGGGCTGGAGTGATAGCATAGTGGCTAGGGCATTTGTCTTGCACGTGGCCAACCCAGGTTTGATTCCTAGCATCCCATATGGTCCCCCAAGCATCGCCAGGAGTAATTCCTAAGTGCATGAGACAGGAGTAACCCCAGTGCATCGCCAGGTATGACCCGGCAATGCAAAAAAAGCAAAAAAAATAATAAATTTAGGAAACATTCATCCATAAATGTTATTTAAAGCCACAAGACAATGAGAATACCTAGGGAGTGAGGGTACTTGAAAAAAAGAAGTTAAAGAATACCAGGGAACACACCACTGTGTGTAGAGACAATCGTGGAACATGAAGTAAATCACCAAAGAAGTTAGGGACTAACTCAGGACAGTGAGACATGTATACAGAACACCAAGAGAAGAAAGTATGAATGGTGAGTTAACACTACTTAGAAATTAAGATACAAGCAGAATTGAGGTGGTGTGAGGTGTTTTGAGGATGAACACTTGACTGTGCTTAGGAGAGTACTTTCATGGAGTTTTCCTTCAGTGGGAGAAGGAAAGTGGAGTGTGAAGGAAACAGGCCAAGAGAGGGTTTTGTTGCTGAAAAAGTAGATGTTTCAGTACCGATGGGAATGATCGGGCAGGAGTGAGTTCAAGAGAAGAGACTCCTGAGCGCATGTCTTTGAATGTCGAAGAATCTGAGAAGTCCCGTGAACAGTGGAGGACTGAGCCATAGCTCCATGCAAAAGCTGCTCAGTCTCGGTCCAGGAGAGAAGGGAACCACAGTCAAGGCTAGGTGGTTACATGAGTCTGAAAGTTCTCTCATATTTTTCCCCTTCAGTTTTCTCAGTGACATAAAAAGGAAGCCAAATTGTCATTTAGGAGGATGGGGACTTGGTTCTGGAATTTTCAGGAGGAAAGATGTGTGTGTGTGTGTGTGTGTGTGTGTGTGTGTGTGTGTGTTGTGTGTGTGTGTGTGTGTGAGAGAGAGAGAGAGAGAGAGAGAGAGAGAGAGAGAGACAGACAGACAGACAGACAGACAGACAGACAGAAAGACAGACAGACAGGCAGGCAGGGAGATAGCATACAGCAAGTATGATTATTTTCCTCCTATTATTTGCAGCTGTGCTGACAGGCAATAAGATAAATAACGTGACATGCTAATAGTTTACCAAGCAAGTAATATTCCTCTATACTATTCTCATTTTTCAGATGGTTAAATGGTTTTAACTGGGAAGGATTAAAAGCACGGAGTCTCCCATCACCTTTACAAAGAGAGGTATGTTATCTTTTACTGTGCATCTCTGTGGAGATTTATTTATTTTATCAGTCTTAATTAAACACATTTTAAGACTATGTGTGTATATGCAGTGAAATATTTTTATCTTTTATTTAAATTTATTTTGATCTTTTAAATGTTTTTAAAGATTACAGTAAAATGTCATAGTAGTGATTATAGGAATTTATATTGTCTCACCTATTTGAGAGGCATTACCTCACTTCTCAGAAAACAGTTGCATTTAAATCCAAGTCCCTGGGTGGTGTGTTAGTCAGAACTGACAGGTGGTTCTAGAAATGCAATATGAGCAATTTTCTTGTCATATAGAAAATATAAAGAAATAAGTGAGATTAATTTGAATTATAATATAGCCAATTATCACTAATACGCTCTATATGAAATATGAATGAAGTATGACAATTTTTTCCACACTAACTTTTCAAGATCTCCAGTGACTTCGCACTTGCCACCAGCCTCATTTCAGATTAGTCACATCTTGGGCACCGGGTCACCATGTGCTGCCAGTTGCTCAGCACAGTTCCCTGAAAGCAGAACATCTGTTAAAGTGGGAGGAACAATCGGGACTTGTGAAGGGCAAGGTCCTGGCAGAGGCTATGCTGGGTTCTCTGTAAAGTAATACAGAAGATCTGTGTCTCCTCTATAATTCTTTAGGTAGACATCTGAAATTTTCACTGCAAGTTTATGGAAGATGCCATCTAGCTTGTTGTAAATAATGACATTTTCCAAAGAGAGGCTACTATTTCCTCAAAGAACTGGAAGGATAGCTTCTATAATAAAAGACTCTCATAATTTAATTTACAACATTTGCATCACGGTATGCAGGCATAAATGTGTTATCCCTTTTTCTTTTTGAATTAATATTACTCATTTTATTCCATTTCTCTATACAATTTCATCATAATGCCAAATGTTTTGATAATTGACAATATTTTTAATTGATCAGGTACATTTCAATGAAAATTTTCTTTTTTGGAGTTTGGGCCAGATATGGCTATGCTCAGGGCTGACTTCTGGCTCTCTGCTCAAGGATTATTCCTGGCAGAGATTGGGGGGCTGGGGACCATATGTGGTCCTGGGGATCAGTCTGGGTTGGCCAAGTACAAGGCAAACACTTTACCTTCTATATTATATCTGCAGCCCCTTAATGACAGTTTTATACATTAAAATTTTGGTGACCCCACAAATATTTTTTTAATGAAGCTTTATTTTTTTAATTTTATTTATTTATTTTTTTTGCTTTTTGGGTCACATCCAGTGGTGCACAGGGCTTACTCCTGGTTCATGCACTCAGGAATTACTCCTGGCCATACTCAGGGGACCATATGGGATGCTGGGAATTGAACCTGGGTTGGGCTGCATGCAAGGCAAATGCCCTACCCACTGTGCTATCACTCCAGCCCCACAAATATTTTTTTTTGTAGTCAGTTATAATTACATTTGTATAGCATGCCATTATTAACAAGATAAATATATTACAATTTTGAAGTAATTGCAAAACAAAAAATTTGGAAAGAAATTGGTATGCCTGAGTATATGTGACTCGTTGGCAGAATAAGATCAGATCCCATAGCAATTCAATTTCCTTTCATAATCATAAGCAAATGCTAAGAATTTTGTCATATTAAATATGTAAATAGGAATAGAAGGATTTATAGAAACAATATTTGTTTGAATATTCTCTAAGTGATTTTCTTACCCCTACTGAAATACATCTATTACTGATAGATTTTTTGATGCTCTATTAGTTAATTTAGTTAGGTACTTTTGAAATTTGTTTGAAAGTAGATAATTGGAATCCATTAATTTATAAGATACCTTAATTCCAGAATCATTTTACTTAACAAAGCAACTCATACTCCAGATACATTATAGAGGTCAAATTCAGAATTGGTGAGAAACTTTTTTGGTTTTGTTTTTGTTTTTTGGGTCACATCCAGCAATACACAGGGGTTACTCCTCACTTTGCACTGAGGAATTACTCCTGGCAGTGCTCAGGGGACCATATGGGATGCTGGGGACCAAACCCAGGTTGGCCGTGTGCAAGGCAAATGCCCTACCCACTGTACTATCACTCCAGCCCCAATTGGTGAGAAACTTTTATAAAGTAGAAGAATGATTCTGGAAAGTTTTAATTTCCTCTTGAAATATTTTTATTTCAGTTTGAAAAGCATGGACATTTTTCCATCATCTTTCCTTTTAGAAATAACTCCTCAGGTCAGATACCTTCAATTGTGACCCAGTTCATTTGGTCTACAGAGAAAGGTTTGAACTGAGGGCATGACTGAAGTAACCATTGACCATCTTCTCCTTCTGTGTATCCTATTAGCCGTCATAGTACAAAGCCAGTGTGAAGGTATAGAGCGTTGCTCATTTGTAAGTTCAAGTTTAGTCAACACTGTTCTCACCTTTAGTTTAATCCTTTCTCTGTCAGCTCAGTGGACCCACAGATCACAGCTACTTTGACAAGTATCCACCTGAGAAGGGTGTGCCTCCGGATGAGCTGTCAGGCTGGGATAAAGACTTCTGATTGAAAAAACAAGAAGAAGATCATTATTTAGCCTGCATAGAAAAGGATATGAGGAAAAGTAATCCAACACGGATTTTTTTCACTTTGGAGTATTACAGTATACCTTACAGAATACTGTCTGAAAAAAGAAATCCCTGCCAGGATTTGAGGGTGGACAATAATGGGTATGGAGGTGGAACTGAATTATAATGTCTTATTGAGGAGCTGTGAATTACTCATCTATTCCAGTCTTTGTTTTTATCAACTGTTAAAAGCTATCGATTTTTCTCCATTGTCAGTCCATTATTTTGTTGCAGAGACATATCTTTTTTTCTGCAGTCTATGTCTCCATCCCTATCATGCTCCTCTAAAATGGGTCTTGCTAAATTGAGTTATCCTAATAGATGAAAGGTTGTGGGTAATTTTGAAAGATTTTCTCTGCTCATGGCATCTCCAATTCAGCATGATGGCATCTTAAAATGGTGGTGTGCAGAAATCTTGGTAGCCAATAGAAGCTTTTAACTTTTATCTGTATTCAACTTAGAAATATGTTATTATGCTTCTGATAATAGTTTAGGGAAAAGCAGGTTTGAGTATTAGTCATTGGTAACACCTCCAAAAATTAATCCAGATAGGTAATTATAATTGTTCTTTGGGGAGAATTAAGAAAAATAAACACAGTCTATATTTCATTCTCCTGTGACCAGTTGTGAAACCTCAGAGTCTTTTCAACATGGTTGAAAAGGTGGTTGTCCTAGATGGTCTGGTGATGTGCTTCTGGGAAAGTTTTATTTTATATACTTTTTATCTATATAAATTATCTATATATTTTCTCACTAAAAATGGAAAGCATGCAGGAACAAAATTGTGAAGGACTTTCCCTTCCATTAAATATGAAGGAGAATAGGTTCTAATAGATAAGGTTGCTGACTCTAAAATTCTGAGATATTTTGAGGAACTGTATGATTGTTGCTGTTAATACACCCAGAGTACAGAATAAGCACAATTAATTTTTAATGAAATTCCCATTGGCAAATGTGGAGGTACTGTAATCATTGCTGCATTTGCAACTCTTTTTAAAGGCATTTGTTTGACTCATGGATGTGTTTATAATTTTAGATTGTTTAAGTTAGGCAAGCTGCTGGAGAAGTGAGGGAATGTTAAGAGTAATAGAGACATCCAGCATCTGTCTCCTCTTGTGACTTTCTTGAAGTCTTCTGAGTCATTAACAGGTTAGTTTTAATAGCACTGGATGCCAGAACCTGAGAATTTTACTGGAAAAATGTTTTTATGTTTCACTCCCGTGTTCTACCATGATTATTTCCTACTCTCTATCCCAAATAGAAACAGATTTTTTGTGTATCTTTTCTGGATCAAGAAAAGTAAAAATAACATCTAAGTTCCCTGCATTATTCAAGCTTCTGAGTTATTTTTATTTGCTAATGTTCTATGGGAAAAGCAACCTCTACCCACACTCCACCCATATTTTCAGCGCCGCAAGAAAGTCAGCTGTATGCTTCCCGAAGAGTTAAATCAGATAAGTGAAA
The DNA here is from genome assembly GCF_029834395.1 of Sorex fumeus. Lineage (NCBI taxonomy): Eukaryota > Metazoa > Chordata > Mammalia > Eulipotyphla > Soricidae > Sorex > Sorex fumeus. The sequence goes on from NW_026606070.1 coordinate 7,810,030, forward strand.
CCTGAGTGAAGAAGGTTCATCTTCAGCACATAGAATCCTCCCATTTAGAACCCCTTTGCTGAACCAAAGAATTTTGTTTCCTGAAGTTGTATTTTTTAAGATTACGTATTGTACATAGAACCATTTTTAATAGAAATATAATCTGCTTAATGAACTTCTCTAAGATTTTTAAAGACTTTTATTTCCATTTGGTTTGTATGCACTATATGTTTTCCCATGTATATATTTTTAAGTTGACCACCTATAAATTTGGGAAATTTTTGTGTTGGGTGGACATTTGAACTGTACAGTTATAATAGCAATGATATCACAATGGATGTAATTCAAAAAAATATCTACAAATAGACAAATAAAAATGAACTTTGAGTACAGCTGTTGCCTGTGATTTTTTTGCCCACATGTGATTTTTATTGTGTTTCCATCAGAGTATTTTATAAAGATGAAGAAATGAACTATTGAAAAAAAAATGAACTCTTGAACCCTTATATAATTCTGATCTTACTTTCTCCCTGCTGTTGATCTTGGGGGAAAGGTCTTCATTTAATTTTGCATATTTTCTTCCACTTGTGCCTTTGTTTCATTGAACTCATTAAACACTCTTATTAGGTGGCTCAAAGCCCTTTACTGAGAGGCTGTAGAGATGGTTGGGATGAGTTAAATTACTGTCTTCACTCACTAGCTTGGTGGGCTTCTACGCTGCTTCCGGGTTGTGTCTTTTGCAGTCTGGAGGTGAATTTTTACAGTTTACCATTCACCCCCACACCCCAAGAGAGCTCTGGGAGGGATGGATGGAAAAGTTGTAGCACTTTTCCTTCCCTGCCCTACCTATCCTAGTAAAGTTTTTCTGTTTCTGGTTTCTTGTTTTGAGTTCATGGTGTGGTTTTACAGGGCAACATCCAAAGTCATGGGCCTTCTCCTCCTCCTCCAGCTATAATTTGGGGTTCTGTGATTTATTACTGCCACTGCAGCCTTGTGAGGTTTTGCTGTGGGATCTGTGGATTGAACTGGGATTGAGTAACTATTAGTCTGAAGTGACTGGGGGCAAACGGGGCCACACATGCGCCTGTGGGTTCACTGCAAGACATCTCAGTGTGCTCATGTGAGATATGAGGTAGAGAGTTCTGGAAACTGAGAAATTCTTGAACTTGAGATAAAGAGGCAACATTTCGTACATAGAGTCCTTCTGTAGATGAGAGTCAATTGGTCTGAGGGAGGCCCAGGAAGAGGGAGGGGCACAAAGAACTCTACTGGGAGATGGATCACTTTTTCCTTTTTTTTTATAATTAAAAAATTTTTTTTAATAGTGAGACATCATGATGTACAGTTATATACTTACACATTTTTGTGCTTGGGTTCCAATTATACAATGATCAAATACCATCCCTCCACCAGTGCCCACTTCCCACCACCATGCATCCCAGTGTCCCTCCCACCCCCCTCCCCCCCATCCCACCCTGGCTCTGTGGCAGGGCATTCCCCTCTTTTCTCTCTCCCCTTTTGGGTGTTGTGGTTTGCAAAAGAGGCAATGGGTGACAATCATGTTTGGTCTATAGTCTACTTTCTGCATGCTTCTCCCATCCTGGGAGGATCCTCCCAACACCCTTTATTTGGTGTTCCCCTCTTTATCTGAGCTCCCTTTTCCCTACTATGTGTGGTTGGCCTCCAAGTCATGGAGTAGAATTCCTGGTACTAATCTCAGCCATTCTTGGGTGTTAGTTTCCTATTTTGTTACTTTATGTTCCCCAGATGAATGCAATCTTTCTATGTCTATCCCTTTCTTCCTGAGTCATTTCGCTTAACATGATACTTTCCATGTAGTACCATTTGTATGTAAATTTTGTGACTTCATCTTTTCTAACAGCTACATAGTACTCCATTGTGTAAATGTACCAAAGTTTCTTTAACCCGTCATCTGTTCTTGGGCACTCAGGTTTTTTCCAGATTCTGGCTATTGTAAAGAGTGCTGCAATAAACAGGCAATTGCAGATGTCACTTCGACTATACTTTTTTGCCTCTCTGGGATTTATTCCCAGGAGTGGTATTGCTGGATCAAATGGGAGCTCAATTTCTAACTTTTTGAGAATCGTCCATACTGTTTTCCAAAAGGGCTGAACCAGTCGGCATTCCCACCAACAGTGAAGGAGTGTCCCTTTCTCACCACATCCTCACCAGCACCGGTTGCTTTTGTTCTTGTGGATGTGGGCCAGTCTCTGTGGTGTGAAGTGATATCTCATTGTGGTTTTGATCTGCAGGAGATGGATCTTTGACCGGGGATAATGGCAACATCTGGTAGGCAGAGCCCTAATGAAGTCCTTTTCATATTTTCTGAAATTTCTCCAGGGAAGATTGTTAGGTGGTGAAAATTAAGAGATTTTGAGGCAAATGATCTGAGTTGGATTTCCAGCTCTCCACATTTTCTTGACTAACAGAAAGCATGAACGACAAACCAGACCTTATATTTTCTGTAACTTGGTGATTTATGTATGTACATGTAAGGTTTTGAAACCTAGGGTCAGATAATTATTACTCATAAGTCATTAATAGTAGCCACTTATGGATAAAATGTATGTATACTTATTTTAATTTTTTTAAAAAGTCCTTGGTTCTAATTGACAGGGATTATACTACATTAATTATATACTTGATCTTGTTCATACAGTATTACTTTTAGTGAGGTAAAATCGTTTTTATTTAAGGAAATTTGCTTAGAGACATGTTTAATTATGGGAATTGTGTCCCATTCAGTGAATATTTCTAAGGAGCCAGAATATGGTGAAGGACAGGAACAATGGGCATTGCAACGAGGTTTTCAAAATTAAACTAAAGCATGTTTTATTAAACAAGGAAATTACTTACTCCTGGTCCAGTGTAGTGGAAAATAGTTCAAGGATTACATGAGGCTTCTTACTTAGGAAGAGATGCTTTAGCAACAAGAGTAAAAAGTATCTTCCCTAGGAAGGGGATAAATAGGACACTCAGAGAAGTAACTCTGGGTTGTGCTTTGTGTGTGGTTGATGAACCTGGTGGGAATCCTGGACCTCCTCTCCCGGTACCCCATGTTCAGCTTGGGGGAGCCCACCCAGAGGAGGACTGGGTGAAATATTTATTGGTTCTTATTGACACCTTTTTTCACTCAGGGAACCTCAGAGTGTGATGGGTGAGAGCCCTCCCTGCCCCAAGGGACCCAGCCCTGGCAGCAGACCTCCACTACCCAACCTTCGCGATGCTCCAGGCCACTTTCCAGACCACTTTGCGGCCACGTGACACATTATAGGACACTTTCTACCCATTTTCCATAATTTCCACACACCATATTTGATGGGATTCAGACAGTAGGCAACAAATCATAGAAATCTATAAATATATGTCTTCTGGAGAGCCCAGCAAGCTACCAAGAGTATCCCGCCTGCACGGGCAGAGCCTGGCAACACCTCTCATTCCCCTGACCCTGAAAGTGCCTCGAATTGTTGGGAAAAGACAAGTAAGCAGAGGCTGCTAAAATCTTAGGGCTGGGAGGAATAGAGATGTTACTGGATCCCGCTTGAGTAAATTGACGAACAATGGGACAACAGTGATACAGTGATTGACACCTTCATCAGGTAGATCGATTCATTTGCCACCCATACAGAGAAGGCCAGAGAAGTGTCTAGAGTGTTACTTAAGAAAATAATTCCTACATTTGGCTTACCCAGCCACAGAAGAGAGACAATGGTGCTTCTTTCACTTCTAAAGTCACTCAAGATTTGGTCTATGATTTAAAAATAAATTAACTCCATACAGTTTGGCAGCCCTAACCATCTAGAAGAGTGGAGACATTTAATCACATAAAAAAGATTTTTGGAAAATTATGTCAAGAAACTTTTGAGTCTTGGCTCTCTTTCTTGCCTAAAGTCCTCAAGTATAGAATATCTCCTTAGGCTAAACATTAGTCAGTTGAGCTATTGTATGGCTGGCCCTCTTTAATGACAGACTTCTTATTGGATTCAAAGTTTAAAATTAACTAAGTATGTTATTGATTTAGGACAGGTGCAACAGGCAATTCAAGAATACAGAAATGCTATTTTACCTCACCCAAATAGAGAATTAACCCTAACCAAAGTTCAGCTTGGTTTGGTCTTGTGGAAAACCTGGAAAACTGTCTAAATAGAAGAAACCTATTATATTATCTTAAGCACTCCCACAGCTGTAAAAGTTTGTAAAATTTATAGCCGGGTTCTTCTCTCCAGAATAAAACTGGTTTCAGCTACATCACACAGGACTTTAAAACCATATGTATACCTTGACTCATGACTGACTTAAAATTGAATGTTGTCCTTAAATTTTTCTTATATTCACAATTAGTTGTGATGGTGTTACAGAGCTTCATTTCAGTTATTATCCAAAGCACCTCACAAGGCAACTTATTAGGATGACCATTCTCCTTATTGATATTGTGGATCAAGAAGTCAGTTAACACCCAAGAAAGATGGTTGGTCTCTGTACCACAAAATCTTAGGCATCAAGTGGAAAGACTCGATGCCTTGGAGGACTCAATAGCTGTGAACTAAAAACCACCTGGATCCACTTCACCTCAATATTCTGGAGCCCAGAGTGGGATTAGTTACAGACTATGTCAGCGGACCAGGAAGCCTGCACATAACCTTCCGTGCAGAATTCTTTCCATCATGGTATCCTGAAACTAATCAAATCCATTTCCTGATTAGACCTGTAAGAACCAGTATCCCAGGGAACAAGGAAGAAGCTCTGTCATCCTTTACAAATCAGTTTGGGTGCCACATATCATCACTTCCACAAGACTCTTAGTGGAAATGCTTACAACCACCCATATCTGGGGTAGATTCAAAGTGGTTAAATTTTTTTTTAAATTTCTGTATGACGTAGATGGAATTGAGTTTATCCTGGAGGTAAAGAGAATGTCAAAAAATTTGCAAGTTAGCTTTAGAACTGCCACAACAAACTTTCTGACCACAGATGATTTACTTTCATATACAAGTAATTTTATTCCCCCTCAAGAATATCCCATAAATATCTCATTAGGGATTCAGACTTAAATTCCCAAAACTTTCATCTAAATCCTTTTACGTGTAGATGAGACTCATTAGGTATAATTTCTTGATTTATTTTTGGGGGTCCAAAAATCTATCAACTAAGACAACAAATAATCTATCCCCATATTCAGAGTATTAAGTGGTAGATAACAGAGTTGGTCACAAAAGAGACAAAATCCTTCCTTATCTGTGGTTTTGTTTCCTGAGGTTTGAGTTATTCATGTCAACTGTGGTTCAGATAGTACCTACAGGTTTCCGAAGAGAGGCCATACTCATATCTTTTACTATAATTTTGTTCATACATTTTATTATAATTGGTGTATTTTGTAATTATTATTTTTATTGTGGCATATGTCACTTTATAAACTAAACTTTATTAAATGTATGTATATATAGAATATATATATTCACCCGGAACCCGCGTGGCTTTGTCCCTCTGCCAGTACCTTCATGTGTGCGGAGAGTGGTCTCAGCATGGTGGTGGCTGGTCCTGGAGGTCTTCGGCTGCCGGAGCCCCGGTCGGGGCGGGGAGGAAAGCTCAACCCACTCCCCTCCAAGGGGTCCCGGTGAGGGACACCCAGGCGCGGGGGCAGAAGACTGCACTGTTCTCGTCCGGGATCTGGATTTTATAGTCTCTGAGTCTTGGCTGCTGATGGGATCACACGGCGCCAGGGGGCCAGGTGGTGGGTGTGACTCCCGCCTACTGGAATTTGGAGGATCTGGATGGAAGATGCTTGACTCCAACCCGAGTAGGCTTGGAGGTTTCGGCCCCGGAACCCGCGTGGCTTTGTCCCTCTGCCAGTACCTTCATGTGTGCGGAGAGTGGTCTCAGCATGGTGGTGGCTGGTCCTGGAGGTCTTCGGCTGCCGGAGCCCCGGTCGGGGCAGGGAGGAAAGCTCAACCCACTCCCCTCCAAGGGGTCCCGGCGAGGGACACCCAGGCGCGGGGGCAGAAGACTGCTGGGGCCGAGACCTCCAAGCCTACTCGGATTGGAGTCGAGCATCTTCCATCCAGCTCCTCCAAATTCCAGCAGGCGGGGGTCACACCCACCACCTGGACCCCTGGCGCCGTGTAATCCCATCAGCGGCCAAGACTCAGAGACTATAAAATCCAGATCCCGGAACCGCGCGGCCGCATTTGCAGCCGCGCGACATCTTATCAAAACTTTTTTTTATGACATCTTATTATCTCATTCCTACTTTGGACAAACTTGCAGGCTATCGAATGTAGCCTGCCCACAGGGCAGAGTCTGGCAAACTCCCCGTGGCATACCAAATATGCCAAATACCAGTAACAATGATGGGTCTCATTCTACTAAAGAGCTGTGAATATAATCTCAGGGCTAGGATGAAAGAGACGTTACTGGGGCCTGCTCGAGGCAATCGACGAATAACAGGATGATGAAATGAAATGAAATATATAGAATATAATGATTTATATAGGCTTTGGTTCTCTATGTGATCAGTTATCACTGGGAGTCTTAAAATGTGTCTCTGATGTATAGGCTGGGGATGACTCTACTTTTATTCGAAGAAGAAAATAGATACTGGTCTGAGGTATTCTGGAGTTTGACTTGAAAATTAGTCATGTTACTATTTCTCTGCTTAAGACTCAGTTCTACTTCCTGTGATGTACTTTCTAGTGCTCTTGGCTCCTCTCCACCATCTTGGTTCTGCCTTTGAGTCATCTTTCTTTTTCTATAAGAAATGGGTGGTATTTTCAACTGAGTAAACTTCTTGGCCTGTTTCCTGCCTCTCAATGAATGGTGCCTGTTTCAATTTGTCTCTTTATCCTAAGGGATACATTTAAAAAGAACATAGTGAATTTCTAGTTTATGAACTCATATATACTCTGTTGAAGAAAAACTATACTAATAAGTTGTTTATAGTAAGATACTGTAGAAGAAATGGTTCATAGAAGGTTTACATTTTAAAAGAGGATGTGCACAGTATATGCTGAAGACACTTTAGAAGAATTTTTGTTTTGACAAAATTTCAAAACCAATTTTGTGGGAGACAACTGCTTTGAAAGTGGCTTCCACTGATCCCTGCTTATAGTATTCAACTCCTTCATAACCTCTTCTCCTTGCATCTTGAGTGAAACTTGTGAAGTCCTTCTAAAAATGAGAAATAATAAAAAGTGATGGGAGGCCACTTCTAAGATAAATTCACAAAGTGACTTTTTCTATGTTCAGTTTCCTGGCTCTTGCTTTGTTTGTTTGTTGTTCCATAAGCACAAATACTTGTTTGTGCTTATGGAAGTCAGTGATGGAAAGATACAGTCAGAAGTAAGTAAGAGAGCCAACAGCCAGCGAGGAATTGAGCTTTCCTGTCCCACATCCCTTGACTGAATTGAACTGGCAACGTCCCCGTGAGTGAGCTTGGATGCAGATCCTCCTCTTGTTGAACCTCCAGGTGAAATAGCAGCCACACTCGACACTGGCTGAAGCATGAGACCCTTGAGTCAAAAGAATCACATAAGGGGCTGGAGCAATAGCACAGCGGGTAGGGCGTTTGCCTTGCACGCAGCCAACATGGCCAACACAGGTTCGATTCCCAGCACCCCATATGGTCCCCTGAGCACTGCCAGGAGCAATTCCTGAGTGCATGAGCCAGGAGTAACCCCTGAGCATCGCCGGTTGTGACCCAAAAAGCAAAAAAAAAAAAAAAAAAAGAATCACATAAGCAGCTCACAATGAAAAATAAACTATGAGATAAGAAATGCTTGTTCTAAACTAAGTTGTGAAGGATGGGAATAGTGAGGGGGAAGCCAGAATAAAGTACCAAAGAAACTGAAATTTGTGAAGGTAAGCAATAGAGGGCAAATTAAAGTCTGCATCTTGCTTGTCAACGTGAGATGACACCTTTCAGGTATACCTAGTTTGGGACTTACAGGTGCCAGTGGAGAAATCTGACTGGAGCTAGAAGAACCACAAGCTCGGTTATCATTCCTTAGGGGGTGAGGGGACTGGGGGAGGGAAGGTCAGCGCCATGCCTGGCTATATTCGGGAATTATTCCTGGCAATCCTCAGGCATTTGGTACTAGGAATTAAACAGGGGTTGGCTGTGTGCAAGACAAGTGGCTTAACCCCTGTACCATCTCTCTGGCTCTTGGCATTTGTCCTTTACCACAGGTAGACCAGTAGATCAGCTGCATAGTACACGAGTTGCAACTAAACTCGTTTTTGCCCTGACCTCCAGAATCTACACATTGAAGCCACTCACCTTTGCATTTCAGATTTGCCTCAGAACAACGAAGGGAAAAGAATTTTGGGAAACTTCCTTTTTGGCTACTCTGATAAGTACAAAGTTATTCCATTTCAAAACTGTGAAATATGGACCCCAGAACATACATGAAACTGGCAATGACAATTTGTCTCAGGTGATTCGTACACAAAGTCTGAAACAAATTTGGGCTGGAACATATTCTCTTTTGGGAAATAGAAAGTCAAGATTGTTTTTTTATTTTAGTTTCTAAGACCCTTGGTTACTAAATTTAAAACTGTATAATAAGAAGTAGCATGAGATTTGGCAACATCCTCAATGAGAAAAAAATGTTGACATACATGAGGGAAAAATAAATGTAAAATATATGTGCTAAAAAAGAGAATCTCAGTAATGAATCATTCTGGATATCAAGTAAAACTAATGGCCCTTTACTATGAAGGGAGATGGGAGAAAGCCTGGGATTACCATAGAAGATAGGCTGACTAGAATAAGTCACTCAATTCTTAAATATTAAACAAATATTAAAAATAGCTATAAATAAATATTTGAAATTCAGTATAATATTCTAAATGAATGCTTGATGGATCAATGAAAAGAAAGACTGGAAAGCTGATCTCTTCAACATTCTGCTTGGTCTTCCAAATATCTTCATAAAGAGTATTCACTTTGGCATTGGAAAGGAAGATAAAATGATTAAATATGCCTAGAAAGGCTTACAAATGCCACCAATAAGTTGTTTTCAAAGAAAGCAAAGAACAGCAAATAAAAATACTTTGAAAATATTTTTGGTTTTGATAGCCCATAATAATTTTGGGAAAAGGAGTAAGGCAAATTCTCTTGACTGAATGTGCAAAAAAAAATTAAATCAAGTCTTAACTGATTAATTCTATAACTCTTAATTGGACACCATTCTAGGCATTATTTTAGGAGATGGAAGTATAGCTGGAGATCAGATACCACAACTCTGGATAGTCATAGATTTTAGATGATGGCAAGATTCGAACAAACAAACACTGTCTTCCCATTGTTCATCGAGTTGCTCAAGTGGGCCCAGTAATGTCTCCATTTTGAGACTTGTTGGTACTGTGTTTGGCATACTGAATACATCATGGGTAGCTTGCCAGGCTTTGCCAAGCGGGCGAGATACTCTAAGTAGCTTGCTAGGCTCTTCGAGAGGGGCAGACGAATTTAACCTGGTTTAGCTGAGCTGGCTGCGCACAAGGCAAACGCCCTACCGCTGTGTATCACTCCAGCCCGTCAATTCAATTCAACTCAACATTTCATCTAATTTTTAAAACGAAACTTTTATCTACTTTCTACTCCAACTTTTATCTATATTTATACCTATTCAGTGTCCCTGAGCTTATGTACTAATAAGTCACTTGTCAAAATTTCTCTACCAAGCAAGGTTATAGAACATCTTATCTTTCATCTCTACACACAGGTAAAAATATGCAATTTTGGGGCCAGGGATATAGTTCGGCAGTAGAATTACCACCTGCATATTTCACATGAAGCCCAGGGCTTGATCCTCAGCAAGGTAGTTGTGGGAATATTTTGTGTGATGAACTCCGGCTTCTCTGGTCATGGATACTTTTCAAGTATCTCTATTTTCAAATCTTTATACTTTGAACTTTTGTAAATAGAAAATAGAAGTTACCTTGAAAAATAAATTTGACTCAGAGAAATAAGCTAGAAAATAGGTAGTAATTGGCAAAAAAAAATTCTGTTGAATAATATTTATTACATACTTCACAGCTTGAAATTGCTTAAAACATTTTGTCATATATTCATTTCCTAGCTGGAGCAATAGCACAGTGGGTAGGGCGCTTGCCTTGCACATGGCTGACCCGGGTTTGATTCCTTGGCCCCTGTCAGAGAGCCCGGCAAGCTATTGAGAGTATCTTGCCCACACGGCAAAGCCTGGCAAGCTACCCATGACGTATTCGATATGCCAAACACAGTAACAACAAATCTCACAATGGAGACGTTACTGGGCCCGCTTGAGCAAATCTATGAACAACGGGAGAACAGTGCTACAGTGCTACTGTGACCTACAATGCTTTTAGAGAATGGATCTTTTTTGATTTGGAGACATACCTATCGGGACTCATGACTTCTGCCTGCCTCCACACGCAGGGATCACGTGTGGTGGTGTTTGGAGAACAACAGGTGGTATGGGGCATCAATCCTTGTTGGTTGCACACAAGGCAACTGTCTCACCCACTTTAGTATCTTTCTAGTCTGTACAAAACTTTTAATAATAGAGTTTCAGGCGTTTAGTGTTCCAACACCAAATCCACCACAAGTGTCAGCATCTCTCTAACCATGAATGATCCAAGATGCCCTCCCTTCCCATCTCAACTTCTTAACAAAACCATCTTTTGGTTTGCTATTTATTGCTTAGTTAACATACTTAGAATATTTGACCCCTATGGTTTTGATGTACATCGTTACCTCACCTCTACACTACCAAAGTATTCAAGGTTTACCATTATTCTTATGCTCTCAGCAGTCAGCCTCCTGCTCATCCTCTCTCACACATCTTTGGTGGTTCTCATTTCTAGAATGCAGGGTAAAAGGTGACAAACCCTTAACCCTGGAGTGGTTTTTGGTTTGGGGGTAGTTAAAGGCTACTCCCAGCTAAATAGCTGAGAGTCACTCAGCTCTGCTAAGGGCACCATGCCATGCCAACAATCAAATCTTGGCTCCAATCCATTGAATTCTCTCTGGCTTAAGCTAAGTTTTTGGTTTGGTTTTGGTTTTGGGGTTATATATGGATCATACTAGGGTCCATGCCATGCAGGCCTTAAAGCAGACCACATGTACTGAATCACTGAGTTATCTCTCCAGCTGAAATTGCTTTAGACCAATTGACAACCTCTCAGACTTTCCTAGAACTATGCCCTTTCTTAAATCTTTAAGACAAACTTATAAACTCTCTTAGTTCTTACCTCTCGATTATGACAGATTCCACACTGGTTACAAATTAAGCCTTATATTTAAGGTACTTGAAGCTGCCTTTAAAAAATGTTTTGTTCTGTCCTTGAGACATCCCAGCCCCTATGTTTCTGCCTTCTTCCTCATTCCAAGAAAGAGTATCTCCCATACAAACTTCTGTCTGTTAAATATCTTTGCATCATGGGTTGATTATTGCATCCAAATGTTCCCCTAATGAGTGGTGCCAGGTCCTGGCTTCAACAATAAATACAACAAGGTCCCTTCCATCAGGAAACATCAATGTTACTTGTAAAAGAAGAGTAAATTGTGAAACAAACTAAGGCCAATTAAAAAAAGCTTAACCCAACATAAAATTTAGATGTGTGTAGGTAAATAGAAAAAAAGTTAGGGAAAATATGACTAATTTCAGTCCCACCCCCATATCTCATCCAGTTTGAAGTTGATTCAGTCAAATCATTTATATAACTCCCCCAAGGGAAATTAGCACTGTAGCACTGTCCTCCCGTTGTTCATTGATTTGCTCGAGCAGGCACCAGTAACACCTCACAACAAATTGTGAGACTTGCTGTTACTGTGTTTGGCGTATTGAATACGTCACGGGGAGCTTGCCAGGCTTTGCCGTGCGGGCATGATACTCTCAGTAGCTTGCCAGGCTCTCCGAGAGGGGCGGAGGAATCAAACTCGGGTCGGCCAAGGGAAATTACTCTAAAATTTTGATGGGTATTACATTTTAATGGGGAACGTCTTATTGGTATCAAGGATCACACAGCATTTCACTTTAAGTAACTTGGGGCCTTTTAGGGTTTATTAGTTTCCCAATTGGTTTTTGTAAATCACAAAGCATGACAAGCATATCTCTATAAAATGCTGTCTCAGACTAAAGGGCTCGTATACTCATTCATCCTCTTTTTCAATTATATTTCCAAGATAGGACAAATTCAGGCTCTAAGGTCAAATGTCAATTTACTGCCATTTGACTAATGTTTATAGCAAAAAGTTCTCTTTGGGTTGAGATGGGCCCAAATACCCTCTTGAAGACCTGGGACCACCTTTGGTTGCTGCAGACACCAGAGATCTTTAAGGTTCAACTGTGTCTCATTTCAGCTCTTGCTGGAAACTGCTTTGCAAGACTTACTATAAAGTAAGTCTTTATAGTAAATTGTGAAACAAACTAAGGCCCTCTGCTAAGCTCTCTGGGCAGAGGTTCCCAAAGTTATTTGGCTTATTATCCCAATTATGATAATAAAGATCACTCAATGGTGCCTTTCCTTATAACTTCCTTAAATGAAAAACAGAAGGTACCCCAGGACTGGAGCGATGGCACAGCGGGTAGGGCATTTGCCTTGTATGCGGACAACCCAGGTTCAATTTCCAGTATCCCATATGGTCCCCCGAGCACCACCAGGAGTAATTCCTGAGTGCAGATTCGGGTGTGACCTGAAAAGCAAAAAACAAACAAACAAACAAAAAAACAGAAGGTATCCCTTAAGCCTGAGAGTGCTACTGCCTCTCTGGATTGATTGCTCCATGGTTTCCCCCTAACCCAATGTGCATTGCCCACCTTGGGAAACACTGATAAATCTTTTTATTTCTTTCTTTACCTTTTGATTGAACCACCATGATATGCACAGTTACAAAGCTTATCATGATTGAGTTTCAGTGATCCAATGTTCCAACACCCGCCCCTTCACCAGTGTACAGTTCTCACCACCAGTTCCCCTATTTACTATATTGCTACAACACCCCTGCCTGCCTCTTATGGAAAGCTTCCAATAGTGACTCAGTCCTCCTGGCCCTAGGATAAACCTTTCTGTCCTTTCCCTTTTTAGTGGAAGTAGTGCATTTTATCAAAGTAGCATGAAACTAACTCAGGATACTTAGCTCAAGACCAAATTCTGTGGATGGTGCTGTCCTCCCAAGGTTTCAGTCATTTGTTCTAGGGCACCCCAAGTCTCAAAGCAGGAAGAAATTTTTTTTTCTTTTCTCATTCTATGGTTCCCGGAGGGTGAAAAGGGGGCAAGATTTCTCCTCTTTTCTCTGTCCTGCCCTTATACACATACCATTCTCAGGTGTCTTCTAAAAACTCTGATCACTTATAAGCTAAATGAGATAGAGAAATTTAGATCATCCAACCCAAGAGCTGAAGGTTAGCTTTCAAATTTTGAAAGCTTGATGTTACCTAAGACTTTTTTAATTTCAATCTGAGAGATGATCTACAGAACTTGTAACTGAGAGGCTGAATGGGTAAATGATAGAGACCCTTTAGCCAGAGACAGTAGTGTGGGAAGCAGACACTCTGGTGACAGGTATGGTGTTGAAATGTTATGCACACGAAATGTTACCATTGCCAGTGTTGCAAGTCATGGTGCCTCTATAAAAAATATATATATTTTTAAATCTTACTGAAACTAATCCCATATGGCATATGGTAGCCATAAAAGAGAGTTAATAATTCTCAGGAGAGCAAAAATCAAATCCATTAATAATTTTTAAAAGAATGGTTTCCTTTTTTAAGATTAGATAAGCAAGGACATTTAATCATAGTGATAACTTTATTAATATAATTCAATAGAATAATGTGATTAAGTAGAGTTGAGGAATGGTGAGAACAACTATGAGATGGTTTCCCAAGCAGTTCAAGCTGAGACCTGAATGGTGAAAAGAAAACAATTCAGACCATGTAGGAGAATATATTCACAATAGACAAATCAAATGCAAAAGTCAGCAGGTATCAATAAACTTTGTATGTTTGAAAAACTGAATTCTTGTGAGTTTCCAAATTCATACATATTAAAAGAGGTAGACAAGACCAGACAATAACAACCACTGAAGTCACTATAAACTGCCATCTAAGTTCTATCCCAAAGAAAATATGAAGTCATTTGAATTTTGTTGTTGTTGTTATTGTTTTCTTTTTGAACCGTTTCATGTTTTCCAAAGATCACTCAGGTGACCAAAATATTATATAGCATGGACTGGGGGAAATGGAGGCAGGCAGACTGGTTTGCTGGTAGTTGATCAATTTAATTCAGTGGAGGAACAATGGGAACTGAATCAGACAAGATTTTCAAGTTTGTCATATATGAGTAGTGATGGGTAAATTGGGATTGTGTTTTGATGGAAGGGAAGTGAAAGAATTGGATGTGAGAAGTGAGAGGATCAGAGGATGCAAGAATGATCTTTAGATTTTTAAGTGTCTAGGTAAAATAATGTACTATAAAGGCATAATGGTGATTTCAATAATAAGAGGTGTAAAAAAGGAAAGGCACTAACACTTGAGTTTAACATTAATATTTAACACTTAATGTGCCAGGAAGTGTGCAAATTTCATTTAATCTCACTGGTAACTTATACTTAGAATTATGAAGTTATTTTTCTTTTTGGGGGGGGGAGGTCACACACAGCGATGCACAGGGGTTCAAGTTTGTCATATATGAGTAGTGATGGGTAAATTGGGACTCTGCACAGGAATTACTCCTGGCTGTGGTGGGGACCATCACGGATGCTGGGAATCGAACCAAGGTTGACAAGGCAAACACCCTACCCGCTGTGCTATTGCTCCAGCCCCTGAAGTTATTTTTCTACCAGTTTATTTGTGAGAAAACATACTCTTGATAAAAGAGAAACTCATGATTGTAAGATTTATTTGACAAACATTTAAAACAAAATTACTCTGGGTTCAAAGAGATAAATACAGTTGTATTTGGCTTGCATGTGGTCATCCCTGATTTGATATCTAGCATAGTATGTTATTTCCCTAATACTTCTGGGAGTTACCCTTGAACACAGAGCCAGGAGTGACCCCTGAGAACCACCATGCAATTCAAAACCAAAAAAGCAAATAAACAAATAACCCCTCAAAAGAAACCACTGTGCGTTATCCTCATCATTCAGGGTCAAAATGGAAAATATCATGACTATTATGACTACTCTCTGGGAAAAGCAAAAGTTTAAATTCTTCTTATTATATGGTATACTTTACAAATGCAAAAATAATTAGAATAAAGAGCTTGCCATTCATACACTACATTAAACCAGATATAGGAGCAGAGTCAGAAATATTCTTGAATATGCACTGAATCTGGATGTTGGTCAAAACAGGTACATTATGTACAAGTAATCTTGTTATGGCTTGAGATGGTGGAGTATGGTCTGTGGGGGAATGTTTTAAACTTAGTGGGCAACCCTGGTTTGAATCCTTGGCACCCCATATGGCACCCTGAATACTGCAGGGAGTGTTCTCTGAATACAATGTGAAGACAATGTGGTGCCGGGGATCAAACTTGGCATAGCAGCTTGCAAAACACAAACTGAATCCTCTGTGCTGTTTCCCTAGTCGCCAAACAAGCTTATTTTTGAAGGTAGTGAGTATTTGAAGTTGTTAATGATCAAGGAAGTGACCCATAAAAAAATTTAATGGACCAATTCATTCTGAACACCAGTTTCTCTTAAGACGGATCTAGAGAGGAAAGGAAACCTAAAGACATACGGAAATGAGTCAGAATTTCATATCAAAAAAAGAAAAAATGAACTTCCAAATAGATAAAAGGGATACCAAAACTTGGGGAAGATGTAGCTTTCCAAAGAAATTACTTTGGTCATGGAAGGCAGCAGTTAAACAGAAGAATAAATTCTAATGTGTTCATTGAATATTGGGTGTTACTACTCTAGTCACATTGTCCTCTTCCACCTGCCAGCCTTTTTTCATTTTTATTTATTACTTTACTGTACAGATTAAAGTTCATTGCTACTACAACTCCTTAATCAAACTCCAGACATCCATATCTTCAACTTTTACTATATTAGAAGTTTGGGAACTTGTTGGGCTGGAGCAATAGCATAGCGGTAGGGCGTTTGACTTGCGCACAGCCAGCCCAGCTGAGCCGGGTTCAATTCCTCCTTCCCTCTCAGAGAGCCTGGCAAGCTACCGAGAGTATCTCGCCCGTGATGTATTCAATATGCTGAACCCAGTAACAACAAGTCTCAAAATGGAGGCGTTACGGGGCCCGCTCTAGCAAATCGATGAACAGGATGACAGTGTTTGTTTGGGAACTTGTAAAACATGTCTAAAATATGATTAGTCATCTTTCAAACCCCAATTTCCCTCTACCATTTATCCATATAGGGCACCCCAAAATTATCAAACTCATACTATGTACATGTCAATTGGCCTCTATAAAAGATATGAAACTTTCCATTTCTTCCTTTCAGGACTCCAGTATTATTCCCTCTCTTCATTCTTTTTTTTTTCCTCTCTTCATTCATGACAGTCATTCTCTATGAAATCAAACCATTCTATCCAATTCATTTGGCTTATCACAGCAGACTGCTGGTATTTACCAACACTTGTATAAGTGTAATTCCAAGTCCCCATCTCTAGGCCGAACCTGACCCCTGATCTTCAGAGCAGTAAGTTTTTGAACATAGCCACTTAGAGTTTCTTAATCACTTAATCACTTAACTTCCCGTTAGTCGTCGATTTGCTCGAGCGGGCGCCAGTAACGTCTCCATTTGTCCCTGTCGCGTGCTAGTGTAGCCCAATGGCATCTCTTCGCTCCGGGAACATGAAGGGCCTCAAACCGATCGTTCATGACCTTGACAAAGAAGTCTGACCATCTGGTAGGTGGGCGGCCACGCGGTCTCTTGACATCCCGTGGAATCCAATCAGTAACAGCTCTAGTCCAACGGTCGTCTTTAAATCTCACGTGACCAGCCCATCTGATTTTCGACACCTTGGCAAATGAGACAGCGTCCCTGATCCTTGATCGTCGACGGATGTCAGAACTCCGGATTCGTTCTCTCATTTGAGTGAAACGTGATATTCCAAGCATAGCTCTTTCTATTCTTCTTTGGGAGACCTGAATGGCGTTCTCATCTTGTTTGCGTAGGGCCCAGGTCTCTGAGGCATATATTAATGCAGGAAGAACAGTGGAATCAAAGAGATGTGCCTGGAGCCGGAGGTTCTTCGTCCTCTTAGCTATTTCTTCGACATTATTGAAGGCGTTCCAAGCCGCTCTCTTCCTCCTGCGCGGCTCGGGTGCCAGGTCATTTGTCATGTTGACCTCTCGACCTAGGTACACATAGCTGTTGCATTCGGAGATGGTCGTTCCATTGAGAGCGAATGGGGCGTCAGGAACAAGGCTGTTTCTCATAAACATTGTCTTCGTAAGATTCAGCTGTAGTCCTACCTTTCCACACTCACGGTCAAAGTCGGCCAGCATTTGTGCCACTTGGCTGATGTTTGGTGTTATTAAAACAATGTCATCAGCAAAGCGGAGGTGGTGTAGTTGCCGACCATCTATCTTCACTCCCATTCCTTCCCATTCCAGTCGTCGCATGATGTTCTCGAGGGTGGCACTGAAGAGTTTTGGTGAAATGGTATCACCCTGCCGCACCCCTCTCTTGACATCAACGATCACTTCTTTGTAGAATGGTGAGATCCTGGTAGTGAATCCGCAATAGAGCTCACGGAGGATCCTGATGTATTGGGCTTGAATGCCCTGATTGGCTAGGGCTTCAATGACCGCTTCCGTCTCAACAGAATCAAAGGCCTTCTTTAAATCAATGAACGTTAAGCAGAGCGGCATCTTGAACTCCCGAGAAACCTCAATGAGTTTGGTTATCGTGTGGATATGGTCGATGGTGCTGAATCCTTTGCGGAACCCTGCTTGCTCACATGGTTGTCCTTCATCTAGTGTTCTGCCAATCCTATTCAGGATGACTCGAGTGAACAACTTGTAGATGACAGACAATAGGCAGATCGGGCGATAGTTGCCAATGTCATGGATGTCTCCCTTCTTGAACAGTAGTACGGTCCTGCTGGTTTTCCATTGAGATGGAACCTTGCATTCAGACAGGTAGCGAGTGAAGAGCCGAGCCAGTGTATTGATGAGTACTGACGGCAGGTTCTTCAGGTGTTCAGGTCTGACCTTGTCTGGGCCGGGTGCTGTTTGCTTCTTTACTGACGAAATGGCATGTCGGATTTCGGAAGGGAGAACGTTGGGAACGACATACCCATCCTGTGGAATTTGGTATGTCGGCAAGTGGACATGGCTATCGAAGAGATTTGAGTAGAAGTCATGGATAATCTTCTCCATTGCCGTTCTGGAGGATGTGATGGATCCATCAGGACGTCGGAGGGCAGTCATCTTGGTCTTATAGTTGGCGAAGGACAGGCGGGCGTTACGAATACTTTTCCCGGCTTCTGCCGCATCTACCAGTACTTCTGCTCTTCTCTCTTTGAGGTCTTCCCTGATCGCATCTCTGCACTGCTTTGCAAGCTCGGACGTTAGCTTGCGGTTGCCTGAGGCATGCGCCAAACCACGCTGGCGAATTAGCTCAAGAGTTTTCGAAGATAGGCGACTTTTTGTGGCTATCTCTCTCTTGGCGTTCCTCGCACATTCATGGAGGTGCTGAACCAGTCGATCGTATTCCTCGTCAATGTTGTCAACAATGGCATCTTCCCATGTTGCCGCAATAGTACCAAAGAGTTCCCAGTTGGTGGTCGTTCTGGGAGTTCTCTTTTTGAACTTTGCAGCCCTTTCTCCCCGCTCTGTGAAGTAGAATTTTGCACGAAGGAGACGGTGGTCCGATCCCGTTCGAAATTTTGGGACAACAGCGACATCAGTCAGGCAAAACCGTCGATTGAATATGATGTGGTCTATTTCGTTGTGGAATCGTCCACCGGGAGACTCCCATGTCCATCGTTTAGATTCTGCCTTCTGGAACTGTGAGTTACCATGAATGGTCTTGGTCGACATGATGAACTCAGACAGTCTCTCACCCTGTTCGTTCCATTCTAGGCCATGGGTTCCGATGTGAAGTTCTTCAGCTGATCTTCTCGGTCCTATCTTGGCATTAAAATCACCCACAATGATCTTGTAGAAGGTGTGGTCTTCTTTATAGAACTTCTCTAGCTCCATGTAGAACTTCTCGATTTCTCTTTCATCATAATGAGATGTTGGTGCGTAGACAACGAAGATAGAAACTGCAGGCAGTGAGCCACATCTATTCAAATGTAAACGTCCGATTCGGGTTGTTAGGCATTCGAATGAATCAATGCTCTTGGCCAAGTTTGTGTTGATAAGGACACCGACGCCTCCAACACCTCTTTTATCGCATGTTCCGAGGAACAATTCTTCTCCAGTGTCGAAAACGGCATGGTGAGATTCGTGTCTTCTTGTCTCGGTCAGACCAATGATGTCGTACTTGATCATTCGCGCTTGTACCATCAGGTCCTCGATGAGTTTCTAGTCACCATCAATTCAATTTAAAAACATGACTTTGCTTAAGCTAAGATGAATGTTTGCTGGGCATATTTGTACCTTGTGGGACTGTTCTCCAGCCTAGATTTCGGTCAGTTTCCATTTGAATTTTTTAAAGATTATTTTATCCAAAACTCAAACTTAATAGCAGAAGACTATTTTGGTTAAATTCATTTTGCCTAAAAGCATTTTGCCCAATTAAAACGACTTTTTATGTTAAATTAGATTTTGAAAAAAAGACCTTTATAATAATCAAAGAAGTACTTAGTATGTTCAAAGTAGATTGCAAAAACAAAACTAATCACACATGAATTTTTAAAAAACTAGGAACAATAAAAGAATGACTTTCTAACAACCATTTTGGATGAAAATAGTATTTTTTTCCAGTATGATTCTGACTTTTTTTTAATGACTCTGAGTTTTAAGACTACCTGAAACTGTAAAATTTTGTGATAGAAATCAATAGTAACATTAGCAAGATACGTCAAAAATCTGTGGTATAAGAATTTAATACAATGCTTTATGGGCTGGAACGATAGCACAGCGGGTATGGAATTTGCCTTGCATGTGGTCTACCAGGGTTCCATTCTTCTGTCTCTCTTGGAGAGTCTGGCAAGCTACCGAGAGTATCTCACTCGCACGTCAAAGCCTGGCAAGCTACCAGTGATGTATTCGATATGCCAAAAACAGTAACAAGTCTCACAATCTGTTGTGAGATGTTACTGGTGCCCGCTTGAGCAAATCAATGAACAACAGGAGGACAGTGCTACAGTGACAGTGCTACTTTATCAGTGAAAATAGGCTTCATATTTACCTTAGGTGACTAAGAAAGTAAACAAATACTAGGAAATTAAAGGTAAGGTAAAGGCCCTCCCGTTGATCGTCGATTTGCTCGAGCAGGCCCAGAACGTCTCCATTGGAGACTTTGTTGTTACTGTGTTTGGCATATCGAATACTCTCGGTAGCTTGCTGGGCTCTCTGAGAGGGGCAGAGGAATCGAACTCGGGTTGGCCATGTTGGCTGCTTGTAAGGCGAACGCCCTACCGCTGTGCTATCGCTCCAGCAATAGCACAGCGGTAGGGCGTTTGCCTTGCACGCAGCCAACATGGCCCACCCGAGTTCAATTCCTCCCCCTCTCTCAGAGAGCTCGGCAAGCTACCGAGAGTATCTCACCAGCACGGCAGAGCCTGGCAAGCTCCCCGTGACGCATTCGATATGCCAAACACAGTAACAACAAAGTCTCCAATGGAGACTTTACTGGGCCCTCTTGAGCAAACTAGGAAATTAGAAGAAAATATTTTGCATTATCTAATAAAAAATAATTTAGATCTTTACTATAGACAAAGCCGAGATATTAAAAAGACCATTATAATAAGAAAAAACTAAGGCCCATTTTGGAGAAAAATAGTAATCATAAAAGATAAAACTACAAAAAATACAGATTTGGATTAATTAAAATAAAAATTATTAATGTATAAAAATGGTAGTGTTCAGTGGTACATAAACTACTAAAAAATAACTTTCATAAAGGTAGATATATGAATCAAAACAAATAAATTTTTAAGTTTATACATCTGTAAGGCAATGATCCAGATACTTTAATAGCATTTCAATAGACACTTACTATAGTACCTAAACTTTTTCTGTAGAAAAATGTTTTGTAATTCATCCTCTAAGGATAGTATAGACATGATATTTTTCTACAGTGTACAAGAACAACAATGATTAGTTCACCAATCTTGTTATTTTATTGGTGTTTTTATGGCCTATATCTGCTAACACCTCAGGTTTTTTCCTGCCTCTGTCCTCAGGGAACACTCCTGGTGGTGCTGGGGATCAAACTCATTTCAGCTGCATTCAAGGCATGCACCTTACCCACTATACTATTTTTTCTAATTCTGCAATAATATTTTTTTTAAAAAATGGATGTGAAGTCCTAAATTAGATACCAGTAAATTATATCCAAACTACAAGACTCATTTACAATAATCAGGCAGAGTGTAACTCAAATATTTGGAAATGCATTAATGTGATTAATAAAAAGAATGGGTTGATGAAAACTTATTATTCTATTGAGATGTGATGATGATATGATGATGGTGTGATGATGATATGGTGATGGTATGATGATGATGGTGATGATGATAATGATGATGATGATGATGGTGATGATGATTTTGGCTTAGGGACCACATCCTTTAATGCTTGGGAGCTACTCCCTATTTGATGCTCAGGAGTAGATCCTGAGAGTGCTCTAGAAACCGTATGGTACAGGGAATAAATTTCAGGGCCTCACACATGCAAAACAAGTACTTTATTACTTAGTCAAATTGGTGGCCCAGTGGACCATTTCTAAAGGATAAAATTTAAGAGTTAATTTGTAAAAACATGTATTTTTGATAAACTTGTTAAATTCTTTCTAAAATTCACAAGAAACTGTACATTAAAAAAGTCAAGGTATTGAGTAAAAGGAATAATGTTTCTATTCTATATATGTGAAAAACTGTAACTTACAATTTATTTATTATTATTTACCTGGCACCTGAGCTGCGCAGGAGGAAGAGGGCAGCATGGAACGCCTTCAAGAGCGTTGAAGAAATAGCTAAGAGGACAAAGAACCTCCAGCTCCAGGCACATCTCTTTGTTTCCACCATTCTACCTGCACTAACATACACCTCAGAGACCTGGACCCTATGAAAACAGGATGAGAACGCTATTCGGGTCTCCCAAAGGGGAATCGAAAGAGGTATGCTTGGAGTATCACGCTTCACTCAAGTGAGAGAAGGAATCTGGAGTCCCGACCTCCGTTTACGATGGAGAATCAGAGATGCTGTCTCCTTTGCCAAGGCATCGAAAATCAGATGTGCTGGACACGTAATGCGATTTGAAGGCAACCGCTGGACTAGAGCTGTTACTGACTGGATTCC
Source organism: Sorex fumeus (assembly GCF_029834395.1). NCBI lineage: Eukaryota > Metazoa > Chordata > Mammalia > Eulipotyphla > Soricidae > Sorex > Sorex fumeus. The sequence goes on from NW_026606070.1 coordinate 7,832,457, forward strand.
ACATGATGTCAAAAGAACGCGTGGCCTCCCACATTTGAGATGGTCAGACTTCTTCGTCTAGACCCTGAACAGTTTGAGGTTCTTCGTATTCCTGTAGCAAGCAGACACCATTGGTCTACATTAGCACAGGGACAAATGGAGACATTACTGGCACCCTCTTGAGCAAATCGATGAGTAACAGGATATCAAGTGATCAAGATTTATTTATTTTTGGCTTTTTGAGTCACACCTGACTCTGCACTCAGGAATTACTCCTGGCAGTGCTCCCAGGAACATAAGAGATGCCAAGATTCAAACCCAGGTCAGCCACATGCATGGCAAATGCTCTACCACTGTACTATTGTTCTGGCAGGTACAATTTATTCTTATTTAAATAAGTAACTATAATTGAGGACTAGATAAGATCTGGATCTCTCATCTCTGTTTATGGCATCTTATCTTTTACCTTATCATTTGTTGCTGACTGTAGGATAACACTGTTTTGTCCTTTCTGCATAGCCTCAGGTCACAATCACGACTGTCCTGTTATTCGTCGATTGCCTCAAGCAGGTCCCAGTAACGTCTCCTTCGTCCTAGCCCTGAGATTATTTTAAAAAGTACCATGTTCAAGGCTCTTTCAGAGTTAGGAGAATGAGACCCATCATTGTTACTGGTATTTGGCATATTGGGTACGCCACGGGGAGTTTTCCAGACTCTGCCGTGTGGGCAGGTTACGTTCAGTAGCTTGCCAGTTTGTCCAAAGTAAGAATGAGATGATAAGATGTCGTGCGGCAGAGAATGCAGCCGCGCGCTTCCGGGAGGTGGGTTTTATAGTCTCTGAGTCTTGGAGTCATGAAGGTACCTGCAGGGGAACAAAGGCACGTGGGTCCCAGGGCTGAGATCTCCAAGCCTGCTCGGATCAGGGCTGAGCATCCTCCACCCAGATCCTCCAAATTCCAGTAGGCGGGGGGCACACCCACCAACTGGCCCCCTGGTGCCGTGTAATCCCATCCATGGCCAAGACTCAGAGACTATAAAACCCAGCTCCTGGAAGAGAACATCGCAGAGTCTCCTGCCCCCGCGCCTGGCTGTCCTCGCCGGGAGCCCTTGAAGGCTAGCGGATTGAGTTTTCCTCCCCGCCCCCACCAGGGCTCCGGCAGCTGAAGACCTCCAAAACCAGCCACCACCATGCTGAGCCTCAGGTAGTTTAGGTTTATTGGGTTGCTCCCATCACAATGCTCCCATTCCTCTGTGTTAATTTGTAACTTCTTTTTTTGTGATCTGTTGACCTGTAAATATTTTTTTTTCTCTTCTAAGTCCTTTCCATAGTTTATTTAGAGCAATGTCCTTTTTTGTATGGACACAAGAAGACAGTATATGCTATGTTTTTGTAACATGACTCTCAGTGATATTCTCCTCCTAGGCATCTGTTCTCTCAACCTAGGGCTCAGTTGCCCTTACTTCCTAGCACCCCCAAAGGCACGGTCCCAACGAGGGACTGGATGGAACCAAGGCAAGCCGTAAGCTATATGCTACCCTGGCATCAAGATGGGCCTGGCCAAAGTGCAGTAATGCTTATTTATAAGTTAAGAGCTTGGTCATGGACAATTTCTGTCATAATCCAAAAAGTAATAACTAGATTCGGACCCTGCTAGGTTTGAAAAGATTAATCTGGCCTGAGCTCTGTAGTCTGAGTCTGTGGCAAGATGTTCCCAGGAGAGCTGCCCTATAAGCCTCATTGTATCTCTTACTGCGCCCATACAAAAATTAACTAGTATTAAGATGCTGACAGAGTTATTGGACTGAGGAAAGGAGAAAAACACCTTAAGAGGTATTTTACCCTTGAGCAGTCAGGAAGGGCTTTGGAATACCAGTAGGTGATGCTTCCACCCTTGAGCCTGGCAATCAGGAAGGGCTTTCTTATGCTGATTTGGCTACCTGACTGTGTGCAGTGTCAGTCCAGAGTGCAGGGGAGGTAGAGAGAATATGTGTGGGTGAGAGAAGAGAGCTGGTGAGAGAGAGGAGAGAGAACAGGGCAGCAAGATGGAGTGCAGAGAGACTAGCAAGGGGAACAGAGAGAGAAGAAGGTAGAAGAAGAATACAGGAGTAGGCGCGTGGAGAGAAAGAGCCCATATTGTGAGATGGAGCACGGAGAGATGAGCGGGAGAGACAGGAGGAGTCAGAAATGAAAGGAGCGTGAGACTAGAATAGGAAACTCAGAGAGACTGGGGCAGGCTTGTTGGGAGAATGGAATAAATGGCATCTGATCAATCAACCAGCTTGGCCCTCGTTTCCTCCTTCTGTCTGCCCTATGACCCAGACTGGGCCACCGGCCCTTGGACCCCCGAACTTGGATGGCTAGAGGAAGAGCCGTGGGGGCCACCCCCTGTCCGCTCCCTGGAGATATTATACAGCTGACTATGTCCATTCTGCATCTATTCCTTTAATTGACATCGTATTCATATTCTGAATTAATTTTGAATTGCTTTAATCATCTGTTAAATTCCTTTTAAGTACATGATTTTATTTTCATATATAAGAACCACAGAATTTACAATAGAGATTGAATCTGTTAATTTATTTATTTTTTAAATATCTGGCTGTTTTTTTTTCAAAGAACCATTAAGATGTCCAAATTAGTCTTTTAGAAGAATACATTGTGCCAAGTTTTAGCATGGTAGCACGGTGCTCCCATTGTTCATTGATTTGCTTTAGCAGGTCCAGTAACGTCTCCATCGTGAGACTCCTCGTTACTGTGCTTGGCATATTGAATACGTCACTGGTAGCTTGCCAGGCTTTGCCGTGCAGGCAAGATACTCTCGGTAGCTTGCCGGGCTCTCCTAGAGGGGTGGAGGAATAGAAAATGGCTTGGCCGTGGCTACGCGCAAGGCAGATGCCCTACCACTGTGCTATCTCTCCGAGTTGTGTACACATAAAATTTCATTTTTATAAATGCAATGAGAAATAGACAAGGTACCAATAAGTGAAAAAAAAAGTATAGAAAACCCAGCAAGGTAATTCAAAATTTTTATCTATAGGACTATTAACGTTGTCCAGTCTTCTGGCAATCACATCAAACTTCAGATTAAATGTGTCCTCACATATTTAAGGAAATTTTTGTATTGTTAGAGAATTAGGGAAAGAGAAAACAAAGCCGTTCATGTGGGGTGAAGGGTGATCTGAACTGCAAAGCAAAACTTGCAAGAATAAGGGATTATTATATATTTCTAAAAAATATTTTTTAATATACTTAAGATTTTTTTGTTTCAGTCCAAGAATTCCTCAGAATTGTCTGTCACATGCCATTGCTCTCTGGTTAAATGGTTGGTGTTTTCTGAAGCCTATCTTTGTTTTTTTTTGGGGGGGTGGTAGGGAAGTTCATACCCGGCATTGCACAGGGATTATTCCTGGCTCATGCACTCAGGAATTACTCCTGGCAGTGCTTGGGGGATCATATGAGATGCTGGGAATAGAACCCCAGTCCACCCCATGCAAGACAAATGCCCTAATCACTGCGCTATTGCTCCAGTCCCATGAAGCCTATTTTGAACTGTGTCTTTCACACATATATAGCCGACACGAATTTCAATGGAGTGAGTTTTTAACATTTGCTTTGGACTTAAGCTACCTGGAAGGGAAAATATGGATATTTTAGCATAAGTATATAAGTTGTTGTTTTGTCCAACTCTAATGAGGGCTAAGTTAATTTGACTAGTTGTGAATCTTTGGTGAAGACAGAGCAAATATGCAAACGGAAAGGTCTTGAACGTTAGAAGATGGGGGGTGTTCTGACATAAAAGCACTGTTACTAGGGGCCAGATGTATAGGGGCCAGTGGGTAGTGCGTTTGCTTTGCAAGAGGCCAACCTGAGTTTGATTCCTGGCTTCTTGTATGTTCCCCAGCATCGCCAGGAGTGATGCCTGAGTGCAGAGCACTCAGGGTATAACCTAAAAAGAAAAAAGAAAAGCCTATTTGTTTTTATTTTCAGCCATAGATCACTTGTGCTTTGCCCATGCTTTCAGAACTGAGATTACTGAGCACTTGGGGTGCAGAAGAGGTGGGAAGAGGAAGGACAGGTAGTCTAAAAGTGATACTGTGGCAGTTGTGGACTATCTTGTGCATCTTGGTGGTGTGCAGTGCAATAGTTCCGTACATCAAAACAATAAGTGTCAACACAGTTGTAACCCTGTGATCTAAATAGCAGGAAGCAACAACTTGCAAATTTTGGATGTACCCAAATGGTTTTCCAACTCTGCTATGCCTTTTTTGAAAGAATGTGGCAAAAGGCATGCCTGAAAATATTTCTTGACAAAGAGTCAGTGACTGAGAGGTCAAGAGGGATTCCATTCTTTAGTTTAAATTGTCAAATTATTTCTTGAGGTTTCTTAGGTTGTGGTGAGATTCTCTGACCAGGTGAATCTCAGAGTTAGGAGTGCTTTCTGGGCAAGATCATCTAACCTAGGACAGGGATGTGTGGAATATACTGTTTTTTTTTAAACACAAAGCAGATGAAAGAAAAAGGGAGAGGAAGTCTATGAACCTCTAAAGACAGCTTCAAGTTTTTACCGAGTGGGTAATTATTTCTCTCAATAATGAGAAAGACCTTCTGATCTCCAGTGGGATTGGCTAGCTGCAGAGCAATCATTTCTGCATCGGTTGCCCTGAGTGTCACTGGGTCCATCTGGAAATTAGGACTTAAACCAGCAATCTTATCTCTTCTGGCTAATAACTGGACTCCATCTAGTGGTCAGAAGAAGAAACTGGGATAAATCTGCTTCCATAAAGAGACTACATTAAGCAGTCCAGCGCAGTACTGGAAATATCTGCGCTGTTGTAGTGGTGAATGAATAAATGACATAGTCCTGAGCTGTTCGACCCTCTTATCAGGTGTTTGTCACCCCCTTTTTTCAGTAAGAGCCTGTTGTTGCTGACGTCCTGTGCAGTGCTAACCTGATGGTTTTCTTATTTTATTTTTAGTGAAGCAAGGTAGTTTTTATTCAATGAAACTTACCGAGGAAGACGTGAGGGGAGAGAAAGAGAGGAATATACCCCAGAGAGGAAGAAACAGAAATAGAGAGATACTTAATCGAGGGAGAATATGGATTTGAAGGCAAGTCTGATGATTTCATACGATGCCTTTATTTTGTGGAACAGTGGGTGAGGGATGGAAGAGCACAAAGCAGATGCCATGAGGATGGTCTCTGAGTTCGCAGGTCCAGTGAGTGTCATCTCTAGGGGATGGTTTCTTTGTATAAGAGAGAGAAGGTGAAACTCCGTTTCCCTTCCATAATCACCTGCTTCACCCTATACTCCTGCTTTGTGGGACTCAGTGAGCTTGAAGTTCAAGGGAAGGGATAGAAGTTTAATATAAGCGTCAAAATTATACCGTAGAAAGTACCTATTTCCATACTGGAAGGTGACAGGGAATTTCATGAAGAAGACTGACCTTAGATGGTTAGATACAGGGAGAGATAGTGTGGAAACTTGGTCTGCATCTGCGACTGAGTGTGACTCTTCATAGCCACACCAATGTTGTTCCCAGAAACTTTCCATGAATACACACCACATATAAAACTATATACATATAACTGTCTGAATAAATACATATAAATCTATATACATATAACTGTCCGCATACATACTTTCAAAAGCTCCATGTAATATTTTTACCAACTGATGGTCATGTAGGGAAAAACAGAGAAGCATAAAGTACAGGGGAAATTGTATTAAAAAATCTCTGAAGCAAATAAATAATCAAATATGCGTTCCTTTGTGACAAAACAAGCAAAGTATGTGAGAAACGTTGTCCAGAAAGAAATGATGGAACGAATTGCTGCCCACAAAAGGCTTCTCTGGCTCCTGAACAATTATTACCCCAGAGGCACATAAACCAATCTCGGAGCCCAGCAGCTTTTGGCAGAAATCCCTCCAGACTTATTACTAAAATATCAGAAATCCAAAATCATGTGGCTGCTATTGCGGCCGCTCAACATCATACGCTCTTCACAATCAGAAATAGAAAACAAATTATCTAATGATGCCTTTTCGGCAGGTCTGATTGTTGGGGAAAATTCCGAATAATAGTGGTGGCTCTTTTGTCATAATATTAAATGTGATCAAAGTGGGGAGAGAGTCAAGTGGAAATCTTCTGCCACACAGGCAGTTGGAGGAGTGGGATGGGAGTATACTGAGGTTCTTGGTGGTGGAAAAAGATGTGCACTGGTAAAGGATGGGTGTTTAATCATTGTATGACCGAGACTTAAACTGGAAAGCTTTGTAGCTGTTCTCACAGTGATTCAATAAAAAATAAATTAAAAAAAAACTTATGGGACCTGGAAATTTAATTTAAAGGAATAGAGTGCATCATGAGATTTCACCAAAACTCTTAAGTGCCACCCTCGAGAACAACATGCGACGACTGGAATGGGAAGGAATGGGAGTGAATATAGATGGTCGGCAACTACACCACCTCCGCTTTGCTGAGACATTGTTTTAATAACACCAAACATTAGCCAAGTGGCACAAATGCTGGCTGACTTCGACCATGAGTGTGGAAAGGTCGGACTACAGCTGAATCTTACGAAGACAATGTTTATGAGAAACAGCCTCGTCCCTGATGCTCCATTCGCTCTCAACAGAACGACCATCTCCGAATGCAACAGTTATGTGTACCTAGGTCAAGAAGTCAACATGACAAATGACCTGGCACCTGAGCTACACAGGAGGAAGAGAGCAGCTTGAAACGCCTTCAAGAGCGTCGAAGAAATAGCTAAGAGGACGAAGAAACTCCAGCTCTGAGCACATCTCTTCGATTCCACTGTTCTTCCTGCATTAATATACGCCTCAGAGACCTGGGCCCTACGCAAACAGGATGAGAATGCTATTCGGGTCCCCCAAAGAGGAATCAAAAGAGCTATGCTTGGAGTATCATATTTCACTCAAATGAGAGAAAGAATCCGGAGTTTCGACCTCCATCAACGATCAAGAATCAGGGACACTGTCTCATTTGCCAAGGCCTCAAAAATCAGATGAGCTGGTCACGTAATGAGATTTAGAGACGACTGCTGGACTAGAGCTGTTATTGACTGGATTCCATGGGATGTCAAAAGACTGGGTGGCCACCCACCTACCAGATGGTCAGACTTCTTCATTAAGATCATGAACAATCGGTTTGAGGCTCTTCATTTTCCTAGAGTGAACAGACACCATTGGGCTACATAGCACGCGACAGGGACAAATGGAGACGTTATTGGCGTCCTCTCGAGCAAATTGACGATTAACGGGAAGTCAAGTGATCAAGTGATCAAGAGTGCATACCTTGCAAGTGGAGACCCTGAGTTCAGTGCTCTGCACCACTTGTTCCCCACAGAAGACCACAAGGTGTGGCCCTGGAGGCCCCCAGCATCACTGGCCTGCATACTGAACCAAGGGGTCTGAAGGAAATAGATAGACTTTCTTATTTGGTAGTTTAGATCCATAATTTCATCATTTATTACAGCCCTGTAAAGATCAGCAAACTGCATGATTTCATTCTTTCTTGCAGTTTCTATTGTGATTACATTCCACATCTTCATTATCTATTTATACTATGCTGATTCCATGTCCTAGCTATTGTGCTAAATGCTGCAATGAACAATGGAATGTATATATCCTTTCAAATGAATTTTTTTGTGTGTCTTATGGTTAGATACAGAGAACTAGAATTACTGGATCATATGGCAACCTTATAGGGCAGATAATTGTTGCTTAAATAATTTTCCCTTACAATATTTTCAATATTTTAAATATAGTATTCCATTGAGGTATTTTTTTTTTTTGCTTGCTCTTTTCATATGAGGAATCTGTTTTGAGCTTTATGTTGTTGCTCTTACATTATAGCTTTTACTTCCCTCGGTGTTTTAAGTTATCTGTCCTAATCACTGAATCTTGCCACTTTGATTACAGACTTTGTGCACAAGCTTCCTTCTTATTATTTGGGAAGTTTTCAGCTATTATCTCATCCGCTAATCTTTCATTCCCTTTCTAATTTTTTCCTCCTCAGATATTTGGAGATTAATCCTCTTGCTATTACCCACTAAGTATTTTTCACTTTCTTCCATTTTAAGCCACTTTTAAAAGAAGTATAGCAAGTTTATTGGGGAAACGTAAGGAAGAGAAGGAGAATGGTAGATTAAGGCACGTGCTCAAAAGAGAGTATGGCTGGAGTGATAGTACAGCAGGTTGGGCAGTTGCCTTGCACATGGTCAACCTGGGTTTGATCCCCAGCATCCCATATGGTCCCCTGAACATGCCAGGAGTAATTCCTGAGTGCAGAGCCAGGAGAAATCCCTGAGCACCACTGGGTGTGGCCCCTCAAACAATCAAATGAGAGAGAGAGAGACAGAGAGAGAGAAAGAGAGAGAGACAAAGAGAGAGAAAGAGAGAGAGAATGTGGCAGGGGTGGGGGTGAAGAGAGAGAACAGATGCTTCTCTAGAATGGAGAGAGCCCAGAAAATATAGAGGCCCCGTATAGTACACATCACACATCTCAAGAAGAGAAATGCAGGCAACACGTGTGTCCTTCTTTCTCTGCTAAATTAGTTTACATACAGGTTTTCTCAAACTGGGTCCATCCCTCTCAGCTCCTTGCTTAGTGTGGTTGCCAAGAGGAAAAGCTTGGAATAGTTGGAGGTCTTTGTTGTCAGTGACTCTGTAAAGTGGGAGCAAGGGAATAGACTCAGAAAAGATTGCTTTCAGCTCTCTGTAAGACCACCTCATTCACCAGTGCTTGGGGAAATGTCTGGCCTGGGTGAGGACAGGCAAATTCTGGTATAAGTATCTTCACAGTTTGGATGCTCACCTCCTACCATTTCCCCGAGGCTACTGTGAAGCTGCTCCTGAAGTCTACTTGTTCTGCATGGCATCAGAGATGCTCCCTCCCACCTGACTACTCTGGGAGTCCTGGATGCAGCTGGAGCAAGGACTTGTTCCTCAAAGGAGAGGAATAGTCAGTGCTTTACAGGCATTCTGGGCCTAACAACTTCCCTCACAGAAAAGAATCTCAGGAGGAGGTGAAATAGTGAAGCAATGAAGCAAACTAAACTGTATGGAACCAAATTTATTTAGATGTATGGAAGAGAAAGAGGGGAATACATGCTCAATAGAGAACTCAGGATTCTCAGAGTGGAAAAAGCAAAGAGACAGAGACAATCGAGTGAGATCTATATTCAGGGGAGAATGTGAGTTTGAAGAACAAGTGGTTAGTTACTTTTCCACCGCCTCTTCTTTTGTGATGTTAGCTTGTGTTTTTTCCTTCAAGATAACTGATGCAGTTTTCAACATCCTGAATTATGTTGTTGTAGCTTTCTACAGTGTTCTGTTTTTTTTTTAATTTCCAAGTAGATCTCATTTCTTTCTTTTTTTAAAATTTTTTGGATTTTTATTAGTGAAACACCATAAGGTACAGTTGTAGACTTACAAATTTTTGTGCTTGGATTTCAATTATACAACGATCAAATACCCATCCTTCTACCAGTGCCCATTTTCCACTACCATGGGTCCCAGTATCCCTCCCACCCCCCATACCCCCATCCCACCCTACCTCTGTGGCAGGGCATTCCCTTTTGTTCTCTCTCTCCTTTTGGGTGTTGTGGTTTGCAAAAGAGGCATTGAGTGGCAATCATGTTTGGTCTATAGTCTACTTTCAGCATGCCTCTCCAATCCTTCATCTCTTTCAATTTCATTTCAGTGATTTCTTCAATATTTTGCATGTTTTTCTTTGTTTTGGCTGAATTTCATTTCCAGAGCTTTATTCCAATATAATCTTTTCTGTATAATCCTGAAGACTTGTTCTGATGTCCTCCTCAAAGTTCTTGATATGTTTGAGAACTCCCCTGGATTTTTCTCCCCTTGTCCTAAAGAAGCTTGTTTTCTTGGATATTTTCATTGTTATGAGTGTTTCAGGAAATTCAGATGTGAGAGATATCGATGAAGATCTGATAGGCTGATATGTTCATAACATAGCAGGCTTCTATTTATCTTTGTTTTGCTTCTAACCATCTCTGATGACTTGTGACGCTCTTTCAGTAGGATAAATTGGATAACACTAAGTCCTACATTTTAGTAGTGGGAACTTAAGAGTCAGCAGGGACAAAACACGGCTGCATGGATTTTTAATACACTCAGAACATAGAAAACTAGCAGAACTGAATTGCTGGGAGAATGCAGCAGGGAAATATCCAGTTGATTTGGCACAAATGAGGTGAATTGAGTGAGCAAAGCTGCAGCACAGCTGCATAAGTGGCCACAAACTTTTTCTTGGAGGCAAAGGACAGGAGGTGGGCAGGCAAGGCTGCTGTTCCAAGATCCAGACCCAGCAGTGGTGAGGAAGGTCACCTGGGGTTCCACACAGACCTGCAGAGGAATCTTGATGCTGTGAGAGGGGACCAGGCGCTCAGGGGGTGCAGCGTCTCTGCATTCTGGGCTGCATTGGAGGCTCGTGGAGGAATGTGGCAGGGAATCCTGCCGTCTCAAGACTCAGACCCTAAGAGCACTTCTAAGTCCGAAAGACAGTGCTGAAATAAGATGTGATTTGAGAACTAACCTGGGAGAATTGAAACAGTTATTCTGACTGCAAGGTTCTCAATTTGACTCACTTGATGTGTGCAACACTCAGGATGATTGGTGCTTTATTACCAGCACCGACTACGGATGACTTACTTACAGAATGTCATCTTGGAGATGTGATGGTGCCCTGAACACGGATCTATGGTGCATTTCTGTCACGTTACAATTATTTGTTTGCTCATCAAGGTTCCCATGGTGCATTATGTGACTTTAAATCCCCGGTGCATAACCTATTGTACATGCTCAATAAATGTTTATTGACTTTATGACCAGATGCCCTGGAACCATTAGTATCAGATGCCAGGAAATGGTTCCTGCACTTTCCTGGTGGTTCCTGGCAGTCAGCCCAGCTTTCTGGCTGTTGGATAATTGCGCTCTGAGGTCAACCTGAGGTAGCAACAATAATCTCTATTGCCTCCAGGGCAGAAATAGAGATCACTGACTGCTTCTTTTCATATGATGAACATACTGGAAATTTCTGATGGGAAGTAGCATACCACCTGGCCTTTTTTGGCATCCTGTCCTGCCATTCTACTTTGTTGGCTGAATCTACCAGGTGAGTCCTCTGAGAAAGAGGATTAGGGTTATCTTGTTTATGTTTGTATCCCCAGATTTTCCCCAGTGCTCAGGTTAGAGTGCAAAGAATATTTGTGGAATAAATATACAAAAATGGAGAAATAAAATAATTATGAAATAGGGAACCAAGTGAATTTAACATGGAAAGATTGTTATTATTTTCTACTTGAAGTTAGAAAATTCACTTACCTTTGGATTTCACTTACAATATCTATGGGGGGTAATATAGATATATGTTCTACTAATAAAAATGTTGTATATAACTTTTAAAAGGTTTTATTTATTTATTTAGATTTTGGGCTGCGCCCAGTGATATTCAGGAGTTACTCCTGGCTCTGTGCTCAGGAATTAATCCAGGTGGGACCATATGGGATGCCAGGGATAGAATCCAGGTTGGTTGGCTGTGTGCAAAGCAACCTTACCCACTGTACTATCTCTTTGACCCCTGTTGTATATAACTTCTGAATGTATTTCTGGAAGTCCTAAAACAATAAGTGGATGACCTGGTAGTTCAAAAACCACGGAGACCAAATAGAACAACATCCTTGGGTACCCGATCACTGTATAACTGAAACCCGAGCACAAAAAAAATTGTAAGTCTACAACTGTACCTCATGGTGTTTCACTAATAAAAATTTAAAAAAATAACTCAGGAAGTAAAAGATGGTTACCACATGGTTTTACACACCGTGGAGTATAAATAATCAAAGCAAACAAAATGGTATATCACAAACACACTGCAAAACTATTCTTAGACTGAAAAATATGGTTTACTAGGAAGTCAGGAAGGAGGGACACAAGGGATGGGTAGAGGGGGTTCTTTGGAGAGAGTATTGGCACTAGCTTTGTTGTGGGCGTGGTGAGGCATTCAAATAAAGAGGTTCGAAATTGTTCACCTGGATTTTTACAGTTACAGTTCAAATAGAGTCTATATATTTTATAAACTGTTAGATCTTGACTATTTACTTAGTCTTTTCAAGTCTCAGGTTTCACTATTGTAAGGTTAAAAGTAACTGTTGTGAAAAAATAGTTCACAAACTATTGTGAAAAATAATTCACTGCTCCTGAATGAATGGAGGGACTTATCATAAAATTATTCATATCAATAAAATTATTCAGATCAAAGGTTCTAGCATTGTATATTATTTTGATTATTTAGAATCTTAGTTTTAAGAGTATCATTAACTTTCACAACTAAAACATAAAAGAAGATTTGTTAGGTTTTGATTTTTCAATCTTGAGAATGCATTGATGCAATACTTAGGAAATAAAAGCAACTAAAGAGTGTATAGTATTCTGTCATGCACAAAAATACTTTCACAGGGGCTGAAGTGATAGTATAGCCAGTAGGATGCTTGCCTTGCATGCAGCCAACCTGGGTTCCATCTCAGTACCTGGAGCCCCCCCAGGAGTGTTCCCTGAGTGCAGACCCAGGAGTAACCCTTGAGCACTTCCCAGTATGGCCCTAAAAACAAACTTCTTTTTTTTTTTTTGCAATCACAACATTCATAATGCTGTAATAAACTATGAACTGCTGGTAGTCTTCCATATATCACAGTGGGTTGTATTTATTCCTCAGCAGATTATTTGGAATTCCTAAGAATGCTAAAGGCCATGTGTAACTCATTTACCTGGCTGATTTAAGAGGAGTTTGATAGCTTCCAAAAGTTTTGATTCTCTCTTTTCTAGCCAGAAAATTAGACCGCAGGTGCATCAGAGATATTGAAGGGAGTTTAATGTAGACGTGTTGAGGGCGGGGGGAGGCAATATTTGAAGAAGCAATATCTGCAAGTGTGTGTGTATGTGTGTGTGTGTGTGTGTGTGTGTGTGTGTGTGTGTGTGTGTACACACAGGCATGTCTGTCTGCACATTGCACTTAAGAAACGATGAATGCCAAGAACTCCTCTACATTTAGTAAGAGAAATTGCCACAGAGACAAATAATTACTTTTCTCAAAAATGAGAAAATTTCAAAGCAAAACCAAAAGAATGAAGTTGTGCCATTTGCAACAAGATGGATTGAATCTGAGGTGATTATGCAAAGTGAAACGAGTCAAGAAGAAAAAGACAGTTACCACGTGGTTTCACTCATGTGAAATATAAATAACCAAAGGCCAAAAATCGCATACCATACACACACAGCAAAACCCTTTTTTGGACTGTGAAAAATATGGTGGATGGAGCGATAGCACAACAGGTAGGGTTTGTCTTCCTTGCATCCCATCCGGGTTCGATTCCTCCATCTCTCTCAGAGAGCCCAGCAAGCTACCAAGAGTATCCTGCCCGCATGGCAGAGCTTGGCAAGCTACCCGTGGCGTATTAGAAATGCCAAAAACAGTAACAACAAATCTCACAATGGAGATGTTACTGGTGCCCACTAGAGCAAATCGATGAACAACAGGATGACTATGCTACAGTGCTACAGAAAAATATGGTCTGATAGGGAATGGGGAAGGAGGAACCGGAGGAATGGGTAGAGGGGCTTCTTTGGATAGAGTAAAGGCACTAGCTTTGAGCTCTTAGATCTCTTTACTCTCCAGCCTTTTGAAGTCTCTCATTTACTGAAGTTCACTTTCTTTTCTAAGTAAGCACGTTTACTAATTTATTGCCGTTTCAATCAGAACTTACCAACTTTTCTCAATCTTAACATTTCCTATAGCTGTATGTTATTATTAATTTCATTTTCTTGATGGCGAATTGCTCACAGTTTCTATTTTAAAGAAAGCACTCTGTCATTTACTCCTTCATATCTGTAGATGCAATACAAATAAAAGTCCTAGAGATAAATATATCTTTTCAAAACATAAGAGATATACGTTGCGGATACTATGATACCATTCTAAGGCCAGAACCACCAACACACCCACTTGACACAGAAGTATACATCCTGGAAAGGAAAAGGAAAAGAAACAAAGTCTGAATGGAGTTCAAGTCCTTCATCAAACAGAAAGCAAGCGTGTCTTCTGATCCAGACACTGTGTATTTTATCTTTAAAAGCAGGTGTTCCTCCCCTCCCACCTTCCTGGACTACACCCAGTATCATAAGCTATGACTAGAGAATCTGAAATTTATTGCTTTAGTCTACTGAGTACCTATGACTTTCTAGGTTAGCCTTGAAAATAGCTACCTTTTCTGGTTAAATTGTTTGTCTTTGTCACTTATCCTTGGTGCTCTGGGAATCAAATCACATGTGGTTCAGGGGCCCTGGTCTGCCATGTGTAGGGCAAAGGCCTTGACCTCTACTGTCTCTTTGGCCCTATTTTTTATTTATTCCGGTAGAAATATGGCTTGAAAGACTAATGATAAATTTGGGAGAACATTTAATATTTTATAACATATAAATGTATCGCTGTATCACTGTCATCCTGTTGTTCATCTATTTACTCAAGTGGGCGCCAGTAACGTCTTCATTCATCCCAACCCTGAGATTTTAGCAGCCTCTCCTTACTCGTCTTTCCCAACTATTGGAGGCTCTTACAGGGTCAGGGGAATGAGACCTGTTATAGTTACTGGTTTTGGCATATCGGGAAGCTTGCCAGGCTCTGCCCGTGCGTGCGGGACACTCTTGCTAGCTTGTCGGGCTTTCAGAGAGGCATATATATATATATATATATATATATATATATATATATATTTTCTCTATGATTTGTTGCCTACTGTCTGAACCCCATCAAATATGGTGTGATAATTATGGCAAATGGGTAGAAAGTATCTTATGATGTGTCCAGAAAGTAGCCTGGAGCATGGCAACGGTTGAGTAGTGGAGGTTGGCTGCTGGGGCTGGGTCCCTTGGGGCAGGGAGGGCTCTCACCCACCCCCGGTGGGGCTGCCCAAGTGAAAACAGTATAATTTTAATAGTAATTGTGGCTTTAAAATAGCAATTTAATAGTTGTAATCAGTGCACTCATCTGTCACTTTTCACTTGAAGAATTATTAAACATTTATTGTAAAAATGAAATTGAAATAAGGGTTTAAAAAAAACCAAACTATCAGCTACTTGTAGTTGCTCAAGTTAAGAAAGAACAAAAGAGTAGGTCCTTCAAAGTGAACTGAAAGAAGGAGAAATAACTTGTCAGATTTGATGTTATCATCCTATGTAGCTTAAGTTATAGAAAAGGAGTTTTGGGAGCTGCCTAGAGCACGTAACGAATGTAATGCTGGAGAGACTAGCACAGCTGTGTTTGATGGTAATTAACATTTGTATTACAAATAGAGGTTGAATAAAAAGTGAAACCAGTGCCAGGAAAAGAAAAAAAACTCAGGCAGTTTTTTTTTTTTTTGTCAGAGTGCGGTTTGTCTATAATTGCAAAGATGGGGGTGGGTTAATTTACAATTTCTAACACTGAAAACTTCTATATTCTGCCCTGAGGATGAGCTTCTTTGTTTTGCTTTGCTTTGTGTGGGGCCACAGCTGGCAGCTCTCAGGACTTACACCTTGCTTTGGCTCAGAGACTCCTACTGGCAGTGCTCAGTGGCAACAGGGATTGAATGTACATTAGGATCCTGCAACACAAGCTCCCTACCCTTTTGTACTATCTCTCTGGCCCCGCAATGCTGCTTCTCTTATTGCTTTTCAGAGTTTATATATTGTCAGAGTATCTTCCTATTTGATTTTTCACTTTGCTTAGGTGAAGGACCTAAAGTTGAATATTTTCACCAAAGAAACTAAGTAAACTACTTCCTGTTTATGCCTTAGATATATATGGCCCCAGGAAATTTTCTGTGAAGATGGAAATATTTTCTCTGTCCAAGAAGTTTGCCATTAGTTCCAGGTGGGTGTTGAATACTCGGCACTGGGATTTGTTGGACCAGAAACTGATTTTTAAGTGTTATTTAAGTTAAATTAGTTTAAACTTAAATAACCAGGAATGGTGGTATTCACACAGGCTTTGATTCAAATTCTTCTAACTCCTATCTGCTGATAAAGTTTTCTGGGAATTGTGTAGTGTTATTTGGCCTTTACAACCTAGGTCAACACTTAAACCCAAGCACCACCCATCACTGAAACTACTTAAAAGTAGCTTACATAGCTTTCGTAGTCTCTTCCTCATTCAACAGCACCTGACCAATGCGTTCACTTTCAAGCAATGCCTTTCGACGAATACATCTTGAGTTAGGACCTCTTGTCTTTCATGGTGATCATAGTATCACTTTCAATATTCCAGTGATTCAAAACAGACATTTTTATGTGAGATAGTTGTTTTAAATCTGTTACAAATCTGTAGGACTTGACATTTTTTTCTCATTAGTTCAGTAAATGTAAAATATGCTTTACATTCAATGTGCAACTCTTAGTCTTTTTCAATTCACTGTGCAATTTTAATCATTCCTTTTTCCACTGACTCCACTTTTTCACCCTAACTCAAGTTTATAGATCATTCTATGTGTGCTGAAGAATCACTTTGATCTAAAACTTACCTCTTGTTCCAGGAAGCTGCAAGAGACCTGAGAAAGAATAACAAAATGTACAACTCTTTAAGAATTTAAAATGTAAATAAAATGTGACACTAATTTAAATCAATATACTAATGTTTAACTGATTTCTTCATCTCTGTCAAATGACCTGGGGTCATTTTCATATGTGATTGAAAAGTAGTTCAAAGCTTAGTGTCATAGAGAAGTTTGGCTGCCATAATAATCAGTTTAATTATGTCTTGTAGATCTCAGTTCTTGACTCATTAGAATAGGAAGAAATTTTAAAACAACTCATATGAAACTCCACTAGAGGAAATGGCAATTGTTGTTGACATTAAAGGCAACTATTATCTTTCAAAGACTCTCAGACTAAACTTTCCAAACAGTAATTTTTTTATATAAGTTTGTTCTCTAACCTTTCCTAACCCATGCCACTGATTGGTATCCCTTGGCATTGCTACAAAATGAGGTTTAGCTCAGAAAAAAGTACAGCTCCAAAGGTTTCAGTTATCTCTCAAAGCTCAACCCCTAGTCAGGCAGACAACTACTTCTGCATTAAAAAAAAATCATCCTGCCATTCCTAATAAGGTGAACGTCTTGATTTATGTCATTGATAGGAACGCCGAGTCCAGTTTCCATATATTACCATGTGCCTTTACACTGCCAAAATTCTGGTACTATGTCTCAATTTCTCCCATTTCTTAACAAAATGATTTAATAAAACTGCGTATGCTGGCCCCAATGTTAAAAGTCCCTGTATGTTTGTGTGCCTGAATTTCAATGTTTATAGTGATGGAAAATCTCCAGAAAGCAGACTGAAGTCCTATAAACACCAACATGTTTCTCTTATGTAAGTTCATTTTGAGACAAGCTCTGGCACATGGTTCCTGTGCATAGCGGCCGCACCTCTGGACTGACGGATGGCTGATTTCACATCTGGCCTGAGCCCCAGGAGGTGGGGATTGGTTTCGACTGTAACCTGATGGCAGTTTGCCCGTGTTCAGAATCTGAAAATGCAGTTGGCTAATATTTTGATCCAAGGGGTGGGAGCATAACCATATCTTTTCCCCTGTCTCAGTGACACTGGAGGGGAGCACATATGTGCACACACGTGTACATGTGTAGGGGGGGCCGTGTGGGTGTGAAACATTGAGTGTTGGTGCAGAACTGAAGGAATGTGAAGAAGGAAAACACCTGCTATTCTTTGCCTTAAATCTGAGTGAGCCTGTATTTCTCTTTGTCTTCAGAGTAGGGCTTCCATGTCTAGCAGGAAATGGGGCCAAAATGAAAGCCAAATTGTTCCAATGAAAATGAACATTAAAATGTATGTGTGTGAGAGTGTGTGTGTGGGGGGGGGAGGTTGCTTTATATTCTAAACTTGGGAATTACCAGCAGTTCACAGAATAGACTTTCTTCTTCCAACGGCAGCTCAAATACCAAGAGAACGGGAATCTTGGCCTTGGTGCTAGCCAAAGATGGACTGTTCTCTTACATCCTCTGATGGCTCAGGGCAATAGCAAATAAGGCAAGCAAATTCTTACAAAATCAAATTCTAATTGCAACTTGAAGTCATCACTCAATCTCCTTTTTTGGTTTACAACAAATGCTCACCAAAGTTGAAAGAGTGATAGGAAGCAGTTCATAGTAACAATTTACAGTTGGGGAATCACTTTTAAATTGAAATTTAAATTCATTTTCCACGCTTTCACAAATGGGACGCTGCCACTACCCCACTTGCTAAGATGGATGGTCATGTGTGATAAGACCTGTTTCTCCCTCCTGCCACGGCCTCGCCCCAAGAGGAGGTGTGGTCCTACTGGTAAGTGAATGAGAGCGGGTCCTTCCCCAGTTGATCCATATTTCTCAGTGGAGTCATGTAAAGATTTAAGCCAAGAGGGACACAAGGCCCAGGGCTCTCAGTTTTATATAACCTCCAGACCATCTCTTTTGCTTCTCCCTCCATTCCTCTTTCCTTGATATTTTTGTTTCTGTAATCTAGTGCCGGAATTTGCCCACCTTTGCTATCTACCCTTTCCTAGACATGTTATTCTGTGTGTCACAGATCGATAAGAAACTCCAGTGTTTGTTCTTGTCCTTCTGATTTAATGTTAGATCTTTCAGTTTCACCCATGTTGAAACAAATAACATCATTTCAATCATTTCTTGTGACCGGGTAGTAATCCATTTTGTATATAGATAGCTTCATTTTCCCACTCTTTTATCATTGTGCATCTGGGTTGTTTCCATAGCCTGGTGAAGATACTAAGTACCACTTTAAGTATATATATCACTGCATCACTGTATCACTGTCAGCCCGTTGTTCGTCGATTTACTCGAGTGGGCACCAGCAATATCTCTATTCCTCCCAGCCCTGAGATTTTATCAGCCTCTTCTTATTCATCTTTTCCCAAGAGTTGAAGGCTCTTTCAGGGTCAGGAGAATGAGACCTGTTGTCATTACTGTTTTTAGCATATCGAATACACCACGGGGAGCTTGCCAGGCTCTGCTTGTTCATGCTGGTGGGATACTCTCTGTACCTTGTTGGGATCTCCGAGAGGCATATATTTACATAGTTCTCTCTATGATTTGTTGCCTACTGTCTAAACCCCATCAAATATGGTGTGGTAATTATGGAAAATGGGTAGGAAATGTCCTATAATGTGTTGCACGGTCTGGAACGTGGCCTGGAGCATGGTGGTGGTTGAGTAGTGGAGGTCGGCTACTGGGGCTGGGTCCCTTGGGGACGAGGAGGGCTCTCACCCGCTCCACTCTGGGGCGCCCTGAGTGAAAACATGAGTGAAAACATATGGCGTGGAGTCCCATCATATAAGTATATATAAGTGATACAAAGTGCTATTTTAAGTATGTATATACTTATATACACACTTAAACACATATCTACATATACAAAGATATATATGTGTGTGATAAATATACATATACATGTATATATATATATATATATGCACACACCTTAAGGTGTACATTTTTTTTAAAAAAATGATTTTGTATCTTCCAGGTAAATACCAAGCTGTGGCATCACTGGGTTATCTGGGAACTCAACTTTAAGTTTTTTGAAGAATCTCCAAAATGTTTTCCATAAGAGATGAAATAGACAACATTCCCATCAGCAGTGAATGGCAGTTCCTTTTTCACCACATCTGTGTCAGCACAGGTGTGCTAATATGTGCCATTATCACTGGTGTGACATGATATCTCACAGTCATCTTAATTTGGATTTCCCTGATCACAAATGATAATATAGTTTTTATATGCCCATTGGTCATCCATCTGTCTTCTTTTGAAAAGAAGCCTGTTCACTTTCTCTCCCCATGTTTTAATGTAGTGACTGAATTTATTGGTTTATCTTTATGAGTGCTTGTATGTGTTGGCTCTTAATCCCTTATCTAATATGTTGTATGCAAATATTCTCTACCAACTCAATGTTTCTTTTGACAAACAGAAACTTTTTCATTTGATATAGTCTCATGTTTTGTTTTTTTGCTGTCATTTATTTCCTTTTAAGGGGAACAAGTTACTTGGTTGACTGTGAAAAATGGGAACTGAGATTATAGTTTAGTCCCAATTTGACATTCCTCTTTCCAGAATTATCTATTCAAAACATACACTTATTCTCCCAAGGTCTTAGTTCACAGCCCAACTGCTGGGGTTATTTTAGCACAAGATGTGCTTGTACTAAAATATCTACGACTTGTGATTTAATAAGCATGTTTGGATCATACACTTTGATATCCAGAGCAAGAAGGAATTTTAGAATATAAGTGGTCTTTTTTACCTGAGAGAAATTTAGTGCCATCAGGAGAAGAAGGAATTTAAGGAAACACATACACCAACAGTTTAGCTACACAAAGGCTGGAATATGGAGTAAGACCTAATATATCTGAAAAAAAAAAAACAATACTATAATCCAGTAAAATGTTAAAAACTTTCTTACTAGGAGAGCAACCTTTGTGTGTAAAGAGAAATGAATGAATAAAATAAAATTATTACATTTTGTATGCCATTAACATAAATGTATACATTGCTGTGTCTTTTCTGATTTTCAGTATATTTGAGTTTTACTGGCTGTGTTCACTTGATAATAGCTACATTATAGGTATTCTCCAGTTCTGTGACTGTGAATATTTTAGACATTGATGCTTTGTATCAGTGTTTCTCAATCTTTTTTCTGAATGCAGATCCTTTTCACCTTGTTTTTTTCCTGTGTCCACAAGATCCTGCTATCAGCCTATTCCTTCCATGGCACTGGTCTCATGTCATTCATGTCATACATGCACCCTTCCAAAATTTTCACCTGGAAGGACCTTGAAATATCCTGGGGCCCTATTCTTGGTCATATGGCCCTGGGGTGAGAAATGCTGTTCTATATTTGAGGTTCATCTTTACCAATTGAGAGATCACAGTGTGAGAAATCCATGGATATTAAATAACTTACAGGGTAATGTGGGCTGGAGCGATAGCACAGCGGGTAAGGCTTTTGCCTTGCACACGGCCGACCCAGTCGACCCGAGTTCGATTCCTCTGCCCCTCTCATAGGGCACCGCAAGCTACCGAGAGTATCTTGCCCACACGGCAAAGCCTGGCAAGCTACTCGTGAAGTATCCGATATGCCAAACACAGTGCCAACAAATCTCACAATGTTACTGGGCCCGCTCGAGCAAATGATGAACAGTGGAAGGACAGTTACAGTGACAGTGACAGTGACAGGGTAATGTGAATTTGCGCTTCAAGTTATAATTTTCAACTCTAAACTTGATCACTTCTCATAACAGATACATACCCAATCCTAAAGAGTATTTCAAAGTACTTTTCAAAGTACTCCATTGCCATGAGAACTGAAGTACCCTATAACAATAGTGGCTCATCTGGATGTCTTCATTAATCACAGAACTGGCCACTCTGATGTTATAATAACCAGATCAATATTCCTCTAAGGCACATACTACCCAGGTAGTAACAAATAGTGTTTGTAATCAAACACAAAACTATTATCCCCAAAAGTCTACGTTCTCTGCATAATTGTATGGAAGTTTCAGATACAGAAGTTTCCAGTAATTTTTCATATGACCATGACCAAAGTTGATTATATCTTAGTCAAGATTCTCTTGGTTGCAATATATAGATATAGTATCAAATTTGCTTAAGTAAGGGTGAACACTTGTATGGATATATTTTTTGTATGGATATTTTTGTATAGATATTTCATGTAATCCAAGAAAAGGAAGCATGGAGGAGAAGAGGGAAAGGAAGAAGTAAAGCTGAAAATGGAATATAGTTAGGAAATATGGCAGTTATGCTCCTTACTCTACAAGGCTAAAAGATTTATCAGTGCCTAGTTTATTCTCTCTCTTTGTCTCTGAATACTGAGTTTTAAAGTTTCACATGCCTCGTTGATGACAACCTTCTCACCAACCCGACACCACTACCTAGCTTTACGGTAATTTACAACATTGGTAAATAATCAGCTCCTGCCAAAAGTCCACCTTTGTCATGTGCCTGTTGGTTGGGGCCAGTTTTTAAAGGAAGGCATGATGAGCAGATACCTAATAGATGCGAAGTACAATATATCTTCATATCATTTTTAAAAATAGGAGAATGGGATAGGGAGTGATTGTTAGTAACTACTAGTAAGTAGATTTATTGTCACATTGTATAGGTGATATAAATGAGACTCAGGGAAGTTAATTTGCTCAAGATGATCTCTAAAGTAATAGTGCTAGATTCAAAAATTGTATGTCTTTCATTTACTATTATAGTTTGAATATATCTAAAAGAAATAGATTACATGTACAAAGATACAAAGGCATATTTTATTTATTAACCTCCAGTCATTCTTTTCTATAAGCAAAAGATAGAGCCTAGACCAAAGTGGCTAAATACATCAAGTAAAGTAATTAAAGTTAGATACTTGTTCTGCTAAAAATGGACGGCATGTGGTAACAATGACTGATGGAATAAAGTTATTGTCAAAATAGTGAGTTAGGCATATCAGAAAAAACTGCCAAGAAGGAAGTATGGAATTTTCAGTGAAAGAAAAGATATTAGAATTCCCCAACCTCCACCAAATAATAAAGAAAATTTAAAAAGACACTATTCAAGTTGAGTTTCTCAAGTTTGGAAGACATGCAAATTCTCATATTATGGATAAATTTCAATACTGTTCCACAGTATTAGCCATGTTACATCAATAATATGTTATAAGGTTCTATTTATGCAACTTGAGAGTATTCAGATCTGTCTCCATGCATTATTACCTGTTTCCAAATGCAGCACAGTTGAAAAAGTTTTGAAAAAAAAAAGTCTTTTCCAAAGATAAATATAAAAGAATTGGGTAATGTTCAATTAAGCAATTTTTATTTTCATTTTGCATAATAAAAAGCTCCTATTATTGAAGAAGATGATACAAATTCAACAAAGCTCAGACATTAGTACTGAAGTGTCTTTCACAGGTTAACTGCTCAAGGATTGAACTGAAGAATCAAATTTTATTTTGCATGTAATAACTATGGTAAAAAAGTTTTTTTTTTCTAACCATCTAAGAATGAAAATTGTCACTTTTATAGGAAGGAAACCATCATTAAATAAATTAAAAGCATATTTAAAGTTTTCCATATACATATTATATATATATATTTTTTAATCGCTATTGACTGTACAAGCATTAAATTCTCCACTAAAACATTTACAAAAGCTAGTGTGGAAAGCTGAAGGGAAGGCCAGAAAAGAGTGATTATTTAATTACCTAAGAACTACATTAAAATAGAATTCTCAAATGTAAAACACTATACAGAAAGTCAGACTTACTCACGATTTCTTATTTAAACTGATATTTAATATTACACATCAGGCATACATAACTATTTCTCTAATGCAACCTTGATTCAACAAGAAGTCAATATGCAGATTTTAGTTATTACCCTAGAGAAGAGTGGGAGCAGAAAGATAAATAATATAATACAAAAAATTGTTATGTCATATTGGTAATGCTATTTACATATTTGTCTATAAAATATTGTCTGGGAAATAAGAGATTTTTGTAAAACAGAAGTTTTAAAGTAAAAAATTTATCTTAAAGAATCAATGATAATCAGTTAATATATAACTAGGTGAATATAAAAATTTTCTGACATAAAATAATCCAGGGATCTGGGGAAGCCAATCTTCCAGTTTAAATTCTACAACCCCAATCCTGTATGCTATTTACACAAGTTACAAAAAAATAGTGCGAAAATACTATATTGATATCCATATCCTCTGAATTTAAATTCAAAACAACAGTTATTTTAAAATTTTCTTTGACTGTTATAGTTCATCTCTAGGAAGTGGTTAAGGAAATAGCTGGGAGATAGAAGGGGTGGGTTATTCATCTCTACGAAGGGGCTCAGGGGTTGGCTGGGAGATAGAAGGGGTGGATAGTTCATCTCTAGAAGGGGCTCGGGGATTGGTTGGGAGTAACTAGGGGTGGGTAGTTTATCTCTACGTAGGGGCTCAGGGATTGGCTGGGAGTTAGAAGCGGTGAATTGTTCATCTGGGGCTCAGGAGATGGTTGGGATATAGAAAGGGTGGATAGAGAGAGAGAAGAAATGGAGATGCAGAATGAGAAAGCGATGCGTGATTTAGAAATGGCACTTATAAACATAATTTCTCTTCTCACCACTCCTGCTTTCTGTAAGATCTAGCAAATTGTGAAAGTAATTCAGTTTTCAAACAATATCATATAATTTTTAATTAGACTATGAATTTATATACATCAGCTTCCACACTGAAAAGTAAGTTTCCTTTATACTTTGGGAATAAAATAGTTTCAATTTAATCGATACTATATCCTCAATGCAGTATATGGCATTATACTGATAGGAATAGGGCCAGGTAGTGAAAATGACCAGTTAACAATTACTCTGAAAGGATTAGGGAAGTGGCTAGGTGGTAGAAAACATTTCTCATTGGTGTGATGCTCTGGGTTGTATCCCTAGAGCCAATTTTGATTACTAAAACTACTTGAGTTTTTTTTTTTTACTATTTTGTAATTATTATCATTGTGCTTAGTTTTTAACCATTCAATTAAATTATGTTATTGTAATTTAAAATTTATGCCTAGATTATATTGGGAAAACTTCATTATTTGGAGGACATTTTTAGATGTTTTAAGATTTAACTAAATGGGTAGCAACTAAAATTAAGAAAAATAACATACAGATACCTGGATAGAATTCTGACAAGTAATACTGGGACTAGCTAGAGATTTTGGTAGAAAAGTGAAAAATTTCATCAAATCTGCCAATGAAAAACAATAGTTTTGCACTGAAAGTGTTTTTTCTTAACATATTGTAAGATGGCCATGTGCTGACATACTTCTGTTATATATCTCTGCATTCAAATTTTGATGTGATTGTTTTTTACTTTTGTGGGGACATACCTGGCAGTATTCAGGACTTGCTTCTAGCTCTGGTCTCAAGGGTCAATTCCGGTGGTGCTCAAGGAACCATTCTTAGGTTTAACCACCGGCAAGGTAAGTGCCTCAGCTAGAGTAATGTATCTCTAGACCTGCATTCGAATTTTTGATGAAATCTATTCAAAGGTGCTGGTGTCATCTACTTCACTTTGAATCTGCAATTTTATGTTACCGAAACAAAAAGTGAATTCTTAGAAGTTGCAGTAATTCAGGCACCAATATTTAATGAATTATTTAGAGCTGAGTTTGGCTGGAGTGATAGCACAGTGATAGGGCATTTGCGTTGCATGCAGCCAGCCTGGCCGAGCTGGGTTCGATTCCTCCGCCCCTCTCGGAGAGCCCAGCAAGCTACCGAGAGTATCTTGCCAGCATGGCAAAGCCTGGCAAGCTACCGGTGACATATTCGATATGCCAAACACAGTAACAACAAGTCTCAAAATGGAGACGTTACTGGGCCCACTCGAGCAAAATCGATGAACAACGCGAGGACAATGCAGTGCAGTGCTATTTAGAGCTGAGTGTTTCTTTCATGGAATTAACACACACTCATGCAGACTTTTCTTACACCTAAGTGCTAGATTCTTTTTCATGGGATTTTTCTTTTCTTTTCAACAATACAAAAAAGCCGCTTCAGCCAAAGAGGATGCAACGTACAAACACTGAAGAACAGGATATTTATGGACAGAGGTACTTGTAATGTTTGGGGTTATTACTCTCATCCGTTCAAGGAAGATGTGTACAAATAGCTAATATTTTAAACGCAAACTTTCAGTGCTAAAATGACCTTCCAATTCAATCAGTCAGCCTGTACATCTTACCACTAAAGACACAGACTTAACACAGTGTCTTTTGCAAAATATATGCTCAATAAATATTTATTAAATTTTGAACAACTATAGTAACAATAGGCAGAGACAGAACAAAATCCCATGTCTTTTGATATTTCACAGCCTATAAAATAGCTTGTCTTTAAAGAGCTGATATTAAAAAAAAGTGATTATTAACCACAGATATAACATCAAAAACAATCCATGGTTTGAAAAAATTATGTCATACATATATGTAAATAAAGTGAGTGAATGATTTTTGAAACATATTCAAGGGCAAAAGTGTGAGGAGATATTTAAGCAAATCAAAATGGGACAAAACTCCCTAAAACATCTATAGTGATTGCCTTTCTTGGTGAACAAGTTTTGGTGCTAAACATGCCAAAGATGGTTTCTATTGATGAACTAAAAGTCTTAATCTGTGTGAAGAAGTACCTGAATCTGGTTGTAGTAAAGATTGATAATAAACCTATGATTGTTATTAAATAGGACACTCAAAGAAGTGTCTAATATTCCCTTAGTTCTTGAGGCTTGATACCTATTGTTTCTTCACAAGAAGTAAAGTCATAGAAAAATAAAAATGGAAAAGCTTCCGGAATAATTCTTGAACTCAAGTTAACTAAGTGTTCTTATGAAGATGAGGTATAGAATAGGAACTACATCTGGGTTTTTGAAAACTGCATTGTTGGATTCCTTTTCTGGGAGGCAAAGAAATGAAAACAACTGTATTTCCAATTAACTGTCTGGGCCAAGTGGTAACTCTCTGCATATGCTCTTGAAACACTCTATCATTTTTGGTAAACTTCTCATAATCAAATGGTGCTGGCCAGAACATGACATGGAAAAAAATTCTGTGTAGACTACATTATAAAAGCATATCAAGCAAACCTACCTTCCTACTAAGGGCATACGAATCTGACAATGTATGTTCACAGATACACCAAGGCACAGCACACATTCTTCACTCAACTTTTAACTCAATGCAAGGTGGGAGGAAGAGACACAGGTAAACAGACTCAAACTTTCTAAAAGAAACAGTAATGTTGATTGGATTATTTAGCATTTGTTTAGTACTTGCTGAGTTGTTTTCTTTTTTTCTTTCTTTCTTTTTTATTTTTAGGAATTTAAGGCAGTTCACCTACTTTAAATACAAAATTATCCTGTAAAGAGTAGAGATAAATGATAAATTATAGTGTTTTCAATTAATTTTCAAATCCCAATATAAAAATAAATCAGTGCTTTTTAACAGTTCTAAAAAACATTTAAGTAAATTTTTCATGTTTGATTGAGGAAGAGAAATATATGTTCATATTTACTTAAATCTCGCTTTAAGTTACATTCGGAAACGAATACAGTCTAGTTCTGGTTGGTGGAAATTAGCAGTCGATTTGCTTGGTCTCTTTTGACTGTTAAAAAATCCCTTGAAATGAAATGCATTGGCAGTGCAAAACAAAAGTCCATAAAAATAAACTAATGATTGAATTAAGATTTCCAACAAATTCTCTGCCAGGTTATCTGCAAGCACAAGACTCTACTGTCATGTTAGGATATACTTTAAGAACCACATTCTTATTTTCATCAAAGAATAAGATACTGAGTGATGACATCTTTTCTGGAACACAGCAAGGCTCTGGAATTCCAGGAACGACCCCCACAGCTCTGACTATGCTCTGGATGGTGGCATGATTTGATGGCTTCAGAGACTAGAAAAAGAAATGGGAGAACACGTATATTAGGCGAACTGTTTTCTTTTAGAGAAAAGTGATACATTTATGCATCACTAATATGCATCCCTAAGGAATTCATTTCAATAATAAAGCACTGACATCATTACACATTCAGCACAATCTCTGGTACCACCATCACTTATATGGTGACCATTTGCCGTTTATTGAGTACGTGCTACATGCTAAACATGCTAGACACGTCTCTAACACTTACAAAGGAGTTGCCCCTCCTACATTGTATTAGTGAAGAAATATATTTTAAAAGCTTAAATGATTTGTCTGAAGTCAAACAGCTAAAAAAATGCTAGAATGAGGATCTGGCTTTGGTTAGCTCAGAAAGACCTAATTAAAAACAATTTAATCGCAGGGCTAGAGTGATAGTACAGCAGTGGGGGTACTTGACTTAGACATGGCCAACCTGAGTTCAGTCAATTCTGGGATCCCATTTGATGCCCTGAGCACAGTCAAGAGAGATTCCTGAGTGCAGAGCCAAGAAGTACCCCTGAGCATTTCCAGGTGTGGCCAAAATAATAAATAAATTAAAAAATAACTTAATGCCCAAACAAGGGTTTAACATATTCTAAAGTAATCTTGATCTCCATTATAGAATATTTAAACTGCAGCCAAAAACGTTTGTTCTCAATTCTAACATGTACTTAACACAAATAAAGCATTGACATCTCAATAGTAATATTTGTATTTGGTTGTTAAAACACAGCTAAGTGTGCCAATGACCATTGATTTACTGAATAACTGTTACCAGGAAAAACTGGTTGGTAATTACTCCACTCTGCCCTTAGGTCTCCTCGGAAGTAAGTAGTAGCTACGGTTAGGAGGGCTACAGAATTGGCCACTGGGGGTCACTGTTACTCTGTGTTGAGACTCAAATCCATTAGAATTGCAAGTGTTCAAAGAGTGGGCCAGGTCCTTTGGGAAAAATCTAGGCGGTCTAAGGTTATCCCATGAATATCAGAAGTCTGACCCAAGGAGCCTGAGTAAAATCTGTTGCTAGAAAATGCCAAATGGGACCATTAACGTCCAGGCGAAACATGTGGTTTTGTTTAGATGGAATGCCACACAGCTCAACTCTCCCTGACAGTCAGTTTTCCAAGCCCAGAATGTTTAGGGATTGCCAGAATGGTTAAGAAACTGTTTTGAGAGATGCCATACTTTTCATCATTTTCCCCCAAAGTCTCTTTTAGGCAGGTGAAACCAGTTTTGTTTTAAACACATTCAGAAACAGAAATTTGGTATCTTGCCAGAGGTCACATGTCATTTCAGTAGTGGGATTTCAGCCAAAGCTCTGGCTTTTTAATTTCAGGATACAGAACCATGTTGCTCATGGCTCTGAAACACCTCTGCCCCGGTGAATAGGTACTTTAATTTCTTACTTCTAAACACTTAGTATGGGGAACTGGAAGAAGTTAAAGGAAGAAGGGCACACACCAAGCTAAAAGAGAAGTAAATAATAAAGAAAGCTGGCATACTGTTAAAAAATATAATGCCTTTCTTTGGCAGAGAAGACAAACAGTTGGATTTGTCTCATACTATCTTTCAATTTTAATGACAAAAAGTAAAATAAATTAGACCTCAACTTTTTTGTAAAGGGCTATAAAATTCTTAAAAGTCAACTTAATAGACTGCCTTTTAAAAAAGTTCATTGTCTAGGAATTGTAAGTATTTGTTTAAAAAAATATTAACTTTCAACTAATTAGCTTTCAAACTAGGCATTTTCCCCCTGAAAAAGAGAAATCAATATATTTTCTATTTTACATGCACCATGCAAAATTAACAAAACATAGGCAATTGACCCAAGTTGGATTCTATATTAAACAGTAAAGACTAATAGCCATAATGTTACTTTGTTAGTACTTTCTAATGAAAATCTACTTTCTTTATTGATTTCAAGTTGTTCTTAAGACTCAAAGAGCTTTTGAAACCCCAAACGATTTTTTTAAACCACAGACTTCTCCACATTATTTTATTGATTATTTTAATGATTCCTATAGCATTTACGTTTCCTAGGAAGTAGAGTTACTGAAGAAGATGAGTTCTTCATTCTTAAATTCCCTGCACAACTATTTCTTAGTGCCTGAGCACCGCAAGTTTTAGATACCTAAACTTATTTGTGCCCCCCACACATACCCTTTCAAGAAAAAAACTACACAGCAACCCCCTGGAAATCTACCTCCTTTAAATGAACAGAGAACATTCTGTAATTATACCAGAGGTTCCCATGGATGGTTTCAGCACCTAGGGTCTGGGAGGTGGTATTACTGACTTTGGGAAATTGCTGTAAAAACTGAGCAAATGCACCGAATAGACCCATTTGAAAGACGAGTGGCATACCCTCCATTTTCCCTCTTTCTGAAGAAAATAATTCCCATCAACAAAAACAAAAGGTTCTGTGCAAATGACCCAGCATAGATATGGAAAATATTCAAGGGTGTTCCCTAGGAAAATTCCTGACTTTTTGGAAAGGGCTGTAACTCACAAGTGATAGCTTCACGATCGAGGGCAGTTCCTGATGGACTGCTGGGATCAGGCGCAAGGCCTGGTGCCTCTTATCAAGAACCTCTCGGCCCTCCGGGAAGCTTCTCCCTTCTTTCCTCACTATGGAATCCTCTGATCAAGCTGACATTACCAGGAATAATTATGTCATGCAGCAAAGATTCATGCAGTAATTTGCTAGTTTGAAGCATATTCTCGGTCCGTGATTTTTGTTTTCGACTTCAAATCATGTTTCTTAAGACAAGCTGTCTTATAGCTGAGAATGCTAAGTGAACAACAAAAGCTATTTCCCTCACCAGTCCCTCTTTTATGGAACTTGAAACATTCCTTTTATATTAGTTTAGGGACTCTTTGGAGTAGGAACCGCAGTGCAGCAAGATTTATGAATTTTATCATTCACCTTCGGGAACCAGAAGACTCGGAGAGATAGGAGATGGAACATGGAGGCTGTACCATCTTAAAGTAACGAAATGTGAATTTCTTCTTTCTGTGGGACACTTGGTTCAGTGTTTAGATTCTTCGGTGCCTAATTCGGTGTCTTTGCTATTCATAGTGTTTGCACCATTCCATGCAAAAATAACTTCATTCCTCTAATCCGTGTTGGGTCTCTTGGATCTGTGTCAGCAACAACGGCTCAGTCCTTTTCACTTGAAATCTCTGGTTTCCATATTTGCTGGGGTGGTGAGGCGAGGCAAATGCATATGACTTGGCTTTCGCTAGACGGGTATTTTTTTTTCACTTCATGGCAGAATTCCAAAGATCTCTCTCTCCCTGGGACAGCAGATTGGGTTGAGAGGCTAGAAATCAGAAAAACCCCAACCTCTGTGCCTGTGAATGAAATCTGCAGTGGTCAGACGTGCACCTGCCAAGCTGCAGACGATGTCCTCAAGTTGAATTTGATTACAAACGCATTAGCAGGGGAGAGTATGTCATGAGCTCAGAGCTTTCATTCCTGACCTGGGCCATGGGGCTTTGCTCCGTTCTCTTCTCCAGTCCAGCCCACATGGGTGTGATAGCCCAGAAACTATCTAATTGGAATCAGTGAAAGGGCAAAGCTTGGAATTTGGGAAAGGCAGAGCACAGCTGTTCTAAATTACAGAACAGGTTGTCAACTTTTGCAGACCGAAGCGCTCTACCATAGTGAGCAGGCTTCGCGGAGGAGGCCAGCAGGAAGGTGGGCCAATAGGAGAATGCGTCTGGGAGAACTTCACTTCGGGGCAAAATGTATATCTAAAGTTTGAAAGTTCTTTGGCACCTCAACTCTTCCACATGTGTTTGTACTGATCTGGTCAGAGATCTTATTTTGCTCTGTTGCTCAGACTATATTTTTATGGAAAGAGTTCACTCTGGTTACCATGTTGGGGGGGGGGGTGGATAACAGTGATGCTTATTCCCTACCTGTCTGGTAGCAGTTTCATACTGTTTCCCCTTCTCCATCCTTTTCGCCACTGGACCACTTGAGAGTCACAAGCTAGAAGGTTTAAAGGGAAGCACTCGAAGACTTTAAAAGTTTAGCAGATCCACACAAGGTGATGAGAGACGGAGAACTCCGGGTAACAGCCAAACTTCCACTCTCAACTTGGCAGAAGGAAATCTCCAGCTCACAGAGAAACCGCCACAGTTCTCCCTGCTATGTCTCCCTGGAGTTCTGATGCCATTCCAAGTTTTGACAAATATTATGATGAGTTCAGTGGCTGCAGCTGATGCTCTTCTATGGTATTGCTCTCCAAAGAAACATAACTGGAAGGGCTTATGGGCCATTGAATCCACAGAGAGAATTCTATTTTGGACTTTGTGATATTTCGAAGGGGACTAGAAGCATTTTCAAAACGTTTTCTTGTTGGACATCTTTAATTCTCTTGATCCCTTTCTTATGTGGGATTTATTCACCCATCCTCCATTTAATTTTCTATTCTCAGTCTCAACAATGGCCCTTAGGAATGACAAGAACAGACTGTTTTATGTACGGCCATGTTCAAGGTGTTTTTTTAATTCTGTTTCCCACTGTTTTTATTACGAAGATTTAAAAGAATACTTTACTACTATACTTATTACTAGATTGGGAAAACTAACACGGAGTTTGAGTACGTGACACCCAAAACCATTGTTGGTAAAAACAAGATCAAGATGAAAAGATTTGACTCTTCTTTTGCCACACAAGGCCATTTACGGGCCAGTGGTGGCATCAACATTTTGGAGGTTGTTAGTAGAATCTTATGTCCATCCCGCAGGACCTCTATATACTAATAAGATTCCCAATCAATTTGCCAGAAGATTAAGGTTAAGAAACCCAGCTGTAAGGCAAATGGGAACATTTAAGGGTTCTGTTGCACTATTATACTTCATAGGTTAGTGTCTGTTTTTCTAAAGTTATTCTACATGTGTTTCTAAGTGTATTTTATATATATCACCAAGAGCCATGATGAAATCTACTGAAGCAACAGTGATGTTTTAATCAATAACAGCTAAGTAGAGAAAGGAAGAGTAAATTGGGATAAGAGAGCAGGGTTGCAGGCTTGTGCTCCAGAGCATGAGTAAGATGCTTAGCAATTTGGTATCACTGCATTATTACAAATTCCTATGTCCTGGGATATGGAGGCGAGCGGTGGTGGGAGTGAAAGATCTCCTCAGGGTGACCAGAAGAAATTACAGTTTAGGAGAGTACGAGCAATTGTTTTAAATACTTAAAGACTCATTGAAATTGGTCCTTCAGGTTTCCTGGGTTCTGACATCTTGGTTGTGTTTTTAAGCTGGGTAAGTTCATTTCATTTCATTTCATCATCCTGTTATTCGTCGATTGCCTCGAGCAGGCCCCAGTAACGTCTCTTTCATCCTAGACCTGAGATTATATTCAAGGCTATATAGGAGAATGAGACCCATCATTGTTACTGGTATTTGGCATATTTGGTACGCCACGGGGAGTTTGCCAGACTCTGCCCTGTGGGCAGGCTACATTCTATAGCCTGCAAGTTTTGTCCAAAGTAGGAATGAGACAATAAGATGTCATAAAAAAAAAAAGTTCTATAAGATGTCGCGCAGCCACAAATGCGGCCGCGCGGTTCCGGGATCTGGATTTTATAGTCTCTGAGTCTTGGCCGCTGATGGGATTACACGGCGCCAGGGGGCCAGGTGGTGGGTGTGACCCTCGCCTACTGGAATTTAGAGGATCTGGGTGGAAGATTCTCGACTCCAATTCGAGTAGGCGTGGAGGTCTCGGCCCCGGAATCCGCGTGGCTTTGTCCCTCTGCCAGTACCTTCATGTGTGTGGAGAGTGGTCTCAGCATGGTGGTGGCTGGTCCTGGAGGTCTTTGGCTGCCGGAGCCCTGGTCGGGGCGGGGAGGAAAGCTCAACCCGCTCCCCTCCAAGGGGCTCCGGGAAGGAACACCCAGGCGCGGGGGCAGAAGACTGCACTGTTCTCATCCGGGATCTGGATTTTATAGTCTCTGAGTCTTGACCACCCTGAGGCAGAGGGACAAAGCCACGCGGGTTCCGGGGCCGAGACCTCCAAGCCTACTCGAATTGGAGTCGAGCATCTTCCACCCAGATCCTCCAAATTCCAGTAGGCGGGGGTCACACCCACCACCTGGCCCCCTGGCGCTGTGTAATCCCACCAGCGGCCAAGACTCAGAGACTATAAAATCCAGATCCCGGACGAGAACAGTGCAGTCTTCTGCCCCCGCGCCTGGGTGTTCCTTCCCGGAGCCCCTTGGAGGGGAGCGGGTTGAGCTTTCCTCCCCGCCCCGACCAGGGCTCCGGCAGCCAAAGACCTCCAGGACCAGCCACCACCATGCTGAGACCACTCTCCGCACACATGAAGGTACTGGGTAAGTTTGGTCTGACTAATAAAATGTCCTTCATAAATATGTAGACAAAATAATATTCCTTACAGATATTTAGAAAAAATCTACTGGACTAGAGAGGTAGCCCTGAGGGTCAAGCCTTATATGCTACTGACGCAGGTTCCATCCCTGGACCCTTTAGCTCCTTCAACAGTAAACTCTGAGCACAGAGACAGGAGTAATCCCTAATCACAGGTCTGTGTGCTTCTCCTCCTGAAAAAAAGGAACCATATTTAAAATAAAGTTGTTCATAAAATTATAAATGTATGTATTCTTTGCACTGTGTTTGGTTTATAAAATTTGGAATGTGGAAAAGTACTTGGAAAGAAAAAGGAAAATATGAAAAGTTTGTCTTATTGAGACATTCACACGTAAAAAAAAAAGGGATTTCCTTCAAATGCTAAGGTGTTCAGGCAATCTGGCCCTCCTTTGGCCTTACTGAGTGGGCCTTTTGCTTTATGCATGTCCAAATTACAATGATCACAGGATTAAAGCATGTTTGTTTTAATTATCTGGAAACAGAAGTTGGTCTTTTTTTGAGGCATAGGATTTTTTTACATATCATATAACAGCAAACGTTTATTATTTTTAAGTTTGGGAGAAGGAAAAGTTGTTTTTCTGTGAACGCTCTTTCTAGAGTGACTTTCTTTGTAAAAGATTCAAACTGTTACAAGATGAGAAGAAAAATGCAGCAGTAGCTTTAGCTGAAAGGCAGAGACCATCACTATATTTTACAACTCTAAATTCAAATAAAACAGTCACTTGGACTTTCCCTGCAGGATAGGGATGGGGACCCAGGAGCCTTTTGAAAACATGTTGTCAGGAGAAAGTGCAGTTCCTACTGATTCTGGAAGAGATACAGGGAAGCACTAAGTTGTTGAAGTGGAAAAGTTTCACGGAGCGGCTTTTATTTATTTATTTTTTGGTTCTTCCTTTTTGATGTTTATCAGAGAAGTAAATGAATTAAGCAGCTGCTGGATTCCATGAGGAAAATTTACCTGGCTCAACCTTCATCCTGAACCCTGTGGGAAAAATTCATTTCACAAGAAACCCTAGACATAGAAAAAAATGTTCTGCATCAAGGCATCAATCCAATTAGTCCCTCCCTGTGCTCCCCTGACATCCATTCATTCCTTAAATATTCCCTCAAAGATCAGCTTGGGGATTGCTTACTCTGGACAGGTGTAGAGTCACACAGGGCTCGCATAGCTGAATATGCACATTGTTTGGAAGCAATACAAGACAAACGTTATGCATACATTTTTGCTATATTATTTTAACAACCATTAAAGAGAAACCAAACATAGCCACAGTACTTACCATACTTTAGAAAGCAATAAATAAAGGTCCAGATGGGCTTTGTAAATGAAAACATATACTCAGTTGAGTCAACGGAAGTAGGAAATATGGGACAGAGAACATTGGTTACCTTAGGCATGGGGAACTGGCATGCTCCCGAGCAATAATAGGCATCAAAGGATTTGGGGGAGATAATCCAGTCACTCCAGCCAATATCTGCGAAGTCGACTTTCAGGTATCGCCTGGCACAATTCCGTGGTTCAATCCACTGCTTTCTCCTTGCCTTCTTCAGCGTCTGCTCATCAAATTGGAGGGTCTGGCCGTTCTGGTGGGGTCCCTTTCTCTGTTTCTTTTTGCTCTTACTCTTCTCAGGAGGCTGCGTCTGAAGCGTCTTGTAAGGTTTTCTTTCCTCCCAGGCGCCGTCCTCCTTATACTGATATTCTGCGCCGGGAAGCTCGTTGTTCTGCAGAGGCAGCAGGACCCCCGTAGAACGTTTCTTCCTCCGTTCAATAGAAAGGGCTGCCCTGATGTGGCTACCCATTTGGGGCATGGCTCCACTGGGGAAACTTCGGTGTCCTTGTAGGCTGGATACAACACTCTCTGGCTCAGAAATGGCAGCATCGTTGGCGTACACCAAGATATAAGGTTCAGGAGATGGTAGCATCTTCTTTGGCATCTGGTGTCCTTTTGAGGTAATGTTAAATCCTAGGAGGAACTCCTCATCTTCCTTGGCTTTCCTCAAAAGTTGAGTGATGTCTTTAGACAGCCAGGACACAAAGTCTCGGTGAGGCTTGGCTCTCTCTATTGAAAGATTACCGAGAAGTTGACTTTGGTTTCTGTTGGACTTGAGGATCCATGCAGAGATATCAATTTGGATGTGTTTCCTCAAACCGTGATGCGAACATCCTCGAGGCATGGGGCAAGTCTGGCTGATGTTTATAAGTTCCCCAACATAGAAGTACAGCGTGGCAGATAAAATGTTTTCAGACTTGGTTAGAGAAGTCAGGTTAAAAACATGAAGTCCCTTGATGTCAAGGGTTCCTAGAAAGGAAAGCAGGAGTGTAAATAAGAATAACAGGGCGCTTAGCTTACGTCATATACAAAAATCAACAACCTGGTGTATAAAGAAGATGTGCAAATATATATAAATTATATGTTATATTTAAATACACATTTGTATGCATTTAAATAAGAATGGGAATATTAGCTACAAGAAACAAAATCCTTCCTTTTTCTATAACATGGATGAAACTGGAGTTCAGTCCCTGGCATGTCACATGACTCCTGAGTGCAAGCAGAATTTATTCCTGAGGCAGAGGCAGAAGTAAGCCTTGAGCACTGCCAGTACCCCCAAGTCAAAAGGAAAACTATAGACAAATTAACAAAATTAATTGATGAAATATATAAATAATATTGTAATATTAAAAGCTTTTGTGCATCAAAGGATATTATTAGAACATCTGTCAAACCTACCAAGTGGAGAAAATATTCTCAATCTGATTAGTTACATTTATATAGAAAATAGACATAATTCTTACAAATCAATAACAGATAAGACAGACCTATAAAAAGTGAGCAAAGGAATCAAGTAAACATTTCTCCAAGAGGATATCCAAAGGGACAATAAGAAACTTGAAAATGATCAATGTAACTTAGTTATCTGAGGAATGTAAATAAGCTACAATGAGGTACACTGTCTAGAATAATTTAAAAAATACAAAATATATGTTAGCAAGGGATTGAAGAAATTGGAAACTCTTCACATTGTTACCTGGAATATAAAGTTAAACATGGTGACTCCACAATTTCAATGCTGGGTATCTAGTGAAATTGAGCTGATCAATAGAAATAATATTTACTCTCCTGTCATGAGAATTAAGTGAGCTATAAGTAAAACACTTCATAAAAGGTTAAGTAGTGTTTTTGAAACATAAATTATTATTATTATGAATGGGCTGGAGCGATAGCACAGCGGGTAGGGCGTTTGCCTTGCAAGCGGCCAACATGACTGACCCGAGTTCGATTCCTCTGCCCCTCTCGAAGAGCCTGGCAAGCTACCGAGAGTATCAAGCCCGCATGGCAAAGCCTGGCAAGCTCCCCGTGATGTATTCGATATGCCAAACACAGTAACAATTGTCACAGTGGAGACGTTACTGGGCCTGCTCGAGCAAATCGATGAACAACAGGAGGACAGTGACAGTGACAGTGATTATTATGAATGTAGATCAGTTCAAGTGTACAGTTCATAAAGGATTCAGTAAGTTTTCTTTAAATACAAGTCAATGTATCAATGATAAAATTGACCTTATTAAAGAGATTATATATTCTATTACCTGTCTCACAAAATTTAGGATGCAGGAAGAAAGTGAGTCACAAGGGGGTATCTCAAAATTTAGTAAAGCAGTTGAAAAAAAATGAGCTCTGGCTTCAAAGCATTATAAAAGTACTACCACTTTCGTGAAACTCATCTGACATTACAACATTCCATTACTTTGAATGGTTTCTTTTCAGCTTAAGAAAGTTATTGAAACTGCTCAATTATATTTCCAGTTCTTCACATCCAGAAATCAGAAAACAACCAAACAAGAGATTGGTTAGTAAGGACACATGTTGCTTCCTTCTCTTAAATCATCTAATAACTTCAGGATAAGACTGAGGTTTCATGGAAGAAACCCCAATTGTTAGACTCAGCCACCAGACCTTGGACCCTCTTTCGTGCACTTGTTTCATATACATATTTGTTTCAGAAACATACACGCAATCATGAAATTATGTTCTTGATCAAAAACATATTTCAGTAAAAAAACAAAACATTTTTATAAAGACGTGGAAACTGAAAATGAGTTCATTTAGTCCCCAAGCACAAGGGAAGTGCAATGGGAAACATATTTTACTCATTTTTTTTAACACTGTGTGAAGGAAAAGGAGGAAACTGCCATTTGTGCACATTTATATAATCCATGACACCAGGATAATATTTTACAGACCTTTATAACAAAGCCATGGCATCAGGGTTATTCAGACACTCTTGCCTTAATTCATACCAGTCACCATAAACATACACTTTTACCCAAACTTCGTGTAGCAGATGGACGATTAAATGGAAGGAACGAAGTCTCTGTGTTCTAAGAATGTGGTAATCAAATGGTTGCACAGATTTGTAAGGAAGAAATGAACTCCGAGGAATGTGGGTGCTAGTCTGAATGGGTAAACCAGTTATGCTTCTTCCTCCACCCCTTCTACTTCAACATGTTGTTTAAACATAGTTCCAGACACTCTGTGACCTGTGGCTCACCACCTGCTGTATCTGTTGTATATTTTCTCAAAAGTATTCCAGAATTTTCTATACTGCCCCATGGCTTTCATTTAAATTCAGTGCACTGTATTTGAAGTCAAAGCTCTATCGTTTTGGGGGCTGGAGCAATAGCACATAAGGCAGGGCATTTGCTTTGCATGTGGCCAACCCAGGTTCGAGTCCAGCATTTCGTATGATCCCCTGAGCACCGCCAGGAGCAATTCCTGAGTGAAGAACCAGGAGTAATCCCTAAGCATCGCTGGTGTGACCCAAAAAGCAAAAAAAATAAAGCCCTATAGCTTTGTCTCAGCTCCTCTGCTGCCAACTACGGTCCTAAGCAAAAGAACCTAAACCCTTTAAATATCAGTTTGTTCATTTGTCAAATAGATTTAGTAGTCTTTACTGCAGCACAGTTGGAAGATTATTTTAATGGATGCATGTCAAACCCATAATACACAGGAAAGATTTAGTGAATGGTCATTAACTAGAATGTACCTCCTGAAATGCTACTTAAGTTCAAATCTAAATCTACAATAAGTGTAAAATACGCCCCTCATTTTGAAAACTTTAAAATAATGTAAATATTATACTGTTATGTTTTGTACTTATTATAGATTGAAACGACCATAATGGATAAAATTAACATGATTAAAATTAATATTACCTGTTGCTTTCCCTATTTTTTTCTGTGTGGTCACTAAATTTTCTAAATTATATATGTGATTTATATTGTGGCTCAAATTAAATTTCTTTTGGACAGTGGTCTAGAATAACCACTACTGTTGTAGCTGTATAGTGCAAAAGGTGGGGGGGGGGAGAATCAAATGCAGTAAGAATTAGCATTTTTTCAAATATGAATGTCCAAGCAAAAACAGTAAATCAGACAAAAAATTTCTTTGGGGGTCAGACAATAGTACAGCAGATTGGGCCCTGGCTTTGCATATGGCCAACCTGGATTTGACCCCTAGTGTCCCATATGGACTAGGAATAATCCCCAGAGCAGAACCAGACTGCTGGGTGTGGCCCCAAAAGAAACAACAAAATTGTTTTTTTCTTTGGGGATGCAGCATTCTTTCCTTTATGAAGGACAGCTTAGATAAAGAAAATTTTGGTAACAAACATTTCCCTCCATCTGTAGCTAATTGTTTCAATCTGCAATCAAATCTAAGACCAACAAATGGCTCTAAGGTAGAATTAAATGGGTTGTTTAAAAGCAATTAAAAGCAACAATGCTTTAAGACAGTTAATGCATGCCTTTGGTTGTGCTATTTGAGTTTCACACATGCGCATCCACTATAAGGGGGGGGGGGGGGGGGACAGGAGCCCAAAGCAAGAGAATGAGCCCAAACCAAACAAACGCCTGATCTTAACCCAAATGAATTTCAGGGGCTGGGTCCTTGGCTATGCAAATGGCCACTACTGTCCACTCTAAAGGGGCAGAAGCTTCATAGGCAATAAGCAGGAAGCTAAGCCAAGATCATGCTCCTGCTGTCAAAGGTGTCTTTGGATGACAGAGGAAGGAGAAGCTAAGGAAGAGATAACCTTTGAGAGAGTTTTAAGACTGGGAAAAGGGGGGCCTGGAAGAAAGGATGGAAAGAACACATCGGATGCAATGATGCAGTTTGAAAACCTGTATAAACAATTTGGCTTATGTCGGAGGGGTAAAAATATCCTAAAGTAACTTAGCGAATTGCCAAGTTTCAAAGAGGGCGTGATCTGTTATTCACTTCCTCCTACCATAGTAATGATGGCTTTGCTGTTCCTAGCCAGGCTGAGGGATGTGCTGGCCCTGCCTCTTCTATGTTCTCCTTCCTTAACACTTGGGGCCGGGCCGAGGTGGGGGGGAGGAGAGGTTGGGAAAGCACAACTGGCTGAGCTCAAGGCTTACTCTAGGCTCTGTGCTCAGGGATCACTCCTGGCCTGGACTGAGGAAATATATGCAGTGCTGGGAACTGAACCTGGGCCTTCACCCTTGCATTACATCTTTGGTCCTCTCCATTCCATTTATTTTTTAATTTTTTACATTTTATTGAATCACCATGAGATAGTTACAAGCTTTCATGCTTGGGTTACAATCACACAATGATCGAACACCCACCCCTCCACCAGGACACATTCCCCACCACCAATATCCCCGGTATAACCCCCCTTTGCCATCCTCCCTCTGCCTCCATGGCAGACATGATTCCCCATAATCTCTCTCTACTTTGGGGCATTATGGTTTGCAATACAGACGCTGAGAGGTTATCGTGTTTGGTCCTTTATCTACTTTCTGCACACATCTCCCATCCTGACCGATTCCTCCGGCCATCTTCTTCTTAGTGATCCTTTCTGCATTTCAGCTGCCTTCTCCCCTTTGTTCATGAGTCAGGCTTCCAGCTAGGGAGCAATCTATCTGTCCTGTGTATCTACTATCCTTAGGTGTCAGCCTCATGTTATGTTGTTTTATATTCAACAAATGAGTGCAGTCCTTCCATTCCATTTTTTAAACCACAAGCTTCAAATTTCATTTTATTAAGTATCTTTAACTTTTTACGTGTCTGATTGAATGTCTTGGCCATCGAGACTCTTTAAATAAATCTCCTTTTAATTTCTATCCTATCGATACAAAACATCCAACAAATATAAAAAATATTTACAATATAAAAAATAATACTTGAATAGTAGTATGGTATAAGTCAGTATAAAGAGATAAATAAGATGAGATAAACATTCTCCTGCAAGTAGAATTATATGATAGTAGATATAAAGCTCTCAAATCTTTGTATATTTTATAGCAAGGAATATCACGATCACGATCACAACCATCCTGTTGTTCGTTGATTGCCTCGAGCAGGCCCCAGTAACGTCTCCTTCATCCTAGCCCTGAGATTTTTTTAAAAAGTGCCATATTCAAGGCTCTTTTAGGGTTAGGAGAATGAGACCCATCATTGTCACTGGTATTTGGCATATTGGGTATGCCGCAGGGAGTTTGCCAGACTCTGCCATGTGGGCAGGTTACATTTGGTAGCTTACCGGATTGTCCAAAGTAGGAATGAGATAATAAGATGTCTGGGAGCTGGGTTTTAAAATCTCTGAGTCTTGGCCGTTGATGGGATTACACGGCACCAGGGGGCCAGTTGGTGGGTGAGACCCCTGCCTACTGGAATTTGAGGATCTGGGTGGAGGCTGCTCAGCCCCGATCCGAGCAGGCTTGGAGATCTCAGCCCCGGGTCCCGCATGCCTTTGTTCCTCTGCTGGTACTTTCATGCGTATGGAGAGTGGTCTCAGCATGGTGGTGGCTGGTTCTGGATGTCTTCGGCTGCTGGAGCCCTGTCGGGGCGAGGAGGGAAACTCAACCTGCTCCCCTCCAAGGGGTCCTGGCGAGGACAGCCAGACGCGGGGGCAGGAGACTCTGCCCCTGCATCTGGAATATTAATTATTTTATTTTTTTGGTAATGTAATCTTTAAAATGATGATCTTGACCTACTCAAGAATTGGGGTTTATTGTAGGTTTCTCCCTACTCCCTCAGGACATATAATAAAGATGAATATAGATATCTATGTTCCAAATGTTAATGAAAAAGATTTTAAAGCTCAATTTTTATAATCTTCAGAAATATTCTAATGCTAATTTTAATTACTTAATCAGAAACCTTCATTAGACTTTCTAATCATTGGGAGCAAACAAATATTGGGTGAAAAGTGGATTTTATCAGGTTATAAAATAGCAGAGTTTAGACTTTCCATTATGTATCAGGAAATGTAAATGTATTAACCCATTTCTAGTGGGGCATTGAATACAGGGTGCTCTCATTTTAAATGTATGTATTTAAATTTGTATACTGATTTAAAAGAAAGCAACTAGGAAAGCAACCCAGCTGTTGAAGGGTTTGGTTACTCTTATATATTTCAGTTCAATGAAGAGAATATATGGACCAGGAAAAAAATATTCAAAAGGTTTATCAATGGCATGAGAATAGTTTACAGATATTCGGGTGACTGTAGAGTGACCACGTTTCTTCTTTCCCACTCATCAAGGTCAAATATGAGGTAAGTCTAATAATGAAAGTTGAACAGAGGCAAAATCCAGGCAAAATCCATAAGCAATGACTTTCTAAATATCTAGCCTGATAGCTAGAGTCTTCTGTGAGTGGACAGCGAGAGGCTATCTGGTCTTAATTCTACATTATTATATTAGGAGCTCTTCGTAGGAGCTCATCAAAGTGAACTCTTGTGAATCTCTTCCAAGGACTTGATTTCCACCTCTTTGCAAGGAAATGTTTCTGATGCCAAAATATCACTACCAATAGGTGGTGCTATTTTCTTACTATTCATTGGCACTAGCACAAGAAGAGATTTGATTGCCAGGAATGCATTTA
The DNA here is from genome assembly GCF_029834395.1 of Sorex fumeus. Classification (NCBI taxonomy): domain Eukaryota; kingdom Metazoa; phylum Chordata; class Mammalia; order Eulipotyphla; family Soricidae; genus Sorex; species Sorex fumeus. The sequence continues at coordinate 7,875,363 of NW_026606070.1, forward strand.
TTGGAGTTTATTTAGGATTTGTTATAATTCTACCAGAATCTTCTAGAGCCATATCATTGAGAATTGAAAAGGGGGTCAAGAAGTCAGGTAATTTTTCTGAACAAGCCATCCTACCTCTTAGGACCACACTTGCTGTAGCGTTTCCCTGGAGTACCTTCATCCTACCTTGTTCTCTGTGAGCCAAATCTGTGTTTTAAGGCAAAGCAGAGGCTCTGCCTCTTGATGAAAACTTGTGAACATCGCTCATTTGGTTGGAGCCCTCCCTCTCTTACCATTTCCATCATTTCACTGCTTCTACCTAAGACCATAAATTCCACAAAGACAAGCCCCTAGAGTAATTACTAGTCCCTTGCTTTAACTCAGATGTGGTAGAGGTAGGTAAATGCTTCTTTTATGAACAAATATGAAAGATCTCCATATCACTGTAAAAATGCAGTATACACACACACATCTCCAAAAATCCATTGCTAACTGGTGAAATCCTATGGCCTTTCACACACACACACACACACACACACACACACACACACACACACACATGCGCGCGTATAAGAAGGGTCACAGCACTTAACCAGTTCGTTAGCAATTGAGTTTTTGATTATTACACAAAGAAAGAAAATATGCTCCTGTTTTCACCGGAAAACAAAGCACCTGTATCTAGGAAACCAAGCACTAATCAAGGAACCCGCTTCTAAGAACCATCAGTCCAATCCAGCTCCTCTCAAGGAGATGCGAAGGGAGTGCTGAGGGAGCAGGAAGCAGAAGTTCACCTTCGTGCTGGCCCACACAGAACATTTTCAAAGGGAATTAGAACGCACAATGGAAAACTTTTTATGTAAAGTCTGATTTTAAAACAAATAGACCCAAAGAAATCTTGATGATTAGTTAAATCCCCAGGAAGCAGGGAAAACATTTTAGTCACACAGAAAATATGTAACTCAGAACAATCTCCACCCCCCCACCACCAACTTCTTTCTCCAAACAAATTATAGCCATTAGCCATTCCAAGGGTACTGAGGACAGGGCCATATACACTGGTAGTCACCGGCTAATTATTTGCTGCAGATTACTGAGTCAAAGCTGCAATTTTTCTGTGCCACCTTTAGCTTTCAGGCAAAGGCATAAATAGAACACAGTCATAGAATCCTGTTTTTCTTGCAGTCCCTGTCAAATGATTGAGTTTTATGGGATCTCAAAACAACCATTCTCTATGGGTCCAAAGTAAAACATGGCCAAAGATGATATAATGTATGTTTTTCTAGAATAGCAAAATGTTCATTAATCAGTTTATCTACTCCATAACCTCCACCCAGGGGCATTCCTAGACTGTGAGCTCTCGGAGGGCAAACCCATGGCCTATAAATCTTTGAACCCCTAACGCCTAGCACAGTCTGGAGTATTTATGTCCTGAAAAATATTTGTTAAATTTGTTGAATGAACAACTGTGTAAACTCACCAGATTCAAAAGTGTTTCCTACTTAACACCAAAGTGAAAAAAAATTCAAGTAGTTTCAAGTACTCAAAGTCAGCAAAAGTCCTTCTTGGCTCTAAGTACTATATGGCATTTCCTTCTAGTTTATCTAAAAATAACCACTATTAGAACAGTGGTACATAAAGTGGGATAGGATTTTCAGAATTCCCAACATATACATTGAAAATGCCTAGTGGGGAATTCCTTCATGGCGAATTTCTTTTTAAATGATACTTTGGCAAACAGCTTTTTAAAAAATATAGATATTTCCTTTTCCTATCTTGTCCCTTAAATACCAAATTAATCAGAACTTAAATATTACTGAATGTCATCTATGTGGCAAACTATTCCAAGTTCTCAGAATACAAGGGTAAAGATATGCTCTTTGGCCTCCAGAAAGTTGTTTTTTAGACATCACTCCCATTATCTTCCTTCTGACAACTAGCTGATTAAACTCAAAGTTCTGAAGCTGTGAAAGAAGGGAAAGAGGTCTTGATTTGTTTACTTTGAAACTGTCCTCAGTGCAAAAACAGAAAAACAGCGAGATGAAAAGTTTACCATGATATTCATGAAAGCATTTGTCCATGGAATGGACCACTGAAAGCTCTTAGTGCACCTAGATTAGCTTAATACACTCTAGATTTCAGACCCGAGACACATGAGCTTGGGCTGTGCCTCTTGAATATGGTCACAGTCACTGTCACATCACTGTTGCGACTTTTTAAAGCATAGATTTCTGGATTAGAGAAAAAGTACAGTGAGTAAGCTCTGCATGCACTTGACCTGGGTTTAGTTCCTGAATGTGGTCCTCATAGCACCAGCAGGAGTGATTCTTTAGCAGAACCATGAGTAAGCTCTGAGCACTACCAGGTATGACCCCATAATAGCAAAAGAGATTTGCATTCACATCGCCTATTAACCCCAGAAGCAGAAAACAGAAAAACTAGTCACATTCTCTTTTCATCCTGAAAACCTCACTCATAGAGTAGGAACCTACCAAAGCTGGTAATGTACTATGATCATCAGTTTGTTCACTTAGTGATGGTGTGATTAAATAAAACCAACACACGAATTTACTATGTTCTTTTACCAACACAAGATTAATCTTAGAGAAATGTAGATCACCAAAGAAGCCAAAGGACCACTGACATTTGGTTCTAAGATCAATAAAAGGACACTAGTCCTTTAAAAACATTGCCATCCCAGAAAATAGCTACATGAACTGGGTGCAGGATTTGCATGTTAAAGGCCTACATTCAATTCCCAACACTGCATGATACCCTGAGCGCTGAGACTAGGCTCCAAGCACTACCAGCCATGACCCCAAACCACCCCCAAAATATTATCCCTTAAAATGTGTTACTGCTTTGTGTACCAGTATGCTAAGACACAGGACCACTAACATGTTAATAGACCAGCAATTTCATGCATTTCCAAGTATATTCCATATATGAAGGCTCTTCAGTTACACTGTCATCATGACCAAAGTAGATACTATCTGTGTATAAGCATGTCATTTGATTAATACTATGTCAATATTTCCATTACAAAATTCTATTTCCACGGCCTCATAACATAATCATGAAAATTCATTTTGAATTTAAACTTGGCATAGGAAAGTTCAAGCTGAAATTTTCTGGTGCCAAACTTTTTTCACTATAACCACTAAGTTAAAGTTATTGTGATGCTAATTATTAGGATATACACAGTGAACAGTTGGGAAAATCATCAGAATTTGGAGAGAAAACTTCTGATGATGTAGCACAAACATCCTCAGTAGTCATTATCTATGCAGAGCTGATGGACAATTTTCACCAGGACTATTGATAAGAAATTTTTTATTTTTAATTACACCTTAAAAGCAACAAACAAATGGGGTATATACAAAGGATTTAATCAATGTTTTTACTTAATGGGTCTTTCAAGGTATTGCACTGTAGCACTGTCCATCGATTTGCTCGAGTGGGCACCAGTAACGTCTCCATTGTGAGACTTGTTGTTACTGTTTTTGACATATCAAATATGCCACGGGGAATTTGCCAGGCTCTGCTGTGCGGGCAAGATACTCTCAGTAGCTTGCCGGGCTCTCCGAGAGGGATGGAGGAATCGAACTCGGCTCCACTGCGTGCAAGGCAAATGCCTAACCCACTGAGCTATTGCTCCAGCCTTCAAGGTATTAATGGTGATAAAATAGCAACAAGGTAATACAGATTATCTTTCATGAATTTTGCCACAAATAAGGTAGCTTTTCTTTTTTTAAAAAATTATACTAGTTGTAAAATACTATCAATTTCCTGGACTATAGTGAAGGAAATTTTACAATGAAGTAAGAGAAATTTTAATGACAAAAAGACTCTTTTAAGATGTTAAAACAAAAAAATTGAAAGATGACAAACTGTAAACTGGACCCAAGTACAAAATATAACAATATAAGACAATGGCTGGAGCGATAGCACAGTGGGTAGGGCGTTTGCCTTACACGCGGCCAACATGGCCGACCCGAGTTCGATTCCTCCGCCCCTCTTGGAGAGCCCGGCAAGCTACCGAGAGTATTCGATATGCCAGACACAGTAACAACAAAGTCTCCAATGGAGACGTTACTGGGCCCGCTCGAGCAAATCGACGATCAACGGGAGGGCCTAAAAAAAAAAATTGTGAAATTGATACTAAATGGAAAATTAGAAATTGGGTTGCTCTCATACCATTTTTTCCTGTTGTTTTCCCTAAATTGGGAATGTTCTGAACCAGTGTTCCCCACATTAGATATCAAGAACCACAATGACCTGAAATCCTCTCTTGGGGAGAAAGGCACCACTCCTAAAGAAATTCCTTAGAAGTAAAAGGCCCTGAAAAGTGTCACAGCAAAGAAAGGGAGAATTTCCAAACATCCTCGCTCATGAAACCCAATTTTTATGCAGTGCCAGCTGACATCTTCCAAAGGCTCATTTGGATGAAATTTTCTCCTAAGAGTTGCATCTAATTTTTAAAGCAGTACATTTTTTGGGGTGATTTCAGTGTTTAAATGTCTAGGAAGTTCATTAGAGTGCCCATTGTTTTCTCCCATAAAAAGAAGAAATTGGGTTCATTTTCTTTGCAGTGGTAGCATGGAAGGCAAGTGTCTGACCACTGGGAGCTACATCTTGAGAGGACTTATTTTCGTAAAAGTCTTTCTGGAATGCAGAACTGCAAAATCCCCAAATTCGCAAACGCAGGTTTAATATAGTGTTACTATTTATTTTTTTAGAAAATCTGAAAGGAATCAATCAAGAACTGTTAAACTTCCATTGCATAGCTAAAACAGATGCAATTCTTGGAATTTATTTGATTTCTGGCTATATTTTTGATATACAAATATTGCCCGGTCAATCATGTACTTAAGAGAGTATTTCATTGACCTTCAGGGTCTCTGAGTCTGTGGGTCCATGTAAAACATTCAATTTAAGTTATTTTTGTATAATTCATTCTTTCTCCTTTCCATTAGTATTAATAGTCAAGAGTTCATGGAATTATGGGTTTTTAAATATCAGGGACTGTAAAGCTGTCTCGCCTACTACAGTAAAATCTTCAGTAAGAACAATCATATATTCAAAGTAATGCATAATTCAAAGTGGTACACATTCAGTTCGCCATGTTTAGAGGAACTATTGTCCTTCCTTCGAACAGAAACATCAGATGATAGGAGTATTCTTTAATTTCCATCCTAGTTTTAGGTGATAGGAATTTCATTGTAATTGTATTTTAATAATGCAATATCTATTTGCAATCAAACCCTTCCAAAAAAGGATGCTTTTTCCACTACCCTGTGGCTTTGACAAAAAATAGTATCATTAGATTCATTATTCAGCCTCAATTACATCTTTCCCAAAGGCTTGTATTTTAGTTTGCATTTGAGAAACAGGTGAAATGATAATTCTTCATTTTTGAAGATTTTTTTGGGTCACGGTAGGAAAGATTATTTTTTCATTGAAGGAAAATATTCAGCTAAGTCTGGATTTCCTCAAATTTTTCCTTTTGTCATGAACTCTGTGTGATTTGTTTTTAATAAGGCGACATGTATCCATTGTAATGCAATCTTTTTACAGTCATATATCATAAATTAAAATAATAATAGCATCCTAAGAAGATCACGTGTGCTTTAATAGTGTGTTCTGAAGAAGTTAAATTTATGATTAAGAAAAACAAGATTAAGTGACTATAGGAATGATGAGAAGTTAATAAACACAAAGTATGTATCATAGAGGATCAAGCCAGGAGAAAAACCTCACTTAATGAATGTATCCTTTCCCTGCATAGTAGCCAAAGACAAGTGAAACCAAGATGAAAATAAAAGCTGATTTCATATCCCTCTTGTCTTCTTTCAAGAGGCTGTGTTTTTACAAAGCTGAAATTCTCTGTCATCAATAATTTTGTAAATTGCCTTTTACAAAGGGAAAGATAAAGCCTATCTTTATGTAAACTCTCACACATCACAAAAAGACTTATGAGGAACTATGGTTTGGCACACCAACTGCATAACATTGGGGGGGGGGGGGAGAAAAGGGGTTAGCGGGAAAGTGTATTTAGGATGAATGCCATCCACCATCAAGTAAGGGTTTAAGTCGAAGGTAATCAGAGGGAGACCACAGCAGCTAAATTCCAACCAGAGATATTCTAGGTTTAGAACAATAAATAATTTTAATCAGGTATGTTGCAAGGAGCAAATTGCGTTCTAAGGCCCTAACTCAGCCTGAGTAAGACCTGGGAAAGTGTGTCTGCTCACCAGTCACCCCATCTATTAACACACCAGTTGACTGTGTGTTATAATCAGTAACATGGTTAGTACAAAGAAACCCATGAAACCCAGGCACTGTGGAAGAGAAAACGCTTCTGATTTATTAATGCAGACAGTCTCTTTCACCTATATCAGAACGTATGTCCTAAGGGGAAGGGTGTTATGGAAATGCTGACAAGGATAAAGGGGAGTGATGCACGTGAGAGCACTTAGTACCTTCCTTCCGGGAGCTGTGCCTTCGCAGAGCAGAAACTGCCTTCTAATCAGGTCTTCTAAGTGTGTTCGTAACTAAATACTCTTGGAAGAGTTCCAGTAAGAACCACCTCTGCAGGGGTCTTCAATGCAGTAACGTGACCTTAAGCTTCCACAAAAACCAATGTCTACGTTTGATGAATAAGTCATTAAGACCGTCTCTAGGATGTAAAAGGGATTACCTTTCTTATCAGAGCACACAGCCTGGTATACACGCTTTAAGCTGCAATTAATCATTTCAAGGGAACTATTGGCCTCTGTATCAGAGTTTATCATTTGATGATATGGAAGGACAAGAGGATGACAAGAGACACTCTGAAATGATCACGCATGGGATGAGCTGAAATCAAAATGTTTGTGGTGCCTGAGTTCTTCAAATCCCTACTCATCTCTCATTCATGGCCACTCAGCCCCACACCATCGGTAACTGCATCCATGAATGAGCAAACTCACATGATACTTGAAAATCCTGTGATTCAAACTGAAAATGAAACTTGTTAACACAAAAATACATTTCTTGGTTGCCTCGGCTACTCCTTACAGATATTAGCACAAACATTCAGTGATTTGAACCTGCCTGGCCCACCCAACTTTCCTCCCATTCCTGTTGCCTCTCTGGGTCTCAACATTGAGCTTCATCCTCAGAGTTGCATTAGAGTAACAATGTTTGCTGGTGTGTGAGGCTGGACAACCTCTTCCAAAGGCCAAATCACCTTGGATAAACTCAACACCTCTCTATTTTCTCAGCAGAGCCGTTTCTTTCCTTAAACAATATGTTCCTAGTTTGAAGAAGATGGTTGAGCTCAGACTCAGCTAAATTCCTCTGAGTTACAAAGCAGAATTCACATCTACTGTAAATGTGAACATGTGAGCTCTAGAATGTATTTACAGCGTGAACCAACAAACTTTCCTTGATGGAGTCTCTAATTTCCACCCCACCCCCAACTTTTTGTTCCCCAGGAGTTTTACATATGCAAGTTTCTGGAGAATACTTCCTAGTTATTCTGACAGAATGGACAGAGTCTGAGGCATGCCCCAGGACTGGAAGATTCTTGTCTATTGTCCAAGGATTCCCTGAAGACAGACCTTGCCTTACAGTCCACGCCTTATCAAGAACACAGTGAACAAAGAGCAGGGTGCATCCTCAAAGCTTAGAAACTGAGTTAGCGTCCAGGAAACTTTCCCTTAAGCTCTTAGCGCAAGAGAGGCAGGCTGTGAGCATAAGTTATTCGCTTCACCACAGGGGCCAGGAGAAACCGCCTTAAATCATGACTTGCAGTCCGCAGTGATCTGTGTGTTGAAACATGGACGAGCAGATTTTCATAGGCAAATGCCAAGAGGTGTTTACATGCAGGGCTGCACTCCATGCTTACCTCCTCCCTCCCCACACATCACCTCCTCTCTCCCTGCATGGTACCCTCTCCTCCCCCGTTTGCCCAGATGGGCTTTAAGGGATTGGAACAGCTGGCCTAATTTGTGTATTTGCCACCTAGGGACCACCAAGTAGTAGAAAGCATCCAATACAGTAACACAGTAGACGCGAGTTAAACTGAACTGCAAAGGGGGAAGATGTCAGTTCAGGTCTGACTTTTCTCCTGGGTGCCAGAGGCTTGGCCGAAAGATCGCATCTGGGTAAACATGGCTCAAGCCCAGTCCAAGGGAATTTCCGTGGACCGGTTTAAGAAACAGCAGCACCAAGGTACCCCGGAGATATTGGGGGAGTGTCCCCAGGGCCGGCAAGATCCCAGGGGCATTAAAGCAGACACCCAGTGCTTGGTGTTCATGCAGTTTCTGGAACCAACCTCCCTCCCCTGCTTCCAGCCCTTCTATGCACTTCTCTCGCACCCTTCTTCTTGGGAACTGGCCTTCCCGGGTGGACAAATGCATGCAAGTACCATCTCCTCGCAGCGCCACGGAGCGCGGGGCTGGTGTCCTGGTGGTTGTGTGCGCGCGCGTGTGCGTGTGTGCGCGCGTGTGTGAGTGCGTGCGTGTGTATGTCTATGTGCGAATGCACGCTTGGGTGCCTGAGTGTGTGCGTGTGCGTATGTGTGTCTGTGTGTGTGTGTGTAGGAGCGTGTGTGTGTCTGTGTGTGCATGCGTGCGTGTGTGTCTGTGTGTGTGAGCGTGTGCGTGCGTGCGACCGTGCGTGCGTGCGTGTGTGTGTGTGTGTGTGTGTGTGTGTGTGTGTGTGTGTGCATGCATGCATGTGTCCGGGGGATGGTGGGCTTCCCCGGGGAAAGCCTGGGCTGGGACCTGCGGAGCCCCGGGGTGCGCCTCACTCACCTGCCGCTGCAGCTCGGAAGCTGCGGACCGTGTTGCCTCGGCGTGGGGGCTGCGAACCCGGCGCGGCGACCCCCGGCGTCCGCGGCGCGCGGTAGCTGTCATAGAGCCTCAGCATGTGCTGGGACACCTGGTCATGCGCCAGGCTCAGGCACACGCAGCCCAGGCACAGGTAGAGCAGCGGGCGCGGCCGGGCCATGGCCGGGTCCCGGCGACGCTGGGGGGTCGGTGGCACGGGGACGGGGTCGCTCGGGGTCCCGGTCCGCCTGCAGGTGGGTTCTCTCCCGGCTGTGTGCCTGCCGGACTCCCGGAGCGTCGGTCCGCGCGCGCGCGCGCTACTCGCACGGGCCCCGGGAACTGCAGCCGCCGCGCCGCGCTCCCAACGAGCTTTGGATTTTGTATGTGTGTGTCGGTGTGTGCGTGTGTCTGTGCGTGCGTGCGTGCGTGTGTGAGTGTGTGTGTGTGTGTTTGTGTGCGTGCGGAGGGAAAGAGGGGGAGAGGGAGAAGGAGAGGGAGGGAGAGGGAGAGGGAGAGAATGAGAGAGGGAAGAGAGGGAAGGGAGGGAAAGGGAAAGAGGGAGGGAGGGAGAGAAGGAGGGAGGGAGAGAAGGAGGGAGGGAGGGGGGAGAGAGAGAGAGAGAGAGAGAGAGAGAGAGAGAGAGAGAGAGAGAGAGAGAGAGAGAGAGAGAGAGAGAGAGAGAGAGAGAAAGAGAGAGCCGGTTCTCTTGCCGGTCCGTGCAGTCGCAGCCAATCTCCTTCTCTGCCAGGTCCCTTCTCCCAGCTCTGCCCGGGCTGCAGCCTGGAGAGGAGCGGAGGGGGAGGCGAGCGTCAAACCAGCTGCTCGAGGGAGAGAAGAGGAGGCAGGCAAGGATGGGGGTGACTGGGGAGAGGAGGGAGGAAGGAGATCGCGGAAGAAAAACTCAGGAGGGATGGGGTCGTGAAGGCAACCTCTTCTGAAACTTGGGCCGTGCCCCCGCCCGCAGGAGGGCAGAGCTCATCAACTTCCTCGCCCCTTTCTTCCCGGATTCCAAACAAAACCAGGACGGGATGGTCCCCCCGCCTCTCCGCGACCTTCCCCGTGGCACCCCCGGGCCGGACTGGCGTCCTGCCACTCGCGAGGTGCCCAGCATCCCTGCCCCGCGCGCGCAGTCTCTCCCCCCTCACCCCAGCTTCAGTTTGCATCAGTCCCAGGGGATAAAACAAACAAAACCGGGAGCCCATCACAAAAGCAAACACACACCGTGCCACCTCCTGATCCTTGGCTAGGGGATCCTTTTAGCAACACGGGGCATCTGGGCGAGCTCAGAATCCCTGGCGGGCACCCAGACTTGCTAATTCTGACGTCCCCCCTAAAGTCATCTTCTCCTGCACGTTTTAAAAGATTAGCTAAGATGCCACCCCGCCCCCATCTCATGCTTAAACCCTAGGCACTCAGCGCTCCTTTGTATTCTCAGTGTTAGCTTTCCTTTCAAATGAAATCCATTTTACAGAGGAAGAAACTGAGGCCAAAGGACATTTACAGCTAGATGGCTGAACAAACGCAAGTCCAAACTTAAGTGTGGGTCCGGGGCCACATCCAGCTTGCTCAGGGCTTACTCCTGGCTCAGTGCTCACCAAATATTTCTGGCAGTGCTGGGGGACAAGGCAGGGAGTGGGGACAGTTGTGGTACCTGGGATGAGCCGCGAGTGGGGTTGTGTCCTACCCACTGTAAGATGTTTCTGGTCCAGCCCGCTCAGGATTTCCACACAGAAAATGCAGCTGGAATTTCTATTGGGGTCCATGTGCTCGGCACCAAGTCTGGTTCCGCAGCAGCTCAAGTACCTTAGAGGGAACAGTAGTTGCTTATGGAATACACAGGCTCAGGGTTCTGATCGGTTTCCAAACCCCAGTTTCTGCTTTAAAGATGAATAGCAACACCACCTCCCTCTCAGAGTTTTGTTTGGATGCAATTAGAAAAGTGTTTTCAAGGGACTGGCAGACTGACTGGCCTTTAGGAGGGAATTGATTTCCTTTTATGCCAAATTTATCCCAAATGCAGACGACAATTCTCTCTCCTCTTCACTTCTAAACCCATTGTGGTTTGCTGGCTGCCCTTAGCCACCCCAGAACTATTCTTCAGATAAAAACACATGCTTCAAGGGTGGCTGTGAGGATTAAATGAGATCATGTGTGTGATCTGTGCTTGGCCTACAAAACATAATAGCGTTTGTAATTAATAATGGGGACTCAATTGCACAACTCAATAGGCCATGCAAACTCTCCCTGTTTGAATTTTTCCTGTGAGTCTTTTGGGTTTTTTTTTTCCCCCTTCTCCTTTCTGTTCTCTACGTTTCTAGAGCTACCTTCTCCTTCCGGGTCTGCCCTGGAGTCTTTCTAGCATCCTTATTCTTTGGCATAAAACAATTCCAAATTGAGAAGTCAAAGATTACAGAGATGGGAGCCCGGGAAGGAGAGGTGGTCCAGAGGTAACATAGGAGTCATCACCAGGGGTCTTGGGCACAGGGAGAGTTGAGAGGTCTGTATTTATATAAATCACTAGAGATGACTTGATTGTAAGCATTGGGCTCAAACTTAAATAAACTCACAAAAGTTAAGGAAGTGAGCTTGTGGAGGGAAGCAGAAGGGAGGGAACCTATGGATATTGGTGGAAGAACATTGGCACTAGTGGTGGGACTGGAATTGGAATATTGTATGCCTACAATTATTGTGTTGGCAGCTTGGTAGATAGTGGTACCTAAATAAATTTAAAAAATTTAAAATAAGCTTTGGTGGTCATATATTTTATTGAAATTTAAAATTATCTATTGATATTTTGGTGGTAAGAATCAGGCTAATTTAAGACAAGCAATCTAAATTGGAGCTCTACACCCAGTCATAAGGACCCATTAAATATTCAGTTCTGGGGCTGGAGAGATAGCACAGTGGATAGGGCATTGCACGCAGTCAACCTGGGTTCGATTCCCAGCATCTCATATGGTCCCCTGAGGACTGCCAGGAGTAACTCCTGAGTGCAGAGCCAGGAGTAACCCCTGTGCATCGCCAGGTGTGACCCAAAAAAAGCAAAAAAAAAATGCAGTTCTTAGCTGGAATACAGAAGGGATCACTAAGAAAATGATGGCTGGAGGAATCAGTCGGGATGGGAGATGTGTGCTGAAAGTGATAATGGACCAAACAGGATAACCTCTCAATATCTGTATTACAAACCATAATGCCCAAAAGCAGAGAGAGAGAGAGTATAGGGAATATTGTCTGCCATGGAGGCAGTGGGAAGGTGGGAAAGGGGGAGTATACTGGGAATATTTGTGGTGGGGAATATGCCCTGGTGGAGGGATGGGTGTTTGATCATTGTGTGATTGTAACTCAAACATGAAAGCTTGTAACTATTGTATAGTAATTCAATAAAATTAAAAATAAATAAATAAATAAATATGCAGTTCTTTTCTTTCTGTTCCTGGGTACTTTGCCCTGGGTACTTTGTTAACAACTCACCCATACCCTGAAACTTTACTTTTTATATTTCTAGTGTTTTTTCTCTCTCTCTTAACAACAGACTTTTTTTTTTTTTGCTTTTTGGGTCACACCCGGCAATGCGCAGGGGTTACTCCTGGCTCTGCACTCAGGAATTGCCTCTGGCAGTGCTCAGGGGACCATATGGGATGCTGGGAATCGAACCTGGGTCGGCTGCGCGCAAGGCAAACACCCTACCCACTGAGCTATCGCTCCAGCCCCCCATCAGACGTTCTTTACACAATTCTTTATCCACTAGTATGATTGGTACAGTGGCTGTTGGTACTGTGACATGTACTCTCAATCAAATTTCTAAGGACATTTTGAAAGAGACTAGAACAAAAGGTACTAGAACAGAAATAAGACTAGAAAAAAATTTGATTGAGACTGCATGTCATACCATGTTTCAATGTCTACCTTAACATCTTTCTCATTGTATGCCCCTTCTTTGTCTTGTGCTGTACCAAACATATTTCAATTTGATGCAGTCCTAATTGTTTACTTTCATTTTTCTTGCCCTTGGGGTTGAGTCCCAATAAGCATCTCTAATGCTGATATCATGCACATTCCACTTAACGTCTTCTATATCATTGATACCTTTAAGTCTTAGATCTTAGTCTTTAATTTTGGATCTATTTTTGTATATGAGGTTAGAGTGTAATCAGTTTTATTTTTTCCCAAGTATTTGTCAAGCTTTCCCAACTATTTGTTCAAGAGTCTCTTTTTTATGTATTTAGTTATAAATTTAAGACTAAAATGCATATTTAATGCTTTGGGATTTCAGGTATTTACCATAGATGATCATTTCTATTTTTTATTCTAGTGCTACACAAGTTCAAATTACTGTTCTTTGTAATATAGTTTGAGGTCAGGTAACATGATACTTCCATTTTTATTTTTTCTTCCTTAAGATTGCTATAGGTATTTGATGTAATCCCATAAAACACTGGTATTTTTGCTCTAGTCTCTTTCAAAATGTCCTAAGAAATTTGATTCAGAGTGCATGGTATCTGTATTGCTTTGGTATAATGAATATTTGACAGCATTCATCCTTCTCACTCAGGTATGTCTTTATATCTCTTAACATCTTATTCTATGTGTTTTTACAGTATCTTATACTGTAAGTAAAACCTTATCTTACTGGTTTTCATTATACTGGTCTTTCATGTCTAATTTACACATAGACATTGTGTTTTTTAATATAATTGGATGTAGGATTGATTTCTTAATTTCTTCATGTTATTTATTACTTGCATGTAGGAATGCAACAGATTTCTGTGTATTGATTTTGCAGCCATCTGTCTTTTAACCCTTGAATGTACAACCTTTAAATAATGATAGTTTCACTTTTTTCTTGCTCTGAATTCCTTTTATTTCTTGTCTATTTGCTCTGGCTAAGACCTATAACACTAAAATAAATAGATGTGGTGATAGTGGACAGCGTTTTCTTGTTTCTGACTTTAAATACAAATATTTTGTTTTCCACCACTGAACATTGGACTGGAGCGATAGCACAGTGGGTAGGGCGTTTGCCTTGCACGCGGTCAGCCCAGCCAAGCTGGGTTCGATTCCTCCGCCCCTCTGGGAGAGCCCTGGAAGCTACAGAGAATATCTTGCCCACACGGCAAAGCCCGCCAGGCAATGCCAAACACACTAACAACAAGTCTCACAATTAAGACGTTGCTGGAGCCCGCTCGAGCAACTAGATGAACAATGGGAGGACAGTGCTACTGTGCTACCACTGAACATGATATTAGCCATGGGTTTGTAGTGTGTGGCCTTGATTATGCAGACATATGTTATTTCTATGCTCTTTTTATAAAATAAGACACAGGGAGTTTGCAAAGGATCACTGGACTGTCCATTCCAAAGACACAGCAAATGCCTAAGAAGAGCCATTATGAATTAAGATTCTTGCTTGTATGCATTTATCTAAAGAAGCCAAACCCTATCTGCTTTTGTATTTCAGTGCTCAGAGACTACTTCCAGGATAGACAAAGTAACAAGTAGCACAAATATGTTAAATATATAGATTAATCCCTGGCTAAGACTCTGTTTTAATTGCAGAACTGAATTAGAAAGTATGGGCAGAAACCAGGAAATTGAATAACATTTGGAGCAGCCAAATTCTGGTCTGAGTGTGGTTCATTGTTAATAAACATACACTCAGGACAATGAAGCTATGGATGGAAACAGATGAGGCCAGCAGCAACATTTTTCAGCAATAATAAGTAAATTACACCCATGTCAAACCCTTTGAGTGTGCTCTTGAGAAGATGAATTGAAAACAAATTGAATTGAAAATCACAGCACCCTTCTACAACATACCTGGGGATGCCGTCTTCAGATATTTCAATACCATACACATGGTAAAGATGGTAGAGAGAAGTAACGCCAATATACTGATTCATTCTTCATTGTGGTCTGAATACACGATGGATTACTACTTGGTTATAATAAAAGATGAACTTAATTTTTTTTAATTTCAAAAGCAATTCTAATGCTGAAAATATCTGTTTCATTTAAAGGTGCATGCCAAATATAGACAATCATGAATAAAACTTTTGAGTTCAGATTTCAAATCAACTAGCTCCCGACATAGTCACATAGAAATATTAGCAACATCAGGGATGGAGAGATACTACAGTGACTAGGGCATTTGCCTTGCACTTAACTGACCTGGGTTTGATTCTTGGCATCCTGGCATCCCAAGCACCACCAGAAGTGATCCCTGAGTGCAGAGCAAAGAATAACCCTGAGCATTTTCAGGTGTAACCCCTAAATAAACAAAAAATAGCGTGATCCCTGAGTGCAGAGCCAAGAATAACCCTGAGCATTGTCAGGTGTAACCCCCAAATAAACAAAAAATAGCAACACCACCATTTTGGGGGATTTGATTTTATAATGTACCAGAATAATAAACTTAATAATCATAGCAACACTATACATTTTTCTCACCTGGCGAATGTAATATAACTTTCCTAATTACACAATGCAGAAAGCAGAGGCAAGGGAAGATGAAAGATGTGATCCTTTGCCACAACATGGATGACACTGGAGAATGTCGTCCCAAGTGAAAAAAGTCACAAAAAGATGGATGCCAGATGATCTCATTCATGTGTGGTATATAAAGAAAGAACGTGAGAGAATAGATAGTGTCCAATGAAAACTCTGAAATCAGAACTGAACTTATCTAGTAAGTGATGAGGAAGGGTAAGTGATTGAAAGAGGGTCTTACAATGAGTGGAAGAGAGATTTTGGTACTTGGTTCATAGTGTGGTGTGGTAACATTTTACCCCTAAAATATATAAACATTTGCACTTTTGTTACAACAACAATTCAAATTTACAGCAGTGTTTTTTGTTTGTTTTTAATCAAAGTCACAGAATCCTAGATCAGGATCTATTAAATTATTTTAGAATACTGCTATCTTTAGATACCTCCTCTAAAGATAGGAATAAATCAGGAGATTAAAAAAATTCTGATTGGGTACCTAACTTAATATAAGAAGGCTTTGTAACCATTTAATAAAAGGAACTTCAGAACTTAAAATGGTGGTGATAAACTCCTTATTAGTCATGATCCAGAGACACATAAAAGAATCTCAGAACCGAGCAACTCCTTGCAGAGATGCCTCCGGACTTTGCATCAGGCCGATTTCACTGGGTGCATCAGACAGGTGCGGGGGGTGAGGGGTGGTAACAGGCATCCCTCCACCTGCCCCCTAAGAATCCTGGTGGTCACCAGACTTTCAGAACCCAAAGAGAAGTGCAGGTACGTGGGATCAGTGACTTCAAAATCCAGGCCTCAAGAGGTAGGGGATAGGCTAGTCCTTCTGATCTTCTCATCCCAAGGGACCCTAGATGTCACACCCACAAATTGCCTCCGGCTGCTGTTTAAGCTCCTGAACAGTCATAATCCAGAGACACACAAAAGAATCTCGGAACAGAGCACCTGGCTGCAGAGATTTCTCCAGACCCTAATTATCTATTTTTTCTTTTTTGCTTTTTTGGGGTCACACATGGTGATGCACAGGGGTTACTCCTGGCTTTGCACTCAGGAATTACCCCTAGCAGTGCTTAGGGGACCATATGGAATGCTGGGAATCGAATTCAGGTCAGATCTATGTGCAAGGCAAATGCCCTACCAGCTGTGCTATCACTCCAGCCCCAGACCCTAATTATCTAAAATTTTAGAATTCCAGGAGCAGTGGCTGTTTGACATCTGTACTATTCATAACAAGCAATACAAAGAGAGTATGGGGGAGATTGTCTGCCATAGAGGCAGGGGGAGGGATGAGATGGGGGGGACTGGGGACATTGGTGGTGGAAAATGTGCACTAGTGGGGGGATGTTGTTCGATCATTGTGTGACTGAAACTCAAGCATAAAAGCTTTGTAACTGTATCTCACCGTGATTCAATAAAAATATATAATACTATGGTGGTGGCACGCCTGTATCTTGTGTCTGATTTATTCATTGAGTTATTGTTTAATAATATTATCTTTCTAATTTAATGCCAGAGTGTTATTGTGGCAGTCAACCACTGCAAGTGCCATAGAAGGTATTGAAATGCTGAATTTTAAACAGTGACATTTTCTTTTCCTAAATATAAACAGAAGTAAAGACAGTCCTGTAATTAAAAATAACAGCAAATATGAATTTGGAATTTCAATGAATTCTGTTCAGTTAAGGGCTCCTTTTGATAACAAAACCATGTATATGTATATATGTATATGAGATACATGCCATTATAGATATTATAAATTAACATTTACATAGGGCTGGAGCGATAGCACAGCGGGTAGGGCGTCTGCCTTGCATGCAGCCAACATGGCCGACCCGAGTTCGATTCCTCCGCCCCTCTCGGAGAGCCCGGCAAGCTACCGAGAGTATTTGATATGCCAGACACAGTAACAACAAAGTCTCCAATGGAGACGTTACTGGGCCCGCTCGAGCAAATCGACGATCAACGGGAGGGCCTTTACCTTTACCTTAACATTTACATTTATCTTCTAAAGACTTTCTATCAGGGACTGGAGAGAGTACAGTGGGCAGGGTACTTGCCTTGTATGAGGCTGACTCAGATTCCTGCCCAGCACTCTGGGAACTTCCAGAAGTGGTCCCTGAGTACAGAGCTAGGAGTAAGTTCTTAGTAAAATTAAAAATTAAAAAATTAAAAATTAAAAAGAAAAATAAAAAGCTTTCTATCAACAATTATTACTATACACTTACTAGAGCAGTAGAAAAAATACATAAGGAAAAGTTCTTTTTGGCTTGGAGGGAGCATACTTTTGTAGTAGGTAAATGTTAGAAACAAGTATAAGATAATGAACAAATAAGAGGAGTATTAATATAATATTTAGTTATGTTTTTTATGCCATGCTCAAAATTTGCTGTCAAAATTTGAAGGAGATAAGTGGGAGATGGAAATCTGAGGACGATTTCCTGGAAATGGTAGGGTGGGCTCTGCCTCACTCTGACAATTAAGCCAGGTTTTAGGTAAGTCAAACATAAAGGACAATTTAGAGGAAAATAATAGAAAGTGATAAATCCAAGAATTAAGCATGTCCTTCTTATCTTTCAAAAGCAGTATCTGCTGGGATCAACATGGACTTACTCTGTTTGAAGAATTCGTGTGTTTTACAACACAGGGCAGAGATGGTCTGTGGGGGCAGAATGAGTTATGTATGGGGTTCCCTCTTTGATAAATCAAGGGGGAGTAAGGAATTGTAGAAAGTTTTTTGAAAAGAGAAAACATTCTAAAATGTAAAACTCCCCAAAAGTAGTCCAGAAATTTTTGATAAATAATAAGTTTCTTGCCTGTGGAAGCATATGAACTTAAGTTAGAAAACAATTAAGTTAGAAAACAATTTGTAGAAATTTTGAGTTGTTTCAAGTATCAAAAAATTTATGGAAGATAATTAAAGCTTAATGTTATTCATGAATTATTTATGTATATAATTCATAGTTGTTTAAATAAATATGGTTTATTTTTCTCCTGGTTTTAAGTTAGCTTTTAAAAAGTTGTTGGTATTTGTGTAGTGGTATCATTACTAGCGTTTATGTGACTTATTTGAGATTTTCCTCCTTCTTGGTTCCCCGTGGTTACCATATAGCTCTTGCAATTCCAATTCAGTTCAGTTCCCTCTCAGGGAACAATGAGGTAAAGGAGACACACCACCTTTTTCATTATTTTCACCAGGAGAAACAAAAGCTCTCTAAAAGCTTTTGACAGAGTCTCTGCAATGTCACTGGCTAAAACTTCCAAGTGAGTTGTCTGGTTTGGGGCAGACTTGTCCTCTAAAATAGAATTTGAATTCATATGTCAAGGAAGAAAGAGACAGGGAAAACAGTAACTATCTTCTACAAAGATTTTCAATCTTGAAATTTTATTAACTGTAAGTAATTTCTAATAGTCAGTTTTTTTTCTAGCCTGCTTCTAAACTTGCTTGTTTTTCTCTTTTCTAAAATAAAAAAATAAAGCATTTCTTTACCCATCTGCTTCACAAATTATCATCCTATCACTTTCTTGTTGAACTGTGAACTTTAAAAAATAACATATAAGCCACATTTCATTACTACTTACAAGTGCTGTGATTATAACACTTATTTATTTCTTACCATCTGTAATGTAGTATTTGTACTATACTGAAACATTTTTGTATTAAACATTACACTTTGAATTAGCAACTTCCTCAGCTCTCCAGTTTTCATATATTTGTTTGATACCATTTACCACGTCTCCTGAACTCTCTTCTTTTTCTATTATATGTATTATGATACAAATGTGTATATGTGTGAAATATCCTTGTATATTTCTATTTGATTATCCTCGTCACTTTTAATCATTGAATAAACATTTAATGTCTAATAAACTTTTATTTTTGACTAATGTGGTATAGAACATGAAGATGAGATGAAATAATCCCTATCCATTGAATAGTCTACTGGGGAGATAGAAATATTATCATTTAAAAACCTTAAGTTAATTTAGTCTGCTTGAGTAAGACAGGAAGCAGTGCATGGAGAAATTGGTATTTAAAGTGATATTTGAAACTAGGCTAGTGATTTCCCAGAAGTATTTTAGATAAGGCATTCCGGGAAGGAGAAGTGTCAAGAAGAAGTTAGGAGGGGCTGGAGTGATAGCACAGAGGGTAGGGCATTTGCCTTGCAGGTGGCCGACCTGGGTTCAATTCCCAGCATCCCATATGGTCCTCCAAGCAATGCCAGTAATTCCTGAGTGCAGAGCCAGGAGTAACCTCTGTGCATCTCCGGGTGTGACCCAAAAGAAAGCAAAAAAAAAAAAAGTTAGGAAAGGCAGTCCTGGATAATCTTTTAGCATATCAATTTCCTTCCCGCTCCCCAAAGATTTCCTCAACTAACACACTTTAGCTATGTTCTATGTATTTATCAGGAAGTTACCTAACCTACCATGATCTTGACAAAATTTCAGATGCCCATTTTTCTTTGACTACTTTTTATTGCTGCCCTGTACTAAGGCCCTCTGCTAGTGCTTTCTCACTCATTTTGGCTAAAATTGATCACACCATTTATGATTAGTTTCTGTCACACTGTTGACACAGTGGAACTTGCAAACAGTAATAGACTAAAGCTTCGTGGAGATAAATGTGCAGAAACCTACACCCAACTTCATAATCTGGTCATATATCATATATTTATGTATTTTTGCTCTTTGCTCTTGATCTTCTGTTATGGGGAAGTTCTTCATCCTGACTCTTGCACTGCCATAATTCTCTCTCTCTGTCTCTCTCTCTCTTTCTCTCTCTCCCACCCCCATGTCTCTCTCTTTCTCAGCTCTCTCTTTCTCTCTCTCTCTCTTTCTCTCTCTCTCTCTCTCTCTCTCTCTCTCTCTCTCTCACACACACACACACACACACACACACATACACACACACTCCGAGCATTACTCAGTATGCCCAACAATTCTCCTGGTGAAATTTGGTCATCCAGATCAGATACTTTAGTACAATGGTTGGCAATGCAATGCTCTTTGGTTCTTGAGTGCTGGCGGGACCAGGACCACAACCAGCATTGGTTGGGTGTTAGCCTGTGACATGGATTGAACTCTGGTTTTTGTTCAATCATCTCCCTGGCCCTTGTATAGCATTACTTTACTGAACATACACTAAATACCTGAAATTCTTTCTAGCTGCTAAATATGCATTTAGGAACAAAGTAAACAAAGGTAATATTTGTGTCTTTCTCTTCATTTTCTTCTTTGAAAGAAATTCTACGGTCAAGGCAGTAAGACACAGAGATGCACAGGTAAGTGTTTTTCTCCTCATTCCTTCTCAAACATATCTATTGAACATACAGTATGAGTTGCACATTATATTATAAGCTGAGAACATACCTATAAGTAAAGAATTAAAAATTTCTAACCTTATGGGATTGATAATCCAAACAAAATGGACAGTAACCTCTCAAATATAGATCATGAAGATAATAAGACAAAAACAATAGGCTCATTTATTATTTGTAGCTGGAAGCTTCTGTATTTAGGATTGTATTCTAGGACTGGAGCCATAGCAGAGTGGGTAGGGAATTTGCCTTGTACACGGCCTACTCGGCTGACCCGGGTTCAATTCCTCTACGTCTCTTGGAGAGCCAGGCAAGCTACCGAGAGTATCTCACCTGCACAGCAAAGCCTGGCAAGCTCCCCATGACGTATTCGATATGCCAGACACAGTAACAAGTCTCACAATGAAGACGTTACAGGGCCCTCTTGAGCAAATCAATGAACAACAGGATGACAGTACTGCGTGCTATTCTAGGACTGTGAGGTGGTAAATAAAAAATTCTATAGAACTGACACCTGGATGATGGAAAAGAGGAGGCAGAGGACTGGCAGGACAATGACCCAAACAACAGGGAAAACATAAGAAAGGAGATTCAGCTGAGCTCCAGATTGTTCACTTAATGATTCCCTTGGGGCATGAGCAGTCATGGAAAGAGTTTTACCCAAAGGCTTGATTCTATTCTCTCTTTATAATAGGAAAATCAGGTAGGAATACAAGTCCTGCACTCAGGGTCAGGGAGGGGTGGAAATGGAATTTAATTCCAAAAAATGAAATGCAAAAACCTTAATGGTATTGATAGTTATGGATCATAACTGCCCTAATGCCCTTAATACCCATAATACCCTTAATCACAATACTCTTAGTGCCATTCCCAAGTTTTCTTATACACTGTTACATACTTCACAAATATTTGCAAACATGAATCCTGTTCAATAGTGAAAATTAAATTGAGGGAGTCTCAGTCATATATCGCCTACCAAACATTTTTCCCTATATAAATATATACGTGTGTATATATACATATATATATATATATATATATATATAGTGATTAAGAGGAAGTGGTTAAGAGAACTTCTGGCTCTGGGCACATCTTTTCAACTCCACTGTTCTTCCTGCACTAACATATGCCTCAGAGACCTGGGCCCTACAAAAACAGAATGAGAATGATATTCGGGTATCCAAAAAAGGAATAGAAAGATCTATGCTTGGAGTATCACACGTCACTCAAGTGAGAGAAGGAATCAGGAGTTCCGACCTTAGTTGACAATCGAGAACCAGTGACGCTGTCTCCTTTGCCAAGGCAGCGAAAATCAGGTGAGCTGGGCCGTCAAAAGATCACGTGGCCACCCACCTACAAGATGGTCAGACTTCTTTGTCAAGACCCTGAATGACTGGTTTGAGGCTCTTCGGGTCCCTGGAGGGAGCTTACGCCATTGGGCTACGCTAGCACACTACAGGGATGAATGGAGTCATTACTGATGCCCGCTCAAGCAAATCGATGATCAACGGGATGACAAGTGACAAGTGATACAAGTGTTAAATATATAAAATAAAAGTTTTATTTACTTGGTTTTAGTTAATATCTCCTTTCATATAGCATTTATTTATTTAAACTTATTTCCTTTTGTCCTTTTCTGTTTGTTTTTTTAGGTCTGTTTGTTTTTTTAGGCCACAACAAGTGGTAATCAGGGCTTACTCCTGAATATGTGCTCAAAAATCACTTCTGCTGGTGTTAAGGGGACCACATACAATGCAGAATTTTGAACTGGGAGTGACCACATGTAAGATGAGCACCTTACACCTGCACTATCTCTCTGGCCTTGACTGATTTTTCAATGAAGACATGATTTAATTTTTTCACTTGATCACTTGACATCCTGTTACTCATAGATATGCTCGAGCGTGCAACAGTAACGTCTCCATCGTCCCTGTCACATGCTAGTGTAGCCCAGTGGCATCTGCTCGCTCCAGGAACACGAAAAGCCTCAACCCTCAAATTTAATTCTTTAATGACATTAAAATCAAAGATGACTAAGTGAATATAATAAAAATGTTTCGGCTCCTTGGAGGTAGAAATAATATTTCATATAGTTTCATATCACTTGTAGCAATAGGCCATAAACCAAAGCAAAATTGTAATTTTTCTTCTCTGTCTTTCGGTCTAAGGCATAAAATAATGTGAATTATATCTTTATAATTTCATAGATTTTTTGACATTTTTATCTGCAATTACAAACAATTAGGTTATAAAAATAACAGGCTTTGCAGATACTCTCGGTAGCTTGCTGGGCTCTCGAGAGGGGCGGAGGAATCGAACTTGGGTAGACCATGTTTGGCCGCGTGCAAGGTAAACGCCCTACCCGCTGTGCTATCGCTCCAGCCCTTCTAAAACTCGACAACTAAAATATATTCATAACCTAGCAGTTGTCCCATACACAATTTAATGAACTTTTTTATTTGTTCTTGGATCAGACCCAAGCAGTGCTCAGGGGTTATTCTTATCTGGTTTCTGGGATCACTCCTGCTTCTGGGGACCATTGCTGGAGATTGAACCTGGATTGGCTGCATCCCAAATAAGCACACTACCTGATGTACTATCACTCTGATTCCTTCATTCAAATTCCATTCATATCTGCACTGATTTTTTTCCCCAAGAAGTCAAACCACCAAGCTCCTATCAGTAAGAATAGCTCGACTGCAATGCAGTTCCCGCCCACCCTTTCCCCACTCAGTTCTCAAGTTCAGATTCTTCTCTACATTTCCCCGCTTTTAAAATTCTGCTTCACTTTGCCCCTCCCCCATCCTACCAACCATATTCCTAAGTGTAGTCAAGGGGGCTGATTGGCTATCTGTGGACAGGAGAAGACACTGACTTTCTAGCATCTAGAGATGAAATGAAGTTGTAAAGTTAGTGGAGAGAAATGACTTCATTTCATCAGCAGCCCAGGGGTCCAGCCATTAGCAAGATTGCAAGCATTGGCCTTTTCACCCTGCATATTTCCTGGTGAAACTGATGAAATGACCCGCCTCCCCCTCATAATACCTTAACGGGATCAACAAAAATGACTTAGGTATGATGATGAATGCTTAAAATATATGGACAAGTGGGTGTAGAAACTATAAGTATCACCATTGGGAACAAATTTCATTCTTTATTTTTGCTTCAGGAATTCCAGATGTTTTTTCTGTTGTTTTTTTTTTCCTAGAGGGAAATCATTTTACTATTATTAATATTTTATTTATGTTATATATATGACAAATAAGTTTTTTGGGGGGTATATACCCAGGGGAGATCAGGACTTATACCAGTTCTGCGCTCAGGGAATTATATGTTGTGTGAGCAGCAGAACCTGGTACATTGCTGGTGGCAAGTACCTTACCTTGTGTACTATCTCTCTGGCCCAAGGGAAGTAATTTTAAACTGCCCCTGGATATCTGCCCACAGAAAGGCAAACAGCTTTCTTTGACTACAAATGATCACCACCAACAACTCCTCCACCCTGTTTTTCAATTTTTGAACTCGGGGGTAAATTCTTGACTTATAAAATGAAGGTCTAGATAACTCTGGCAAGGAATCAAGCCCTGCAAACCAGTTCGTTTACTGGGCAATGAAGAGTGATTGCATAAACACTCTGTAAATATTTCAAGTATCCATGTTGTCAATCCTGGTAACGATTGCTGAGCAGTAAACAGAGCAGGGGTTTCTGGATAGTGCTTGGCGAGTGGAGTATGATTTGACTGGACAGGAATGAAAATGGAGTGGAAGGCAGCAGACCAGTTTAACCTACGTTGAACATAGCGAACGCTACTGCTTGTCCATTGTTTTGCCATCTCCACATCCATACTTAGTAAGCAACTTTTTTGAATTGAAATACACATTCTGAAGGAAGCATGATTGAGAAGAAATTTGTGATTATCTTTATAGAGAGTTTATTTTATAAGTAGAATACTGTGTCTATGGAAGTAACATTCATGATGTATATTTCAGGTGCCTACCGTTACAAATAAACATCTGCATATACTACATTAACTTCATTACTAAATGTCTAATTTTCTTTTTCCCTATGCACTATGTATTTTTGACTTTGGGAACTGACAAGGAATGTACTCAAAGAATCTGTTGCTGTCCCATGGCAGTTTCTCTTGCCTTAAAACACTCTGCTGCAAATGACCTCAATATGACACACAACCAAACCAAAATGCTAATCCTTTCCAGATTAGAAAGCTTCCTATTTTATTTTTTGAATAAAACCTTCCTGCATAAGGCCAGACCACTATTATTTGGCACAAAAACACATGAGAACTTCATTGACCATCTAAAGTGGTAATTTGAAAACATTTTTTCTCTACCTAGAATGCAGTTTCTTTCGGTTTTCTTCTTGGTTTTGAGGTCACACCTGGTGGTGCTCAGGGCTTACTCCTGGCTCTGTGCTCAAGAAACTTGCCTGGTGGAAATTGAGGGATCATATGTGGTGCTGGGGATTAAACCTGGGTCTTCCACATGCCAATTAAATACTCTACCCATTTTACTGGAGCGGTAGGGCATGTACCTTGCATGCAGCTGGCCCAGCTGACCCGGGTTCGATTCCTCCGGCCCTCTCGAAGAGCCCGGCACGCTACCGAGAGTTATCTCACCAGCACTGCAAAGCCTGGCAAGCTACCCATGACGTATTCAATATGCCAAACACAGTAACAACAATAGAGACACAATAAAGACACAATAGAGATGTTACTGGGCCTGCTCGAGCAAATCGATGAACAACAGGAAGACAGTGCTACAGTGCTACTGATTTTACTATCTTGTTAAGGTCAAAATATTTTCCCATTGCTTGGGACTACTCTGCTTAAAGTTGATGTTCGTTCTATGAATGTAAATAATTCCAGAAGAGCAACTGAAGAATGACTCTAAGGCACAGTGACATTCAATTCTGTCAATAAGATTACAGAAAGTTGAAAATGAAAGAAGTCTTTCCCCTTTCCCCTTCTCCTCCTCCTCCTCCTCCTCCTCCTCCTCCTCTTCTTCTTCGTCTTCTTCTTCTTCTCCTCCTCCTCCTCCTCCTCCTCCTCCTCCTCCTCCTCCTCTTCTTCTTCTTCTTCTTCTTCTTCTTCTTCTTCTTCTTCTTCTTCTTCTTCTTCTTCTTCTTCTTCTTCTTCTTCTTCTTCTTCCTCCTCCTCTTCTCATTCTCCTTTCTCTAATTGGCACTATATATTATTTCTTCCAGTGTTGGTAGAAGTACACAGGCTGGAGCGATAGCACAGCAGGTAGGGCGTTTGCTTTGCACAGCTGACCCGGGTTCGATTCCTGCACCTCTCTCAGAGAACTTGGAAAGCTACCGAGAGTATCTCACCCACATGGAAAAGCCTGGCAAGCTACCCGTGAGGCATCCGATATGCCAAAAACAGTAACAACAAGTCTCACAGTTTGTTGTAAGATGTTACTGATGCCTGCTTGAGGAAATCGATGAACAACGGGAGGACAGGACAGGACAGGACAGGACAGTTTTTATATAGAGAAATACAGTACTACTTTTTAAAAATCAATAAAAATACTAGGAAAAATTAATATTTTTAATTTTAAAATTATTTTATTGAGGTATCATGATTTACAATAGTATTAGTATTTATATTCTAGTTTTTTATTTTACTGCACTGTACTTTATTATGTAAAAATCCCTCCATCACTGTCAGTAAGTCAATTTTTATTGTTCCCCCTCCCCTCACTGGATTCCTCAGTTTCGTTGGCAATATTTCAGAGTTTCTTCTCATCGTCTGTTCTTTAACCTTGTTCTTTATACTCCATGTTTCTCCCAGTACTTGCTTTTAACAGTGTCTTTTAATATATAAGCCTTTCTCACTGATGTTATGTGATATCTGAGCGACCAAAGCACATATTTTTAATATTTATTTATATGAATTCAACACATACATAGTATGTGATTGCCACCTTGAAATCTCTAAAATGAAGAAAGGCCCAAAATACACGTGAGTGATCATATGGCATACCTCAGTGCCTAAGTTTTTTGTTCCCACCTTCATCTTGAATTATATACAATAAACTAGGTATTTAAAACTTTGTCCTAGTTTTCATTGTAGAGGTCCTTTACCCCTTTAGTTAGGCTGAACAAAAGCAACTGGTGTTGGCGTGGATATGGCAAGAAAGGGACCCCCCTTCACTGCTGGTGGGAATGCCGACTGGTTCAGCCCTTTTGGAAAACAGTATGAACGATTCTCAAAAAATTAGAAATTGAGCTTCCATTTGACCCAGAGAATATATCCCAGAGAGGCAAAAAAGTGCAGTCGAAATGACATCTGTACTTCTGTGTTCATTGCTACACTGTTCACAATAGCCAAAATCTGGAAAAAACCTGAGTGCCTGAGAACAGATGACAGGTTAAAGAAACTCTGGTACATCTACACAATGGAGTACTATGCAGCTGTTAGAAAAGATGAAGTCATGAAATTTATATACAAGTGGTACTACATGGAAAGTATCATGCTAAGTGAAATGAGCCAGAAAAGGAAGGGATAGACATAGAAAGATTGCATTCATCTGGGGAATATAAAATAACAAAATAGGAGACTAACACCCAAGAATAGCTAAAATAAGTACCAGGAGGTTCACTCCATGGCTTGGAGGCCAGCCACACATGCTAGGAGAAAAGGTAGCTCAGATAGACAAGGGAGCACCAAATAAAGGGTGTTGGGAGGATCCTCCCAGGATGAGAGATGCATGCTGAAAGTAGACTAGAGACCAAACATGATTGCCACTCAATGCTTCTTTTGCAAACCACAGCACCCAAAAGGAGAGAGAAAACAAAAGGGAATGCCCTGCCACAGGGATGGGGTGGGATAGGGGGGTGGGAGAGATACTGGGAGCATTGGAGGTGGAAAATGGGCACTGGTGGAGGGATGGGTATACAATCATTGTATAACTGAAAGCCAAGCAAAAAAATGTGATTCTACAACTGTACTGATGGTGTTTTACTAATAAAAATAAAAAATAAATAAATAAAAAGTAAAAAAAAATAAATAAATAAAAAATAAAGCTTTGTCCTACACAAATCCAAACACAAGGCCATGGGCAACCAGCTATTTTCCTGGTGGTTTAAAATGATACCATCTTTCCTTTCCCTCCCTCTCCTGTTTATCTCAAATGTTGCTGATCTTAGAAATACTGTGGAAAATGTCTTCCCAGCTAGGTGAAAGAAATTTTGCCTGGTGGAAGTGTTTGGATTGTATTCCCAGAAAATAGAAGGAGATGGTTACTTGCTAAAAATACTTGGATACAGGGAATGGAGATAGAAAAAATGTCTGATATTCTGCTACAGAAATGGCACAGACAGAAGGAATTGGGTCCCGATGTCAGGTAATTGTAGGCATCTTCTTTTTATTTCCATGTTTGTCCTCAAGACCAAACAAAACCTCAGTGCATTTGCTAATGTAGTTGGAGGTGAAGTTTCTCCCTGTACACCCTCTCGGGCTGGCAGAGTACATAGGACCTATGGATACAGCCCCAGGACAGTACATTTTGTGAGCTATGGGAAGGGACAAATTCTCCATCAGAGATTCAAAGAGCTCCTTTCTTTGGTTCTTGAAATACAGCCAGCCTTTAAGAGCCCCCCAATAAAAGGTAGATATCCCTGGGAAGGCTAACACCTTGAGCATTATCAAATGGTATCAGTTAACACCTTGAAGGAAACTTCGGACAGTTGCCAGAAGTTGATAGAGAAAGAAAGGGGAAATGAAAATAACACTGGGATAAGCATTTCCTACTTTATTCTTTGGTCCAAGATTCTCCTTGCCTAACTCTGTAGAACAAGTGGACTTCTGTCTTACTTCAATGGCCTTGGACAAGTCATTCAGCTAAGCCAGTTTCTAGTTTACCTGTTAATCGGGGGGAGTAATTATTCTTTATCACACGAAGGGTGTTGGAGAATTTATGGTCTATAAAACATGTGAGATTTTCAGTGTGAGGCAGTTCATAAGTACAAAGTGTTATTACTGCTTTTATTATGGGACTATAAAGTTCATCATAGTAGCATCATAATAGCAATACTTTGTGGAAGTACTTATCTCTAGTTCTGCTAGGTTGTGATAGAAATGCTACTAAATATTGATAAATACAGATTAAGTTCTGATATAAAGGAGATGTTGTTGACTTTTATTAACAGACACAGGTGTTTTACAGTACCTCTTATCACAGAGTAATATTCAAGCACAGAGTTAAACTATGCTCAAAGTCAGTCAGGGTAAAATTTTATTTTTAAACCCTGTGAACTAGCAGGAAGGCCTTCTTCTATTTCAGCATTATTATTTTTAAGGTAGAAATGTCTTTTTGTTTTGTTTTGTTTGTTGGGACCATAACCAGTGATGCTCAGGGATTACACCTGTCTCTGAACTCAGGCATCAATTCTGGTGGGTTCCATGGGCCACATAGGGTGTCAAGGATCAAACCTGGATCCACTATGTGTAAGGCAATTCTCTACCCACTGTACTGTTGCTCCAGCCCATCAGCATTATTTTTTGTACTTGTCTTAAATATTAGGGACACATGGAATCATGTCACTCTAGAACTGCTGTCTTTTTTCCATAGTCCGTGTCTTTTCCATTCATAGGAACAGAATAAGAATAGCTAAGAATGTTTCAGTAATCTATGATTACTGCCTAGAGCCTAACATATTTAATTCTCAAACTCCTCAGTCTAGAATTCAAGGCCTCTATCTTTTGTTAATTTATTTCTATTTTTATTTTCCCACAAACCAGTGCATCTAATAACATTGCCATGAATGACCTACCCCCTGTGTAAACTTTATGACTTCAGCAATGGTTTTACTCCCTGTACCATGACAAGCATCTGGTTCACAGTAGCTGTTCAATAAAGACATGTTGAAGGCATGAATAAATGATTTAAACCATGAAACACTTCATTCTCTCTCTTAATATGTGTTTATTGAGTCTTCAAAGTCAGGCTCAAAATTCAATTCCTCCAGGCAACTTTTAAATTCAATGTGATGAATCATTAAGCATACACCAAATGCTTAACACAATGACCTCCTTGACTGTTCATACTGCTATTGAAACTCCACACTTAAAATTCAAATTTAATTCTTCTGATTTTCTGCTTTATGGAATTAAGTGTTTATAGGTTACTGTATGTTATATATATACACATATGTAACATGTGTGTGTGTGTGTGTGTGTGTGTGTGTGTATGGGCGGCTTGGGTGTCACAACTGAGTCCTGAGCCCTGGCCTTATTCTTATCTAACTGTGATTCAGGAATAATTTATTGTAAAATTTAGTGATACACACATCAACACATCTTTGTGTAAAGTTATTATTTGGCTGTTTGGAGGATTAAATTAAATTCAGTCATTCCTCATCTTTCTTAGTTTTCATTATAGTGGAAAAATGATTGCTAAGTGGTTTCTGCAAATATTTGTACATGTAGGGTATCACTCTGATAGGGAAAGTTCTCACACGGCTAGGAGAACTTTACAAAATGCAGTTTGTGGTAAAGAGTGAAAACTTTTAAAAAAAAGTCTTAAATTATACCTTGCATAATTTTTTTAAAAAGCACGCTGTAGCTTGTATCAGTTATTTATTATTTTTTACTGCCCAGAAACATTTCTGTGTGGACACACTATATTTTGTTAATTCACTTACCTATTGATTGACATTTGGATTATTTTCCTGCTTTGGTTATTATAAATAGAATTACTGCAATCACTATGTACACAATTTTTTTCTTGAACATAAGGACAAGATATTACATAATTGCATTTTTATTTAATATCCAGAAGAGAAAAATCTCAAGAGACAGAACGCAGATTAGTGGTTGTCAACATTTGGGTAGAGTGACTAATTAATGGGATTCTGTTGAGGTGATGCAAAGGATTTGTATCTTGTAGTGTTGACAACGGCATACTGGTATGCAACGTAAAGATAGTTTTGAAATGATAATTTTTATGTTATAGGCATTTTATCATACATACAGCCAACCTAGGCAGTGCTAGATTAATTTAACTGGACAACTTATGGCTAACAACAATTGAACTATCTTGCAAATCTTTGTGACTAGTGTTTCTTCTCAACAGGTAATTTTCTGCAGGGAAATGATACTTAGGTGTAGAATGATAGGCTTGTCCTAGCTTGCCCAACTCTATCCTAGTTTTTGCATTGAAATCCATGTTTAGTGCAATCTATTTTTTTCTAGGAAAAATAGGATGGCTAGTATTTTGTTAGTGTTCTACAGAGAAACAGAATCAATTAAGACAGACACACAGATACCTAAATAAGAGATAGAAACTGATCTATTTACATTTAGGGGTTTATTTTAAGGTTTGGTGTCATATGATTATGAGTTTTGGAAAGTTTGCCCTAAGGCAGGTCAGCGGACTGGAAATTCAGATGAGAGTTGATATTGCAATCTTGATCCTAAATAAAACAAAACAACAACAACAACAAAACAGAACAGAGTGGCAGGTTGGAAACTTAGGCAAAATTTTTATAGGCTTTTGGCAGAATTCCTTCTTCAGGAAGCCTCAATCTCTTCTCTTAAGGTCTTTAACTGATTGGGTAAAGCCCACCCACGTTATACAGAGTAATCTGCTTTACTTACTGTTAACTGATTGAAAATGTTAGTCACATTCACACATATATTCATAATGTCTAATGTTTGATTAAACATGTAGGAACTATAGCTAAACAAGTTAAACAAAATTAAACATTGCAGTCACTTATTTTAAATGCCTATCAAAAAGTTTGATATCTACTATAATCTCGAGGATGCAGTAGAAATAAGTTCTTTTTTTTTAAAAAAAATCTATGAAAAGTATTGGTACTAATGACAGACTTTTCTGACAATGAGAAGTAAGGTAAAGGTAAAGGCCCTCCCGTTGATCGTCGATTTGCTTGAGCGGGCCCAGTAACGTCTCCATTGGAGACTTTGTTGTTACTGTGTTTGGCATATCGAATACTCTCGGTAGCTTGCCGGGCTCTCCGAGAGGGGCAGAGGAATCGAACTCGGGTCAGCCATGTTGGCCGCTTGTAAGGCGAATGCCCTACCACTGTGCTATAAAAATGCAACCATACAGAAAACTAAAAATCTGGAATTCATAAAAAACTACAGTAGTGGCTGGATATAGAATGTATAGGGAATAAGGCACTTTCTCTCAGGAGACTGACCCTAGTTTGAATCTCAACATCACATATGGTCCTGCAAGCTCTTAGAGAAGTGATTCCTGGGCAGTTCTGGGTGTGTCCTACCCCCATCCCTCAAAACAACAAAAGAAAAAAAGGCACACAATTCAAAACTGAAACTTCAGCAACAACATCAAAAACTATGGTGCTTATCAGAAGGAAGGGAGTGAGAGAAACGTGTATGTAGTTTATTTAGGGGTGGTACTAGAACTTTTGTTGTCTAGAGATGAGTTTCATACACATATAGAGTTAGATATCAGTACCCTTGAAATTATATAATGCAAGAGCTGCAAAAAACAGAAAGGAAATATAAATAATACTTTAGGGGATTAAAATAGTTGAATTGATAATGGGAGGAGTTCTGATGCATCTAAAGTTGTATACAGGGGCCAGAGATAGTATGGTGAATAGGGTGCTTATAAAATGTTGATTCAGGTTTGATCCTCAGAACTTCATTTGGTTCCCAGAGTCCCATCAGGAGTGATCCCTGGGCACAGAGCAAGTGTAAGTCTTGAATACTGCTGGGTGTGGCCTGTCACTGTCACTGTCCTCCCATTGTTCATCGATTTTTTCCAGGGGGCCCAGTAATGTCTCCATTGTGAGACTTTGTTGTTACTGTGTTTGGCATGTCAAATACGTCACGGGGAGCTTGCCAGGTATGGCCTAAATACAAAAAAAATCTGAAAGATGTTTAAAAAAGCATTGATTTTTCTAACGCCCTACATGAAACCACTGCTCAACATTCTTCTTCAAAAAGAGATACTTTAGTGATGGAACAAAGAGGTGTGAGAGAGGACACTAAGAATATGCTGACTGAATGGAGGTAAAAGGTTGAATTCAAATCTTGGCTTTTCTCTCAGTGGTTTATGAAACTTGGGAAAGTTATTTTATATCTCTGGGTCTCAATTTATTTACCTGTTAAACATGCCGTAATTGTTCTTAGAAGAGCAGTGGAAGACACACATAAACTGCCGGGTTTCTGGTTTAGTGTTTGATTCAGCTTTCAGTACTTACATGGTAGCTATAGAGAGCTCATCTCTTTAGAGATCTTAAGTCGATAGCAGTCACCAAACATGTCATTATTTTCATTTAAATTAATTAATTTGGGGGCCTCCCAAGCTGGTGCTTCAGGAGGCCCTTAGGGCTCTCCCTATGATTTTGGCCAACTAGTGTGAAGCTTCAGTGGTAGGATTTGAGGACGTAGTGGGGATCATCTGCCCATCCTGAGCCTACCAGGATCAGATCTAGTGGTACCCAGGGGTTTCCAGCCATATGATTTGGGGGGAATCCTGTGGTGCTGTGAATTGAACCAGAGTTGCCACATGCACGGCCTGTGCTGTAACAACTATACTTACACTCTGGCATCTCATTCTGCACTTTAATACACTCTGAACTGTTATAGTCAATTTATAAACATTATTTAATCATCATACTCACTCAGTTATGTCATGATTGTAAGCATTCCCATTTTACCAGCAAGGTAATCAGGAAGTTACCTGATATTTCAAGGTTAAAGAACTAGTAAATGTAGAACTAAAATATAAACCAAATTACTCAGTGTCTAGAACAATGTTCTCGATTCTTCTAGCACACTGGCTATTTGGGAAAAATAAGCCTAGATGAGGCTCACCCTGAATAATAATTGAGGCACTTATTTTCTAGCTGGATGCCCTTGGCCAAATTCTTTAAGTGTCTGGATCTTCGCTAACTAGGAGTCATCATAACTCTGGCCACTCATTTTTTGCAGATTCACTTCCGAGCTGGAATTTATTTGTGCCTTAAAACTTTGCAGTCATTTGTGGACACATGCAAGTGGAAAAAAATGTGAGATGTCCAATGTGTACATCCCAGCTGACTGAACAAGGAGACAATCTGCTCCTTTTGCTTTGCTCTCAGACCACAAACAGGTGTCCTTCTCACAGTCTGTTGGATGGCATCTCTTTGCCTGTTTTGTGCTTTTTGGTCGGCGCCCCCAAGCATAGTGTTAAATGCTGCCTAGTGTTCTGACACATAAAAAGGCTGTGATGTGCTTATGGAGAAAACATGTGAGTTATATAAACTCCAAGCTAGGCATGTGTTATTCCTGCATGGTGCTCATGCGTTTGGTGTTAATGAGTCAACAATATATATTACATAAGGTGTCCTTAAACAAAAACACATGAAACAAGGCTGTGTCTTGGTTAGCTGGATGAAAATATTGTGATTACAGACCCCTAGAATCCTAATACTGTATTTATCCGGGAACAATGGTTCAGAATCTGTCAATGCACTGGTGTCTTTGGAGACCACAAAACTATTATAAATAACTTGAATATAGCCTGTTTCTTATGAATATTAATAAAAATAATATACTGTGCTTGGCACAAAGCAGAAAATGATAAAGTTATATTTTTGTTCTCTCTATATACATATCACTTCTTTCAAATTTAAAGGTAATTTAGTATAAATATGACTATGCTGCTCATCTACACAATTTTATTTAAAATATGTGCTATTATTTACACATGAAAGAGAATTAAAAACATTTTTGGAACATTATAGTTAAAAGATATACCAAAATAGTTACAAAAGCTATACTATAAAAACTTTAGAATTAATGCTTTTGAATCTACTGTGAATCATATGTAAATTAATAGAATTATGTAATATAGTCAAGTAATTTCCAGTTCTATTGCTTTGTTTTATTTGGGGGCCATATGGCCACACAGAGCTGGCCATACTCCTGGCTCTGTACTCACAGAGCTCTCCTGGTAGGCCCCAGAGTGGCAGGGATTGAACCTCGGTCAGCTGCATGCAAAGGAAATACCCTACCACTCTTCTATTCCTCCAACCCTAAGTAATGGTCATTTCCAAAGACAAACTCATACTGCTTTAATTCTTTTAATCATAAGAATGAAATATTTCCCTAAAAAAATTAGAAACGTTTAAATATTCATGAATTGAACAGGATTCTTTATTTTAATTAAGGTATTTAAGGTCTTTTTGGGAGAACAACAAAAGAAGCACATCAAAAAAACCTGTAAGATCCCTTGTCCTTTGTAAGAATATTGAACTAATAAGCTGCTATTTTAAAACTTCCTTTATCTGTTTACAGGTTGGAGCAATAGCACAGCAGGAGGGCGTTGGCCTTGCGCAGCCAGCCAGGTGGAGCCGGGTTCGATTCCTCTGCCCCTCTCAGAGAGCCCGGCAAGCTACGGAGCCTGGCATGTACTCAATATGCCAAACACAGTAACAACAAGTCTCAAAATGAAGACTGGACCCGCTCGAGCAAATCGATGAACAAAGGGAGGACAGTGTTTGCTTGTTTGTTTTATCTGTTTACATTATGTGGCAATATGAGAATTTAAGTCTTGCCCAACTCTTTTCGAGGCTTTCATAACAGTTATTAATTTCTCCCAAAGAGAATAGTTTCTTTTTAGTCTTCTCGACCCATGTGCGATTCCTCCACCCCTCTTGGAGAACCCGGCAAGCTGTCGAGAGTATCTTGCCCGCACGGCAAAGCCTGACAAGCTCCCCGTGACTTATTCGATATGCCCAAAACAGTAACAACAAGTCTCACAATGTTACTGGGTCCGCTCGAGCAAATCAATGAACAATGGGAGGACAGTGTGACAGTGCTACAGTATTTAAAAGAATATGCATTATTCTCCAAAAGGCTACTTTTTAAATTTAAGATTTACAAAATTGACTTTTGTCTCACATTGTGTTTGTCTGTTAATCAAGCCCTTTTTATTTTATTTTATTTTTTATTATTTTTTTAAGTTCCTAATTAAAAATGTTGTTGTTATTGCCAGAAGTTGAAGGAAGTGGGGAGGAAGTATGGTTTTGTGGTGCCAGGAAAAATAATTCAGGGTCTCATGTATGCAAAGCATGTGCTTTGCCACTGAGCTACATCCCAGTTTTTAGTTTTAAATTTTTTGACATACAAAGCAATAATTTAATGAACAAGACCAGCCATGTAAATGAAGAGTTAGGATCATAAATATTAGCAAAAAAAAAAAAACTTCAAATAAAGATATGAGAGAAAAATTTGAAATACTTCTATAAGGCAAGACTGGCTAATAATAAATGATCAAAAAATAGAATAAAGCAAGGTATGATGTGCGGAGAAATCAGATTCTGAAAATCCTTATATGTTATTCTAAGGGATTTTAATTTGAATTGAAAATGCCACTTTTTAAAAATGAATGGCATCTTATTTATTTTTTTAATTGAAAAACATTCTATTCTTTTATTTAGTTTTTGAAATTTTTATTAGTGAAACACCATGAGGTACAGTTGTAGACATACAAATTTTTGTACTTGGGTTTCAGTTATAAAGTGATCGAGTACCCATCCCTCCACCAGTGCCCATTCTCCACCACCACTGATCCCAGTGTCCCTCCCACCCCTCATTCCCCATCCCACCTCACCCCTGTGGCAGGGCGTTCCCTTTTGTTTTCTCTCTCTTTTTGTGTGCTATGGTTTTCAAAAGAGGCATTGAGTAGCAATTGTGTTCGGTCTATAGTCTACTTTCAGCGTGCATCTCTCATCCTGGGAGGGTCCTCCCAACACCCTTTATTTGGTGCTCCCTTCTCTATTTGAGCTGCTTCCCCCCCACCCCCCCCAGCATGTGCGGCTGGCCTCCAAGCCATGGAGTGAACCTCCTGGTAGAAAGTGCCACTTTTGAGGTGAAATAGCTTTGTACTACATTGTGACCTTAACAGAACAATAAACTGCAGAAAATACGAACAAAAAAGAATAATCTGAAATCATCGGTTTATATAGAAATATAGGCAGATTTTGGAAGGATGGCAAGATTCAGATTACAATGTGGTATAGGTAGCTGTCATTTTACCATCTGACCCTCAGGCAGGACACACTGAGTCCCTAGAATAGATGAAACTCTGATTGGCTATGTGACATCTATTGGCCATGGAAAGTGAGAAGAGAGTTGGAGAAAAAATGAAAGCAAGTTAACATTTCAGGTAATATTTTAGCAGCTGGAGAGCCAGGAAGTGAGGGTAGTGGGAATGTTATAACAACATTTTTATTCAACATCTCTTTTTTTTTTCTTTTTTTGAGTCACACCTGGGGATACTCAGGAATTACTAGTTACTTCTGGCAGTGCTCAAGGGACCATATTGGATGCCGAGATTGAACTCAGGTCAACTACATACAAGGAAAATGTCCTAGCCACTGTACTACCATGACTCCAGCCCTATGATTAAGTATTTTGCTGATTCCTAAATTACACATGCACAGGTAGCCTGATGAAGGAACCAGAACTGAGCTGAAACCGGAGTTGCTTCCTGAAAGAGACTTTGCAGCATGAGTCCAGTGGAATTAAAACCTAAAAATAAACAAAAAGACACATTTTTTTCTAGAAGAACAAAAGAATATAGAAATTCAGAATAAAATATATCAACTCTTTGCAATGCATCACAAAATTGTTTAACAAAACAAGAATTAGGATAATGTGATGCATTTTTTTTTTCAGGGGAAGGGAACTTACCTAGTAGTTCTCAGGGCTTATTCCTGGCTCTGTGCTCACAGATCACTCCAGGTGGTACTCAGGGGAGCATAGATGGTCCCAGGGGTTTAATAAGTAAGGCAAGTGCTTTAACTTCTGTATTATATCTTTGGCTTCCATCACGATCACGATCACGATCATCCTGATGTTCGTCGATTTCCTCGAGCAGGCACCAGTAACGTCTCCTTCTTCCTAGCCCTGAGATTTTAAAAGAGCCATTTCAATGCTCTTTCAGGATTAGGAGAATGAGCCCCATCATTGCTACTGGTATTTGGCATATTGAGTATGGCTACGGGAAGTTTGCCAAACTCTGCCAACTTTCTGAGGACCTCCGGAGGTGGACTCGGCAGAGTCTCCTGCCCCCACGCCTGGCTGTACTCACCGGGGCCCCTTGGAGGGGGGAGGGTTGAGTTTCTCTCCACCCTCCTGCCCCAAGCAGAGTCCCAGCAGCTGAGGACCTCCGGAGCCAGCCACGGCCATGCTGGGACCACTCTCCACATGTCTGGACGGGCCTCATGCATGAAAGAACTGGCAGAGGAACCCAGGCCTGCAGGTCCCGGGGCTGAGGTCTCCAAGCCTACTCGGATTGGGACTGGGCCTTCTCCACCCAGACCACCCTCATCTTCCAGTAGGTAGGCGTCACACCCACCAGCTGCCGCCAGTACCAGGTTGGTCCCATCAACGGCCAAGATGCAGATACTGTAACACCCAGCTCCCGGAGGAGAACAGTGCAGTCTCCTGCCCCCGCGCCTGGCTGTCCTCACTGGGGTCCCTTGGAGGGGGGAGGGCTGAGTTTCGCTCTCCCCCCGACCCGAGCAGAGCCCAGCAGCTGGCCTCCATATGATATATTTTTTAAAAAAATTAATAGAACCAGCATTAATTGGGCTGGAGCGATAGCACAGCGGGTAGGGCGTTCGCCTTACACGCGGCCAACATGGCCGACCCGAGTTCGATTTCTCCGCCCCTCTCGGAGAGCCCGGCAAGCTACCGAGAGTATTCGATATGCCAGACACAGTAACAACAAAGTCTCCAATGGAGACGTTACTGGGCCCGCTCGAGCAAATCGACGATCAACGGGAGGGCCTTTACCTTTACCTTTAGCATTAATTAGAGCTTTGTGTTAAACTAAAAAAAACGATATCATAAGTATATTATTGTCACATTCATATTGCAATGGGAAATATACTGATAATAAATTAATATGCGTGCCATCTTGACTAGGAAATAAGATCTGTGCCACAATCTAGACCATATATTGCTGTGAGTGACCTCAGGTCTCTGAGTACAGCTAGGAGGAGGGAGTCAGTCATGAATTTTTTTTTTCTTTTTGGGTCACACCCAGAAAGGCACGGGGTTTACTCCTTTCTCTGCACTCAGAAATTACACCTGGCGGTGCTTGGGTGGACCATATGGGATACTGGGAATCGAGCCCGGGTCGGCCACATGCAAGGCAAATGCCCTATCTGCTGTGCTATCTCTCCAGCCCCTCATGAATTTTTTTTATTACAACATAAAATTTTGGAACTGCAAAATAAAATATCTGAAAATTTTGTTTGCACTTAGCAGAATGGTGGTATAACAGTAAACTTGGTAGCAGAGACTCACCTTCCTTAGAGTCTTCTCCCAGAATTCTGTGATTTTTTTTGTTTGCTTGTTTGTTTCTTTGTTTTCTGTTGTTGTTATCTTGCTACTACTTCTGAGTGGAGTTTTATTCATGGAAGTGTATTTCTTGGGGACCAGTTTATGCATGATATAGTGATAATATATTGTCTAGCTGATGTTTATCTGTAAAACTCTATTTCTCTTTCAAAGATGAATACTAAGCGGCTGGAGTGTTCTAGGTTGAAGGTCTTTCTCATTCAGCACTTTGTACATATCCGGCTACTCCCTTCTGGCTTGGAGAGTTTCCCTTATGCTAATACAGGAAGCAGTTATGGAAGATGAACTTTCACCTGAAAAATTTACTGGGTAAAATTTCTAGGGGGGATTTCATAGGCAGGCTTATAATAGGACCCTATTAATGATTTTTGGGAAATAATAGCACTAAGAATAAATTGCCTAGTATTGAAGTAGCTCTAAGGCATGAGGGACATATCTCTTTGCGATGCAATTAAGCTCTTTGGAAATGGAGAAACTGAGACACCACCCACATGGAGAAACTGAAGTACCACCCAGAGAAGGGTGGACCCCTCATAGAGAATGAATAGTTACAGGAGACCAGAGAGTCATGAAGAGAATATGAAAGGACATTAAGAGTCCAGGCTTTATCTCTGTCACAACACCCAGCTTAACTTTTATGTATACAGAGAACACCAGGCCAAGACTATTTGGAGAAATTGTGTATAAACTCCCTCAAATCATTTAGTTTTTTCTGTTCTGGAGGGGTCCAGCTCTTCCTTGAACACATATCTCTTTCTTTTTCTCTCCCCTCACATTGTTTTTCTAAATAATTTGCTTTAAATAAAACTGCATTCCCAAAAGAGAAAATGCTAATAATTTTATGGAGGTTCCCTGATCCATGAGTATTTGGTTTTCTTTTGATACGTTTAGGATTTGCTCTTTGATTTATGCCATTTTTAACCACCCTGTAATATAGCGTATGTGTTTATTGTATTTGGGTTTATTGTATTTGGAACATTTTGAGCTTCTTAGGCCTTAGTGCGTATGTCCAATCTCAGTTTGAGGGTACTTCTCAGGTATTTCTCCAAATAAGAATTCTGCCCCTTTCTACTCATTCTTGAATCCTCCCTCTTAGGATAGAGATGTAAAATGGATAAAGAGGTAAAATGTCTTCCACAAGAACTGCAACTAGCTTAGGTCATGGGAGGTGATCACTCTGCCGGCTGCAGTGATCCAGACTCCTGTTTACACATTATGGTTTATTGCTGCCCAGTTCAGTACTGCAGGTAGAGGATGGTAAGATTTGGGAGTTAGGTGTTCAACAACCCCTACCTCCACTCCCCAACTTGAACTTCTGCACCTTAAACATCTCTTCCTGATTGACGCTTACTACTGACACTCATGGCGGACATTCTTTCTTGGTAGGCATCTCTTCCTATCTCCAATCCATCTGGATATTAGGTGCTATTGTTTTGTTCCATTCTGCAGAAGCCTTATTCATTAGGTCATTTTCTGTGTATGTTCATGCAACATTTGGGGTGAATCTGTTGCAATTGTGAGAGGAGAGGAACACAACATCTTCCTGTTTGGCCATCTTGACCCTGTACCTAAATTAGTTCTAGTTTGCGGATGACTAATTGGTTCTGTATACTAGGAAACTCAACCATGGTGGGGACATGTGGCAAACTCCTGCTCATGCCTTGAGGGACTCCAGATTTTGTTTTCTTTGTAAAGCCTTCATAGCCAAAAGAGAACTTTTCTTGTTTTCTCTGGTAGAACTTCTCCCATTCCCTGGTGCTTCACTGTTTGTACCTGGCATTTTCTTCTCTATCTTCGCCACTGAGTCATGAACAGTGAATGTTCAATAAAAGCTTGTTGAATGAATGAAAAAGTGAAAGAAATCCCCCTGCCCATTTCCAATTCTCTCTCACCCTCATTACCTCTATGTGTCTATGTGGTGGTGGTGGTGGTGGTGGTGGTGGTGGTGGTGGTGTGTGTGTGTGTGTGTGTGTATGTGTGTGTGTGTGTGTGTGTGTGTGTGTGTCTGTGGTGCATTAATTTTTTGAAAAAAAATCCAAGTCACATAATTAGTGTCAGAGCAGCATTAGAATAGAAAGTTCCATTATTTTTTTTCCCTGATTCACTCTTTTTTGTACTTTCTCCTTGTTCCTTAGCCACTAACATTTAATTCTCTCAAGAACAACTTCTGATCCACGTAAAGAGTTGAATCTACGTTCTAAAGAACAAATTTGGGGTCATTCTCAAATGTGTTTTTCTTCGTCCAACACTTACCTTGTTTGGCGTAATGAAGGATATCTTCGTCAATTGTAAAACAAACTGTTAGCTCTAATGCAGCTTGTGTTAACATTAAGTATCTTACTGATGAATTTAAGATATGTAACATTGAACCCTTCTTGACCTCGGGCCTTGGAGAGCTGGGAGTATGTTGACAAGACATATCAGTCAGCACTAGTTTGAGGACAACTTATTTCTTGTTATTTGTAGTTCTTAGAATGTCTTATGGCCTTTATATTACAAAATTATTGTCTGTCATGTAGAATTTCTTTACTGAAAAATCCTCATTTTATTCAATTATCTATTCTTTTTTTTTATTCTATGTTTCCAATTGTTCCCATATCTTGTCGATTCTTGTGGTAAAATTAGATCCCTTTAAAATATTAAATGTTGCATTAAATATTTTATTTTCAAGTAGCAATGTTTAATATTAATATAAACTTAATATTGACAGGATTTAAATTCACAATTATGTGTCCTCAGAACTATGTTAATGCGAACTTATGAGTTTTTCCAGTGAATTAAATTCATGAATCTCATCTATCTACTTTGCATAAAGCTAATGTATCATATTCCTGGAACACAAATTGATTCTTTCTTCTGATAAAAAAAAACACATTGAATGATTCTTTACTATCCATCTGATTAGGGATAAAAGGTTTGGGTAACTTAGTATGTATATATTAGGAGAAACTTTCATTGCTGGTGCTGTGATATATCTATAAAATTTATGCTCTATGCCACTGTTGCCCATTTATTTATTCTTAGGACTCCATGGGACTTGTGACACTAAAGGAAGTATATGTACTTAATTTTTTATTGGACAAATAAATTATGAAACTTATTTTAAATTCTATTTGATTTGAGTGACTTCTAAATGAAATATATAGTTGTATGACACTTATTTTTATGCTTATGGAGACACCTACGAAGGCACTTTGAATCTACAGGGGACAAAATATATTAATTTAGTTCTAAGATAAGAATTTAGTTCTAAGATAAGAATTTAGTTCTTTTCAATCTATACAGTTTCAGGTGTACTGACTTTTTGCTTTCTATCTTACAACGTGGAGAGATTGCAGAAGTCCATGTGTGTTGGGTGTGTCTAAGATCATGAACCTATCTAGTTTCTGTTTTATTCAGATTTCAATTTGACTTAAAGAAGAGGAATGAAGGGATTTGGAGAGATAGTAGCATACATAAGGTACTTGCCTTGCATGCAGATAGCCTAGGTTTGATCCCCAGACTTATGTGGTCTCCAGAGCACTACGAGGAGTGATTCCTTAGTGCAGAGTCAGGACCAAGCCCTGCACACTATCAGGTATGGCCCAGACACACAAGAAAAGAGAAACATAAAACCCCAATAGAATGAGTGAAGAAATGATGCATTTTATTAGTTGGCTTTTCCCTATTTCTTCTAGATCTAGTCCTGGTAAATTTTCAATTCCTTCTACCACTATTTAATAGGCCAAAATGATCAGTTGAAAAACTCTCCAATGATATTATTATAAATTAACTCAATATTTCCTACTGTTTTTTTTTCCTACCATCTATATCACTAGTACATGACTATTCTCTGTGCTTGAGCTATCTAGTTCTGCTTTGTTTCTAAGCCAACTTTTACTACGAGAAGACAGAATATCTGATGCATCTATCACTACGAAAAGTATAAGTTCACATTGTTCGGCAGCAGAGATGAGCCTTACCTATTTGATTCCATGGGGAGAGTCCTTCAGCGTTTTCTAGCTGACCACTTCACCCATTAAACCTTTACAAATCTTTTCTTGGATTGTGACAAACGCTGGGCTCAGCTGTGACTTTTTAATCACCTCTCCGGAGATTGCCATGCTGGTATTTACCACTTTTTTTCTGGCCATTTCTCTCCCTGAACTTCCTTCCTTCTTCCTGTCATCCTTGCACATTCGTGATCTTGCCCAACATCTGCCCTTGGCCCAGGGGGCAATTTCCAGCTCTGGGTATTGTCTATTTCTTTTTTTAACAGTGTCTCCCTTATGACAATAAATACATATTTTTATTTCATTAGCAACACCTGGCTATGTTTAAAAAGAACCACCCACAAATATTTAATATTTTAACACAGGAAAAAGCTTCTCCTTTCTGATCTGTCTCGATTCGGCTTCCTGTCTCACACAGGACTTGCTATAAGCACAGGTGAAGCTTAATATAATCCTGCCTGACTAATTGTGCTTTTCACACTTTGAA
This sequence comes from Sorex fumeus, assembly GCF_029834395.1. Classification (NCBI taxonomy): domain Eukaryota; kingdom Metazoa; phylum Chordata; class Mammalia; order Eulipotyphla; family Soricidae; genus Sorex; species Sorex fumeus. The sequence continues at coordinate 7,918,821 of NW_026606070.1, forward strand.
CTTGTGATAAAGTTCTACTTACAGTTGTAATTGTTATCTCTCACCCTTTTCCTCAGGGACTTACCAGGCCTTGTTCCATATAAAGCATCCGGAACTTGACTTAAAGGAGGGGGAAAGTATGATGACTCTCTTCTCTCACCTCTCTCCTTCTCTACACAATCCCTCAGATTGTCACAGAGAAACATGATTCAAGATTATCCAACTCCCTTCCCATTGGTGGTGGAAAATGTGCACTGGTGGAGGGATGGGTGTCAATTGTCCCTTTTCAGTAAACTCTCTCCTGCTCTATAGTATACTCTTAACTTCATTACTGCACTTTAAGTTGATCATACAGTGAAGGAACCAAATCTATGCAAACGTACTGATGACTTTTTTTTGAGTCAGTGAAATAAAAATTAAATGCATCTGTCTCATGATCTGGGGAGAAGGAAGCTGGAATAGAGAAGGGATCATTAATGTGTGGTGATGGTTAGAGGGACCATTCGGGATGTGTGCTGAAAGTAGATAAAGGACCAAACGTGATTGCCTCTCAATATCTATATTGCAAACCACAATGCCCAAAAATAGAGAGAGTGATTATGGGTAGAGTTGTCTGACATAGAGGCAGGGGGAGGGTTGGAAAATGGGGGTGGGGGAATACTGGGAACATTGGTGGTGGAAAATGTGCACTGGTGGAGGGATGGGTGTTCGATCATTGTATGACTGGAACTCAAACATGAAAGTTTGGAAACTGTTTCTCACGGTGATTCAATTTTAAAAAAAGAAAAAAAAAGTGGAATGATATTGTAACCCTATCACCCAAATTACAATTTTTTAAATAAATTTTTTTTAAAAAAAGAAAAAAAATTTAAAAGTATCTAGCACTTGTGAATTTCAAAACGTTCAAAACACATACTAACCCTTGGACACAAAAAATTATTATTACCATCACTATGTCCATTTTCCTAAGTAAACTGATGTCTTAAAAATTAAATTTCCACTCTACTAAAAAACAAAAGCAAAAAAACCCTATATATAAGCGTGTATTACTTTTAATTTTCTAGTCTCTGCTAGTACAGAATCAAACTCATTCATTTTTTTGTTCATTGATCTTACAATTCTTGAATTTATTTTTTGTTGGTTTGGGGGCTTCACCCTGTGATTCTCAGAGCTTACTCTTGGCTCTGTGCCCAGGTATCATTCCTGGCAGGGATTTAGGGAACCATATGGGATGATGGGGATTGGATAAGGCTGGGCATGTGCGAGGCAACTGACCTACTTGCCGGACTAAATAAATCTCTGACTCCAATTCTTGAATTACTACCACAAGTGAGACTTACTATTAATTGAATGAATATATGTTAGATGGTGTGATTTAAAGTTGTCGAACATGTTTTAATGCTAGTTCTTTTCTCACTTTTAGTACTTAGTACTTCAGTGCAACACAATCAGTTATTGTATATTCTACTACCTATCTCTTCCCATAGCAGATCCATGAAAACTTGTTTTGTGCACTCATAAATTAGGACACTTACTTGTTTATTGTAACAGGTTATAAGAATTGGGGGCTGGAGCAATAGCACAGCGGGTAGGGCGTTTGCCTTGCATGCGGCCGACCCAGGTTCCATTCCCAGCATCCCATATGGTCCCCTGAGCACCGCCAGGAGTAATTCCTGAGTGCAGAGCCAGGAGTAAGCCCTGTGCATAGCCAGGTGTGACCCAAAAAAGGCAAAAAAAACCCCAACAATTAATGGATTGGGGATGGAGCTAAACCAGCATTTAGGGTGATTGTTTTGCTCATGACCAATCAGTATGATCCCCAGTACCACATATGGTTCCATGAGCACAGTCAGGCCCCTGAACTCAGATGAGGTGTAAGCCCTGAGCATTCCCAGATGGATCCCTCAGACCAACCAACGAATTAAGCAAAAACAATTAATTGATTCTCATTTGTTAAACTCAGATTCTCACACTGGCATTCTTTTTCATATTATTCTGCATATTTAGGTTATTTTTTCAGGAAAAAAAAGAGGTCATATATAAATATTTTCTAATATCAAGTTTAAAATATGCTATATAAATTTCATTCTTCAATTTATCATCAGACATTAAAAATAAGGTATTTAATTTATAAAAGATAGATAAATGCTTAATAATAATCCAAAAGAAAGACTAGAAAACAAACTACTATTGTTGAAAACTACTTGGAATAATTTAGTTCTGGTATAATGGGAATTTCTGTTGATTCGAAATGTGTGAAGAAAAACAATGAAATATTGTCATCCTGAAAGTATTTTTCTTTATAAAGCATTAAAATAATAAAATATGACACTAAGAAATTTACAAGAATATGTTTTCATAAATGTTCTTATTGTCACTGTCACTGTCCTCCCATTGTTCATCGATTTGCTCAAGCGGGCCCAGTAATGTCTCCATTGTGACACTTGTTACAGTGTTTGGCATACCGAACACGTCACGGGTAGCTTGCCAGGCTTTGCCCTGCTGGCGAGATACTCTCAGTAGCTTGCCGGGCTCTCCGAGAGGGGCGGAGAAATTGAACTCGGGTTGGCCATGTTGGTTGCTTGCCAGGCAAATGCTCTACCCGCTGTGCTATCGCTCCAGCCCAAATGATCTTATTATACACAATATAGTCATTATAAATTATAAGCTAAAAGCAAAAGAGAAGGCATGTAAGTCTTCTAGGAATGAGTTAAATATACAAATAAATCCATAGGTCTTGAACAAATTGTATACCTTTTTAATTTGAAACCATTTTTTTAGACAAACCAGCAATATATTTGTATTGGCATTATGCAATGCACTATTAAATTGGTTAATAGTTAACATTATTAACTTCACTAGCACAGCGGTAGGGCGTTCACCTTACAAGCGGCCAACATGGCTGACCCGAGTTCGATTCCTCCGCCCCTCTTGGAGAGCCCGGCAAGCTACCGAGAGTATTTGATATGCCAAACACAGTAACAACAAAGTCTCCAATGGAGACGTTACTGGGCCCGCTCGAGCAAATCGACGATCAACGGGAGGGCTGGACCTTAACCTGCATTAACTTCACACAACATTATTCAGGATAGTGCTAAAAACTACTCTATACGAATTGTATTTTTGTGACTTTTTAATCAATTCTTTTATTTTTAAAATTTTATTTCATTAATGAACTGTGATTTATAAAGATGTTTATAGTTGTGTTTTAGACATACAACGTTCCAGAATTGATCCTACCACCAGTGTCAACCTCCTTTCACCAATGTTCCCAGGTTCCCTCTCCAACCTTAATAGGAACTTTTTAAAGTTTGTTTGTTAAAATCTGGGTTTCATGATTTCAGTGCAGTTGAATCTGTGGTTTGGATACTTAGCTCTATGGTTCCTTAAAACCATCAGTATACCCCCTCCCTGGACTCGATCCTTGGACTCTATCCCTGTTGCTTATCATCTATCTCTTTCTCACCCTCTTCTGACACTCAAGTTCTTCCCTTCCCCTTCCTATAATTTGGGGCCAAGAGTGATGTAGGCTTCTTCCCTTCAAATCATTGCATTTCCTCATCCAGTTATTCTAAATACCACCTGTAAGTGATATCATCAGTTTTTATCCTTCTTCTTCTGTAATGCTGGGGAAGCATTACATTTTCTAAAAAAAAACTTTATTTCTTAGTTGGGACTGGATAGTATAGGGGTAGGACCAGGGTACTTGCCAGTTTGATCCTCTGTATCTCATAGGGTCTCCTCAATCTGCCAGCAATGATCCCTGAATGCAGAGCCAGGAATAAGCCCTAAGCACATTTGGCTGTGACTCCAAACAAAACAAAACTATATATAAACAACAAAACAAAATGAAATAAACACCCTTCAAAACAAATAAACAAACAAAAAAATGGAACAAGTACTATTATCTTTCATTTTGCAGATCCAAACCTATGTAGGTCCAAATTATATTCTCTAGTCCATATAGCAGATAAGACAGACATAAGGACAACTTTATGAATATCACATAATCTGGTTTCAAAGACATAAACTCTTTGTGTGTGTGTGTGTGTGTTGTGTATGGGGCACATCTGGTGATGCTCAGGGGTTACTCCTGGCTTGTGCCGAGGACTCACTCCTGGCAGTACTGGAGGACTACATAGGATGTCGGGCTGTGTGCAAGGCAAGTGCCCTACCTTCTGCACTATCACTTTGACCTCAGAGACATAAACTCTTAAAGCAAACTCTCTCAAGCACTAGTGCTACCCAGTCAAATATGGTTGGAAAGTTTACACTCACAAAGTCCACACAGAAGAAATACAAACTTATTTGGGCCGTGTTTCTAAAGAAAGTAATAAAACACATAGACAAGTAGTGATGTGTTCTTTATGGCACACAGAAGCGCTCAATCATTCTCTGAGGAAATGAGTGTAAAGCTTGAGTTCAGATTTGCGCAGCAAAACATTGGAAGATGGTTATCATACACTTGCTAACTCTAGACCTTTCCTTAAGACATGGAGTTGGTTTATCTCCTCTAGAAATAAGCACTGCTGGATATTCCTTTCCTCATGCTGTCAGCATCTACCCAGTGGGTCATGACTGATTTATTACTTTGTTGATCTGGTTGTGATATTTAATTTCATATATGAATTGATAAGTATTTGACTTCCCTAGTTGAACCTAAAGTCATAGGAGCCTTTGCATTACTTAGAATTAACTCTAGAATTGTTGAAATATTATACTTGCCTGTTCAATTGTGTTTGTTTGTTTGGGTTTGGGTTTTGCGGTCAGATACCCAGACATGCTCAGGACTTATTCCTGGCTCTGTGCTAGGAGTAGTTCTGGCATGCTCAGGAGACCATATGTGGTGCTGGGGATTAAGCCCAAATTGACTGTGTGCAAAGCAAATGCCCTTCCTGTTGTAGTAATGCTCTGGCCCCTGCCTGATAATTTTTTAAAAGTGAAATATGGTTGAGTGGTTACTCAACCAAACAACCAAACAAAATCAAAGCAATGGTAATGGGAGGAGATCAAGGAGAGAAATTCATATTCCCTTTATTTGTTTATAAAAATAAGAGAAACACTTCAAGAAAGAACGCTGACTAGTACCAAACTCCATCACAGCTTCCTAAATCACTCGGACAATTAAAATAACCCTGTCTCTCTATCTGAAGGAGAGCAAAGCAGCAGTACTCATGAGCACAAAGTGAAAATTTCGGTCTGTTATGCAAGATCAGTTTTCATACACTAGAGAAGAAACAGCAGAGACAGAAATTGTGTCTGGCCTGTTGTCATTCTTGCGAACTATCACTGATGTCATTAATCTTGAAAGAAATCTTTAAAAAAAACTTAAAAAGCATAAGTTAGTTCAGTTTACTTGGAAGACATTTTTCAGCATCAACAGTGCTATCATAAGGGTAGTATTAGGAAGAAGTCTACATTAACTCATGTTCTGGTGATTGTAAATAATTTATTAGTGAAAACATCCCAGCCTATTTCAAGGAGGCGAGATAAGAGGAGAGAAGTGATGTATTCACATCATTCTTCTCTATCTAGTTGTTTTATATTCCAGTGACAATTGGTGTCTAGAATTTACATTAACAATCCTTAAGATAATCACTGCATGGAGGCAGGTGCTAAACTTATGGGGAAAAGAGATATTATGAATTGCATTTTTGTGAAATCATTCTATATATGTGAGAAAAATAATATAGTGTATCTTTAATCATTGCATTCACAATGTTATAAAAAAGTCATAGAAATATTTTGTCACCATCAGAGTCAATATATTCAAAATAAGGATATGGCATAGTTTTAGAAACAATGTAGCGGAATATATTAAAGCCTACCTTGGTGTTTAACTATCTGTTTTCAAATTTGAATTCTGCTACTTGTGATGTGTGATACTTGTAATTTCACTTAAGATCATTGCACCTAGATTTCTGCATCTGTGAATGAGGACAATTCCTAGAACCTCCTGCATAGGGCATCTGAGAGATTAAGGTATTTTAAGGTAAGATTAAGGTAATATTAAGAAAATGTAGAGATCCATTTCTTAGAACAATGTGTTAAATGACAGATTATTTGTAAAGCTGTGTTCTAATAGATAAATAATTTTTAAATGGGCATTTGATGAAGGCAAACAAGATAGTGTCCTACTTTAACTAGGTATTTAAGAAGTTTCAGATAATTCAGAAGCTAAAAACAAAAGTCATATCCTAGTCATTATTATTACAATGTGAATGATGAAAATGGTCAACAGAACACTGGAATCAATCCAGGAACAAGAATTTATCAGGGCACTGCAGGAGCAATAATACAGCAGGCAGGGCACTTGCTTTGCACACATCTGTCATGGGTTCGAGTCCAGCATCCCAAAAAGTGAATGCAGAACCAGGAGTACCACCTGAACACCACTGAGTGTAGCTCAAATAGCAAGAAAAATAAAGAATTTATCAGTCCAAAATGAAATTTGGTCAGCAGAGTGAGAACTGTGTAATCTGGTGCCCTTGCAGATATAGGTCAAGTGTGGAGACAGACAGAATGACATCATCTCAAGTTAGTTTAAAGCTATGTTCTCTCATTCCATGCTTTTTTCCATGCTGGGAAAAAAATCCCCAGTTGAACATTTCTTTTCTCATGTGCCAACCAATGTGAGCATTGTCATATTCTTGCATCTATATTTCTTTACATATTTCTTCCTATTGCCACAATATGTGTTGTTATAATTTTCCCTATAATTGCATTTTGGGTCATACCAGAGTTTTATTTTACTTAGCAAGTGTTCTAAAAGGCCTTTTATGTGAATGTGTAAAAAAAAACAAACTTTAGAAACTCTCTCTCTCACTCTTACACACACACACACACACACACACACACACACACACACAAATCTGGAAGATCCAGTCTGAGGTAGAGAAGTCCCAGTGATTCTGAAGCGAGTAGTTTTTGGACCACATATTTGTTCTGGACCATCAGAAAAATTAGTTTTGCAAATAGACCAGGTTCTGGAACCAAACCTCTGCCCATAAAATCTGTATGATTTGTGGCAAGATACTCAGCATTTATGAACTCCGTTTTTTTTTTTTAATGAAATAGAACTGATGGTTCTCTAGGGGAAATGTGCTAAATATGGATTTCAGGGAATGTGCTAACACAGTTTTGCATGGAAGTTATTGTTATTTCATCACTGGGAGGCAGCTCTTGGCAACTATTCATTTAAAAGAAGTGAAGCACTTATGACAATGCTTCTAACATAAATACCCAGAACAAGATGACAGAGGATAGGATCCATCAAGGCTGCTGGTGTCTTCAGAGAGATACTTCATTTGTTAGTACACTTACTTCAAGCACTAGATCCTCACTCAAAAAATGCCAAGTTCCTTTTCTCATACATGGATAAGTGGCCTCAACCCCCGCTCCCCCATTTTAACCAGTAGGTCCTTGTGTAAAAATTTCTAACGTGACTAAATGCTGGTATATCACAGTGTTTGCTTATTTTTTGTGTTTAGAGTGAACAATTCAAAATGTTAAAGCACTTTGTTCATACTTGACGAACTCTGAATGTTATCTGTGCAGCTAGAGGAGTAAAACATAACCTGGTGATGCTTTTCATTCTGTCATAGACATTTTTGTCTGGAAAAGACCTTAAAATTATCAAATTGATGTGCTGTCTAACGTACAGACAGAGGAACTGAAAGACACTCAGATTCAGCTCTCAGTTCCTGTTTCTTGTCTCTTCTGTCATTCTTTTTATGGTCCTCCAGGTAGATGTGTCACAGCTACTTAGAGTGCTCTGTGGTGCGAGCGTGGTCAGGAGTGGCAGATTTCACTGGGTTTGGTTCTGTTCATTGTAAGGAGGTGTGGTGCAGAGACTTTAGACAACTTTGCTTCACTCCACAGATTATATCTGACAAAGTCCAGGCACTTTGGATATGTTGTGTGCTGACAAAGGCCTTGACAAATGGGAGACCCCGAAGAGAGTGCTGGTGGGTGGGAGAAGGTGCTAATTGTCCCCTTAGGACTTCAAACAAAAAGTAAGAACTACAAAGTGAATCCAGAATATGTCATTTTTGTAAGGCCTCACTTGATTTGGCCAGAATGCTTCTTTTGAAACTTCTCTTCAAATTCTGAAGTAGTTAAATTTATGTTAATGCAAATTATATATTGCATATAAAGTATATATTGATTTCATGTTATAAAATTATTTTGCGTATATATTTACTTGAAATAATGTTGACTTATATGATTTGCTTATGTTTTAGGAGCACAGGTTCATAGCCCTTCTAATGTATATTTGAAGATCATCCAACACTGAAGTAGGGTCTACCACTGTCCATTTGCACTTGTCTGCTCTTTGATTCTTCCACACCCACTGCTTCTGGTCATTAACCTCTATTCTACAGTCAAAATCCAAAGGTTTCTTTTCATTTGTCTCTTCCTTTTGCTTTGTTACTTTATATTTCACATATCAGTGAAATTGATTGGGATGTCTTTCTCAATCTGACTTATTTAGCATAATTCCCTCAAGTCCCATTTACGTTGTTGCAAATGACAAGAATTGATCATTTTTTAAAATTTTAGTAGAGTAGTGAGGAATTCCTCTTTTGGCAATGAATTGTTTTGTGTTTCAATGGTACACAATGTTAGCTAGTATAAAATTGAACTTTTTATTATAAAGGCTAAGTGAGAAACTAACCTAAGTGTTCAATGATGTGTTAAGCTATTTTATCATGGGAATAAGATAAGATAAATATTGTTTACTCAATATTGTTTACTCCTTAAGCTGTCCTTAAGCTGGGCCATAGCACAGCGGGTGGGGCATTTGCCTTGCACGCAGACAACATGGCCAACCCGAGTTCGATTCCTCCGCCCCTCTCGGAGAGCCCGGCAAGCTACCGAGAGTATCTCGCCAGCACGGCAGAGCCTGGCAAGCTACCCGTGACGTTTTCGATATGCCAAACACAGTAACAACAAAGTCGCACAATGGAGATGTTACTGGGCCCGCTCGAGAAAATCGATGAACAACGGGAGGACCGTGTGACCGTGTGACCGGACCTTAAGCTGTAATATTCTTTTATCATCTGTAAGATATTGAAATTTGAGGGTTCTAAGCATAAAGATTTATACATTGTTTTTCACATTGAGAATAACTGAATTTTAGGTGATATCCCTGAAACAAAATATTTATTCCAAACTTTAATGGGAATGCTTCATAGACCTCTTGGTAAATCTCTTTCAGCCCCACAATACACTTTAGTTCACTTCACTGACCAATCGTGTCTCTGTGATGACTTATTTGCACCTTATTAGATCAATCTGCTTCCCTGAACGTAAGATGAATTGTATTTCATGAGCAAGAAATAGTGACAAGTATTACTTCAAATCTTTGATTAAAAAAAAAACACAAAAAGGGAAGAAAAGATAGAAAGGGAGGAAATAAGGCAGAAAGGAATAAGATACAATAAAAAGGTAGTCTATTTAATGGGTAAATTAAGGAATAAAAGGATTCATGGTTTCTATGGAAGTAAGGACATATAATTAGATAGAAGATCATATGTAAAAGAAAAATTTCTATATCTGCTCGTCTCTTTTACCGAGAATCATAACTTCATTAGCAGATTTTTTTTTCAATCTTGGAATCTTTTGTTGAGGACATGTTTATCCTGTAATTATTCTTATGTGTTAGCTACCCTACTCCATCAGGGGACTAACAAATGTCTGGGTTCAATGTCCTCATTCAGCCATTTGTGATTTTGTCCTGAAAAATAGAGTGGATTTTGTAATCTTACATATCAAACCAAAAGAACTTCTCTTCTGCATATCTACAATATTATCTATGTTTTTACTCACCAAAGATTTCTTTCATAATCTTATGTGTCTGTTTTACTTGTGCAAGTTTAAGCAATTTTGTTCCTTAGGCTGGAATTACTTTCTCATAATAAAATAAAATATAAAATATAAATATAAAACAAAACGTAAAAAATAAAATAAAGATAATGATAACTTATTATCATTATCTTTATCTTTATTTTATTATAGTTTTGGGAGCATGTTTATTACATCATTAATGCTTATGGCTTTGATGCACTTATTTATTAAAACTCAACCGCACCATAGTTCCCAAGATCTACCATCAATGTCTCCATCATACTTTTAGTCTATGTGTATTTTAAACCCCACCACAATCCCCGATTAAAAATCTCAGTCTTATCCTTCAAGGCCAAGGGCACTGCTCATTTTATGACACTGACCATTTCCTTACTTTACCTCTACATATCATAAGATGAATGAGATCATCTGGAATTTGTCTTTCTCCCACTGACTTACTTAACATGACATCCTTCAGTTTCACCCATAAACAGTAAACTGCAAGTTCAATTTTCCTTGTAGCTCCATAGTATTCCATCATATTATCAAGCATAACATATAGAACCTCTCTGACTCTCAGTTTAACATTAGCCTAATGAGAATAATAAATGATTATAAGAGTGATATATTTTACCAACTCATAAACTCATAAGATGCACATCTCTTTTAACTCATAAATTTCACATTAGTAACTTCAAGTAATGGAAATAATTATGCTAAACAAATTGACAAAAAATTGCAAATCAGGGACTTCCCCAACCACCAAGAGTCTATTTTTAAACATTTATTTGTTTACCTCTGCTTATATAGGAAAATGAGATAGTAAATAGATTATAGGGATAATAACCATGGACATGACTATCTGGATAAAATATTAATTCTCTTTTACCTAAGCCACCCCTCAGAACACATGTGTTTTAAAATGGCATATCTCAACATCTAGGCAATGGAGAATAACAATCGAGTTTTATTTATAAACTCAATTTCCAATTTCTAATTATCTTCATACTTTATTTATAGTATTTTATGTGACCCATTTTCTCTTCCTCATTTTATTTTTGTTTTTGTCTCTGCCAGTTTTTTTGTTTTTGTTTTTGTTTTTGCCACACCCAGGGCTTACTCCTGACTCTGAGCTCAGAAATTACTCCTGGAGGGCTTGGGTACCATATGGAGACCTGGGGATCAAACTTGGGTCAACTCCATCATGGCAAGCACCCTACTCACTGCACTTTCTCTCCAACTCATCTTCTTTTCTCTAGCACAACTCAGAAGTCTTGTTTGAATCTCTCCTCCAATTCTCATTATAAAATAATACAGTGTATCATAGAGAAAAGCATAGTGTTGCAGTTCTGGTATTATTTTAAGTGTAACTGTAATAGATCAACATCATTTAGTGGATTTTGTGGGGAGTTTCAAGTTTAATATGATGAGTAATAATAGATTTTGCACATATTAAAGGTGGGGGAAGTTTTCTTGAATGAGATCATCTTAGTGCTTATTTAAGAAATATGGTATGCTACCCTTGAATGGAAAGAAGAAAGAGTGAGGTGGGTGGGTCAGAGAGGTCTTAATTGCTGAGGAAAGGCACAAATCACAGATCAAGCAGGAGATGTTTGTATTAATCAAGGGTTTGAGGCAGAGCTGGAAGGTCAAGCTGAGACCACATCCTTAAAAGAATACACAGAAATTTGGAATTTGGCAATGGGTGGTTGTGGAGGATTGGGAGGGAGGCATTGGTCACACTCAGTGATGCTCAGGGCTCATTCCCCTCTGTGCTTAGGGATCACTCCTAGTGGTGCTCAGGAGTTGGTGTTAGGGTTCAAACTAGGGTGGGCAAGGAAAGTGCTTTAAAACTCTTGCACAACTTCTCCAATCAAGACAGAAATTTTTACTTCAATATTAAATGAGAAAAAGGCACGGCAGAGTAAAATTATCAAAATTACATTTAGAAAGATTAATTAGGTAGTACAAAAGACGAATTAAAAGGAGAGACAGGAGACTAGTAAAGAATATCGTTTTCTGGCAACTCAAACCCATTGTCTGCCAAGCATGAACAATATTGTTCTCTGTTAGGGTTAATATGATGATCAGATGAAGCCGTATCTATAATTCATGTGAATTCAACTGGCAGGGTAGTTGTAAGAGCGTATCCCTCTTCCCTAAATCTTTAGAAGAGAGTAGTAGACTTTGAATTCTCCAAACAGCAGCATCTCTCAGATGTAAGTGAGAGCTTAGAGTCCATAGGCAGGAAGATGGAGAAGACACCCGTAATTTCTATAGAAGCAGATGCAATCTGTTTTCCTTAAGACTTAAAGATAAGAGGAGAATACGTGGGAGGCAGACTGGCTATGGAAATACCAGACTAGTCCATAGGCTCTGCTTCTCAGCACTCAAGTAATTAGCACATCTTGACAGGGTGAAAGCAGCCACCCAGCCTTTCTCCTCGGAGGGGCAAAGGTCATTGACAGCTGGTGCGTGGGCTTTTTTGGGGGGGTGGGGGGGGGGCTATTCTGCCTGAGACCAGCTGGGGGAAATAGATCCCCAGGAAAAGTGGTTACTCAGTGATGAGAGTTGTTTTTTTTTCTTTCCTTTTTTCTTTTTTTTTTTTTTTGTAAACACTGAATACCCTTGAAGGCCCATCTGCACTCGTCCAATATATTCTGCACCTGGGTTTTTGTTTTCTTTGCAGAGAAGAGTTGCCTGGTATGCATCAGGCGTTTCCATCTGTCTCCCAGACAGTCTCGGAGCTCTTGACTGTGTTGTCTCTGAGAATACCCCACCTCCAAAGAAGATTTCACCCTAGACTCAGTGTCATATTAGATCTCAATATTATGAATGTTTCAATGGTAGAACCTGATTATACTAGGAACGGAAAATAGGTATGCGTGCAAAAGAATTAGAAATAATATGCACTTGCTTGGTGATTTAATTAATCTCTGTTTTCTTAGATGGCAACTCTCAGAGCTTTTGGCAAATGCAAGTCCCTGCAAAGACACTGTGCTGGAATTTTTTTTTTAAACTTTTTATTTGTCACAGCGAAAAATACTGAAATTTGGACTTTCTAAGTAAAAAAAAAAAGCTGGATACCAAGATGTAATGAATTTTCTAGTGTTCTTTTTACAAGTTAAAGAAACAATATACAACAGTTGCTTTATAAATTCAAAAGCACGGCATTCTAATTGAGTCTATTCTTTGCAAATCTTTTTGCAGGTGACTTTCCCATGGATTCTGTCATCTACAAAGCATCAAGCCTTTTCTCAAAGGCAGAAACATCTCATGGAGGCTGTACGTTTGCTCTTTCTTCAAGGAAGAGAGAAGTCAAGAGATTTCTAATTATCCATAGAAACCCTGCCAGTCCCTTTTTGCTCATTGTCGGCTCTGAGTTTTGGAGGTGATGGAGCAAAATCTGGTTCCCTGGATAGAGCTAAGCATAGTCACTGTCATTGTCACTGTCCTTCCATTGTTCATAGATTTTCTTGAGCGGGCACCAGTAATGTCTCCATTGTGAGACTTGTTGTTACTGTGTTTGGCATATAGAATACATATAGAATACATCACATGTAGCTTGCCAGGCTTTGCCGTGCGGGCGAGAAACTCTCGGTAGCTTGCTGGGCTCTCTGAGAGAGGCAGAGGAATCGAACCCAGGTCAGCCGGGTCAGTCACATGCAAGGCCTTACCAGCTGTGCTACAATGTAAAAAAAAAGTTGTAAATGGATAGACATGGAGAGTATCATGCTAAGTGAAATGAGTCAGAAAGAGAGGGACAGACATAGAAGGACTGCACTCATTTGTGGAGTATAAAACAACATAACATGAGGCTGACACCTAAGGATAATAGATACACGGGACAGGTAGATTGCTCCCTAGCTGGAAGCCTGCCTCATGAGCAAAGGGGAGAAGGCAGCTGGAATGGAGAAAGGATCACTAAGAAAAAGATGGCTGGAGAAATCGGTCGAGATGGGAGATGTGTGCAGAAAGTAGATAAAGGACCAAACATGACAACCTCTCAGTGTCTGTATTGCAAACCATAATGCCCAAAAGTAGAGAGAGAGTATGGGGACTATTGTCTGCTATGGAGGCAGGGGGAGGGTGGGAAAGGGGGGGATATACCGGGGATATTGGTGGTGGGGAATGTGCACTGGTGGAGGGATGGGTGTTTGATCATTGTGTGATTGTAACCCAAACATGAAAGCTTGTAACTAACTCAGGGTGATTCAATAAAAATTTTGTCACAAGGTGGTAAGTCCGCTAGAAATGAGCATTTGCATCCCATTCCCTTTCCTGTACTCTGTTCTGACTTGCATAGCCTAAGTACTGTGTGGATATGGAAAGGTAATTAGGAATGAGACAGCATGATTCCAAGGAGCCCTTCTACAGTGAAAAACAGTCCAAACCAGGTTTTGATATTTACTTCTCAGTGTGCTTAGATGAGCAAAATAACTCAATGAAGATGAAAGAAGCCATGCTTGGTTTTGACACAATTTTACTTTGTCTCTGTTCATGTGGCAATAGCCTTAAAATGGGAGATGCTATGTAATTCATATCACTGTTGCAAGATTTAAATGTAATAACCACTGAATGTGTACCTGATGTATTTGAGTTTCTCAAGAAATATTTGTTTAAAGACTGAATCAGTCAGCAAGCAAAAGAAAAAATAGTTTCTCTGAAATATCTCAAATTTAATGTTGCCTTCTCCCAAAAGGGAGATTTTAAATTATCTTAAAGGAAAAGGGCTGGAGCGATAGCACAGCGGGTAGGGCGTTCGCCTTACAAGCGGCCAACATGGCCAACCCGAGTTCGATTCCTCCGCCCCTCTCGGAGAGCCCGGCAAGCTACCAAGAGTATTTGATATGCCAGACACAGTAACAACAAAGTCTCCAATGGAGACGTTACTGGGCCCGCTCGAGCAAATCGACGATCAACGGGAGGGCCTTTACCTTTACCTTTTACCTTAAAGGAAAATAATGTCTACAAACTTCTTTAAAAATAAAACACAAAATATACACTAGCATATATACATATATAGTATAAAATATACTCCTGTAAAAGTTTCTGCTAAAAGATGACTCACTGTTTAGAATACCGTGAGGAGAAAATGGGCTATCATCATAGATTTTGGATGAAAGTCTATTGTAAATGCAAGAAGTCATAGAAATTCACTCTTTTTTTCTTTTTACTCTGAGTAACTATTAGGTTTCTTTAAGGATTCTGTAGCTGCAGATAAAGAGAAATAAAACAAAAATTTCAGAATTCACTAGCTGTTTAAAAATAAAAATGTAGAAATAATATGAATCCATGTATGATCATTTTGAACAATTGCCTATTTTGCAAGCTTGCAACCTTGCCTCTTCCTGAAATTGAAATGTCAGTCAACTTTCTTCCAGAGTTCACATGGCAGTAAATTTTATTCTATCATGAAAAAGCTATATAAATAGAAAGAGTAGTAGTAATATATGATGAACATATAACCTTTAAAAACATATTTCTCCACTCTATCAGTCATTTCAGATACTTACATTTAGCTGAAAATGATTTCAGTATAAACAAAGTGTAAGTTTGCAAAAATATAATTTTTTACATATTTTTACATTGAAAAAATGTAAGTGTAGAAGTATAGCTCCAATTATTTAAATTCTATTAATTTTATTCATTTTGTATACATCACGTTTTCACATTTGTAGTGTACCTTTTCTTGTATTTCAAACTAAAGTCTCCCAAAATCATGCCAGTTTAGTTGAAACAGACACATTTTTAGTGTGTTTGTTTCTTTTATGATAAAATTTCTTTTGACTTACTTTGAATTTTTATGCATCATTTTCACTATAATTATCTTTTCAATATCCCTGTAGGATACATTCATTATGAAGATGAAAATGTGGAGAGGTGAATTGTTCTAGCCATAGAAAATTATTATTCAACAGCAAAGTCAGTAACAGAGTTTCTATCTTTGGACAAGGACTACAAATTTAGTACTTACCTACTCTTATAAGGCTTCCACAAGAAGGAAACTGAATTTGAATATTAATTAGGTGAGGCTTAGTCATAGAGAGGACTGAAGTCGTCCTATTGATGCCAACTGTAGAAAGAATAAAGAAATTAGTACTAGGAAAGTTAGCACAAGCAAACTAGGAAAATAGATTTGGAGTAATGTAAAATCTTATCACGCCAAAAGTTGTGTGTTCACGAGCTCACTGGATGGCACTGTCTCACCGCCTGCGTTCGGTGCTCTTGAGCTGCTGTGTGTGGCCTGGATCGGAACGGCTGTTGGCCAAGGGCAGATGGAAGAAGAAACGAGGGCCAGGCCAGTCTATATCAATAGTAGTTTACTCCAATCCTCTTCACTCCTGTCTTTCTCTGCCTCCTTCTCTCCTGGGCCCCAATCTCGGAACCTCTCTCCTTCTGGCTCTGACTCTGGATCTCTGGAACCTGAGCTCTCTCGCTTCTGACTCCCTTTCCGAGCTTACATCTTAGTTTATATAGCAGTCACATAAGGCGGTGACATAAAGGTGGGTTGAATACTGACGAATCAACAAAGAGAGGTAAGACCACTCCTCCAGGAGATTAACTCAAGGATAAAATCTCATCTACAGAGATTACTTCAGATTACTAGGAGATCCGCCCAAGGGTCGGATCCCAACAAGGGTGTGTTCTTCCTTCAGTTAGTAAGTAAAAGTAAGTAAAGGCCCTCCCGTTGATCGTCGATTTGCTCGAGTGGGCCCAGTAACGTCTCCATTGGAGACTTTGTTGTTACTGTGTCTGGCATATCGAATACTCTCGGTAGCTTGCCGGGCTCTCCGAGAGGGGCGGAGGAATCGAACTCGGGTCAGCCATGTTGGCCGCTTGTAAGGCGAACGCCCTACCCGCTGTGCTATCGCTCCAGCCCTTATCAGGACTATCTCTTAATCACTTAGTAATCTACTTAAATAGTTGTAATAAATCTACTTCTAATATTTCTAGCAATGTCATTCTGTATGAGCACAGTTTCATTTCATTTCATTTCATCATCCTGTTATTCGTCGATTGCCTCGAGCAGGCCCCAGTAACGTCTCCTCCATCCTAACCCTGAGACTATATTCAAGGCTCTTTAGGAGAATGAGACCCATCATTGTTACTGGTATTTGGCATATTGGGTACGTCACGGGGAGTTTGCCAGACTCTGCCCTGTGGGCAGGCTACATTCGATAGCCTGCAAGTTTGTCCAAAGTAGGAATGAGATGATAAGATGTCATAAAAGATGTCCTGATAAGATGTCGCTGGGCCGCGAATGCGGCCGCGCGGTTCCAGGAGCTGGATTTTATAGTCTCTGAGTCTTGGCCATTGATGGGATTACACGGCGCCAGGGGGCCAGGTGGTGGGTGTGACCCCTGCCTACTGGAATTTGGAGGATCTGGGTGGAGGATGCTCGACTCCAATCCGAGTAGGCTGGGAGATCTCGGCCCCGGAACCCGCGTGGATATGTCCCTCTGCCAGTACCTTCAGGTGTGCGGAGAGTGGTCTCAGCATGGTGGTGGCTGGTCCTGGAGGTCTTCGGCTGCCGGAGCCCTGGTCAGGGTGGGGCGGAAAGCTCAACCCGCTCCCCTCCAAGGGGGCCCCGGCGAGGAACAGCCAGGTGCGGGGGCAGACTGTATGAGCACAGTAAGAGATATAAATTTAGTTTGGTTCTTCCTGAGAACATCTCACTATCCATTTCGCAGTCCACAGGCCAGGTAAATCTTCCTAGCTCCAGCAGGGCCCTAGTCTCGTCGTTACTTACTTTTGGATCATGACAGCATTTGTCCATGATCATGCCCTCAATTTATAGTTGAGTATCGTGGCTCTTTGGCCTGGCCCATTTCGATGCTAGGGTAGCTCACTGCTTGCCCTGGGTCCATTCAGTCCCTAGTCGGGGCCCTGCTTTTGGGGTGCTAGGAACTAAGGGCGACTGAGTCAAGAAATCAGATGCCCAGGAGTAAATATTATTCGGAGTCAATCAACTCCCAAGTTACAAAGCATAATATTAACTGTCTTCCTGTGTCCACACAGAAAGGACATTGCTTACAATACAAGTTCAGTGTTCTTAGATGGGTGTGAGCTGACAAACCTAAGCTACCTGAGGAAGGACAAAAGAGTGTTATCCTACAGAGTAAGAGCAGAAAGAAAAAAAAGAGAAAGTAGGAAAATGGAGGAAAGCAGGAACAAGTAGGAACTACGGATCAATGTTCTGATCTCTTTTGTGGAGGCTGCTCCCTTCCACTCCCACAAATTCCATCATAAGTCTAGTTACTTCGGCTGCATATTTCCTCAGAATATACTTTAGCTCTCCAATTATGGCAATTGCCAAAGCAAAATTATATTATATTACTTGCTTAACATTTTTCTTGTTACTTAGTAAGTCCCATAGAGACAGGTACCCTGTTGTACCCCATTGGGACTGGCATGTATGACAAACCTAGCATATGCTCACTCGCTATATTCTGAATGTTTAAATAAATAAGAGATAGAGTAATACCATGAGTTGCTTGAATGTCCTAATTTAATTTTTTTTGACATGTTTCTTCAACAGCTGAGGGATCTTAAAGCTGAAATGTTACGATGAAAATGGTTCGAAATAGGAGGCTCCTAATGGAGTTGTCATTTGGACCGATGAAATACTTTCTATTTAAAAATGTAATGCATATTATCTTCCATTGCATAAGGAGGACAAGGCCCTCTCAATTGAGTTTTGAACTTTTGTCTGCATGATCATGATTGTAGTCTGTTTCTTTATGGTAGAGTTTTCAAATTACCTAATTGGACATGATTCATGTTCTGCTCATATTAGAAAGTGAGTTTATTTCCTAACACTGAATCTGTTTGGCAGTGGAAAGTTTATTTCTTCTTCTTTACTAATTTGATTAGGAAGTGCCTGTTTCATTCTCCTATAATAATAATGACTCTAATGTTTTTGATCTGTGCCCGAGGTCATTTATACCTCAAGAGCCTTTTTGCATCTTTTCTATCTTGTTTCACTTCCTGAGTTTTAAGACTATCTCTATTAAAATATTAGGCAATTAATTTTTTTAAAAGGTAAGGAAAAAATGTCTCCCTGAGGACAAAACCAATTTCTTTAATTGAGTTTTATGCTATAACTTATAAGACATATTTGAACTCTATAGAACCCTAGAAAAAAATTCTTTATAGGCTTCTCTTTCTCCTACTATTTAAATCTTACTTGAGCATGCATTTTTAGACCACAGTATTTCCTGTGATTTTACAAAATGCTACCTTTCAGCCATGAACTAATTTCTTTGACTAAATTGCATAATATGTATCACATTACTAAAATCAAATAGATGCTTTGTTTTTATGTTGTTCAGAACTACTTAAAAATGCTGTTTTTGAAGCCAGTACCGTAGTCCACCAGGTAAGGCGCTTGCCTTGCACACTGCTGGCTACTGTTTGATCTCTGGCATCCCGTTTGGTCCCTGAGTCCACCAAGATTAATTCTAGGTAGGGCTGGAGCAATAGCACAGCGGGTAGGGCGTTTGCCTTGCACGCAGCCAACATGGCCGACCTGAGTTCGATTCCGCCACCCCTCTCGGAGAGCCCGGCAAGCTACCGAGAGTATCTCGCCTGCACGGCAGAGCCTGGCAAGCTCCCCGTGATGTATTCGATATGCCTAACACAGTAACAACAAAGTCTCCAATGGAGACATTACTGGGCCCGCTCAAGCAAATTGATGATCAAGGGAGGTCTTTACTTTACTTACTTACTTACCTAGGCCAAAGTGAGCCCTGAGCACTGTTGGGTGTGACCCATAACCAAAACATAAGGTATGCTTCTAAGATACCAATTCTTAATTCGTGTACTAAATAACCCTGAAAATGTTTTGTATTCTTAGTAAATTGCATAAATGTTTAAATGTCATTACATCTTAATGGAGAAACAGTTGTGTATGTCCGTGTCCTATTCTTTGATGATTCATTTTGATCTGTAAAAAACTGTCGCAGTATATTATCTTATTGTGTATCCTGATGGAAGGAGAAAAATGACCAGGCTGGGATAGGTTCTATAACTTCTGAAGAAAAAGGATGTTTGTATGAATAATAGAATTTGGTTTCACATGTTCTGTAATCTAGTATTGTAAGTCCTTATTTGATCCCGTGTTCTTTTCTTCTTCTTTTTTTTTGTTTTTTTTTCCTTTCATTTTCTTTCTTATTCCTCTTCCTGTGTCTCATCTCCCCCTTCTCCTCCTCCTATTTCTCTTTATTTATCTCTTTGTTCTTCTTTGCTATTTTCAAATATTAGGCTCAGAGAGTATGTTAACTTATGCCACAGTCATGACAAAAACAGTCAAGAGAAGTCACGGATGCATATTTGGTTGAGTTCTATGGCACTTGACATGGAAACTATAGTCAACAGCCAATTTCCCACGTGAAGAATTTCTTTCAAGAACAAAAGAATTAAGAACATAATACCCAGTCACTTCTTCTGTAAAGGAAAACAAAAGTCAGTAAGTCAATAAGATAAGACTATGTAAAGTGTAAAAAATTGTACAGAGTTAAAAAAAAGGATCACAAAAACAAAAAGCAACATAACAGTTTGATTGAATATATTTGTGCACCACACATTCAATGAAAGGTCGATACAAATGATACATCAATACCACTTATATGTAGTATTCAAGAGAATGAATATGAAAAGATTTTTCCATAGCAATATTAATCATAATAACAGAAACACAGATTCAACTTAATTACCTGTCAACAGTTGTCTGAATAAAGGAGCTCTCTCTCTACATATATATATATGTGTGTGTGTGTGTGTGTGTGTGTGTTGTATTCTCAGTGGAATACTACTTAGCTGTTTAAAAAGGTAAGCGATGATCTTTGTGGCAAGATGGATACAATATGAGGTGATAATTCTAAATGAAATATTAGGAAGTAAAAGACAATCTTCATAGTTTCAGTTGTGTGTGTAATACAAATAACCTAGCAAACAACTTGCATAAAGCATCCAAATAAACTCTTAGACTGAGTACTGTGGTGATCATTTGAGAAAAAGGGAATGGATGCTGGGAAGAAAGCAGAAGAATTATTTTTACAGTGGGCTGGCACAAGAACTTTGGTGGTGGTTAAAGTGAAGATTGTATTTATGTTGAGGTGTGAAGCTATATTGGCAAATTTCTATAGAGTTATAAACCAAAAGTAAATTAATGACCTTTGAAGGAATAAATTAAGAATCTTGTGTATTGTTAGCTTTGAGAAATCTTACCTGATAGTCAATAAAATACAGATATAGTTCCTATAACCAGGCACTTAACTAATATTTGGTCTACATAAAAGAATAATAAAATATGATTCCTAAATTTAAGAAATTTAAAATGGGAAGAAAATATTATTTGCATCATGTGTTACAATTTGCAAGTCACTTTAGCTTACATCATTTCATGAATTTTAAGGAATATCTGATTACTATATAGTTGTTTTTTATTAATTTTAATTTTTTATGAAGGAACCGTGATTTACATAGTTGTTCATATAGAGTTTCAGGCATGCAATTGCAATGTTATTTCTTCATGTTGTAATTGAAGCAGTCACTTACCCAAAGACCTGAGTGACTCAGCCTGGGTGATAAAGAGGCTGAAAACATGATTTCTTGTTATTGTTATAGTTTCACAGCAATTGTTTTTTTTAAATTATTCAATGATGTAGTGTTCTATATATATGTATATGCATGTACATGTGTATCTATAAAATAAATAGTTTTGTCAGTGGAGGCTAATACTTTCCCCTACACTTGTTTTAATTTTATCCTTTTCAAAACTCCTCCTGTTTTAGAACAAAGTTCGGAGGTCTTGAACATTTTTACAATTGCTAAAAAAAAAACAAACAATATATAAACAAAGAGATGATTCTTATTTCAATTATATATATCCAACCCACTATAGGTAACTAATTCTACTACCTCAAATATTTTTACTACATTTCAGTATCTTATTTTTTGGATCAATAATGACTGCCTAATGCCAGGGATACAGTATTAAACAAAAATAGACATCAGGTGAGGCAGAAAGAGAAAGTATATACTGCAGGAAAATTGGGATAAGTTCCCTAAATAAATTTCTAGGTTCTGAAGGGTCAGTGGTTCTTGGGATTGAATGGGAAAACATAGTCATTAGGATTTTTAAAAGTAGAATATAAGAATATAGGGAAATTGTAAAAATAGGGCCAGAGATATAATATAAGGGATAATGAGCTTGCCCTCCATGTGGTTGACCCCAGTTTGATTTTTGATTCTGCTTATGGTTCCCCAAGCAATGCCAGGAGTGATCACTGAGCACAGAGACAAAAGTTATCTCTGAGCACTGGTGGGTATGACCCTTCAAACAAATTATAAAAATAAACAACATATAATGGAGAAGGGCTGAAATGATAGCAAAGTGGGTAGGGCATTTGCCTTGCATGCGGCCAACCCAGGTTTGATTCCTCCATCCCTCTCGGAAAGCCTGGCAAGCTACCGAGAGTATCCCGCCCACACAGCAAAGCCTGGAAAGCTACCCATGATGTATTCGTTATGCCAAAAACAGTAACAACAAGTTTCATAATGGAGATGTTACTGGTGCCCACTCGAGCAAATCGATGAACAATGGGAGGACAGTGCTACAGTGCTACAATAGAAAAACTATTTAATTAAAAGCTTATATATCTCCAAATTCTTTCCCTGGGGATTTAATTGCGATATGTATATATTAATATTCACAGGTATTCATTGTGATTCTTAATAAATTTGAACAGCCTTATATTAAAACACGCTGAAGTGATCGCACAGCCGGTAGGGCATTTATTTGCCTTGCACATGGCCAAGCCGGGTTCAATTCCTCTGTCCCTCACAGAGAGCCCAGCAAGCTACCCAGAGTATCCTTTCCTCACGGCAGACCCTGGCAAGCTACCCGTGGCATATTCAGTATGCCAAAAGCAGTAATACAAAGTTTCACAATGGAGATGTTACTGGTGCCCGCTTGAGCAAGTCGATGAACAAAGGGATGACAATATTACAGTGCAGTGCTGCTATATTAAAATATTTAGTATATTTTATTATATAACAAATTATTATATAATAAATAATAAGTTATTAACACACATAGGAAAAAATCATCACTGATTAGCAGTCAAATGCAAATCAAAGTGATAATAAGGTTTCACTTCATACCAATGAAAATGGCCTATTCCAATGAGTCTGCAAACAGCAGTGTTGATGAGAATTTGTCAAAAAGAAAGCTAGTTACAGCTGATGGGACTTCAACCTCTGGTTAATTTTCAATTACCCTTTAAAAATTATTTTCTTTTAAAATCCATTTCAATAATATCTTTTTATGGAACATTCATAATTTACAATTTAGTGCATAGATTTTAAAGAGAGGCAGTTTTAATACATTATTATTATTATTATTATTATTATTATTACCATTAGTAGAAGTTGGTAAAACTTGATCTTCCCCCCATCCTGATTTTTAGCATTTTTCTATTTTGTGGTGAAATACTTCCAATATCATATCACCAAAATTAAGCTACCAATGCTGTAGTAACCAATATGAGCATCTCTGAATAGTAAATAAATAAAACATTTTGGTGGATTTGTGAAAGCTAATTTAGACAATTTTTGAGTAACTGGAGAACAAAAATGGCATAAGAGGAATCCCTTCTCATGAATTCCCAGGTTGGAGTTGGTATGTGAAAGATAATAGGCCCACAGAATTAATTTTAGTTGGAGTAGTGAGAAAAAAATTACACATTTGTATGAGAGTTCACAAGAGAAACGGCCAACACAATGTACATCCATTTATCCATCCATGTATGTATATATGTATGTATGTATCTGTCTGTCTGTCTATCTATCTATCTATCTATCTATCTATCTATTCATTTGTGTAGCTAGCTAGTGAATCATCTTTCTCTGTAAAGAATTGGCTCATGGAAATGAAAGGTGAAAAGTATCAGTAGTCACAGATGGCCATTATTGTTCCAGAAAAGCTGTACTTGTATCTCCAATCTGAAGGCCTGAAAAATCAGAAGGGCTAGTTTGAATTAATCTGTGTACAAGAGAGATTGTACAGAAAAGTTCATATCCCAGGTCAAGTGCAGACATGAACAGGGAGAGATGTCATTTTACTCAACCTTAGGCTTCCAGTGAATTGGATGGAGACCATTCGCATTGGGGAAGGCAATCTGCTTTTACTGAGTCTACTGATTCAAATATTATTCTCAACCAGAAACATTTTTATGGAATACTTAAGGAATAATGTTCAACCAAATAAACAAATATCTCAGTGACAAGGTGACACGTAAAATTGACCATCAGAGGCCAGGTAGTATAGGAGTTAAGGCCTTGCCTTGAATCTAGCTAACTCCAGTTTGAATCCCTCACATTTCATATGATCTGAGAACCAGCAGGGAAGTCACCCCTAAGCACAGAGCTAAGACGAGTCCTGAGATTTGTTAGGTATGCCCTTCTCCAAATTAACCTTCACAATATTTTGATTATTAGGCACAATGCAAAGAGTGTAAATCATGGGTAGGGCGTTTGCCTTGCATGTGGCCAACACGGCCGACCTGAGTTCGATTCCTCTGCCCTTCTCTGAGAGCCCGGAGAATGGGATGTAACAAGAAACCTTTCTCAAGTATGAGCTAAAATGAAGTTAGTAAACAGGGCATTACTATTCCCATATTATTAAATTTCTAAATTTATCTTTTTTTTTCTGGTGAAAAGTTTTGTCCATCAACTGGCAGCACTCAGGATATGGCAGAGAAACTACAATTAAAATAAAATTTCTGCAGAGAGATGAATATACTTTGACTTTTCTCTTTCATTTGAAAAGAAAAAGTTGTTTCTTTTCCCAGACAATAAGAATCTCACGGTCAAGAAACTTCTAGAGAGAGACTAAGTGGGCATATACTGGATCTGACTGGACTGAAGAATACAGGGTTATGTAACCAAGAGCCTTGACCGAGCACCAGGCACGATGACATCAGTGCATGTTCCCTAAGGGTTGGGCGTATGTGTGGACGCAGGGGTTCAAGATTGCTTCTCACTTGAAGAATTTTGAAAGTGAGGAAGTTTGCGATTTGGTAAACTGTTCTTCCGTTCACTGACAGGAGAATAAATGATATCCTTTCTTAAAGACTAAGAAATATTTAGCATGGTGCATAGATCTGAGACATCTAAAGGCAGCTGAGTGCTGGACCATGGCACCCAGATGGAAGGGTCTGTTTCGTGACTTTTAGTGGCAGTACATAATACGCTGGAGTGATAGCACATTAGTAACCAGCCCAGCCAAGCCGGGTTTGATTCCTCTGCCCCTCTTGGAGAGCTTGGCAAGCTACCGAGAGTATCTTGCCTGCACGGCAAAGCCTGGCAAGCTCCCCGTGACATATTTGATATGCCAAACACAGTAACAACAAGTCTTGCAATTTGTTGTGAGACATTACTGGGCCCGCATGAGCAAATCGATGAACAACAGGAGGACAGTGACAGTGACATAATACACCACTACTAAAAGGTTATCGAAGAGATTTGAGTAGAAGTCATGGATAATCTTCTCCATTGCCGTTCTGGAGGATGTGATGGATCCATCAGGACGTCGGAGGGCAGTCATCTTGGTCTTATAGTTGGCGAAGGACAGGCGGGCGTTACGAATACTTTTCCCGGCTTCTGCCGCATCTACCAGTACTTCTGCTCTTCTCTCTTTGAGGTCTTCCTTGATCGCAACTCTGCACTGCTTTGCGAGCTCAGACTTTAGCTTGCGGTTGCCTGAGGCATGCGCCAAACCACGCTGGCGAATTAGCTCAAGAGTTTTCGAAGATAGGCGACTTTTTGTGGCTATCTCTCTCTTGGCGTTCCTCGCACATTCATGGAGGTGCTGAACCAGTCGATCGTATTCCTCGCCAATGTTGTCAACAATGGCATCTTCCCATGTTGCCGCAATAGTACCAAAGAGTTCCCAGTTGGTGGTCGTTCTGGGAGTTCTCTTTTTGAACTTTGCAGCCCTTTCTCCCCGCTCTGTGAAGTAGAATTTTGCACGAAGGAGACGGTGGTCCGATCCCGTTCGAAATTTTGGGACAACAGCGACATCAGTCAGGCAAAACCGTCGATTGAATATGATGTGGTCTATTTCGTTGTGGAATCGTCCACCGGGAGACTCCCATGTCCATCGTTTAGATTCTGCCTTCTGGAACTGTGAGTTACCATGAATGGTCTTGGTCGACATGATGAACTCAGACAGTCTCTCACCCTGTTCGTTCCATTCTAGGCCATGGGTTCCGATGTGAAGTTCTTCAGCTGATCTTCTCGGTCCTATCTTGGCATTAAAATCACCCACAATGATCTTGTAGAAGGTGTGGTCTTCTTTATAGAACTTCTCTAGCTCCATGTAGAACTTCTCGATTTCTCTTTCATCATAATGAGATGTTGGTGCGTAGACAACGAAGATAGAAACTGCAGGCAGTGAGCCACATCTATTCAAATGTAAACGTCCGATTCGGGTTGTTAGGCATTCGAATGAATTAATGCTCTTGGCCAAGTTTGTGTTGACAAGGACACCGACGCCTCCAACACCTCTTTTATCGCATGTTCCAAGGAACAATTCTTCTCCAGTGTCGAAAACGGCATGGTGTGATTCGTGTCTTCTTGTCTCGGTCAGACCAATGATGTCGTACTTGATCATTCAAATCTCTTCGATAGCCATGTCCACTTGCCGACATACCAAATTCCACAGGATGGGTATGTCGTTCCTAACGTTCTCCCTTCCGAAATCCGACACGCCATTTCGTTGGTAAAGAAGCAAACAGCACCCGGCCCAGACAAGGTCAGACCTGAACACCTGAAGAACCTGCTGTCAGTACTCATCAATACACTGGCTCGGCTCTTCACTCGCTACCTGTCTGAATGCAAGGTTCCGTCCCAATGGAAAACCAGCAGGACCGTACTACTGTTCAAGAAGGGAGACATCCATGACATTGGCAACTATCGCCGATCTGCCTATTGTCTGTCATCTACAAGCTGTTCACTCGAGTCATCCTGAATAGGATTGGCAGAACACTAGATGAAGGACAACCATGCGAGCAAGCAGGGTTCCGCAAAGGATTCAGCACCATCGACCATATCCACACGGTAACCAAGCTCATTGAGGTTTCTCGGGAGTTCAAGATGCCGCTCTGCTTAACGTTCATTGATTTAAAGAAGGCCTTTGATTCTGTTGAGACGGAAGCAGTCATTGAAGCCCTAGCCAATCAGGGCATTCAAGCCCAATACATCAGGATCCTCCGTGAGCTGTATTGCGGATTCACTACCAGGATCTCACCATTCTACAAAGAAGTGATCGTTGATGTCAAGAGAGGGGTGCGGCAGGGTGATACCATTTCACCAAAACTCTTCAGTGCCACCCTCGAGAACATCATGCGACGACTGGAATGGGAAGGAATGGGAGTGAAGATAGAAGGTCGGCAACTACACCACCTCCGCTTTGCTGATGACATTGTTTTAATAACACCAAACATCAGCCAAGCGGCACAAATGCTGGCCGACTTTGACCGTGAGTGTGGAAAGGTAGGACTACAGCTGAATCTTACGAAGACAATGTTTATGAGAAACAGCCTTGTTCCTGACGCCCCATTCGCTCTCAATGGAACGACCATCTCCGAATGCAACAGCTATGTGTACCTAGGTCGAGAGGTCAACATGAGAAATGACCTGGCACCCGAGCTGCGCAGGAGGAAGAGAGCGGCTTGGAACGCCTTCAAGAACGTCGAAGAAATAGCTAAGAGGACGAAGAACCTCCGGCTCCGGGCACATCTCTTTGATTCCACTGTTCTTCCTGCATTAACATATGCCTCAGAGACCTGGGCCCTACGCAAACAAGATGAGAACGCCATTCAGGTCTCCCAAAGAAGAATAGAAAGAGCTATGCTTGGAATATCACGTTTCACTCAAATGAGAGAACGAATCCGGAGTTCTGACATCCGTCGACGATCAAGGATCAGGGACGCTGTCTCATT
This sequence comes from Sorex fumeus, assembly GCF_029834395.1. Classification (NCBI taxonomy): domain Eukaryota; kingdom Metazoa; phylum Chordata; class Mammalia; order Eulipotyphla; family Soricidae; genus Sorex; species Sorex fumeus. The sequence continues at coordinate 7,946,660 of NW_026606070.1, forward strand.
TGCCAAAGTGTCGAAAATCAGATGGGCTGGTCACGTAATGAGATTTAAAGACGACCGTTGGACTAGAGCTGTTACTGATTGATTTCCACGGGATGTCAAGAGACCGCGTGGCCGCCCACCTACCAGATGGTCAGACTTCTTTGTCAAGGTCATGAACGATCGGTTTGAGGCCCTCCATGTTCCCGGAGCGAACAGATGCCATTGGGCTACACTAGCACGCGACAGGGACAAATGGAGACGTTACTGGCGCCCGCTCGAGCAAATCGACGACTAACGGGAAGTTAAGTGATTTTTAAGTGACTAAAAGGTTATAATTTATTAGATTGAGGCTGTCACAAATAGTATATGCCAGATTTGATTCATCTTTCTTTATTACCATTTACTTTCCAGATTAAAAATCATTGCTACTACAACTCCTTAATCAAACTCCAGACATCCATATTTTCAACTTTTACTATATTAGAGGGCTGGAACAATAGCACAGCGGGTAGGGTGTATGCCTTGCACGCAGCCTGTTTCGATTTCTCCACCCCTGTTGGAGAGCCCGGCAAGATACCGAGAGTATTCCGCCCACATGGCAGAGCCTGGCGAGTTCCTTGTGGCATATTTGATACGCCAAAAGTAGTAACAACAAGTCTCACAATGGAGACGTTACTGGTGCCCGCTCGAACAAATTGATGAACAAAGGGAGGACTGTGCTACAGTGCTATTAAAGAATGGTGACCATCATAATCTTTTCCTTAAAAAATTAAATTCTAATTGACATGTATTACTTTCAGTTGTATAACCACAGTGATTTAATCTTTGAAAGCATGTAAAGGGATCACTAACCTAAGTTTAGTTGACACCCATCTTCATTCCTACATACAAATGATTTTTTCTATGATGATAACTTGTTTGAATTACTCTCCTGACCACTTTCAAATATGCAAACACAGTATTTACTAAAGGCTATACTTTCTTATTTTCATTTCATTTCATCATCCTGTTATTCGTCGATTGCCTCGAGCAGGCCCCAGTAACGTCTCTTTCATCCTAGCGCTGAGATTATATTCAAGGCTATTTATTCAAATAGCCTTGAATACTTTCTTATGACTTTTTAAATTTTATGACTGGAAGTTTGAACTATTTTTTAAGTGCAAAGATACCTAAATTATTAATTTTGATCAGCTTGAATATGTAATTATGAATGTGAATGATATAAGCCAAATTTGACATTAAGTAAAATTTTTCTTTTTTATTTTAATTTTTTGAGGTAAGTGATTTATCACTTGTATCACTTGTCATCTCATTGCTCATCTATTTGCTATAGTGGGTGCCAGTAATGTCTCCATTCGTACTATCAAGTGATTTATTAATAATACTTTCATGCACATGTTGTTCCAGCACTAGAATGTCTGCTTCCCCAGATTAATGTCTCAAAGATCTTTCCTGTCCAGCCTTGCCAGTCAGGAAAGATCAGTTCTATAGATCAATACTTCAGTTTAGTTGCCTTTTGTTTCGTGTACCTCCCTTTACTATATATTGCTATTTAATTTAGTTTACTTTAACAATTTATTTTTCAGAAATTCTGTTATTTTGAGTTAGAAAATCTTTTTTTTAAAAAATGCTGCCGAATTTCAAAGTGTTTGTGTTTTTCGCCCATTTATTTTTGTGATTTTAATTTTCAAATCGTCTTGGTCTGAAAGTCGAGTTAATATGATTTCTGTCTTCTTGATTTGATGGGAATCTGTTTTGTGACCCAGCATGTGTTCTGTCTTGGAGAATGTCTCATATGCATTAGAGAAAAATGAGTACTCAATTTAGTGGGGATGAAGGACCCTATAGAAGTCTGCAGTTTCATCTCTTCCATTTCTTTCAAGGTCAGGGTTTCCTTGTTGATTATTTTGTTTAGTTGATGTGTCTAGCAATGATAGAGGAGTGTTAAGTCTCCTACTACTATTTTGTTGCTGTTAGTATCTTCCGTAGTGAGATTATTGAAATGAAAGAATTTATCATCACCATTTTGTGGGAGTTATGTTATGCAGGTTTATGAAGTTTGCCTTGTCTTTTAAGGAATCCCCTTTAGTGTTTTTATACAAAACTGGTTTGAAGACTGTGAACTTCATAAATTGTCCTTTAGCATTATTCCTTCAAATCTTCATGATAATCTAGATTAGGGTTGAATATTCATGGTAAGGCATTTCAAAGGGGCCTGAGGATATCACCCTGGGGGTTAGCCTTACCTGGGAAGAGGGAATAGAAAGTATTAATGGCTACCAATTTAAAAAAGGTGCTGATGTTAGATTCTGTCATATAGTATGCAGTCAGCAGTGAAACACTTGTATGACCTAGAACTGCTTTTACGTTCTTACAGGGGAAAATAAGATGACTAAATTAGTCTATGGATATCTGCCTCAATTATCTACATAATATCATCTTCCTTTATTTTTCAGTTAGCAGAGACATAGCCTTTTTTAATTTATTTATGACAAAATAATTGAACTTCGGGACTTTCAAATAGTTTTCTCTAGTAGAAGTGTTTGTGATTTTCACTACATAATTACAATAATTTACAAACAATTCAGTGTATTTGATTCCCTTCTTCATTTTCTCTCCACCCTCATCTCTGCAACTATCAATGAATCTGATTTTTATTTTTCAGATTTCACATATAATTGAGAAAATGTATACTTTTTTCTGTCTTAATGATATCTATCATTTTGTTACATATGGCAAGAATACATTATTTTTATGGTTACATAACTACCACTTATCCATAGATGAATTGTTTAATTTGATACTTGTTTTCTGATAGCTTCTCTTTATGCTATAATCTTATAGTTTAATATTTTTAAACTAATATTTCAATACCTTCTGTAATTTTAAGCAATCTTAGCTAAAGTCATGTAGGCGTCAAACTGTAAAGTAGATGAAAACACTTAAATGGCATACATACATTATGTACTTTACTTATGGAATAAGTTTTCGCTGCTTGGGCTTTATAATGTTTATTTTAATGTATAATCTCTGTTCCTTATCCTTGACCCCCAACACACCTCTGTTTCAATATATCCATTTGTACTCCAAAGAAAATGACAATGATGTTTAGAAGAGCAAAGATAGGCAAAGAAGGAAAGATCTTTTTTGGCGGGGTCACACCAGGTGATGCACAGGGGTTATACCTGGCTCATGCACTCAGGAATTACTCCTGGAGGTGCTCAGAGGACCATATGGGATCCTGGGAATCGAACCAGAGGTGGCCACGTGCAAGGCAGATGCCCTACCAGCTTCCAAGAGCTGGAGCGATAGCACAGTTCGATTCAGGTAAGGATTCCTCTCTCTCTCTCTCTCTGAGAGCCCGGCAAGCTACTGAGAGTATCCTGACTGCACGGCAGACCCTGCAAGCTCCCCGTGGTGTATTCGATATGCCAAAAATTGTAACAACAGGTCTCACAATGAAGATGTTTCTGGTGCCCATTCGAGCAAATAGATCACCAACGGACGACAGTGCTACAGTGCTACGGTTTAGAAGAGCAAACTGTCCTAGATAGGTTCAGTCTGCCCTGCGCACACATCTGTTCCTGAAGTTGGTTCATCTCCTTCAGCCATCCTTATTATTGAGTTGCCTCTAATCCCTTTGGTTGAGTGTCATTTCTAATATTATTTTCCTTCTCACTCTGTGGTGCTGCACAGGAAAATAGCCAGAATCTGTACTTTTATAGGTAGCTTTAGCCATTCATTACTTGGCTTTGATTTGTAATATGCTGCAAAAGTTTATCTCAAAAGTGTGAGGAGGTAAGGTGCTATCCTGATGTTTAACCTTCAGTATTACCTCTGAGGTGTCTGCTACATGCTATTCTGGAATTCTGGAGTAGATTCCTAAATATCTTAAATACAAAATAACAACAAACACAAAACATCAAAAATATATAAGTACATAAAACTTCATATTTCTTTTTTCTCTTAGAAAAGAGAAAGTCTGTGTCTCTACATACAGTGAGAACTTGGATGATCATCTACATCTTCCTTTTTGTCTACGCATGATCATTTCTTTCCTGTCTTAATACCAAATTTCAGCCAGAAAACTCTCTTGTCCTCATTTCTTCCCCATCAAATTCCCAATCTCGTGTTATGCTGACCTCAAGAGACCCAGATGAAAGAAAGATTCCACACATCAGATTTCCCAACTTTGGAGACAGTGAAATGTATTCACACCCAAACCACATCCAGTTCAGAATGTGTTTATCAAATGAAGACGTTGCAGAATTATTGGTGTTCAGTTTCCACTGAATGGAACTTTTTGATGTGTTCAGATTGTTCATTTTATATAAGAAAATTTAACTCAGTTCTTAGCTAATTTTTGAGGATTATATTTATCATTAAGGATAATATGATTTATGTGTTTTAAGTACTTAAATGAACTGAGTGGAAAATTTAGCAAAATTGACTTTTTTTCTTTCACGATTGGCAAAATCACTAGAGAAGACTCAGAAAGTCGGAGACCATATTTCAAAATGAAGGTTTGTTCAGCGCCCTACATAAGACTGTCTTCAACATAGCTTAGACATCTGTCTGTTCGGAATATTGCCATCCAGTGTCCAAATGATATATTACAGTTTTAACCAATCAAACACCAAAAGGCCAAACAGAACATCCCTTTACTAAAGATGTACAAAACTAAGTGTCTTAAATTATAAACACTGATCTGTCTATGGCTTTACGTCAATCTCAGAAATGAACATTTTCTGATCTGTGACCTTGTCACAAAGAACCAGCAACTTACTAAATTCAGGTTTAAGTTAATGAATGTAGCAGTAAAGACTATCCCCCCTTGGAACTTTCCAACTTTCCTGGACAGTATTTTCATCAAGTTCTGTGAGAGGACAAATTACTTTATAATCGCGTCACATAAGAGGTATTTTGAAAATATTAGTATCATTTCCTTTTGCCAAGGGAAATACAGAGAAACGCCTTTGACACGTCTTAGCCACTGTGCCCCTACTAATTATATGTTAATGGAGACATTTTAGAAAACATTTTAGGTAAAACGTCTGACTAAGCTTAAACTTTTAGCTTTCAGATGACTTTAACTACTTCATGTAGATGTTGGATTAGTTTGTGCGAGTCTCCCTTTTCTCTACCTCCACACTGTGCTCTGTGCTATTTTCATGAGGTTTAGTACTGTTTAATGCCGTTATCACTCCCAGTTTCTCAGGTTAGCGAGAAAGAGGGCACCTGCAATCTCTTTCTCACCCACAGCCAACTGGTCCTCAAACCATCTTAATTCTACCGCAAATATATCATCTACATTTGCTTCCTTCTTTTAGACCTTTGCAATTCCTGCCTATAATTTCTCACATGAATTACTGTGGTTGACTCGTAAGAGACACCCTCTGCTTCTCATTTCTCCATCCAACCCATCCATTTCTCTGAGCAATCTAATCGGATCCATGCAGAAGTTAAAAAAAAAAAAACACAAAGGCTTTCTTTGTCTTTCTCTCACCTCTTAGAATCTACTCCAAAAAAATGAAAATTTTACTTTGAAAATTTCATCTCCCTCAAAATTTTTTTCATTTTTTTTCTGTCAAGTCGTCTGAGTTTGTCAAAACCAGCTACAACTACATCAACTACATTGGTAGAGTGACAAAACTCTCCGTGATCCAAATTCTGTTCTTCATGGTGGAGATTTACTTCTCTCTCTCTCTCTCTCTCTCTCACCATTCACATCCTACTTCAGATATTTTGTTCCAGCAAGTCAAACCTTGTTACCCAAGCAGGTCATATTATTTCTATAATTCCTATTTTATGATAGCTGTCCAGCATTATCTGACTATTTCTTCTTCTGGATTTATCTGCCGTGTCACTCTGTCCAGAAAGCAGTCTAGATATTTCTTTAGATTATCAACAATTTTGTGTAAACTTCTGTCATACTCCTATGTAAATGTAATGAGAATGGTTTAACTATATTCTCAATATACCACTAGAGTCTCAATTCTTAGAAATTATTTTTTTAGGGGGTTGACCACAGATTGTGGTGCTCAGTAGCTATTTCTGCCTCTATGCTTAGGGATCTCTTCTGGCAGTGCTTGGGGGACAACATAAGGTATCAAGGATCCAACCCTGGCTTGTTATTTGTAATGCAAGCATCTTTGCTATTGTACTATATCTCTGGCCTCAAATCTGTTCATTTTAACAATAGTGATCTCTTTATTTTAAATGACATTTCTTCAGCAGGCCACTTCAGCAGTGGAGTCAATATTCTTTTTGAATAATGATGATATTTGCATGTCAAGAAGATGGTTGTTTGTTCTAGAAATATTGAAGCAGTTTCCTTATCCCTTTTCTTTTTATATGGCTCCCATTTCAGCCCATATAATTTGCATTTTCTTTGGCTAAAATGTCCCAAAGCCCAGGAAAACATTCTGAAAACTTTCATGTGGTTATCATTTCTGGGAAAAATTGTTCCCCTGTTATCCATATGTTTGGCACATTTGTCTTACTTTGTCTGCCCAGGGCTCTGGGATGACATTGTTTAGAGAAAACAAAATTGTCATTTTCAAAAGATGGAAAAATAAGCAAATCAGAGAATGGAGTAACAAACATTGGACTATTCTGAAGAACCCTATCAACCTTAGAATTGTTCAACCTACAAGATTGTTTCTGTTCTAAAGAATAATAATATTCCTCACACTGCATATGAAACTCAGATGATATTTTTGGATCAAACAGTTTTCAGTTTGACTTCCTTTTAAAGCCATAATATGATATTTATCCTCTAGCACACAAAGATAATTCAATTATAAAGGACACTAAAATATCAAATGTTCCATTTGAGGCACATTATATATGATTCTTAAGATCACCTTCAAACTGGTCAAGAGAAAATGGCTTAAGTGGCTTTTCTGTAGTTATTTGTTTAACTTTTATTTTCTGTTTCCTCTGGTTCAACAATAAGAAGTTCTTGATCATCTTGTGTCATCACCTGAACAATGCATATCTTTTTAGATGAAAGCAGGATACTAGTTCTTGAAAGGTTGATGGATTTTGATACTTAATAAGGACAAACCATCAAATGATGGCTTGAAGTCATTAAAAAATATCAGGAAATGTAAGCAATAGTTAAGTAAGAACATAAGAGAAAGACAATTCTTTCATTTCACTGATAAATCAGAGAAGGCCTCTTGGAAAGGATATTCATGGATATTAATTTGAAGGCCAAGCAGAACTTCAGTCACTGCAGATGGAAAGGAAGGACATTACAAGAGAAATGATGTGCAAAGACACAGTAACTGGAAAAGTGAAGGGCTGATTTGAAAAATCACTTCTGATAGTCCTTAGATAAACAATTGTCGGGAAAATAGAGGGAGATGGCTACAATGAAATTAAAATATATTGTATCTTAAGTTTAGTCATTTGGTTTTACTTGGTAGGCAAAATTGCTGGGAAGTTTTGAGCTAAAAAAAGGGAGTAAGGATAATCATCTCTATTCTTATATTAATTAACCTTGCAGCAGATATCAATTTTCTATTGCAAATTATCACAAACCTAAGTGGCTTAAATTTGTACACCCCTCTTAAATTTCTGTAGTTCAGAGCAAATTGTCGTCAGCTGGCTTGTGTTCTTTTCTGGAGGCTGTCGCAAGATTGTTTCATTCAACTTTCCTTACCTTTGGGCTTGTAGATGCTCCCTGCCTCATTGTGTCATGGCCTTCTCTCTCCAGCTTCTTTTTGTTTTTGGCTCTGGCTTGGGGATGACACCCAGCTGTCTGAGGGCTTACTCCCGGTTTCAAGTTCAGAGATCACTCCTGGAGGGCCTGAGGAACCATATGGGAATGCTGCCTACTGCAGCATTCCAGGTAGGCCGGGAGCGATGCAAGAGCCATACCTACTGTAGTATTGCTCTAGTCCAGTCTCCAGCCTCTACGTCAGCAATATTACAGCCCTACATTTTGATTTAGTCATTTGGTCCTCTACTAACGTGAGAAAAGTACCTCTGATTTAAAATTTTTCCCACCTAGTTAGACGTTCTTGAATAATCCATGATAAACGCTCAATCTCAAGGTTCTTAGTCTTAATTGTATCTTAATAATAATCACATACTCAAATATGAAAAGTCTATTTTTGTCACATAAGGAGACATTGCCTCAAGTTCTCGGGATTAAGAAGAGGACATTATAGGGTCATTAGTCTGTCTTTCACAATAAAAATGGTTTGGCTCTGGAATGAGGCTAGTCATGAGGACTAAGTAGGAAGCTTTCTTTTTTTTTTTTTTTTTTGCTTTTTGGGTCACACCCAGCGATGCTCAGGGGTTACTCCTGGCTCATGCACTCAGGAATTACTCCTGGTGGTGCTCGGGGGACCATATGGGATGCTGGGAATAGAACCCGGGTCGGCCATGTTGGCTGCGTGCAAGGCAAACGCCCTACCCGCTGTGCTATTGCTCCAGCCCCCGTAGGAAGCTTTTTTTAAAAATAAATTTTTATTCAATCACCCTGAGGTAGTTACAAGCTTTCGTGTTTGGGTTACAATCACACAATGATCAAACACCCACCCCTCCACCAATGCACATTCTCCACCACCAATATCCCCGGTATACCCCTCCTTTCCCACCCTCCTCCTGCCTCCATGGCAGACATGATTCCCCATAATCTCTCTCTACTTTTGGGCCTTATGGTTGCAATACAGACCCTGGGAGGTTATCATGTTTGGTCCTTTATCTACTTTCTGAACACATCTCCCATCCTTGTAGGTTCCTCAAGACGTCATTTTCTTAGTTATCCCTTCTCTATTCCAGCTGCCTTCTCCCCCTTGCTCATGAGGCAGGCATTCAGCTATGGAGCAATCTTCCTCTCCCGTGTATCTACTATGCTTATCTGGCCCATGTAAGGTACATCACAGAACTGATTTAGGGTAATAGTAGTGAGAAGTACAGAATGGGTTAATATGACACTGGAGACTTCAAAGAATGTGAGACTAAGTGGAAGTTTCTAGATACTGAAGAATGATATTCATAGGAATAGATACATCACAAGGAAAATATTTAGACGGGAAAATTATAAATTCTGCATTGAATTTGTTGAATTTAATGTGTCAGTGGAGTGTTTAGTCACAGCATTATAACAGGAAGATACAACAATATGACTGAATCTTCAGAGACAAGTTGATTTTCACATTATGGTCAAGATAGAGAAATACAAACAAACCGACACAAATAATGAGTAAGTATCTTTGCATTAATAGACCACACATAGCACTATGGACTATGTAGTGTATCAACTTAGATAAAACATCTTTGCCTAATGTTCATTATAAAAATTAAAACCAGATCACATTCTTCTTGTCAAATGAATACAATTAATGGAGCAAAATTGGTAGTCCTCATATTGAATTCTAATTTATAACATATTCCACTTTATGCTGTCAGCTTTCATACTGAAATACAAAAATATGACTTGACATTTAATATTTCTGCCCTAAATTTCATTATGTTTAGTAAATTTCCTTGGCATTTAAAAAGTGGTTACATTTATTTCAAAGAAACTTATCAAAATATCAAAGATAGTTATCTCAGTCTAATATCAGGGTATTGTGGTTTTCATCTCAAAAATGCTAACAGTGGAGATGGGATCATCTGAATTTAATTTTGGGGTTTAGCCACCTTTTTCCTGGCCCTTTGCCTGTGTTGTTCTACCATTACCCGCTAAAGTTAATAGAACATGAGGATATGTTTTATATTGGGCAATAGGAAGAATTCTGCACTTTGGGTTTTTTTTTTTTTGAATTGTTCAGTAACCATAAAAAAGGCTATTAGAAGAAGGCATAGTACAGGAGAAAGAATGTGCTGTTTGAAGATGACTTTGACTTTGTAAATATGGTCTCTCTAATATTTTGTTATAATACACTGTATTAAGAATCGTATCGTTTAATTATGGCAATAATGCATGCAATTCCTATTTTTTTATGTGGAGAAACTGTGGCTTGGAAAATCTACAAGGATTTCCTTAAAATAATCCCATTAAAATGTGAATGAATTGACACACAAACGTAGGTCTCTTAAGTTCCAAATCATTGCTTTTTCACAATCTTAGAAGCACAGTTTATAATCTCAGGATAGTGCTCTTTTGTCTGTTTCATGTTGATTGCCTGTGTGCTCACTGAAAGGGAAGATCCCCGGGACCAGGGGCTTAGACGACTTAGCCCCGGCGTTTGGAATATCAACCCTATGTAGTAGGGGGATCAGAGTATGTTCTTACATTTTCCCATGTTCTCAAACACTGAGTGATGACAATTTTAGATGTTGAGTTTCAGGTGTTATAAGTTGCTTATTAACTCTCAATAGGATATAAATGGAGTCTCATCAACTAGTACTAAACCTAGTGTGTGGGATATCCTTGTAATATGCTAAATTGTGTTTGTGCACAAATAATTCTGCATGTGAGAACTGAATGGCTGAAGAAGGGTCCAGAGCAATTGAAGGACTTTCTCAAGTCAGTTACAAAGGATGAACTTGCATCTTCTAAGGATTCTGTTTGTTAGGTGGTGTAAGGTGTCTTGTTACTGTCTATCATTGTCTGTCTGGACAGAATTATACTTAGCAGTACCAGCAACAGAAAAATTTATTAAATGGAACTTTAGATGCAGTGATTCAATACCATAGTTTTCTATAACTCATTCTTCCTTCGTTTGATCTGGACATCCCTTGCTTTCTGATTTTTGGTTTACAGCTTCCTGAGTAGGCAAGTTTGAAATTACACTGATTTTTCTCATTATTATAACAGTAAATAATTTTTCACAGTGGTAATTTGGAAATAAAAGTACTGAAAAATGTTAAAATAATTGACAAATTAACATCAAAGAATTCGGTTTGTAAATTCATCGATGTTTTAAATTTGGCATGTGGTTATACCTTGCAAAGTAAGAAAAACCATGATTCCTCCAATGTTATATGCCAACTATGATATGAATAAGCTATCAAGAAAAAGCGTAAATGTTTTAAAATTTTTGATTATTACTCATTACAGAATTAGATTAGCAAATATGCACTTATTTGGTTTCCTGAGGGAAAATACATGCTTGTACTTATTTATACATATTTGATTATCACAACACTTTATAGGGCGATTAGAGACCGCCCCAAAAGCCTCTATCCCTCTCGGAGAGCCTGGCAAGCTACCGAGAGTATTCTGCCTGCATGGCAGAGCCTCGCAAGCTATCCGTTCTGTATTCGATATGCCAAAACCAGTAATTACAATGGGTCTCATTCCCCTGAAGGGAAAAATGGAGATATTACTGGCGCCTGCTCCAGCAAATCGACGATTAACGGGAAGTCAAGTGATCAAGTGAACACTTTACAGGTTGAATGTTCATATTTCTCACATAAATTATTTTGAAAAGAAAATATATTTTCAGTAGCAATCATTTTTATTGTTAGGGGACATTTTGAAATATTTCAACCTTTAATAAAGCACTGCACTGCACTGTTCTCCCATTGTTCATCGATTTGCTCCAGCGGGCCCAGTAACGTCTCTGTTGTGAGACTTGTTGTTACTATTTGGCATATCGAATATGCTGTCACGAGGAGTTTGCCAGGCTTTGCTGTGTGGGTGAAATACTCTTGGTAGCTTGCCGGGCTCTTTGAAAGGGGCAGAGGAATCGAAACTGGCTCATCTGGGCCGGGCTCTCCTAGAGGGGCGGAGGAATCGAATCTGGCTCAGCCGGGTCGGCGGCTTGCAAAGGCAAACGCCCTACCGCTGTGCTATCACTCCAGCCCCCTTTAATAAAGATTCTTACTAAAATAGAACTCTCAGTGACAAGGAATGGGAAAAGCAAAAGCAACACTTGAAAGCTGTTGGTAACCATCTATCTGTCATAATCTCAAGTGTAAGATTACAGAAAGGGCAATATTAAAGAAATCACAAATTTAAATCGACCAGGTAGAGAAGTGAAAGTACAACAAAGACTTGTTGAAGACTAATATATAGGCACAGTTTTTCACTTCTTGCATACATTTTGATAGTCTACCAGAAAGGGAAATCTACCAAAGAGAAGATATGATTGTTTAGTTTATTTCCAGGCTATCATTAACTGAAATTAAATTCCTAGTTACTGTGTCATTAACTTAATTGTATTCACGGGAGCTGGTATAAAATGCTGAGGACAATGCAATTTTCCCCAACCTATAAGTAACAAAGCAGTACATTTAATAACAACTAAATGGGAATGAATCTCTGTTAGTGACCATCTGGTAAACAGAATTGAGATACATAATTAACAAAAAATTGCAAAACGAAAAGGAGATATGGCAGTGCTTCCGAATCTAGTAATATGATGTCAATCTACAAAAAAGCATCACATTTACCAGCGGTTCTCTGTGAGTGAAGGGTTTTTTTCAACCACACAATTTTTGACAATGTCTGCAGATGTTTTCTTCTGTTAGCATTGTTGTGGGAATAGCTACTAGCTACAGACCAGAGATCAGGATATCCCCACAAGAAAGAATTATCCAATTCTACTAGAAGGTCAGTGGTAGAGAGTTTGAGACACTTTGGTGGTGGGCCATGGTAAAAAGCAGTTATTTTGTTCATTAGAACCATACAAATGAATACTATTGAAACCGTTTTGCCTGAATATATATAGACATAGTTATTTCTATAGTGATTTGGTCACATCCAGCAGTGCTTAAGGCTCACCGGCACTGCTCTGGAGGACTCAGGGGACCATCTGGGGTGATGTGGATTGAATTGGTCCTGCCGGGTGCACAGTAATTCCCTTCCCTACTTGCCTTACTCTATCTCCAACTACTAAAAAAATGTACATATATGTTTCCTTAAGTTCCTACTTAATTTTGTCTGTAGCTTTGCTCATTGAGCATTGCTTGATTTTATTATGGCAGTATATTTTGCAACCAAGTCTTTTGAAGTTAAGATAATAACAAGGTCTTTTGTACATCGCAAAAAATAAGGATTTATACAAATTAAAAAGTCAAAGTCAGTATTGATTATTTTGTGCCTGGCCTTCTCCTTTCGGCTAACTTTAGTCAACACAAAACTCTCCAGATCCAGCTACATAACGGCAAATTGCAAATTTTATTTTTTACTGTAGCTGAGTAGTATTCTATTAAGTATATGTACCATAGTTTCTTGATCCAGTTATCCGTTCTTGCATATCTGTGTTATTCCTAGAATTTGGCTATTGCATAGAGTGCTGCAAAGGACATAGACATGCAAATGTTTCTTCTAAATAGAGTTTATGGGATCTTGGGGTAGAAGCTAAGAAGCGAAGTTGTTGGCTCATATGGAAGCTCAATAGTTCAATTTCTAATTTTTGGTGAAGTGTCCACATTGCCTTCCAAAAGTACATTGTCACCAGTATTGAATGAGCATCTGTTTTTCTCCACTTCCATGCCAAACGTGGTTGTTTTGTTCTTTGTGACATATAACAGTCTCAGTGGTGTGAAGTGATATCTTATTGCCCTTTTGATTTGCATTTCCTTGATGAAAAGTGATGCAGAGCAGATCTCTTTCATATGCGGCATAAATGAACATAGCACTGTAGCACTGTCATCTTGTTGTTTATTGATTTGCTTGAGCGGGCACCAGTAACATCTCCGTTCGTCCCTGTCATGTGCTAGTGTAGCCCAGTGGCATCTGCTTGCTCCAGGAACACAAAGTGAGACTTATTATTACTGTTCTTGGCACATCGAATATGCTACAGGGAGCTTGCCAGGCTCTACCCTGGGGATGGGATACTCTCAGTAGCTTGCCAGGCTCTCCAAGAGGAGCAGAGGAATCGAACCTGGGCCAGCCACATGCAAGGCAAACTCCCTATCCACTGTGCTATCGCTCCAGCCCAAATGAACATAGTAGAGGAAGAACAAATGCTCAAAGGAAAGAGAGACTTAGAATTGGCCCTTAGTAGAAAGCTTAGCACAGGGGTGAATGGGTGAGAAAATGGATGGGAAGGGAGACACTGGGACAATGATGGAGAGAAGGAGACACTTTGGTGGAGGGTATGGTACTATAATGTTTTATGTGTAAACACACAAAAAATAAAAAGGCCGGCGGTCTGGCCGTTTCCCCACTCCAGGGAGGTCGATGGCGATGGTCAGGCGAAGGAAGGAAACGAGGCCAAGCTGGTTGGTCTTAGCAGCCGTTTATTACATGGAAGAGATGTATGTCATGGAGGCCTCAGGAATTCCCGAGCACGTGCGCCTTTGTTCTCTCTGCTTCTGTCCTCAGCCCCATCTTCCCAGGTTCTCTGGTGCACGTGTCCCCCTAGAGAGCCCTGAAATCTCCCTTATATAGATCATAGTACCTCTAAAGGCGCAATATAATGATGTCATCAAAAGGAGTTACAGAAAGAACATTGAGGCAGCAAACATACATTGTTTCCTTACATCCGCAGGCCAGTAATCCTTGCCTCACCTTTTCACAAGCTACAAGCACTTAGATTAGCACAACAAAGACCATTCTGCTAGAGCTTGGAATCTACATCTCCAAAAAAGCAGTCTCATCCAAGCTAGTCAGGACACACAGGAAACTGCTTCTAGGATGTGTTTCTCCTCTCCTTGTCCAACCAACATATAAGCATACATAATATCAATCATTTCGTATGGACACAGTAAGAAATACTTTGAGCTTATAGAATTGCTCTCCTAGGACCATCTCGATCTCAGACTGCAGTGCTCAGGCCAGATATCTTTCCTATTCCTAGCAGCAGGGCCCTAGTCTCGTCGTTACTTTTGGATCATGACATCATTTGCCCATGATCAAACTCTTAACTTATAGTTAAGAATCGTGGCACCTTGGCCTGGCCCATCGCGATGCCAGGGTAGCACATAACTTACCGGCTTGCCCTGGTTCCATCCAGTCCCACGTCGGGACCCTGCCCTTGGGGTGCTAGGAAGTGAGGGCAACTGAGGCTTAAGTTGAGAAGGCAGATGTCCAGGAGTGAATAATATTCAAAGCCAATCAATTCCTAAGTTATAAAGCATAATATTAATTAATTGTCTTCCTGTATCTATACAAAAGGACATTGCATTAAGGTAAACTGCTCAAAAGACATAAGGAGAGGAGAAAGGCAATATTAACTTACAGTACAGCTTCGGTGTCTAAGAAGGATGAGACCTTACAAATTGGTTGGGGAAGAGAGCATAGAAGTGGTTACAGACTGACAAAGTAATGGGAGTGACTCGAGAGCACTGTGATGGGCACAATCTGATATACCTAAGCTCCGTGTACTCCAACAGTTTTATGCATGAAAACTGTCAAACAAACACTGTCCTCCCGTTGTTCATCGATTTGCTCTAGTGGGCCCAGAAATGTCTCTATTTTGAGACTTGTTGTTTCTGTGTTTGGCATATTGAATACGTCACGGGTAGCTTGCCAGGCTTTGCCATGGGGGGAGATACTCTCGGTAGCTTGCCAGGCTCTCTGAGAGGGGCAAAGGAATCAAACCCAGCTCGGCCAGGTTGGCTGCGCACAAGGCAAACACCATACCCCTGTGCTATATGCATGAAACCCTACCATTAATGGTATTGAAAACCATGGTACCTACAAAAATAAATAAAACATGCAAACCAAACCCCCTCTCTCTTTTTCTTTCTCTCAAAAGAACTGTTCTCTGACAAGTTCCCCAATAATCTACCATTTTTTAAACAACTGGACAAGAACAAGAGACACATACAAATAAGTTATATCACAGATTCAATACCCTTGAGCAGAGATAGAAAGGATCCTGGTAAAAATGCAAGCCGAGAGCAAAAACTATTCTGATATCTTAGGTATTTAATAACATGAACAAAAAAGAATGTCCAACATCAGTCCAAGATAGCTTCATTATTTAAACAATTTCAGAGGATAACTGCACACATTCTTCTGTGGTTGAGGAACAGCTATGAATAGAGAATTCAATCAATATCCAAATGCAGAGTGAATGAGAGCAATGGAAATTTCACCATCTTCTCTGGCAGCAAGTACAAGGTTTAGATGGATTTTACTTATTAAATAACATTTTAACTATACTAATACATACTGAAATATTTAATAAGTAGTAATAAAACATTCCTTCCTAGCACTATTCCTAATAAACCAACTTCATTATTCTTTTAACTCAATATGATTTTGGAAAGTTTTGCAGCCTGTTATAAGGTTAAAATAGAAATGAGATATAATTATAAGGAAAGATATTAAATTTTCATATTCTAACATACATATTTACGTACTACTCTTAAGATATCCACTGGAGTGATTTTTGTCAACAACTTAGTTATGAGAATCGATACAATAAATATCACACTAATGCCATTCATAAACTATCTAGAACACTAATGCCAGTTATATACTATCTACAAGAGTACATTGGTAGATGGGAAAATTTATTAATAACACCAGTAGCATCAGAAAACAAGAATAAAATGTATTATACCCTTTATATTACTTTTGTTCTAAGCCGGTGAATAAATTTTGGTGGGAAGAATTTATTAATTATCATGCAGTTAGAAATGCATCTGGCTTACAACGTATCCTCTAAAAGCAAATGGGTGGTCATTTTCTTTTAATTTTCCTGACACTGAGGCTGGAGCGATAGCACAGCGGGTAGGGCGTTCGCCTTACAAGCGGCCAACATGGCCGACCCGAGTTTGATTCCTCCGCCCCTCTCGGAGAGCCCGGCAAGCTACCGAGAGTATTGGATATGCCAGACACAGTAACAACAAAGTCTCCAATGGAGACGTTACTGGGCCTGCTCGAGCAAATCGACGATCAACGGGAGATAGTATATAATGAACTTACATATTTTAAATATTATTCATAGGATATAAGAAAATTAAAAACTGATAACACATCAAATTGTTTTGATTACACAATTGCCTAACTTATAAAATTGTTTCATAAATCTGAAATAATACAAAGAGGATATTTACCCAGCTTCATTATTATTGCTGTTTTTCTTTCCATTCTCATCGAGTTGCAAGAGGGAGAATAAGTTGATGGTCCAATGACTAAGTTCCTTAGCAGTCTACTATCCTTTCTTCAGTCCTACATGCTCCTCTATTACATTTAATTTGATGCATTGTTTTTATCAGAATTATGCTTTTTTTCCCCTAAAGACTCTTACACATTCTCAAGGTCATCATAGTTTGTACACTTATGGGAGGAATATTTTGAAGTCTGTACATGTTAGATTTTAATACGAATTGAGTCTGAACTCCCAGTTGAAGATGAGTCAAGTGTCCATTCTCTGGGATTTTGGGCAAAAGAGAAGGAAATAGAGGAAAAGAGAGAGTAAGCAAATGGGTAATGCAAAAGAAAATGGGGGAGACAAGGAGGAGAGATATGCGCATTTGGAAAAAATAGAAGGGCTTTTTTGTAGAAAGAGAATAATGATGCAAAGATGGAGCAAAGTAATAGAATAGAATGGTGGAAGTTATGATGGTGTCGTAGTATTTGATTTTCATCCTGCTTAAAATATCTATGTATTATGTAGCTGTTAGAAAAGACAAAGTCATGAAACTTATATACAAGTGGCACTACATGGAAAGTATCATGTTAAGCGAAATGAGTCAGAAAGAGAGGGACAGACATAGATTGCATTCATCTGGGGAACATAAAGTAACAAAATAGGAGACTAACACCCAAGAATGGCCGAGATTAGTACCAGGAATTTTGCTCCATGACTTGGAGGCCAGCCATACATGCTAGGGGAAAAGGCTGCTCAGATAGAGAAGGGAGCACCAAATAAAGGGTGTTTGGAGGATTCTCCCAGGATGGGAGAAGCATGCTGAAAGGTGACTATAGACCGAATATGATTGCCACCCATTGCCTCTTTTGCAAACCACAATACCCAATAGGAGAGAGAGAACAAAAGGGAATGCCCTGCCACAGAGGCAGGGTAGGAAGGGGGGGATGGGGGATGGGAGGGATACTGGGATCCGTGGTGGTGGGAAATGGGCACTGGTGGAGGGATGGGTGTTTGATCATTGTATAATTGAAACCCAAGCACAAAAATTTGTAAGTCTACAACTGTACCTCATGGTGTCTCACTAATAAAAAATTTTAAAAATCTATATATTCTCTTTGTTTTTGGGTAACACACCTACCATTTTATTTACAGAAGAAAACAAAAATGTTAAAATAGGATTTCTGCCACTTGTAACCAGTCTTGGATAATGCCATAAACTATATTTGGGGAAAATTACACTTAACTTTCATGATTATTCTATTCAGTTGATGGATTCTATAAATAGATTAGAAAAACAGCAATGGGAAATCAGAGATGTTTTGGATTTTGAAGGAACCTTCAAGAGCCAAAGTCTGGAGAGATAAAGTGATTTGGCCAATTACCAACATCAGCTTGCCAAATAGTCTGGTTCTTAATCTCTTTACTCTTTGTTGCATTGCTCAATTTCTTGTTTCATTTCCGTTCAGTTGGCTAGCTCATTCTCTGGTCCTCCGTCTTTGGCCCAGTGTTCTCTTGTCTATTCTCACGTAGATTTCATACAGTCCATTTCTTTGACCTCACATTCAACCATCAGCTTCAGATTAGTATCATTTTCTGACTGTGCCATAGATTTATACAAATCATTTTTCTAATGGTTTTATTTACTTGGTGAAATTCACCTTAATAAACTTCTATCAAGGGAATTTTCAGTTTATAATAGCTGCATTATTCTGCCCTAAGAACCATGACAGCAGAGCAAGGCAAGACAAAAGAGAGATACTCAATGAAATTAGGCATCATATAAATATTGATAAGCCTTGTGATTATGCTGGCAGAAGGAATATAAAAACAAATGAGACGTGGAATAAGATCTTACAGAGATTCATTGAGTACTAATCAAATGGGTGGGTGCTGCAAACTCACATAGTTCTAGAGAATTAGGTAATATGACTTGGGTTCAGGAATCATGAACAGCAAAGCAACTCCCATTAGAAAGTTATGATATTGGAACCTGAGATGTCTAGACTTAATTCAGAATTGACTAATTATGTGTAACCACGAGAAAAATAACCTGGATATTTGTAGTCCACAGATGGGTATCCTCCAAAATTCAAGTTGAATGTCTACCTTTCATTACCTCAGAATATGTCTGTACCTTGATATGTGAATATAAAAGGGGGTGATTAGGTTAAAATTATAGAAGAAAATTTGGGGAACAGAGTGACAAGATATTGGGATTGAATGCAACTGTCCAAGTTCAATCCCTGATGCCAATTATGGTCTCCTGAGCATCACGAGGAGGGATTCCTATGCATAGAGCCAGGAGTAAGCCCCTAGCACAGCTGGTTGTGGCCCCAACTCAAAGAGAGAAAAACAAAGCAAAGGAAAGAGAAATTTGGGGCCTGGGACAGACACTTGGAAAATGTAACCAGAAGAAATACCATGTGATTATATAAGATGGCTGCCATCTGTAAGCAAAGAAGACAGACTCAGAAAAAGTACTAAAGATGCGACATTATATTCAGTTCAGAAGCAAAAGTTAAAATTGTTTGTGATGATATAATTGACATTTTCGTGTTTTGAACCACATTGGGGTTAAATACAGGAATAATCTGTAACTATATAGTTTTAGATAACTTAAATATCTGTACTTTAAATAAAATTTAAAGTATATTTATATAAAATTTTATATTTAAATAAAATTTTGATTTAAAATTTGAAACAGTTACAACTTTTAAGACACTCTGGTGACTTTAGAGCGTTTAATAGTCAGCCTTGCTCTTCCAATTTAAACGTGATATTTGATGGGTTGGATAGATCTAGAACACAGGTTTAAGGCCTGTTCTATCTATCCAATGCCAGTTGCTCAGGCCAATGCCAGTTCAATCCCGGACATTCCAGACAGTTTCTCACAAACACCAGCAGGAGTGAGCCCTGAGCACACCTGAGCAAAAAGCCAGGACTAAGCCTGGATTGCAGTCAGGTCTACGATGAAACCAAAGAAAAAAAAAAGATTTATATTTTTCCTTTTGTTTGTTTTGTCTTTCATTTTTTTTTTGCGGGGGAGACACACACCTGTGTGTGTTCAAGACACACTGGCATCGAGCTCAGAGATGACTCTTGGCAAGGCTTAGGGGACATACAGAGTGCGAGGCAGAGAACCTACGTCTGCAGTTTTCCTGTAAGGTAAAAGCTTTACCTGCTGTACTAACTCTATTGCCCCCTTAAAGTGGTATTTGAATAATTATCTCAGATTTCATTTTAAGTTGAAAATCCATAAATATTTAAATCGTGGAAAAGTTTCAAAAAACTTGTGTCATACTTTTAAAATTTAATTTATTGAATTTAAGGGCATTATTCAACTTCAATGAAAGCTTGTTATTTGAACATTTGAAATTAGAAAACTCAACACAATGGATTGAGTAGGTGAAATTTAAAATATTTTAAGGAATTTGGTTAAGTACACTCTAAAGAACTCATAATAAAATTGGTAACATTTTACTAAGTCTATAGCTAGAGCAGTAAAATTTAAGCATTGCACTTAGAGCAGAAGGGTCTGGGAATTTGAATTTATAAATGCAGTAAATTAAATATTTTATCTCAAATAATCTCAGACTCAGAGAAAAAGTGGCAAGTATAACAACAAAGTTCTTATCCCCCTGAAAACATTTATGAATAATTTGCTGACATGATACCCTTGGCTCACAAATGTTTTAAAGTAATTTCCTACAATCAAGCACATTTTCAAATGTAACCACAACATAATCATCAAATTCAGGACACACACATTTTTATAGTACTGCCTTCTTTTCTTCAGAAGTCACTCAATATTCACCAATGTTCTCAATTTCCCTTTCTAGGGCAAGGAAACAGAATCACATGTTGCATTTGACTGTCATCTCTCTCCAGTCTCACTTACTCTGGGATAAGATTTCTCAGGTTTTTTCTTCTACTTCCTTGATTTTGACACCTCTTACAGTCTCATACCAGTACTTTTGTTTAATGTCTCTGGTTTTGAGTTTGTCTGATTTTTCTCTTAATTAGATTCAGGTTACTTAACTTTGGCAGAGTTCTTACAAAAAGGAAACTGCCTTCCTCTGTTGCATCTTATTCAGTCAGGAATAAATTCAGTTGGCCTCATTACTGATCATCTTCTCTTTGATCACTTACTAAAAGATGTGTCTTCCAGGCTTTTCCAGTGTTCCCTCTGTAATTAATAAAATTTTTTGATATTCTATGTAAATACGTCATTCCTCATCAAAATTTCCATTTATTCATTTATGTAGATCAGTATGAACTTGTGGCTTACTAATTTGTCTGTTTTTATCATTATTTATTTTGATGCCCCAAGTGACCTAGATTTGACCAATGAAAACCTTGTTTTTAAAGAACTTCTTAGCTTTATGGGATGGAAATGTGTTTTAGGCTTTTTAAATTTTCTCTTCCTCTGCCTTGAAATCAGTAATTCATTAAATAAAAAATATTGCATCTTTTTTGGTAGGAAATGGTGCTAACAAGAAAGACCTTAGTATTTGGTGTTTTAACTGGTTTGGAATTATTGCTGCTCTGAGATTACGAGAGAAGTGAAGGAGAAAATATGCATGCTTATATATATAAGCAATATATGTTCTATATCTATAGTATGCACTCAAAACAATTATATCATAATGCATACTATTTTAATGATTTATTTTCTTATTACCAAGGCAGCATAACTCACAAAGGTGCAAATATTTCATGCTTTGCACGTACAAAATTACTGTACATCCACCACCGTGAAAGTGTCAAAAATTTCTTCTTCTGTCTTTAGTTTTCTCCCTGTTTGCCGCACTCCATCCACACATCTCCTTGGTTACATACAACATCATTCCTGTTGTCACAGTCCAGCAATTTGCTCTTGCCTCAGACACTGTCCATTCTATAGCTTGTCTCCTTATATACCACATGAATTAGTGGGCATTTGCCATAACCTTCTGACTTCCTTTGCTACACATGGCATCCACCGGTTCCAGCCATGTTGTAAAAGACACAACTTCTATCTTTCCGTCTAGCTGAGTGGTGTCCCATTGTGAACGTATGCCACAATTTCTCTATCCACTCATCTGTTTTTGAACATTTGGGTTGTCTCCAGGTTTTAGTCTTTCTAAAGAGCGTGGCAATCAATAGAGGCATGCGTATTTTTATAAATCAGTATTTTTGTCTTCTTGGGATAGATGTGACAAATGGAAGTGCTAGGTTGGATGGTAGTTTCTTGAGAAATCTGCAGCGTTTTCCATAGATAGTCTAGAATCCTCAGTTCTTAGGTAAAGGGATATACCTGATAACCTTTCAGTATTTGTATTGCAAACTACAATTTGTGTGTGTGTGTGTGTGTGTGAGAGAGAGAGAGAGAGAGAGAGAGAGAGAGAGAGAGAGAGAGAGAGGGGAAAAGTGCCTGCCATAGAGGTAGGCTATGTGGGGACCTGGGAGGTGATGAGAGGGAAATTGGGGACACCGGTGCTAGGAAATATACACTGGTGGAAGGATGGGTGTTGGAATACTATATGACTGAAACCTAATTACGAACGATTTCATAAGTGTATATTCCACAGTGTTTCAATACAAAACTTTATTATTTATTTATTTATTTATTTTTGCTTTTTTGGGTCACACCCAGCGATGCACAGGAGTTACTCCTGGTTCATGCACTCAGGAATTTCTCCTGGTGGTGCTCAGGGGACCATATGGGACCATATAGGATGCTGGAAATCGAACCTGGGTCTGCTGCGTGCAAGGCAAACACTCTACCCGGTGTGCTCCAGCCCCTCAATAGAAAACTTTTAAAAAATGCGGTTTTTAACATGAAAAAAAGATAATCTAGAATCCAATTTAAAGTCAATTAGGGTTTCTTTACACTGACTCTCACCATATGCTTTTTTACCTAGATTATTATGTCCTCCTCCTCCTCCTCCTCCTCCTCCTCTTCTTCTTCTCTGACTCTCACCAATATGGTTTTTTACCTAGATTATTATTTCTTCTTCTTCTTCTTCTTCTTCTTCTTCTTCTTCTTCTTCTTCTTCTTCTTCTTCTTCTTCTTCTTCTTTCTTTCTTTCTTTCTTTTTGTATTGATTACTCTCTCTGGTGTGAAGTCATTTTTTTCATTTCCCTGGTAATCATTGATGTGAACACTATTTCATATGCCTGAGTAGGTTTTTTTAAGGAAGTGTTTTCGACTCTCTCCATTTTTGTTTTTTTTTGCAGTGCTCAGGGTCAAGTTACTCCTCCAGCTATGCTCTGGAACCATTAATAGTAGTCCAGTATTAAGTCAGAGTCAGCCACATGCAAGACTGAACCTTTTTCCTCAACCCCCAGAATCTTTTAAGTTTGATGTAGTTTCTTTTTATAATTTCTGTCTGTATTTTCTTTGCC
Source organism: Sorex fumeus (assembly GCF_029834395.1). Taxonomy (NCBI): domain Eukaryota; kingdom Metazoa; phylum Chordata; class Mammalia; order Eulipotyphla; family Soricidae; genus Sorex; species Sorex fumeus. The sequence continues at coordinate 7,969,987 of NW_026606070.1, forward strand.
TGGGCTGGAGCGATAGCACAGTGGCAGGGCGTTTGCCTTGCACGCAGCCAACATGGCCGAGCCGAGTTCGATTCCTCTGCCCCTCTCGGAGAGCCCGGCAAGCTACCGAGAGTATCTCGCCTGCACGGCAGAGCCTGGCAAACTCCCCGTGATGTATTTGATAAGCCAAACACAGTAACAACAAAGTCTCCAATGGAGACGTTACTGGGCCCGCTCAGCAAATCCACGAACAATGGGAGGGCCTTTACCTTTACCTTTACCTTTTCTTTGCCAGTGGAGTTCAGTCATTGAAGATACACCTAAAATCAGTATCACAGGCAGTTCTACATGTTTTCCTAATAAATTTTAAAATTTGGATCTAACATCAAAATCTTTAAGTCATTTCCCATTAACTTCTAGATATACAACATGTATGTAGTAATCCAATTTCACTTTCATGTGTGTGACTATCATTTTCCCCAATACCGTTTGTTGAAGAGACTTAACATTTTCCACTCAATACAACTAACGTCTCCGAGTTAAATTCACTATCCATATAGATGAGGGTTCTGGGTTCTCAGTTATATTTCTTTGATTTTAAACTATGCTTCTATTTCAGTTATAAACTATTTTGTGTAGTATAGCTTTATAGTACAGTTTAAATTCAGGAAATGAACTTCTGTAATTCCTATTAGCCAAGGTTGGGCTTTGAAATCTTGTTCCAAACCCTGAACTCCCCCACAGATACGTTCTTCCTATCTCTCGGACTCTGACAATCTGGTATGATCTATCACTATACATACACAGTCCAAACGTCTACCTTGATTGCACCCCCGAATTGTTTTCGCACTAGATTGTTCAGAAAAACAGAACAGAATGGGAAGAAGAGAAAGAACTAAATATTAATTTAATTTTACACTTTTCAAGTGTGCTGGAAATAGGATCAAGTTCTCAAACATGTGAAGCGTATACTCTACCAATGAGCTAGTGTGAGCTTCACAATTGCACCATAGCACTGTCCTCCCATTGATCATCAATTTGCTCGAGTGGGCACCAGTAACATCTCACAACAAATTGTGAAACATGTTGTTACTGTTTTTGTCATATCAAATACATCACGAGGAGCTTGCCAGGCTCTGCCGTGCTGGGTGGGATGATCTCGCTAGCTTGCCGGGCTCTCAGAGAGGGGCGGAGGAATCAAACCCTGGCCTTTCTCATGCAAGGCAAAGGCCCTACCTGCTGTGCTATCACTCAGGCCCAAGCTTCACAATCAGTGCCTTTAAATCACAGTGACCTCTGAGTAACATATTTTCTGCACTAAAGTTTTCTGCATGAACACTTAGGAGGACACATTCTTTTGTCTTAAGTCTTAATTTTTCTAAAATATTGTGATTTCTTCTAGACTTTATTTTCCCGGCTTTTTTTCTCATGGGGATCAGAGTCCAGAAATGAATGCATGAAACACTTTAATCTAATTTATGTACCAGTCAGAAAATATTTTAGATTTTATTTACACCCTTGGTGTTGTTGGAAATATTACATTTATATTACCTCATGACTGCCCTTCAATTTGCAAGTCCTTATCAATATTCAACTATTTTATGCCATATGGCATAAGGCTTGGTCCACATGATTTGGCAACAGAGAAACTTGGAACATTTTGTTTTGGAAAAATTGAGCTACAAAATATGTCACTAATTACTGTATCTTTGCAACAGCAACAAGATTTTCTCCCATGAATTGTTATAATCAACTTCAGTTTTCAGGGGAAAAAAATTAGAAAATCTCAAGTTAGATTAAGAGGCTATTTGTATAATTGAAAGAAAAACAAGAAGACAGTTTTCTCTCTAATTTCTTTACTAACTTTTGTTATCTCATCTACAAGGCAATTTAAAAATTAAAAAAATGGCAATTTCCTCTGGTTATGAGATTCATTTAAATTTACCAACCAAGATGTTGGTAATTAGGTCTTTCTTCTAGAAATGTGGTCAAAAATGACAGCTTGAATGTAGAGATCTGTCTGTATAGGGATTCGAATAGAGTTGTCTCCTGGTTGAACCTAAAAACATAAATTAGATTGTTAATGAGTCAAGTCCATGCAAATCAATGGCAATAAGTGAATTTTTTTGTCGGTTAAAGCAAACATATCTTAAAAATGTGTGAAAACATTTTCGTTCCCCAACTGATTTTTTTTCCCCCTCAGAAATTATAATCTTCAGTCCAGAGTTTAAGGTCCTGTGCTGTGTCTCTACTGAGAATATCTCAAACTAAAGCAGTTTCCCAGTTTCCTGTTCTTCTAAATTCTGCTGAACTAACCGTAGAAAACCAAGAGCAGGGTTCTGCAAACACAGGTGACTACAGGATAGTCGGGCTGGAGCGATAGCACAGCGGGTAGGGCGTTCGCCTTACACGCGGCCAACATGGCCAACCCGAGTTCGATCCCTCCGCCCCTCTCGGAGAGCCCAGCAAGCTACCGAGAGTATTCGATATGCCAGACACAGTAACAACAAAGTCTCCAATGGAGACGTTACTGGGCCCGCTCGAGCAAATCGACGATCAACGGGAGGGCCTTTACCTTTACCTTACCTTTACCTGTTTGGAGCTGTTTTGGGCTGTAGAAAGTACTTGTCTGTAATGGGCTTCATTGAAAGGCTTCTAAACACTTTCAGATCACATCTGTCAGAACAGAGAGATGGCGCAAAAGGGTGCATTGCAGCTTTGTAGGTGCAAGGCCTGGTGCTCCTACACACTACCAGGAGAGGTCCCCAAGAATTGTGCTGGCAGTATTCTCAGAACATTTCTGGGTGTGGCCTCCAAAAGGTTCTCCCACCCAAAAAAGGGGACAAAACCAAATCATGTCTTTTTATCTTTTCTCCCATTCAGAATGATAGCACTGTAGCACTGTCCTCCCGTTGTTCATCGATTTGCTCGAGCTGGCACCAGTAACGTCTCCATTGTGAGACCTGTTGTTACTGTTTTTGGCATATTGAATATGCCACGGGGAGCTTTCCAGGCTTTGCCATGTGGGCAGGACCCCCTTGGTAGCTTGCCAGGCTCTTGGAGAGGGACGGAGGAATCGAACCAGGTCTTCTGCATGCAAGGCAAATGCCCTACCCGCTGTGCTGTTGCTCCAGCCCTCAAAATGATAAAACTGTGAGAAATCTGGTCCTTTTACCTTTGTCCAGAAAAATCATATTTATGGGTTTCTACAAAACTCCTTTGAGAACAGGAATTGAATAATGTGCTATAGAGAATAGAGAGATGCTAACAAAATAGAAGATGGCCTATCCACCCTAGCTCTTTTCTTGCATTGTTCGTGTGCAATTTTATAAATCTTCAAGTTGTAGACAACTAGTATGAAAAATATTATCTACAAAAATGCAAACTACAAAGATGCAAACTAATTATTCTGTGTTGAGACCTGTTTTACATCTCTTTGAAAATTAATTGAAATTTTGTTTACTCCCTAATTATGTTCTGTCCTCGAATTCTCCTTTGAACTGCTGGTGTTTACTGGTTCCTTTCATAATTAATAAATTAAACAAAACCTTTAGCACATATATTTTATGTATTTTGAGAGAGCCAGAATTCTGTTCCTTTTAGGCAATTATCTTGTAAATATTTTAGAGGTTCCACTATGGTTCCCAATGGATTCATCAGTGACTGAGTAGTTTGTGTCACTGGAGAAGTGTTACAACGCAAGGGCAATTTAAAACTAGGTATTTATTTTCTTGGCTCCCGGAGGTAAAGCCTCAGTAGCAACAGAACTTTCACTTCGCTGATTCTGTTTCTTTAAGTATTTCCCTTTTCACTAGTTTTGTTTTGTACTTTGAAACTTTTACAAGAGATAAATTATTCACCATTGGTAGCAGCAGTGATTTGGAAATTGGTTTTGTTGCCTAATCTTTTGATCGTTGTACAACAAATTAACAAATTATGGAAATTTATCCTTTCTTTGATGAGCGACAACAGAGTCTGATGTCGCAGCATTTTATTTCCTGTGTTTATTTGTCTGCACTTCTACTTGAGCTCATATAAAGTCTGATATTCCCTTTATGTAATTTTTTTTATATGTGGACTGATAGCTTTTGTTTAATTTTGACTGATGATTATATTTATAACTACTGCTATAAACACTTTGTAATCTCTATAGACTATGTCTAAATATATATGTAGGATATATAGGATTTGCTTAAAATTATTTATATATGTATATGTATTAGGCCTTTACAACTTTTTGTATATAATATTTTCTTCTCTCTTTGGTAGTAATACATTTATTTCAAAAGTCTCCTAACTTAAAGAAACTACATTCTGATTGACTAATAGAGTTCTTAGTAAAAATATACTCTTGATAAATATTTATAAATTTTCAAGACAATCTGAAAATTAAAGATTTTAAACTCTATATGTGAAATACTTAAAAGATAGTATTAAAGGGAAATACTTAAAAGATAGTTTTATAGAATCAACTTAGAATGTTTTGAAATTTAAGTTTATAACTAGGATAAATCTTTGGTAAAACATGAGGCTTCTATAATACTTAGATTTTTTTGTTTGTTTGTTTGTTTTTGGTTTTCAGCCACACTCAGCGGTGTGCAGGGCCTACTGCTGGCTGTGCACTCAGGGATTACCTCTGGTAAGGCTGGGGAGACCATATGAGGTTCTGAGTATTGAACATAGGTTGGTCACATGTGAGGTAAATGCCCTACCTGCTGTAAGATCTCTTCAGCCCCTTTAACAATGCTTTAAACATCTTTTTTTCTGATTTACCAATGTTAAATTTAATGTAATATCGCTTTTCTGCTAGGATTTACTTAAAATAATTCAAAACTACTGATCAAATAAGCTAATATCACTCCTACACAATATTTAAAACAATAAGAAATATAAATGTGTGCTCAAAATTTGAATCATCATTTCAACAACTTTTTCAATAGTAATCATGTATTTCAGTATGTCAGCTTGAATATAACTCCCCCAAAGCTTAGGTAACATAAAAGATTAGATTATTTTAAGAATATTTATAAAATTTAAATGAATATTGAATAATAAATATTTTTAGGACTAGATAATTTGTAATAAAGAACACTAAAAAAAGAGTTGAATAATTCTTATGAAATTTATTTTCTTTGTTATCTTATCGTTGCTAAATGAATATGTTAATTTTATCTCTTTAAAAAAGGTAGGGATGATTACAGAAAGTTAAATTATAAGCTTCATCAGGCTGTTAAACAGCTTTTAAGGAAGATTATTACTTTTTCTACCTCTATATTTTCCCCCTATGAAATGGAAGTACTTTGGTTAAAAGTCACAGATAACATGAATGATTACAGTATGACATCATTTGTGTGTGTGTGTGTGTGTGTGTGTGTGTGTGTTTCATTTCCAAGGGTTTTATTGTGGAAATTTACTGTAGTCCATATCCAAAATAATAGATTTTCATGTTTTTTATATTTTTTTGTCCTATTTGACCAAAGTTCCTTGTGGTCAGAGTGATAGTATCACAGTTAGGGCACTTGATTTGCACGTAGCCAACCTGGGTTCAAACAGCGGGACTCCGTATGGTGATGGAGCCCATCAGGAGTCGTCTTTGAATGCAGAGCCAGGAGTAAGCCCTGAGAACAGCACGCCTCCACCACTCTGCACCCACCAGCCACCACCACCCAAAAAACAAGAATCCTAATTTATGAAGAGCTAAGGTTCTTTACAGTCATACTAGTATTCAGTAATATTTTAATGTTTCACAATTAAATAATTAGCTAACGATTCTGTGTATAGCAACCTGATCCCATCTAATTAAGTATGCAAATGTATCTTGACAATTTTTCCTGATTTTTGTACTTTTATACCGTAATCTAGCACTGTAACACTATAGACTCTTTGTTCACTGATTTGCTCTAGCAGGCACCAGTAACATCTCCATTGTGAGATGTTGTCTAGCGATGTTATCTAAATACAGAAAAACGTAAAAAACCTTTCTACACCCAAAACTCTCTTAGATTTCCTAGAGAGTTCCTGAGAAGAATCATTGCAATTTACTCTTTCACCTTGAGAAAATTTTTCAAATTGGAATAGATAAGCGGTCTTACTTACTTCAGGGAATTCCCTGAAGTTATACTATTTACTTTAATATCTTATGATACACTTTTCTCTCAGGGAAAACATTCATAGCAACTCTTAATATTTCTATCAGCTTGCAATGTTTTTCTTTTTATTTATTGATGTTTTTATCAAATGCTTTGCCTAATGATACCAGAAACAAAAGTAGTATAAAATCATCGGTCACAATTCAATCTATTGGTTAAATAATTACAAATGCTTATTCCTACTGAAGACTTGCTGAGCCCTTTACTTGATATTCTTGCTATGAATAATTATATCTCAGGATTATTTTATGCGGTGTTTCAATATTCTTTCCTCTATAAAATTTTCCCTCATTTTTTGAATCAGCTATAATATTTACATTTTGTATTTCATGCCACAGGAGTACAAATAAAATGAACTTCCAATCTATTGTATTTGTTATATTATGAGCCATTATCAAACTATTAACATTTGATAATTATTACTGGTATACGAAGCACTGTAGATTTATTACTAGTAAATCATTGTAGACTACCATTTAGAGATAAATATTTTTTATCATGAGCTGGAGTGATAGCATAGCGGGTAGGGCATTTGCCTTGCATGCGACCGACATGGCCGATCTGAGTTCGATTCTTCCATCCCTCTCAGAGAGCCGTCCCTCTTGTGGAGCCCAGCAAGCTACCGAGAGTATCTCACTCACATGGCAAAGCCCGGCAAGCTACCCATGAGGTATTCGATATGCCAAACACAGTAACAAGTCTCACAATGTTATTGGGCCTGCTCGAACAAATCAATGAACAATGGGAGGACAGTGACAGTGATTTTTATCATTTAACATACTTTAATATGTTAATGTACAACATAATTATTATCATCATACTATTAGCATTATATGTAATAATATAATTAGCATTATATGTTAATACTATGCTAATATTATGCTAATGTTACGACAGTATTGTCATCTCAAATGTACTAACATTTGAGAATTATAACTAGTATATCACCTGTAGAATTAGTACTAATGAATCACAATAGACCATCATTTACATATTGTTTTATGCTGATGATTTCTTGAAGTCTGCTATAGGTTTCAGGTGGGGATTTGGGTCTTCAATAAAGAACATGAACTCATGAAAAAGATTTGTACTTAGTACTTCACTTGTCAGCTTCGCATCTCAGCTGTGAAGGTCCGATAAATTTCATACTGTACAACAAGTAAACTGACTCTGAATTTCTGGGTCACAGTAGAGCAGTTGATATCTAAACCAAAATCAGTGGAGCAGGAATTAATTAAAGTAGGACTGAATTAGATAAAAGAGAAGTCTTTATGTGGGATGCTGTTGATATTCTTTTAATGCTCTATGTCAGTGTTCCTTAATCGTCCAATTGTGGCTCCATTCTAATATTTCTTTTCTGTGGCACCACTGTTCTGCTGGTTGGCCCTCAAGTCTCATGCTACGGCTCCACACTTACATGTTTTTCACCTGTAGCATTGTAGCACTGTTGTACCGTTGTTCATCAATTTGCTCAAGCAGGAACCAGTAATGTCTCCACTGTGAAATTTGTTACTGTTTTTGGCATATTGAATATGCCATGAGGAGCTTGCCAGGCTCTGCCGTGCAGGTGGGATACTCTCGGTAGCTTGCCAGGCTCTCTGAGAGGGGCAGAGGAATCAAACCCGGGTCGGTCATGTGAAAGGCAAATAACGCCCTACCTGCTGTGCTATCACTCCAGCCATTTTCAAATAGGGCTCGAGTAGCCCCTTAAAATATCCTGGAAATATTCATATGGACCTTGGTTGAGAAATGCTTTTTTTAAAATTTATTTATTTATTTTTTATTAGTGAAACACCATGAGGTACAGTTACAGACTTACAAATTTTTGTGCTTGGGTTTCAATTATACAATGATCAAGTACCCATCCCTCCACCAACACCCATCCTCCACCACCACGGGTCCCAGCATCCCTCCCACCCCTTATCCCCCCTAACCCATCCTGCCTCTGTGACAGGGCATTCCCTTTTCTTCTCTCTCTCTCCTTTTGGGTCCTGTGGTTTGCAAGAGAGGCACTGAGTGGCAATCATGTTTGGTCTATAGTCTACTTTCAGCATGCTTCTCCCACCCTGGGAAGATCCTCCTAAGACCCTTCATTTGGTGCTCCCTTCTCTATCTGAGCTTCCTTTTCCTCTAGCACGTGTGGCTGGCCTCCAAGCCATAGAGCAAAATTCCTGGTACTAATCTCGGTCACTCCTGGATGTTAGTCTCCCATTTTGTTGCTTTATGTTCCCCAGATGAATGCAATCTTTCTGTGTCTATCCCGCTCTTTCTGACTCATTTCGCTTAACATGATACTTTCCATGTAGAAATGCTTTTTGAATTTAATAAATGTAAGAACACCATATCTCTTCATTCAAAGAGTAATCAAATCAGTAATCAATAACAATTCGGTAAAATCTGCTTTTGTGAATTTGACATCCCATTACCCGTTCACTTGACATCCCATTACTCATCAATTTGAAAATGCTTTACTCTGTACACAATTCCAACACTGCACTGATTCCCAGTGTACCTACCCCCCCTCATGAAAGGTCCACAATGGCCTTCTCTTTTATACCCCTTGTCTTTACTCAGTTATGATCATAAATTCTCCCTTTGTATAGCTTTTAGCTCTTTGTTGCTACTTTGTTCTTAATGTTAAATCCCATAAATGATCAAATGAGAGAATCATTCTGTGTCTCTTTCCTTCTAATTAACTCAGCATGATATCCTCTAGTTCCATCCATGTCATGGCAAATTGCATGATTTTATTCTTTCTTAGAGCTTTATAATATTCCAGACACAGCTTCTTGATCCATTCATCCATCGTTGGGCATTTGAATCGCTTCCATATCTTGGTTACTTGTACTCTAAGTGCTGCAATAAACATAGTTGTGCACATATTCTTTGCCATTCATGGTTTCGTGCTATGGAGGAAGATGCAAACAATGATATCACTGAGTCATACAAGGGTTTTATTTCTTTGAGAGACCTCCATACCATTTTCCAGAGGCTGAACTAGGTGGCATTTCCACTAACAGTGGATAAGGGTTCCTTTGTCACCACCACCCCATCAACACTGCCTGTTTTCAAACCTTTCAAAATGTGCCATTTTCACTGCCCCGAGATATTTCAAAGTTGTATTATTTGCCTTTTACTAATCATGATTGATGATGAGCACTTTTCTATGTGTCTTCTTTGGGGAAGCATCTGTTCATCTCCTCTCCTCATTTTTGGATGTGGTCATTGAATCTTTTGTTGTTGAGTTTCATGAGTGCTTTATCTTGGGCATTAGTCCTTTATTTGATATATTGTGTGCAAATATTTTTTTCCATACAGTAGGGTGACTTTAACTACATTTTGAGTTTCTTTTGCTGTGCAGAAACTTTTTAATTTGATGTAGTACCATTTGATCTTGTTTGCTGTCTTTGCCTCTATGGTCATCTTGACATATTTCTGTAGTTAATTTCCTGGAGAATTTTGTTGATGTTTTACTCAATTATTTTATGGGATCTGGTCTAATCTTGGGGTCTTTAATCCACCTTGAATTTACTTTTGTGCATGGAGTGAGGTACAGTTCTAATTTCATTCTTTTTGTCCAGTTTTCCTGGCACCATTTGTTGAAAGGATTTTCTTTTCTCTGTTTCATATACTTAGTTCCTCTGTCATGGATTAACTGCCATAAAACTGGGGATTTAACTCAGGCCTCTGAATTCTGTTCCATTGGTCTGCAATTCTATCTTTAGTACAATATCACACAGTTTTGATTATCATGGCTATGTAGTATAGTTCAAAGTTGAGAAATGCAATATCATAAAGTTTCCGGGAGTTACATCGAGGCTTCTGAAAAAGAGTTCTAACCTCCCTGCACAGTATCCTGGAAACAGAGGTCAGGTCTGTGGGTGGAGCTGGATTTCTCAGACCACCTTATAAAGATATCTCTTTTTGTGTTTCGTTTTTTGGTGTGTGTGTGTGTATGTGTGTGTGTGTGTTTGTGTGTGTGTGTGTGTGTGTGTGTGTGTGTAGGGGAGGCATAACTATTAGTGGTCAGGGTTCACTCCTGGCTCTGCACTTAGGGATCACTACTGGAAAGTCCAGACGAACACAGAGAGTGCTAGAGACCAAACTCATGTCTACTAAAGGATGTCCCTGATGTACTATCTCTGCGCCTGATTACCATTTACTCCTCTAGGATTCAGAAATTAAGTCTCCTTACTTCCGTGGATATTTAATTATTTGCTTTGGTTAGTTCAATAACAAACTGTCATATTAAAAAAATTAAAACCAGAATGTAGTTATGCAAATTGTAAGACCAAAGCCTTGCTTGGAATCTCATATTTGAAAACATCGAAGCAGGACTGACTCTCTAGGAATAAAATTTCACTTTACTTATGGAAGCAATGTCTACAAATTCTTGGCCAATTTCTTGGCTTAAAAGTCTAAAAATATTCTATGTTATATATGTCACCTTAGGATATTTTGGGGACCTTGAAAAGAGCAGACTGCACAAATTTATAGTATTTCAGTGAAATATGGTGGAGAACATTTCTTGGACATAGATTTCTAGCCTCAGGTCAATAAATAATAGATGGTTTAATAGATGGTTTAGAAAATTCAATTTGAGATGCCTTATGAAAACTTGCAGACACATTTTAACATTTTTTTCCAAAACTATATGAGTTTACAAAGGGAACTTAAGATATTCTATATGGAAAATGAATACTTTTGCTCTATCTGTTAAGTGATCAGGCAAGTCTATAAGATTAACTTGTTATATAACCACCATTTCTTCAAAATTAGTAGAATAGATTAAGTTATTAAAAATTATTAGAGTAAATTCTGAGATTCAAAATGATCAAAAATTAAAACTTTTTATGTAGAATACTCACACCTAGGTTTTTTTTTTTCCATTCTGAAAATGATTTATTTACAAATACATATCTGCAAACTTTCCAAAACAATACATTCAAGTCTGAGTGGGCACTCCTGCAGGAAGTGGAACTGCAGGGGATATTATCATCATTGATAACATGTGTTAGGTATATAGTTCCTAAATGATGGAGGTAAATACAGTTCTTTTTTTTTTTTTTGATCTTTGGGTCAGAGGGTTTTATTATTTCTACTGAGGTAATATAGCAGTGTTAGTAATTATGTTTTTTTTATCTTTATTTTCATTTAATTAAACTAATTTACAATTTTTTTTTCCCTTTATTTTTTTATTTTTTTAAAGTTGTAGATTTACAATTTTTTGTGCTTTGGCTTCAATTATACAACGATCAGATACCCATCCCTCCACCAGTGCCCATTTTCCACCACCATGGATAATATCCCTCCCACCCCCATCCCCCCATCCCCCCTGTCTCTGTGGCAGGGCACTCCCCTGTGTTCTCTCTCTCCTTTTGGGTGTTGTGTTCTACAAAAGAGGCATTGAGTGGCAAACATGTTCAGTCCATAGTCTACTTTCGACATGCATCTCCCCTCCTGGGAGGATCCTCCAAACATCCTTTATTTGGTGCTCCCTTCTCTATCTGAACTGCCCTTTCCTCTAGGATACCTGGCTGGCCTCTAAGTTATGGAGTAATCCTCCTGGTGCTGATCTCAGCTATTCTTGGGTATTAATCTCATACTTTGTTACTTTATATCCCCCAGATGAATGCAATCTTTCTATGTCTATCCCTCTCTTTCTGACTCATTTCGCTTAGCATGATACTTTCCATATTGTACCACTTGTATGTAAAGTTCATGACTTCATCTTTTCTAACAGCTACATAGTACTCCATTGTGTAGATGTACCAAAGTTTCTTTAACCAGTCATCTGTTCTTGGGCATTCAGGTTTCTTCCAGTTTCTGGCTATTGTAAAGAGGGCTGCAATGAACAAACAAGTGCAGATGTCACTTCGACTATACATTTTTGCCTCTCTGGGATATATTCCCAGGAGTGGTATTGCTGGGTCAAATGGGAGCTCAATTTCTAATTTTTTGAGAATCGTCCATACTGTTTTCCAGAAGGGCTGAACCAGTGGACATTCCCACCAACAGTGAAGGAGTGTCCCTTTCTCGCCACATCCACGCCAGCATCGGTTGCTTTTGTTCTTTTGAATGTGGGCCAGTCTCTGAGGTGTGAGATGGTATCTCATTGTGGTTTTGATCTGCATCTCCCTGATGATTAATGATGTAGAGCATTTTCTCATGTGCTTTTTTGCCATTCGGATTTCTTCTTTGAGAAAGTTTCTGTTCATTTCATTGCCCCATTTTTGGATGGGGTTGGATGTTTTCTTCTTGTGGAGTTTAACCAGTATTCTGTATATCCTGGATATCAACCCCTTGTCAGATGTGTATTCGGTGAATATCCTTTCCCATTCTGTAGACTGTCTTTGTATTTTGGTCACTGTTTCTTTGGAGGTGCAGAAGCTTCTTAGTTTAAGATAGTCCCATTTATCTATCTCTGTTTTCACTTGCTCAGCCAGTGGCGTGGCATCTTTGAAGATACCATTAGCTTCAATGTCATGGAGGGTTTTGCCAACTTTATCTTCAATGTACCTTATGGTTTCTGGTCTGATGTTGAGGTCTTTAATCCATTTTGATCTTACTTTTGTACATGGTGTTAGGCAGAGTTCTGAGCCTATTTTTTTGCATGTAGCCGTCCAGTGATGCCAACACAATTTATTAAAGAGGCTTTCCTTACTCCACTTCACATTACTTGCACCTTTATCAAAGATTAGATGAGCATATGATTGAGGAGAGATGTCAGTGTATTCAACCCTGTTCCATTGGTCTGCAGTTCTGCCTTTGTTCCAGTACCATGCTGTTTTAATTATTACTGCTTTGTAGTACAGTTTGAAGTTCGGGAGGTTGATTCCTCCCATTTTCTTTTTCCCAAGAATTGCTTTAGCTATTCGTGGGGGCTTATTGTTCCATATAAATTTCAAGAGTGTTTGCTCCATTTCTTTGAAGAATGTCATGGGTATCCTTATAGGGATTGCATTGAATTTATACAATGCTTTCGGTAGTATTGTCATTTTGACAATGTTAAGTCTCCCGACCCATGAGCAGGGGATATCTTTCCATTTCCTCATGTCCTCTTTTATTTCCTGAAGTAGCGTTTTGTAGTTTTCTTTGTACAGGTCCTTTACTTCCTTAGTTAAGCTGATTCCTAGGTACTTGATTTTCTGGGGCACAATTGTGAATGGGATTGTTTTTTTCATGTTGCTTTCTTCTCTCTCACTGTTTGCGTATAGGAAAGCCATGGACTTTTGGACACACCTAGGTTTTTTCACCTTAAATTGGCATTGCAATTCTAAATTGTAGAAATATAATAATGCAAGAATTTCTTGCATGTATTAAAAAAGCAACTGTGTTTGATAGAATGCAACTAATTGCACTGATTTTGACAGGCAAGGGAAGTTATCAGAGAGAAGGAAACAAATACAAAGAGACAGACAAATACACATGGACTCTCCAAGCTTTAGGTTGGCTGGACAGTCATTAGTGGTTTCACAGGTCATTAGTTTAACACAAAATCCCTCCCCACACACACACACACACACACACTGGGTTCCCAACAGGTAAACCATTGTTGACTGAGACATTGAGACATTAATGATAGGAAGCACATCCACCACAAGTAGGCACATGAAGATCAGAGGCTGGGGTATTTTACATAGCTACCAGAAGACACCCTTAAAACATAAGGTCCTGACAATTTCCTATTCTTCTTTTGCCCAGGTTGTTTCTACATCTAAAATCCCTAAATAGATTTTTGCAGTGGCAAATATTTGTTATCTATACTTTTCTCTTTTTTTATATTATTTCTTCATGAGTGCAGTTTTGAAAAACCTATAATCCTAAAAAACACTAGAGTTCTGTATTAAATTGTTAAATTACATTAAACTATCTTATCTAGGGTTAGGGTTAAAGTTTAGGTATTTAAAGTTGAGGGATAGTTTAGGTAGTAAACTATCTTACCTAGAGTCCTCCCACATCCTTAGGGTTTTTTGTTGGGGAGACAATTTCCAATTGACACATGTTCATTTTATGTTTTTATGAGAATTGCTATTCTACTATTTAAAAATTATTCCTTAACCATTGATAAACAAGCATTGATATGTATATACATAAAACAATAAATAATGCATAGGTGATAAGTTCAACACTTAAAATTCTCATTTCAAATGTCTAGCATTTGAAGCATTCAACACTTAAAATTTAAGCATTCAACCCTTAAAATGCTCACTTCAAATGTCTAACAGTGCTAAAAAAAACTTTAGCAAGAAGTTATTACTAAGCTCTAGGAAATAAAAATTACAGTTACCAATGCATCACATGCATATAAAAATGTTCATCACTGAAAATAATAAAATTTTAAATCAAAATGATTCCAAAGAATTGTGTACTGTAAAGCAATCTTTTAAAATATGAAAAATAAATTGTGATAGTTAAACAATTCAGGTAAAATTGTATATTATGTAGTCTAATTAAAAGCTATTTGATAATATCACTCTAAAGCTTTTCAGAGTGTAAATTTTATGAGAAAGCAATTTCTATTTTAGGAATCTATATAGAAACAAAATAAAAAAAACTACCTGTACAGAGTTGTTATTTATTTAAACTCTGGTCTGGGAGAGGGAGGGAACAAACCAATCTAAGTAAGTATCAATTGGAAACTTTTATATAAATTACGGCCATTTTTCAAGGTTGAATATTATCCATTTTTTGTTTGTGGTTCACACATAGTAATACTTGGGATATTACACCTGGGTCTGCACTCACAAATTACTCCTGGCAGGGCTTGGGGCACCGTGTAGGATGCTATGGATCAAACCCAAGTCCCATGCATTCAAGGCAAGTGCTCTATCCCTGTACTCTATTCTCCAGCTCCTCCATATAGTTTTAAGGTTTGCTTTATTTCATTTAACTGTACCAACATTATTATGCTAGTACAATTATATCAATAAATATAGTTTTAACTCATTTTAAATGATGTATACTATTTCACAGTAGTGATGTATCGATTTACTTAACCATTACATTGTCAGATAGTTTATTCCCATTATTTCCAGTTTTTAGTTACTGTAGTAAAAAACATATCCTTTTAAACCTTTCTGTAAATTAATATATCACCAGGAAGCAATATTTACCCATATGTATGGGTATATATGTGTGTTTATATATATATATATATGTATATATGTATATATATACTCTTCCTTTATACAACTTGGCTTTTAAAGGGTTTCTCCCAATCTGCCCCAAGGTAAGGCTTTCAACCTAGTAGGAATACATTGCTAGGGAGGTTGCCAAGGTGCAGGGTTGGAAGTGGCTGATGGTTTTCTTTGATATTCCTTTCCTGGCCTTTGTTTCTGCTGGAGCTTCTCTCTGAGGGGGTCCAGCCTTCTCTGCTGTGCAGGCACCAGGTAAAGGTCTTATCAGGCTTAGTTCCTGTGTGCATAGGATGGTCTTTTTAGCAGCCTTAGGGCTACTTTGTTTTATTACTTCCCAAGAGTTCCATGCTGGGGGCTTGGTGTGTGTGTGTGGGGGGGTGTCCCTTTTTCCTATGTTTCAGCTTGCCAATTCACCTTCATGCATAAACCACTCCAGCAACACCCTCTCCATCCCTGTCATCTTGCCTCCACTATTGTCCTAGTGCTCCTGGGGTCTGTCTTCCACTGCCCCTGTGGCAAGCTTCCTACTGAAGTCCAGTTCTCAGCTTCTGTTGCCTTGAGAATTTATCATCCCCTACTTTGTTTTTTCTTTGTATCTCACATATGAGAGCGATCATTCTGCGTCTGTCCCTCTCCTGCGAACATTGCCCAGCATGAGACTTTCGCCATATGTCATCTTTGGTTAGGCTGCCTTGTAATTAGAAGCTTAAAATAGCACTTTTTCTTGGGCACATACTTTTCATTGGAATATATGATTTTTCTTTTCACTATTGATATTCAACGTCAATGATGGAAAGTTATCATTTATAACCTCAATACTAAGCATTGCTACACAAAGAAAATTCCAAACGGCAAACTTCTTTGTTTTCTTCCAACCAGCTTACGCTTTCTGTGCTTTATTTTGCCTTAAAGTTCATTTACTGACCACTTGACAATATCCTTATCTCTGAGGGCTGTTCCATAACATTGTTTATAAAATTAAAATCAGTTTTCCAGGTCAAGAGGAGGGCACAGCATTTAAGTTTTAGTAGCTTTAATTCATAAAACGCAAATGCTGATATGCAATTTTCAATATATTCCTCAAGGCCATTGATTTTAGCAGCAGTTAGTTGAGTAAATACTTAATTTATATGTGGTGGACTTTGAGTTCAGGAATACCAGGTGATTGCCCAGGGGAAAAACTGTTTAAAAGCTTCTTAGTATGTGGGTGTTTTAAGGCTATAATCAACCAAACATTCAGTAATTTGGGCAGCAAAACCAGAAAGTTGGCAAGGCCTCAACTTTACTTAATAACTGTGACTGTGCCATAGTTAAAAAGCAACATTTACAAGAGGCCTCCTAGGAAAATCCAGGAGCCAAAAAAAGTGGTGTGGGTGAGTCAGTAAGTATCTCACATTAATTCAAACATTAATTCAAACATTAATTCAAGTTTGTATGGCGTTTGAAGGAACTCTACTGAAGACTGAAAAGAAACCATAGCCTGGCTGAAACTAATTCTATTCAGCATGCTCTTATGTGTTTAATTTTTTTAAAATGTTTTTATGTCCAATAAGAAATCTACCTGGGCCCTGTAAAAGACAGATTGTAAAACTGAGGACCTTCTCTGGGAGGGTTGAGCTTTCAGAGATTAAATTCGAACCATCTGCAGAAAGACCAGAGGAATGTTATGGGCCTCCATTTTTGAAAATAGCAATTTTCAAGACTGTGATGAGCGCCACCTGATTTTAATGTCTGCAAGGTGAAGGAAATTAAGAGCTATAAGTGAACTGGGAGGTGGCATTCTGGAGGCAATTAACACCTTTCTGAATAAGAGCAGTAAGTGTGAGGATGGATGGAGGTTCTTTGCGAGTATTACAAAAGAAAAGAGAGGAGCTATGGGGAGGTCTTGTCAAGCTCTTCCTCTAAAGAATAAAACTTTAAAAACGTGTTCTTACAAGTAGAAGTTATTTTTGATTTTAAACCTCGTCTACCTATACATTCTTTGGCTCAAGGAGGAAGAAAGTCGGGTTTGGCCTTTATTATGATTTGCATCTGTGTGCTGTGCAATAATGCTAATATTTATTCATAGTTAAATATTTGCTTATCTCCTTTATCTATAAGCTTAATACATCACCAATGCGCTGAAGACTCAGGGCAAAGAACCCCAAGGGTTAAGTCACCTACTGGGAGTCGAGCCCCTGTGTCAATTACTCGAGTAATTTTCAGCTAAAAATAGCATCAGCTCTACATATGTTTTTAGTGCAAAGATTCTAAAATATTTTAAAGTTAACCTCAAAAGTTTCCAGGATTATTTTTGGCTGTAGTATTCATTTCTTTAGAAAATATTTAATATTCAATTTGTTCATTCCACCAGTGTTTACTGAGCACCTACCATAGGTAAGCATACTAGCCCAGAGAAAGAATGAGAAATGCCCAGAAAGGTTCCTGGCTCACAGGTTCAATTTTTTGTTTTACAATTCTTTATTTATTTATCTGCTCACATGGACAGTGCCACTCGAGGCCCGGAACAAATCCACCTGACAAAGGAGTTTTCGATGAGGCAGTGATAGCAAGCTTGAGTCCTATAATCGTCACTCTACACACATGTTAGAAAAAAAAAATAGCAGCGGTTTATCAGCAGAAGCCTCTTATGTGGTTCTTAAGCAATTAGTAGATGGTCTGTATTTTCTAGCCTTTTATGCAACCTCTGGAATGTACCATTGAAAAGACCTGTAATGAGGACTGTTATAAATTGTTTCAGAGGGATGAAGTTTGATTCCTATGTGGGCATATAGTAAGGAGCAGTAACGTCAAACATACTGTCAAACCCAGCTAGTCTTTAGGATCACCTGGGGAGATAGTAAAATATAAAGATTCCTGGGCCTCATCACATACTCCATATGAATATTTAGGCATGGAGACCAAGCAATTTGAAAGAAAGAAGAAATACTTTACCCAATGGACAGACATTGCTTCCTATTAAATCATGGCAGGCTGGGTGTTTATAATGTGCTCTAACAGTTTGTATTCCACAGTAGCACGTATTAAGTTTGAATAATTATGTTTCTTGAAGATAGTCTAGATTTGAGGGCTTCTGTGTATGTTGAAGAGTGTTGATGTGTTAAGAGAACAGAAATCCGTCTGGCTAATCCCGGCGCAGTCTGCATGGCACAAGCATTCCGAGTTTTGAAACTTTGACAATGGATCCAGAAAGGCTGATACTGTATGTCACTTTATGAATTCCCTACACCTAAATGAAACCACATACCTCTGGGATCTTGTAACAAGTGGTTGTCTGCTTGCTATCAAACAACTGTATTCAATCTCTATCTCATTAGTTATTAAAGAAAGTAACAAAAGGCAACTCAGTTCTACAGAATTTCATATATTTCATACAATTAATTTTCCATTGCATAGGAATGAAGGTTAGCTGTCAGGAAAAACAAATCACCTTCTTTCAAAATGGCATATATATTCATATATATTCATCCTTGAAAATATTTATTTTAAATCATAATACAATGGTATATTGACATGACAACAACTCACTCACTAGATCTATGTTCCATGGTTGGAGTCCACACTTCTCTCACTGCCTTCCTGTACCTTGCTCTCAACCCTGATTATATTTTGTTTTGATTTTGTTTTTGGGTTACACTTGCCAGTGCTCAGGGGTTACTCCTGACTCTGCTCAGGAATTACTCCTGGCGGTGCTCAGGGATGATGTCAGTGACTGAACCCAGGTCTGCCATGCACAAGGCAAAAGCCCTACCCACTGTACTATCACTCTGGCCCTCGATGCTGATTATGTGTTAAAATCAACTGAGGACACTTTTCAGAGGACTGAATCCCAAGGACCAAAATTAAGTGCATCTTAGGGCTGAGGTTGACACCACATAATCTAAGCTTCCTGGGTGATCGGGATTCTGTGCTGATTGAGGACCACTCTTGGCTGAAAAAGAAGTTCTCTCCCCACACACATAGCTTCTTGCTCTGGGCTTCCACATTTTTGTATATGATGTTTTCTTACCAAACACACAGCTTCTGAGCCCTCATGTCCTCTGCAGATCCACGCTTCAGAATTTCGTT
Organism: Sorex fumeus; assembly: GCF_029834395.1. Classification (NCBI taxonomy): domain Eukaryota; kingdom Metazoa; phylum Chordata; class Mammalia; order Eulipotyphla; family Soricidae; genus Sorex; species Sorex fumeus. Next base: position 7,989,323 of record NW_026606070.1, read on the forward strand.
CCCATGCTTTCTTTTCCATGAGGTTATTTTTGGATACTTTAGATCCAAAATAAATTCGGCCAACTCTGAACCTTAGAGAGTTTTTCTGTCTTCTAAGGTCATTTTCTAGCTTGTTATTTCTGTGCATATTATATTTTCCCACCCACCAATCAAACTTTATGCCTTTCAGGGCATGAAGTCTACCATTCTCATTCATATTTTATACCTTATAGTACCTTGTGACTTCTTGGTAAATAGCACGTGAGGAAGAGAAAGAAGAAAGAAGAGGTAACATTCATTCAGGTCACCTTCTTATTTATAATGAATCTCTCTCTCCATCCACTCCCCCTTCCATGGTTGAATCTTCTTTACTTAAATAATCAGTTACATGAAACAGGAAACACCAAGGATTTTCCTAATTTTGGAAGGACCTCAAAGACCTCTCTTGTTCTGCACCAGAATTATTTTTATGTTCTCATTGTCTCCAGATTTTCCTTACTACTTTGCCTAATTGATGGCTGCTAATCTCCTTCAAATATAACTTTCACACTGTTATTTTCTTCACAAGGGCCTTGGCATATTTCTCCATTTCCTATCAAGCCAGTCCAAGATTGTCATCAGCCCTGTATTCAAGGCTTTCATGACCTTTCCAGGCTTAATTCCCTTGACACTTCTCTAAGCTAACTAAGCAGCCAAATTGAGCTATATTTAGATTTCCTATCCTTTGTTTTACACTTGTCAACCTTATCTTTGCTAATAAATTTCATTCCCATTACTGCACGCCTCTCTGTGGCTTTGAGTTTAGTCTCTAACTAACTTCAGTGCTTGAGACAAGCAAAAAAAATGCCACCTTCATTATTACCCTATACTGTTGCCTCATCATCCCTATCATTTGTGTTTTGTCCCCTAGTCAAAATTTTTCTCTTCTTCAATTGAATCCCCACAACATTACTTGCCTTTGCAACACTTCTTTTTTTCTTTTAAAAGGAAGTGATGTTTCTGGACATGTCTATTTCTCTAAAAACACTAAAAGCATTTCAAAAAGGCAAGGGCAGAAACTCTCATCTCCACATGTCTGTGGTGTCTCATTTAAGTTCAAATTCCATTGCAAGATTCTTCTGATAATAAATTATGTGATCATGAAAAAATCATGGAGTCTGCCCTGAGTCAATTGGTTCATAAATGTAAAATATATTCTAATTCAGCAGTCTTAATTTAGCATGTTTTAAATTACATACTCTCAAAACTGTACAGAAAGGCTTAAAAGTCTTTGCCAAAATTAAAATCTCTGCGTAACTTCCACAACACCTAAAATCATGGCCACGGTAGCCGTTTCCACTGATTTACTTCTGTAGATTCTTAAATTGAATTACTTGGATCAAAATAGAGTGAGGCGACTGTATCCTTTCTTGGTATTATGGCTAACATCAAGTATCAGTAATACCATTCACTACTCAATTTGCAATTATTACTGCATTACTTTTGTGCATATGAAAAGAATCAATCATTCAATTATTCATCATATTCAGTAATCAATTAACTGGGCATTTTTTTCAGGTAATGGGTTTTCATATGCAATGAATGGAAGAAAGAAGAAAAAGCTAGTATAACTAAAGAAGATCTTTCCAACTTTAAGTATTTATAGGCTCTTACTCCCTTTAGGAGATCATTAAAGATTTTAGATCACCAAAGTTATACTAAGACTCAAAGCAAACACCCTCACGGTCAATGTCTGTTAAAAGCAAAAAGAAAAATTCCCCCCTCCACACCCCACTCCCAACATTTGTCGAGATAATGAAGGGAGGGAGTGCAAAGTACTTCCACTCAATCCTTCTAAAGATAATACACTGGAAACATTTGGGTGGGTGTGAATCACTCAGACAAGCATTCTTCACTCAAAAATAGAAACTTGCCTTATTTGTTCCAGATGTTATACAGCTGCAGGGAAGTTAAAGCCAGTGGTCCTGTTTTCAATGCAACCAAACTCTTATTGCATTTGGAATTTCTTAACCAATGAACTCATGTTACTTGTTCTAAGACCTGTACAATTTTCCTTTTTCCACTGTTACCACTCACAAACAACTATGTTTCATGGGAACCATACTTCAAAACTAATGACCCTATATCTGTTTTGTACATAGCAATGCACCTTATTTATCAAGACTTTCACCATGTATATATCCTCACCTTTAAAATTTTAAGTATAAAATATTTTGAAGAGCATTTAAAAGAAAAAAAAGCTGAGTATTTAAAAGAAAAAAAGTATTGATCTTAAAATATTTTACAATACAACAACAGTGGAGTAACAGGAAGTTATTACTCTTAGATTTTAAGAATCATTATTATAAAAATACTAAGTATTAAACTGTAGTTCTGGAGCTAGAGAGCTAGTATAACAGGTAGGGTACTTGACATGGCTGAACAGGATTTGATCCCCATGTTACATATGTTACCCCCAAGCATTATTGGCATAAGTACCGAGCCAGGAGTAAGCCCTGTGCACTGATAGGGTGTGGTCCCCAAATAAAAAATGTATTTTTTGGTTTTTGTTTCTGGGCTCCACCCAGCAGTGCTCAGGGCTTACCCCTGGCTCTGCACCCAGGAATCTCTCCTGGCCAGAGACTGAACTTGAATCGGTCATGTGCAAGGCAAAGTATCTTACCCACTGCACTATCTCTCCAATCCCAAAGGAATCCTCGTTATAATATACTGGTTGCTTTTAGAAGTTGACACATTTATTTTGTTTCTTGGCTCTTCTGTGTGTCAGAATTGTCATAGGATGTGGTGTTCAGAATAACTGGATGTGGCAACGCAATGATTTAAAATGGGGATGCCTAGATCACTCTTAGCCCAGGATATTAGGAGGAGAAGGAAAGAAATCGCGTGGAGGGTGAAGAAGAGACAGATGAGAAGTAACAGTGGGCAAGGGTCAAGGAAACTAAGGTACATCAGTGCTATTAAAGAACGGAAGAGCTGAGGTTTGAAAAGGCAGTTACGATGGAGAAGGGACCACTAAGTAAATGATGGTTGGAGGGATCGCTCAGAATGGGAGTTGCATGCTGAAAGTAGACTAAGGACCAAACATGATGGCCTCTTAGTATATATATTGCAAACCATAATATCCAAAAGTAGGGAGAAAGAAGGAAGGTGCCAGCCACAGAGGAAGGAGGTGGGATGGGTGGATCTGAGGGGAGGATACTGGAAACATTTCTGGTGGAAAATGTGCACTGGAGAAGGATGTATTTCTTGATCATTGTGCGACTGAAACTTAATCATGAAAGTTTGTAACTGTATCTCACGGTGATTCAATAATAATGATAATGATAATAATAATAATAATAATGGGCTAAATGCCCAAACCACAAAGTCAACAAAACCCAAATCACGAGGTCCAAACTTTGACAACCACTTTTTCTTTGGGGGGGGACTACACCTGGCAATGCACAGGGGTTACTCCTGGCTCTGCACTCAGGAGTTATTCCTGGCGGTGCTCAGGGGACCATATGGGATGCTGGGAATCGAACCTGGGTCGGCCGCGTGCAAGGCAAGCGCCCTACCTGCTGTGCTATCTCTCCAGCCCCAGACAACCATTCTTAAAAAGGTACCTGTCAAGTTGGTAGACAGCAATGGTGGGGGTAAGGGAGGGAACTTGGGACCATTAATGGAGGGAAATTGACACTTTTGGTGAAATCCGGGCTGGAACATTGTATGTCTAAAACTCAACTACGAATAGCAGCAAATCACCGTGGCTTAAAAAAAATAAAATTAAAAAAGAAAAAAAATGTCATAATGAAAATTAAATACAAATATACCACGGCTCTTTGAAAGCGTGGACATGTGAAATTACATAGAAGATATATATGCTAATTTATATCTAGTCCATGTAATTTAATATATATTTTGTATTTTGAGGAAAAATATTTGAGAAAAACTGTATTTGAGAAAAAATGTGCTGAAGAATACAGTGCTAAATTTATTGAGATTGTCTTTTATTTCTTTAAAAATTGTGGTGCACAAACAATCTGTAGTAGAATTACAAAGTCTGCTTATGAAAATATGTACTCCTGGATTAGATGACTCAAATCTCTCAACATTTGACCTAGAGCTATAGGAGAACCTTAGAGATCAAACATCCACACCAAAGTGTTTTTTTGTTTCTTCTTTCCAGCTTTGATTATGAACCCAAGGGAGATCTGGAACAAGTCTTAAGGGCATTGATTAATAGTAAAAATAGAGCCAAAATTTTATGTACTGATTCTAAGATTCATTTCTAATAAGCTGGCTATTAATTTTTTATTTTAGAAAAAGAAAAAAATACCATAAAATTTAAAAGATATTGTTAGATGTCTCACCAAATAATGTATTCCTATCACTAATTAATCAGATTTCTATTTTTTCCCAAGTTTTGATAATACCTTTCCTTCACAGTCATTAAAAATATTTTGAATTGCATCACAATTTTTGCAGAAAAGGACAGCAATTTTATATTCCATGTCATTTAAATTAGGTCTTTTAAATATCACCAGTGATTACATTAGTGAAGGACTTTTCAAAGTTATTTTAATTGTGCTAAGAAACAGTTAGCACTCAGTGATTTCTCAAAGACCGTAAAACTATAATTCATGACATAAATTCTTGAAATATGTCTGTGCCATCAGTTAAAATAGTTTAAGTGTGATATCATTCAAAAGTGAGTCAAAAATGTTTTACACATTGTAATGAAGCTATTAATAATTTTCTATCTTCTCTTATGTATATATTTAGTTTGGCTTTTGAAAAGGAAAAGACTCTGAAAGCCATTCATTATCCGTTTGTACTCAGATCACACTTTGACACCCATTTGTGATAAGAGGCACCACTGGAGCTGGAGAGAAGCTGGTCAGAAAACTTCTTTGGGATTCATACATTGACAATACCAGGGCCCTAATGATTTTCTGGCCTGGTTCCTCATTTTGCTAACAGGATTCTAGAGGGGGAAAATGTGTTCTTTTGTTTTGTTTTGTTTTTCTTCTTTGGGACCCACCAGGCTGTCCTGAGGCTTTACTTCCGGCTCTGTATTAGGAGCTCACTTCTGTAGGGCCTCGCACCTGCTCTGCCATATGCAATGGGAGGGAACACACCACCCACTGTCCTAGGGCTCCCAAAATTCCTATTTTTTTGAAAAGCATAGCTTGGGGTCAGAATCTGGCACTTTGTTTACCTAAAATTCACTTTTTGGGCTGGAGTGATAGCACAGCCGGTATGGCGTTTGCCTTGCATATGGCCAACCCGGGTTCGATTCCCAACATCCCATATGGTCCCGTGAGCACCACCAGGAGTGATTCCTGAGTGCAGAGCCAGCAGTAACCCCTGAGCATTGCTGGGTGTGACCCAAAAAGCAAACAAACAAACAAAACAAAAACAAAAACAAAAATTCATTTTTCTTACCCCCCCCCCCCCCCCCGCAACTCCAGTCTTTCTCTGGGGCCATGATTTTTTTTTTTAATAAAATATTACATTTCCCAGTCTTCCAGGTTCTCGGGTATGGCCATATGACTACATTCCTTTCATGAAACAGAAGAGAATTTATCTGTGTGGTAGTTTTGGGAGAAGAGTCTTTTTTTTTCTTCATCACAAATGACTTTTAATTATTTATTTTCTGAAATTCTATTTGTCATTCATTTAAGGGTTTTTAAAATTTATTTTATTTTATTTTTTAGATTTTTATTAGTGAAACACCTTTCAGGGTCTTAGGGGTGAGTCCTTTATGCCCTGTCAGTCTCTCTCCAGGCCTCTTGTTCAGAACATGTTTGTCTAGTCTAGACATTTATTTGGTCCATGGTGATGACTGTGGGGCTTTTGTTTCAACTTTGCATATTCACATAAGGGGATGGAAGAAGCTTCTATCAGGTTTAAGTCAATATTCTGTGATCCCTAATATTCAAAGCTGCATTTGATTATATGGAAATGAGCTATTTTTTTTCAGTATGTAGTTACTAAGCACTTTTTTAATGAGAAAGGAACTATGCTAAGTGGATATGAACAAATTAATTTTATTTTTCATTTTGAATTTCTGAAGACTCTGGAAAATGTTTTTAAAACCGAACTCAAACTCCTCTTTTAATGAATCCATTCTGGCCTCTATTCCATGCATACCCATATTTCACTGCATATTCACTGCAGATTTTATGCCAAATATTTGTGAAAAAAAAAAGTGGGGTGTGACCATAATGTGAAGCTTTTTAAAAATTGTGCCAGTATTACTTAAAAAAATTTTTTTTTACACAATGTCTACAATTACACAACGAAAGGTTATAAACTAGTTTCTGGACTGGAAAAACAGGGTGCTACAATTATGTGGTGAAATATAGTATCGCATAATTCTCATTTTTTTCACTATGTAGACATATTTTTCTTGACTCTGGATTTTAGACTTTTTGGATTTAGACTGTCATGTAACATTTTTCAAAAGTTAAAATCTTTGGAAACACAATCCCATATGAGTTTAAGTATAATTTTGATTTTCACTCAGACAATGCAAGTTCTGATTAAAGGTCACGATGCAAATGAAGCCTCTGAATATATGTAGAATGTCCATATTTGTCTGTAAACCAACTATAAATAACATAGATCAGGTTTCCAAAATGCTGTATAAATCAATTTTCTATTTTGAAATTTTATTTTACTTTAGGGCCATGCCTGGTTCTGTCAGGACTTATATTCCTGGCTCTGAGGTCAGGTATCATTCTTGGTGGTGCCCACAATACTTTCTCTCCATCCCCATAAATGTATTCTCTAACAACACTTAGAAAGACAATAAGGGACATACTGTTTTTTCAGTGTTAGTACCACAGCAGAAAGGATATTAGAACCCTGGGTGAATCTGAGGCCAGAATCTTCATTCCTAAATGATTCATCTCCCCATTCATAACAAAAGTTGGGTGGATATTTCTAGGATCTGAACAAATAGTTGCTCGTTCCATGTTCTAATTCTGTTGCTAGACACTGAGAACTTCCCTATTTCTGAGGTCTCTTTTAAATCCCCCTCCCAAAGTTAATGTTCATTTTTTATGATATTTTATTTCATCTTAGAAATTTTTCTCTTTTTTTTTAAATTTTACTAAGAAACCGTGATTTACAAAGCTTTCATAATGGAATTGCTTCAGGCATAAAATGTTGCAACACCAACCCCACCACAACTGTCCCAAGGGTTCCTGCCATCCCCTAGTCTACTCCCTTGCCAAGCAAATAATAAATTTGCTAGATTCGTTTTAAAAAATGTTAAAGAATAGAACATGTTCTGGGTTTCAATATTTTCCTTTCCAAATTAAAAAATTAAGACTTTCACATATACAATATAATTTTCAATAGCAGTAGTAATATAACAAGATTGCAAGGCATATATTAAGTATAAAAGCATACTTACTTTTGGGTCCACATTAAGAGTTTTTCTATCTCTTTTGTATCTGAAAAGTAAGCCTTCGGGATTATCGGCAATCACTTGATAGTTAGGAGTTGAATTACACATAGCAGTATGACTGTTCCAGTTGTAAAAGCTAAAAAAAGAATTGTTTGTTAAGAATTAATATGAATAATACATTAAACTGGCAAAAATATTTTGGAAAATATTTGGGACAATTTCTTATGATAAATGAGAAGGTTCACATTGTACAAGCATGCATCAACAGAGTGATGAAAATTCTTTTTTTTCTTTTTATTGAATCACGCTGAGATAGTTACAAAGCTTTCATGTTTGAATTTCAGTCATTCAATGATCAAACACCCATCCCTTCACCAGTGCACATTTTCCACCACCAATGTCCCCAGTAATCCAACTCCTTCCCATGCCTCTAAGGCAGACAATTTCTCCCATACTCTCTACTTCGGGGTATTTTGGTTTACAATACAGATAATCAGAGGCTATCACATTTGGTCCTTTATCTACTTTCAATACACATCTCCCATCCCAAACCATCCCTCCAACCATCATTGAATTAGTGATCCCTTCTCTATTCCAGCTACCTTATCCCCCAGCTCATGAGGCAAGCTATCAACCATGGAGCAATATTCATGGACCTGTATCTGCTGTCTTTAGGTGTCAGTCTTATATTGTTATTTTATACTCCATAAGTGAGTGCAGGCATTCTATGTCTGTCCCGCTCTTTCTGACTCATTTCACTTAGCATGATACTCTCCATGATCATCCACGTATAAGCAAATTTCATGACTTTATCTTTGGAACATTTTCTACTACTTTGCATGATTTCCTGGTTTGAACACTTAGACCTAGAGTCTGTTCTGGTATTACATTTCCAGGAAGTCAAGAAAAAATTTGATACAATTTCAAATGGTTTCTTTTAATTCAGACTATTCAGGGTGTCAAGAATATTGGGATATTAAGAGATTATTTACGAGAAGCAAAATATGTTGATTATTTTTCAGGAACCAAAAAGTGAGGAAACTATTTGTATTTGAGAAGTTATCATAGTTCAAGCATGATATTATAACCATGATTATACTCGTGAAATTACTCTCATTTCACAGACAAGGCAGGAGACTAGTGAGGTAACTAGCAGAATAAAAATCCTACAATATAATGAAAGTAATATTTAAAAGTTATCTGCACTTCAAAGCAAACATGCTCTTTCTGCTATTCAACAATATCTGAATTTTTATTACTTTTTCTGGGGGTATGGATTTGTTCAGTGGAAATATAGATTTTCCTTATGTCTTGACTTATGCCCACTTCTCAAAATAGATATAACATTATTATATATGTTAGAATAATCATTAATGTACAACTTTTATGCATCTTTTTCATATGAACACTTTTTATATTAATGTTGTGTTTTTAAATGACAGAGATAATTCATATATAACTTGGAACAGTATGTTCACAAACACTGAAAATACCAATTTTTAAAAAATTTTTATTAGTGAAACACCATGATGTACAGTTGTAGACTTACAAAAATACTAATTTTTAATCAATTTTTTCTTATCCTTTTTTATGTCTTATTTTTCCTTTTTTTACCCTCATTCTTCATTTCGAAAGAGTCAATTTTTGTTGATTAAACTCACTCTGAATTACAGTTTACTGGAGCATTGACTTTTGTATTGTTATGAGAAAATGTAGTAAAATGCTTAGAGAGTTTTGACTCACAGATGACAAATTTACATGTAAATCATTGAGTGGGCATATAAGTGAGCACCATTCTCTTTACTTTGATCAACATTTTTGTGTTCATATTTAAGAATTCATAATAAATGCTTAATCTTTAATATTTAGAATAATCATATAAACAAAACAATTTGATTTGTTTTATGCCTATTGATTTCTTGTCCTCAATGATCATATTTATGACAATATTTTAAATTCTCTTCATATAGATAATAGTGCTCAGTTTCTCTCGGGTCTGTTCCTGAAATTTTACCTTGTTGCTTTTTCATTGTTTTCAGCATATTTGCCTGATTCTTTATTCTGGACTCTTTATGTCGATGCATATGAATTTCCTATGCCTATGGATTGGACACAAGCAAGCACAACTCATATCGTGGGGAAGACAGCGACCATTAGCTGGTCAAACATTCTTGAGGCTCTTCCAACTTTTTCCCCTCTCTTCTGGCAGAGGCTGGAAGCAGTGTTTTTGTGTGTTTGCTTTCTGATGATTGGGGGTAGGATCTGCAATATCTGCCAGTCTAACTTCCATCTCCTTTTCCTCTAGTTGGGCAGACTCTGCTGGATCCGTCAAGCTAAAATATTACCAAGGAAAAGATTCAAAGTTTGGTGGCAATCATAATGTGTATAATAGATGACTTATAATGCTGTGCAACGACGATCAACGGGAGGGCCTTTACCTTTGCCTTTATAATGCTGTGCAACCAAAACATGTAATGTCATGAACTGATGTTACTTAAACAAAACAATAAAAATCTCTATACAAATTTAACATATAGTTTTTAAATAATAGGAACCATAGAACTAGTAGTATAAATATCAAACTCTGAAAGGCAGATAATAGAGTGAACCAAATCCTTATTTGTTATAACTTAAGAATACCTTCTATATTGGTAAAGGTAAAGGCCCTCCCATTGTTCATCGATTTGCTCGAACGGACCCAGTAACATCTCCATTGGAGATTTTGTTGTTACTGTGTTTGGCATATCGAATATGTCACGGGGAGCTTACCAGGCTCTGCCGTGCGGGCGAGATACTCTCGGTAGCTTGCCGGGCTCTCCGAGAGGGGCAGAGGAATCGAACTCGGGTCAGCCATGTTGGCTGCGTGCAAGGCAAACGCCCTACCGCTGTGAAATAAGTTAAGCTTAAGTATAGTTAATGGAATTTGCCTCTCGAAGTGGGGGAGGGGATACCAATGGAGGATACTAATCCTTACATTTTTCTGTTTGATAGTATTAGATCGTTTGTATACACAATACTTTATTAACTTATTATTTTTTTAACTGAATCACCATGAGATATGGAATTACAAAGTTGTTCATGATTGGGTTTCAGCCATACAACGTTCCATTACCCATCCCTCCTTCACCAGTGTACATTTTTAAAACATTGGGTTAAAAAACAGAAACTGCAGATGCTTCTCTGCTGTCCTCAGAGAAGTGTTTCCATAAAGCCTTCATTTCCTTTACAAAGAGACAGAAACCAGTCCTCTGGGGAGCCTCCCAAACAAAATTGAAGCTCTCAACACAAACCACACTTAACATGCCCCAGAGTAGCTGAGCTCTATGGATTTCCTTTTGCTTCTATGTGCTCAGAGCTAGGGTAAAATTCCAGCAAGAGGAAGGTCTCTTCTGAATTTTGTGAAACTTATTTTGCATTTGCCTGGGGTAGAATGACTTATAATTCCTCTTTAGAGTTCCCACAAAAGGAATGTGTGTGGAATTTTTCCTGGGAACATGTGATTGTGGGGGATGAGAGTTAAGAATTCCTACTCTACTATCTTGTTGATGTCATCACTCTGAGCATTCCTTTTGCCTGTCATTCCTTGATTAATTGGAAATAGCAAAATACATGTCAATTCAAAATGTGTTAGTATAGGTTTAATCATTTATTCCACTTTGTCCAAGCCACTGATATTTAAATACTCTAAAATATGAAATCTAGAATACGTTGCTAGTTTTCAGTCTGTTTTTCCAATAGATTTTTTTGAGTATATTTGAATTCTTTGCAAGTCTGTATATTGGGTTTCTTGGCTTTTCCTTTCTGTCCTAATTTATTTCAATAAATTCATTACTTCTATACTTGTCCCATATTTCACTTTTGGCAATAATCATAACTCTCTTGCTCAAGTGACCCTATTTATAGAGAATGCACTGGCTTTAGATCGACACAAAGTTTATCCTTCTTATTTCATGATCTGGTGGGTCTTCTGACAACTCTTGCTGCAAATAATCTCTCATTCACTTGATCACTTGATCACTTGACTTCCCGTTAATCGTCAATTTGCTCGAGGGGGCGTCAGTAACGTCTCCATTTGTCCCAGTCACGTGCTGTGCTAGTGTAGCCCAATGGCATCTGTTTGCTCTAGGAACATGAAGAGCCTCAAACCGATCGTTCATGATCTTGATGAAGAAGTCTGACCATCTGGTAGGTGGGCGGCCACGCGGTCTTTTGACATCCCATGGAATCCAGTCGGTAACAGCTTTGTTCCAGCGGTCGTCTTTAAATCTCATTACGTGACCAGCCCAACTGATTTTTGACACCTTGGCAAACGAGACAGCGTCCCTGATTCTTGATCATTGACGGATGTCGGAACTCCGGATTCTTTCTCTCATTTGAGTGAAATGTGATATTCCAAGCATAGCTCTTTCAATTCCTCTTTGGAAGACCCGAATAGCGTTCTCATCCTGTTTGCGTAGGGTCCAGGTCTCTGAGGCATACGTTAATGCAGGAAGAACAGTGGAATCAAAGAGATGTGCCCGGAGCCGGAGGTTCTTCGTCCTCTTAGCTATTTCTTCGACGTTCGTGAAGGCATTCCAAGCCGCTCTCTTCCTTCTGCGCAGCTCGGGTGCCAGGTCATTTGTCATGTTGACTTCTCGACCTAGGTACACATAGCTGTTGCATTCGGAGATGGTCGTTCCGTTGAGAGCGAATGGGACATCAGGAACGAGGCTGTTTCTCATAAACATTGTCTTCGTAAGATTCAGCTGTAGTCCTACCTTTCCACACTCATGGTCAAAGTCGGCCAGCATTTGTGCTGCTTGGGTGATGTTTGGTGTTATTAAAACAATGTCATCAGCAAAGTGGAGGTGGTGTAGTTGCCGACTATCTATCTTCACTCCCATTCCTTCCCATTCCAGTCATCGCATGATGTTCTCGAGGGTGGCACTGAAGAGTTTCGGTGAAATGGTATCACCCTGCCGAACCCCTCTCTTGACATCGATGATTACTTCTTTGTAGAATGGTGAGATCCTGGTAGTGAACCCACAATACAGCTCACGGAGGATCTTGATGTATTGGGCTTGAATGCCCTGATTGGCTAGGGCTTCAATGACCGCTTCCATCTCAACAGAATCAAAGGCCTTCTTTAAATCAATGAATGTTAGACAGAGCGGCATCTTGAACTCCCGAGAAACCTCAATGAGCTTGGTTATCGTGTGGATTTGGTCGATGGTGCTGAATCCTTTGCGGAACCCGGCTTGCTCGCATGGCTGTCCTTCATCTAGTATTCTGCCAATCCTATTTAGGATGACTCGAGTGAACAACGTGTAGATGACAGACAATAGGCAGATCGGGTGATAGTTGCCAATGTCTCCCTTCTTGAACAGTAGTAGAGTCCTGCTGGAATCTCTCATTAATGTAATTATAAATTTCAAATATTAATCTGAATTAAACTCCTGATACTGTAATTTTTATCTCTCAATATACTTTCTATCACTCATTATGTTCACATATTTTCTACTTTCCTCACATTTCTCAAAAGAGGATCTCACCTCATTTTTATAGAAAATAAAAGACATCAAATATGAACAAGATCAATATCTCTTACCATCATCAGAAATCTTAGCTGTATTGGTCATGTTTCCTAGAAGAATATATGTCCATCTATTTTCCATATATTTTCATTCCATGATACTTTTTTTATAACTTGAATTATATAAACTTTCTCTATTATGATTTAATCATAATAGATTAGATTATGACCATTTTCCCTGGAATTTTCAAATACATGTTAATAGCAAACTAAGCAAAGAACAGAATAAGAGGAAGAAAGGAAACATAAATAGAAAAAAGAAAGTGAGAAGGAAAGAAAGATGGAAATGAAGGAAGGAGAAAGGGGAGAGGAAATGAAAAATAAAAACACTTGCCAAGGACTGTCGTATTTCTCTCTTAATATGTTACAACGTGTTTGATAATTATTGCTGCATCATAGTTTATGAACCTACTGAAGTTGTTCTTTTGTTCTTGACAACTAGACCAGTCATGGGTGTCTCAAGATGCTGCCACTATTCTGCCACTGTATTGAGCACTATTCCATCACCTAGCCTGCTCAGTTCCCAGTTCTATTCATCGTGTATTGGGATGGTCTAACTTCATTCCTTGATTTTTTATAGTTCTTATAAGAACGAGATTTTCAGGCATATGTCTTTTAGTAACTGGTTCACTTCACTTTTCATAACATCATTGATTTAATCCAAAATGAAAAATGTCATATTTTTAATAGATGAATACTATTCCATAGTGTGAATAGATTATTATTAATGTATTTTCCCATGACAATTAACCTGCCAAGCACTATATCTCATTTCTTTTGAGCAGTTGATTCATATCATTTGTTCAATTATACTTCGCTTGTATCTCTTGTCATCCCGTTGATTGTCGATTTGCTCAAGTAGGCCCCAGTAACCTCTCCATTCGTCCCGGTCACGTTCTAGTGTAGCCAAATGCCATCTGCTCCCTCTAGGAACATGAAGAGCCTCAAACTGTTTGTTTAAGGTTTTGAGGAAGAAGTCTGACCATCTCTTAGGTGGATGGCCACCTGTCCTTTTGACATACCATGGAATCTAGTCAGTAACAGCTCTAGTCCAACGGTTGTCTCTAAATCACATTACATGTCCAGCCCATCTGATTTTCAATGCCTTGGTAAACAAGACAGCATCCCTGATTCTTGATTGTCGATGGAGGTCGGAACTCCGGATTTCTTCTCTCGCTTGAGTGAAGCATGATACTCCAAGCATAATTCTTTTGATTCCCATTTGGGAGACCCAAATAACGTTCTAGTCCTGTTTCTATAGGGCCCAGGTCTCTGAGGCATATGTTAATGCAGGAAGAATGGTAGAGTAGAAAAGATGCGCGTGGAGCCAGTGGTTCTTCATCCATGTAACAACTTCTTTGATGCTCTTTAAGGCGCTCCATGCTGCTCTCTTCCTCCTGCGCAGTTCTGACACCAAGTCGTTTGTCATGTTGAGTTCTCGACCCAGGTACATATAGCTACTGTATTCGGAAATGTTTGTTTCCATTGAGAGCAAATGGAACATCAGGGACTAGTTCATTTTTCATGAACATTGTCTTGGTGAGATTTCCACACTCACGGTCAAGTCAGCCAGCATTTGTGCTGCTTGGCTAATGTTTGGTGTTATTAGAATGATGTCATCAGCAAAGCGGAAGTGGTGTAGTTGCCGACTGTCAATCTTCACTCCCATTCATTTCCATTCCAGTAATCGCATGATGTTCTCGAGGGTGGCACTGAAGAGATGAAATGGTATCACTCTGCTGAACCCCTCTCTTTACGTCGATGATCATTTCCTTGTAGAATGGTGAGATCCTGGTGATGAATCCTTAATACAGCTCGCTGAGGATCCTGATGTACTGAATTTGAATGACTTGCTTGGCTAGTGCTTCGATGATCACTTCAGTCTCAACAGAATCAAAGGCCTTCTTAAAATTGATGAACTTTAGACAGAAAGGTATCTTGAACTCTGGGGAAAACTCAGTGAGCTTGGTCACCGTGTGGATATGGTTAATTCAATTATATTAAATATAAATTATTCAATAATATTTTTAATGAGATAAATCAAACTCCCCTATTTAAACATTTAAAAAAATGTAATTTTTCTTTCTTATCTGAACTTGGCTGGAGCAATAGCACAGTGGGTAGAGTGTTTGCCTTGCACACGGCTGACCTGGGTTTGATTCCTCCATCCCTCTCGGAGAGCCCGGCAAGCTCCCAAGATTATCCCGCCCGCATGAAAGAGCCTGGCAAGCTCCCCGTTGTGTAGTCAATATGCCAAAAATATTAACAACAAGTCTCACAATGGAGACGTTACTGGTGCCCACTCGAGCAAATTGATGAACAACAGGAGGACAATGCTACAGTGCTACCCTCCAAACTCATTTATTTTTACTTGCTCTTTTTGTATCAGTATGTGTAGCTCAATAAATTTCAATTGATTCAGCTAGTGTCTATCTGTTATTATGATACACTTGATTATATTATTTCCTTCATCACAGAATCAAAGGAATTGCAAAAATAAAAAACCTATTTTATTAAAAATTTATTTTGGATATTGATCTGAAATTTAGAATATCCAAAAACCTTTGTTTGCTCATTGGATTTTGGACCATAGCTGGTGTTGCTCAGGACTTACTTCTGACTTGAACTCAGGGATCTCTCCTGGCAAGGCTTGGGGACCATATGGGGTGGTGGGGATCAAACCCAGGCCTGCAATATAGAAGGCAAGCATCCTAACTGCTGTACTGTATCTCTGACTATAGAAATCTAAGGCCTGGTACAGTTATTTCAATTTTGTGTCATCTAAAATTGACAGGTTGAATTATATATCACAAAGATTTGTTATAATGTAAACATCTATAATTATAAAATTATAATTTAACTGAATTGAGTTCTTACAATATTTTTTGATTTATGTTTCAGTATGCACATTTTGAGAACATATAAAATTCAAGCATACTATATTAGGGAAAATTAAGATATAAATTAAATGAAATTACATAAGGTACTTCGAATAAATGAACACTTTCCCATTTGTTTTCTGTAACAAATTTACCAGAAATTGAGTTTATATAAATGTCTTTAATAAAACAGTAGGGCTAATAAAATGAAATGTGCTAATTCTGTTCATTAAGTGATAAGGGAACACAATCCATGTAGTTAAAATTAATTTTTGCTTGTCATCTATTTTACTAGATAAAATGCTTGTCATCTATTTTTCCCATTATCAATCACAGTCCTCCCATTGTTCATCGATTTGCTCGAACGGGCCCAGTAACGTCTCCATTGGAGACTTTGTTGTTACTGTGTTTGGCATATCGAATACATCATGGGTAGCTTGCCAGGCTCTGCCGTGCGGACGAGATACTCTCAGTAGCTTGCCAGGCTCTCCAAGAGGGGCGGAGAAATCGAACTCAGGTCGAATATTTTGATGTTATCGCAAAACATCACTAGAGGGAGGAAATGTCAGTCATTATCTCCAGATGCCTTTATGTTCCCTAGTTTAGCTCAATATCTTTGAAATGAATTAAAAATTCATAAATTTTTATAAGATATGGAAATTAAAAAGGCACAAACACCTCATAATGTTCTAAAAGATTTAAAAATTTCACACATAAGTCATTTAAATGCAAGCTAAGCTTTTAAGGGTAAATATAAAACAAAAATTGTTATAACAACTTCATACTTCAGTATATAAATAAAAGAAAAAATGAAATTGCTACCTCAGTATATAAAATATCACAAAGACTTTATCGCTGAAACAGAAATTTTAATTGTCTGAGATTTTCCTCATGTTGCTTAATTTCACCAGTATGAGCAATTATTTATAATAAGTAGGAAGAAACTTTTGCTTCCATCCACACCGATAATGGAATCTTTTTGAGTCTCATGCGGTTGGAATCACTAGCATTTTCACTAAGACTTGTACATATTTGTAAAGATATAACTCATTTCCTTTGAGAGAGAGAGAAAAAAGAAACATTTCTAAAATAAAGTTTTAATAATGATATTAAATGATATATTATTAATGATATATAATTATTAATGACATCTTTATATTTTAAGAAAATTCGTAAAAACACTAGCAATATTAATTTATAAAACCAGTTTACTCTAAATAAAAGGATGTTATTTGTAGTGCATTTGGATTTTATATTATTGGGGGCTGGAGTGATAGCACAACGGGTATCCCATATGGTCCCCTGAGCACCTCCAGGAGTAATTCCTGAGTGCAGAGCCAGGAGTAACTAACCCCTGAGCATCGCCAGGTGTGATTCAAAAAGCAATAATAATAATAATAATAATAATAATAAAATAGATTTTATATTATTCATGAGGGTATTTGTGTTAAATTATTATATTAAATTTAAAAAGTCTATAGATAAGGGCTGGAGCAATAGCACAGCGGGTAGCGCATTTGCCTTGCATGCAGCCAACCTGGGTTTGATTCCCAGCATCCCGTATAGTCCCCTGAGCACTGCCAGGGGTAATTCCTAAGTGCAGAGCCAGGAGTAACCCCTGTGCATTGCTGGGAGTGACCCCAAAAAGACAAAAAGGAAAAAAAGTCTATAGACAGCCAATAAATATTTGGCATCATAGTTTTATTGTCCAAACTAAGATTCTTCTGAGTAAGAAAAGAGCTGATAGTACTAATTGTGCCAAGTGCAAAGTCCAGATGATTCCAAGCAAACTGAGATGTTGTGGACTCCATAGGCACAGATCATTTAAATCCGTAGTCTTAAAGTCAATCTATCCACTGTTTGTGTAAAACGTTTCCAAAATTTTGCCAGAGGTTTGCCAAAAATATGATAAAGATGTTTAAACAATGATAAAACATGTTTTCTTATGGTTGAGCTTTTTTATTTTATTACTTTGGGAAAATAATATGGAATTGTAATTATGGTAAAGGGACATGAAATTTAATCTAGAATAATAAATATCTCTGTACTTCTATTTTTCAAACAATATCAAAGAAATAAAATGTTCTATAACTAATTTTCTGAAATATCATATTCCATGTAAAATATAGGTTAGCTCACTTATTTTGGTTGGTAAGAATATTAAGCCTAAGGTTTAGTGTTTTCCTAACTTAGTTAACTTGGCTCTTATTCAAGGCTATATATTGGGTTTCTAACTTCAGTCAGCAATTTGATAAATGAATTTGTTAGTTGGGGAAATACAGATAACTGTAGGGAAATGTATTGCAACTATTAGGATAATTAAATGCATGAGAAATCATATAGTCAAAAAAGTAATTCAATTCAACACAAATTCAAGTATCTATTTGTTATAATAATGGTCTTGAGTATTTAGCAGAAAGATGAATCATTCTCTTAGAAGTTACTGTCAATAAACTCAGAGTCTATGGGATTTCTAAAATGCAAAAAAAATTTCTGTATATTTAAATTCAAAACTTTATTTTAATTTTAATGTAGAAAAATCTATAACTGTTGATACAATTATAGAACTAATAAAATGTCAACAATAAATTATAATAGCTGGCAAAATGATAGATATGGAATAGTATAGGCATTTTCGATTAGAGTTAAAAATATGTTTTTTGAATTATATTTTATGAGATTTTTACTGACCCTGATGGAAATATGGAGAATCTAGAATTCTAATTAGAAAGAATAATATATTTGAGTAGATAAAAACAAAATTATACATACATCAGCTCATAATTATGAGAAATTTTCAGTAATAAGCTGAGAGATGAGGCAAAAAGGTAAATTGCCATCAGCTGAGAAATAAGTGTGAAATGGAAATTTTAGCTATCTCTTACTAAATTACAGAAATTTTGGGTATGCCTTCCCTCTGAGGCTGGAGAATAAACTTAGAATGAAGGAAACAAGAGTAGTGGATATAGTTACTCCCTTATCACTTTCACTGTCACTGTTCTCCCGTTGTTCATCAATTTGCTCGAGCGGGCCCAGTAACGTCTCCATTGGAGACTTTGTTGTTACTGTGTTTGGCATATCGAATACATCACGGGTAGCTTGCCAGGCTCTGCCGTGTGGGCAAGATACTCTCAGTAGCTTGCTGGGCTCTTGGAGAGGTGTGGAGGAATCGAACTCGGGTCGGCCATGTTGGCTGTGTGCAAGGCAAACGCCCTATCGCTGTGCTATCACTCCAGCCCTTCTTATCACTTTAAGGCAGATAAACAGAAGAAGCCTGCATTACCAGTTGCTATCACGACTCGTTTTCAGGTGAAATAAGACAGATGTGCACCTGTCTTGTAGATGAATCACGTCATAGATTTTGACATTATTACAAAAATGTAATCACAAATGGATAAGATGTTTGCAGAAGGTCCAAAGGGAAAAGTGAATAGAATGTAGTACTAGGAATTACATTCTGGACAATTGTAATACTTGAAAAATGGAAATAGTCCCTCAAGGGTAAGAACTGTGAAAACATTGGGTCCGTTTCTCAAGTCAAGACCAAGAAGTTCCTAGTTCAGAGACTCATCTGTTCAAGTAGCCATTTGAAGAAATATTCTATATATTATTAAACTCTAAATTGACCTCTCACTGATAACCCAACCCATCCAGTGGAGTATCTAGGAGTACTAGTCCTATAGCAGGAAAGGAATGAGTTATAACAGAATGTGTATTCATTCTGATATTTTCATGTACAGAGCTATTTAAAAAATATAGCAAGCTATTTCATATTTTTCAACAAGGGAAAGTATTAGAAACATCCTTGAGTATCTCTCAATTGCAAATCATGGAGTATTAACTGAAATACTGATAAATAATGCTACTAGCTACTCCTATAGTAATTGGGCTATAGGGTCATTTGTTGTAGATAAACTAGGGTAGAATCACATTCCCAAAGTATGAACATGAAAGAATGATTGCAGGGATGGAGAATTTGTCACTGGGAGTCATACCATAACATCATTGCCTCAATATTATTAAAGTAGTATTAAAACTTGAAAATAGTAAAACTGGCCTACTTCTCATCCACCAACCATACTGCACTGATTCCTTACTGGTGAGATGAAAGCCAAGCAACTAAAAATTCATGGAAACACCAATTCCCAAAGCTGAAAAGTCTGGAGTGCCCTTGGGAGGTGGGTGGACTGAGCAACCCTGGGGTCAGCACCTACACCCCATTGCTACAGCTCTACCAATGGATCAATGCCACTGCTTTATGAATGTTCCCTGCAGACACCGAACCGCGAATAATTTCAAGTACCCTGGTGCCCAGGCTGAGAATTCTGGTATCTTTTCTAAGCGTGGGCAACCTCCACCACCCTGTACTTCTAAAAGCCCGGGCAGCCATACCCACCTCCCTGCCTTGTCAATTCATTGGCCCAGACCATAGATTCTAAAGTCTCCGAACCACGTGATAACTCCTAATTCCTCAATACTGAAATTCCATTCGGAGCAAACCAAAGTATATGGGAACGAAACATAGAAGCCAACTGAACTCACCAAACAAAATAACAACACATTTGGCTCAACTAGCAACGAATAGCTTAGGAAATTCTTAGACAGGGACATAACAACCATGTGATCTAACAATTTTTCACATAAAAACTGACTTTTTGGAGGGCTGGAGAGATAGCACAGTGGGTAGGGTGTTTGCCTTACACGCGGCCAACCCGGGTTCGATTCCCAGCATCCCATATGGTCCCCTGAGCACCGCCAGGGGTAATTCCTGAGCGCAGA
Organism: Sorex fumeus; assembly: GCF_029834395.1. NCBI lineage: Eukaryota > Metazoa > Chordata > Mammalia > Eulipotyphla > Soricidae > Sorex > Sorex fumeus. The sequence continues at coordinate 8,009,931 of NW_026606070.1, forward strand.
GCCAGGAGTAACCCCTGTGCATTGCTGGGTGTGACCCAAAAAGCAAAAAAAAAAACAAAACTTTTTTTTATACTTACTGTTTTAATATTGGAACTTGATTATCTACTCAATTTCAACTCTAGAATTATACCAACAGTTGTAGCTTTCATCTACAATAAACTAAATAAAAATTTAAAAAAATAGTAAAATATGTTTTGTATTTATGTGGTGCTCTGTTATTAGGAAAGACACAGGGAAATAGTACAGCAAGTAAGGCACTTTGCTTTGCATGCAGATGACCTGGGTTCGATGACCAGGAGTGATCCCTGAGCACAGAGCCAGGAGTAAGCCCTGGGCACTGCCTAGGGTGATCCCAAAGCCAAAAAAAAAAAAAGTAAACAACCCCCAATACAAAGAGCAGTCTCATTTATATGCATTCTCCTGCCTCCCCATCTGTCTCTTCCTATGGTTTCTGAGATTACAGGGAATGCCTGGAAATGTGACCCCAAATCCTTAACACCTTCAAAGTCCATTCTGTTATACCAGGGAATGAACGCAGATTCTGGAAATAGTTCCATGTCCATTAGATGCATAAACCCCAGTGCTCCTTGAGACACACAGAGCCAGCCAAATCCCTTTACTCCCAAGCCCCACTCCCACCCCAGAGACCTGTCCTAAGCACACAGCCAGTTGGCTGCTAGACTAAAGCCAAAAGGGTCTAGTAGGTATTACTGAGGCACCTCAGGATGCTGGGGAGCAGACACTCGGGCCTGTACTCCATCACCGTCAGGAGGGAGGCTGTGCTGGGACCAGCTCTGAGGGCCAAACTCCTTAAAGTCACTGTGTCTAGGTGAGTGTCATTTTCAGTTCAAGAAGATGATTTGGTGAAGGTGACTCAAATAACAGAAAGAGAAGGCATGTGAACTTCAAGTTGGCTGTGTTTCAACTGAGACAATTGGTGATGTCAGAAAGATAGTAGACAGAGTGATCCTCTGATCTGGCCAGAGCAGCCTGGCCTTCAAGCGGAGCAGTAAGCAGGCCTGAGTTAATTTTGCCAGCAGCGAGTCACTCCAGTGACTGGCAGATCTTCAGTAGGCTTTCTTTCAAGGGTGATGAGCCCCTGGGCTTCCTGCCATAAATCAGTGTGAGGTACTTGATCCAGATGACCTAGCTCCTGATACGCCACTCTAACAAGTGAATCAAGGTTCCTTCAGAGGGCCAATACAACCTTACACAAGATTCGGAGTCTTTCCAAATTCACCCTCATATAATAATCACTTGAGAAATTGAAATTTGCCAGCATGCAGTTTAAGACTATAGTTGTTTCAGTGTTCCTTTCCCTCAACCCCATGTTTCCCTCCCTCATTGGTGGTGCATGATTATCTACTCAATTTTCTGAGGCATGAGGCAGACAAGGGATGGGAGTTACAGACCTCTTACATGCTGGTTTGGCCTTTGGTGGACTTAAGGTTGGCACCTAAACCGGTACCAACCCAGACCATATGCCTCACTTGCAATCACAAACCAGCCCACTCAGACTCCGTCGCTTTCAGTGGGGACCTTGAGGGCGACCAACTGTGAAGCAACAAACCTGAAGCACACGGGAATCAGGTGACACACCCAATCAATCACAGGGGGGTTATACAATCTTTCCCGAATGTCTCTCCTTCTGATGGCTCAGCCTAGTATGTCCAAAGCTCTTGGTTCCAGAAGAGCCAAAATGGTTTCTAGGCTGCCTATTTGGAAGGTGGCAAGGAAAATAAGCGTTTAGTTTTTGATTTTAGAAGAATCATTAAAATTTATAACCATATTTAAAATACAATTAAGGTCACATGGTTATAACTCTGTTAATGTTTATGGTATTGATGTGAAAATTAAGACACCTCCCAGCCTCCAACACAGTTCCTATGTCAATTCTAGTCCACAATTTCATTTCCCTAACTCCTTCCCCCCACTGCTTGGGAATATGGATCTTATAATCCAAAACTCATAGGTCTTCCATTGTTTAGTACTGTATATTTCCTTGTCTATATTTCACAGGTGAGTCAGATCAACCAATATATGTTATATATATATATATTATATATCTCCTCCTTTTGAAAGATAAGAATAAAGAATAAAGAATAAAGGCCCTTCCATTGATCATCGATTTGCTTGAGCGGGCCCAGTAACGTCTCCATTGGAGACTTTGTTGTTACTGTGTCTGGCATATCGAATACATCACGGGGAGCTTGCCAGGCTCTGCCGTGCGGGCGAGATACTCTCGGTAGCTTGCCGGGCTCTCCGAGAGGGGCGGAGGAATCGAACTCGGGTCAGCCATGTTGGCTGCGTGCAAGGCAAACGCCCTACCGCTGTGCTATCGCTCCTGTTAATTATCTTATATTTTTTCTTTCTCTTTTTTTTTTTATTAGTGAAACACCATGAGGTATAGTTGTAGACTTACAAACTTTAGTGCTTGGGTTTCAGTTATATAATGACCTCCACCAGTGCTTATTCTCCACCACAATGATCCCAGTAGCCCTCCCACCCCCCATCCCATCCCCCCTGACACCATCCCGCCTTTGTGGCAGGAAATAAATTGCTTGCTTGCTACCACTGTGCTATATTTCTCACACTAGACCAAAAGTTCTATGTCTCCAAAAAAAGCTATAAAGATTCCCCCCAAGAATAAACAACAGGGAGAGAGAGGAAAGTCAGGAATGAATATCAAATAAGTAACTTTTAGATTAAAATTGCACTTTATGGAAAGTTAGTACACACTAAAAAGTAGCTGCTTAATCTCTGGAAGGATACGGAGAGGTTCCAATAAAAAAAAATTGGCTATGCTCCACGTGAATTTGAACAGAATTAGAAACTTCTGAGCTTTGGCTGAGTTCACTCATCATCTAGGATTTATGTGCAAGCATGTGTTTGATAAAATTCCCACTCTTTGAAATTTGCTGAATTTCAAACAAGGATGAGTGAAAGCCTCCTGGTATGGTATCTCTGTTCCTCTTAATTTGATTGTAAATTGTAATAAACAGATCATGTTGTGGCTACTGCTTATATGAGCGCCAGGGTTCTCATTCAAATGAGATATAATATGGTCTGAAATGAACAAAACTGCAATCTGGTTCAGTACATCTAAATTCATGGGGCATATTATGCTATTTTCCCAATTGTTCAGATTAAAGGATGCTCTCTATATCACTTATCTTTCCATTTCTTTTTCTGAATAAGTTACAAGAGATTATAATCAAAAACATAATAAGCAAAGAAGATTTTGTTGGAGTATTTCCAATGTCAAGGTAGCTCATTCATTCAGTTTTCCTTCAGATCAAGAGGAAGAACATGTTTGAAATAGAAGTTGCCTGACAGAGCAAGACAAGATGAGAAATGTCTTTCCGGTTGTGCTAATGATTTGTTTGTTGTTTAAAAAACATTAATATAAAGAGTTTGGACTTCAAATTATATATCAAACAGAACTTTATATGCTTGATATAGGATGAAAAATAAGAATTCCCTGACTCGTGAGTTGACTCACCCTCCACCCCCACCAAAAATAAATCCAAAGAATACCAAAGTATGTCAAAAAACATTGGTAATGAGAAAGAGCTAAGCATGATGGAGGATCATATGTGAAGAGAGACATTTGTGTTGCTATCACTGGAGAGACAGCACCAGATTATCAATAGAGCTGCAGGTCATTAAAGGACTTTTCTTAAGCAAGTGTGTGTGTGTGTGTGTGTGTGTGTGTGTGTGTGTGTGTGTGTGTACCAGGAATGAATTCAGGACCTAACATAATCAAGGCATGTGTTCTACTACTGAGCCACATTCCCAGCTCTGTTATCAAGTTTTGATGGTAGTATTTTCCAGGAAAATGCATCATTTTTCAGTCCAAGAAGATGATTTGGTGAAGGTGATTCAAATAACAGCCCTTTAGAAAGGGAAGGCATTTGAATTTCAAGCTGGCTGTGCTTCAACTGGAATATTTCATGATATCAAAAGAGAGGTCCTTGGACTATAAAAATAGTTTTCCATGTTTGTGTCTTTCACAGGATAGTAAGACTTAATCCTTTGGATCAGGGAGATGTATTAGGTAGAATTTAAAGTAACTTCCATAGTTAGATCCCCCGTTGTTGTATAATCAGATATAATGCATTATTAGCAAAATATGTAACGAGGTAACTGATTTTTATTATTTGAAATGAGATGAAGAACCTGGTTTATCCAAATGGGCGCAACATAACATCAAGAGGTCTTAAAACAGAGAAAGAAAGGATAAAAATTTAAGGCATGAGAAGAATTTGAATCACTTGCTGGCTTTGAAATGGAAGGGCTAGAGAGGTTAGTTGTATAGCAGAAAAGAATGAAATCCTGTCAACAATTAATCTACAGAGAAGGACATATCTCAGCCTTTACTGAAGACACAATCACATCATGATGGACTTCTAATTTATAAGCTATGGCATAAAAAATGGTATTATTTTAAACTACAAAATAATGTGTGCATATGTTACTTGGACATAAACAATTTACACAACTTTAGAGTTACCTTCAAGTTGTGTTGATATGCAAATATACATTTTACAAGTGTGGAATGCTGAAATAGGCCAGATTCTAATAAACAAAATTAAAAGGATGTGTCCTTATTCATATTCAAATGCAGGGACATAGGAAATTATTATAATTAGAATGTAAAGACAAAAATAACAATGAAACAAACACATATATAAACACACATAAACAGTGAAAATTCATGCAGATAACCAGCCTTAGATTGAAAGAGAAGCAGTCCACTTTCATCACCCTGTGTATTTTTGTACAGGAGAGGATAAATCATCTTTAAAAAAATATTTAGGGTCCAAAGCAGTAGTAAAGCTGGTAGGACATTTGCCTTGTACAAAGCCAACCCGGGTTCAATCTGTGGTACCCCATATGGTCCCCTGAGCACCTGTTATTCGTCGATTGCCTCGAGCAGGCCCCAGTAACGTCTCTTTCATCCTAACCCTGAGATTATATTCAAGGCTCTTTAGGAGAATAAGACCCATCATTGTTACTGGTATTTGGCATATTTGGTACACCACGGGGAGTTTGCCAGACTCTGCCCTGTGGGAGATTCGATAGCCTGCAAAGTTTGTCCAAAGTAGGAATGAGATAATAGGATGTCATAAAAGATGTCTTGATAAGATGTCGCTCGGCCGCGAATGCGGCCGCGCGGTTCCGGGAGCTGGATTTTATAGTCTCTGAGTCTTGTCCGTTGATGGGATTACACGGCGCCAGGGGGCCAGGTGGTGGGTGTGACCCCCGCCTACTGGAATTTGGAGGATCTGGGTGGAAGATGCTCGACTCCAATCCGAGTAGGCTGGGAGATCTCGGCCCCGGAACCCGCGTGGATTTGTCCCTCTGCCAGTACCTTCAGGTGTGCGGAGAGTGGTCTCAGCATGGTGGTGGCTGGTCCTGGAGGTCTTCGGCTGCCGTAGCCCTGGTCGGGGCGGGGAGGAAAGCTCAACCCGGGCCCGGTGAGGTACAGCCAGGCGCAGGGGCAGACTGCACTGTTCTCGTCCCCCTGAGCACCTTCAGGAGTAATTCCTGAGTGCAAACAGGAATAATCCCTGAGCAGCTCGAAGTGTGACCCAAAAAGCCAAAGAAAACAAAAGAAAAACATCCTTAATTTTTTTAATAGTTAAATTATACAGACCTAAATCCAAAAAAAAAGTTGGTTCTTTGTTTTTGTTGTTTTGATGTGTTTTTTTGTGGTGCCAGGGATCAAACCCAGAGCCCATCCATGTAAGCTGTGCAGGATATTTTGGGTCAGAATTAAAATAAGAATAACTATTTGTTGGTGATGGTAGTCAGAACCAGTAGAGAAAACATTTAGTGCACAGAACCACAGCTGACAATGGTCTATCCTTCCATATCCAACATATTTCCTTCTTCAATGTTTAATTTTTTATATAAACTTATTTTCTGTTGTTTATTGGGACGTCACTCATGGTTCTCAAGGGTATTTCTGGTGCCGTCCTCAGGGGTCACTCCTGGCAGTACTCTGTGAACCACATGCAATGCTAGGATTGAATGCTAGGATTGAACTAGGATTGAACTAGGATTGAACTGGGGCCACATGCATACAACGGATTTTATCTTTTTCTCTCTGGCCCTCCGGTGAATTACACTCATACTCATTCTTGTGTCAGAACTATTGCCACGGTAGTTCAATGCTACTCAGTTTTCCCCTTCGCAACTGATTATTTTCCTCATTCCTTTTCCACTGTTAAAAAGTGAAATGTTAAACAGAAGCAGAAATGTTCTCTGAGTCATAATTCGATGAACATGAGTCATCAGTAAGTGATACCACTATCCACTCTGTCAACCGAGAGAGAAATGGGGATCATCCCAAGCTTTTCCCTCGTCCTCACCCAGCATCCTGTCTCTTCCAAGTTCTATCTCCTCAATCGTTCTCATCTCTATCCATTTCCCCCCATGCTCAATCACATCAATTTTATTTGAGCTAACACAATAAGTTCATAATCAGTTCCACTTCTGTCTGCATTTCTCTCATCCATCCTCCCCTTGCAATCATAATTATCTTTAGACATATCAAATCAGATATTACATTCCTGCATAAAATATTTTCCAGACACCATGACTTTCTAGCTTAAAATGGGAACTCTATAAAATCTGGAGTTACTTCTGGTCATTCTTCACTTTCAACCCCATACTTCTTTTGAACTTTATCCACTGTCTGCAGTTCTTTAAACAAGTCGTTCCAGTCTTTGTCCATAACTCTGTATTTGTCCATGCTGCTTCCTTTGCTAGAATGTTCTCTTACACATTTCACTTTTAAAAAATCTAGCTAAGTTGAACAGAATTCTTCAAATAACATATCATACAATACCTCCCAAGGAAACTTAACTTATTATCCTTAAACTAGACTATTTTTTATTTTAGTCCCTAGGCAGAAAAGAGACTCTATTACAGAAATTAAAGTTTTGTCATGGAATAATTGATTTATTATTATTTTTTTCTTCTCTTTAACCCTATGAGTCCCATAAACATAGAAGTTGGGCCTTGTTTGGCTTTCCTAGACCTTACTGTACACCTCGAATATTCCAACGAGTGTTCCTGATATTCCTCTTCTCTGCTGAAGACAGCCATAAATGGTGTGATATGACATTGATTTTCTGTATCAGTTCTTGGCTTTTGTTCTGGGCTAGTGTTCTGATCCACTAAGAAGTTTAAGTCAGGGTGTAATTAGATATTTGTACAAAATAAATAATCTTGCATTTGTGGATGTCATGATCTCTAATTGAGGAGGTGCAGGCTGTCACTTTTAAAGGGATGTTCTTGAGTGCAAAAGGAAAAAGTTTGCTAATTGTCCTTCAGCCAAATAGCAGCAGTTCCTTTTGCTGGCCAGATTCTCTCTAAGTGGTACAGAAACACCAAGCACCTCATTGTAATTTGAATAGTCAATGCCATTATGATTTGTTGAATCACATTAAAATTGCCCATTTAGTTTTTGTTTTTCTTTTGAGGCAGTGCTCAGGGCTTACTCCTGGCTCTGCACTTTGGATCTAGTTCTGGTGAGACTGAGGGAGCCATATTGGGTGCTGAGCATCTAACCTGGTTTGCCCACATATACGGCAAACACCCTCCCGACTGCACTATCTCTCCAGTCCTCCTATAATCACTGTCTCACTGTCATCTCGTTATTCATTGATTTACTCGAGCAGGCACCAGTAACGTTTCCATTCGTCCCAGCCCTGAGATTTTAGCAGCCTCTCCTTACTCATCTTTCCCAACGTATTGAGGCTCTTTCATTTCAGAGTCAGGGAAATGAGACCCGTTATTGTTACTGTTTTGGGCATATCTAATACGCCACGGGTAGCTTGCTAGGCTCTGCTGTGCGGGTGTGATAACTCTCAGTAGCTTGCCGAATTCTCCGAGATACACAAACACACACACATACACACACACACACATATACACACATATATATATTTCCAATCTCTCCAGTCCTAGTGTAATAATTAAAAAAATATCTTGCTATAAAATTATGACTGCACTGCATTGTAGCACTGTCCTCCCATTATTCATTGATTTGCTCGAACAGGCCCAGTAACGCTCCATTTTGAGACTTGTTGTTACTGTGTTTGGCATAATGAATAAAATTTGAATAAATGCTTTTGTAGTTAAAAATGAGAAACAATCATAAAAACATATATGTATGTGATTCTCCTTACCAGTGCAGGTGATGTGAGATAAATGTGCTAACTAATAGCTTGTGGGAATATAAGTCGTTAGACATTTTGGAAAGCAATTTGGTAATGTTTATAACAAGTCTTAGAAATGTTTATATTACTTGACCTACCAATTCCACTCCTAGAGATTAGAGACAAAGACATATGTATCTAAGTCTCTTCAGGGGATTACTTATAAGTATAATGCTTCATAAATAGCACCAGTAGTCCAAATTCCCATTTCAGGCAACCAGGAGACAAATTCTGATTTATCATGGGTCTCAATAAGTAGTAAAAATAGAAAGATAACAGCATGAGGGGAGAGAGGTGATGCATTAAAAATGGATATTCAGAGGTAAAACTTAGAACAGTGGCTTTTAGTGGATGGAAAGGTCCGATGGTCAGAGTGGACGGTGGTAACAGATTTCTGTAGCACTGTAGCATTGTCCTCCCATTGTTCATCTATTTGCTCAAGTGAGCACCAGTAACGTCTCCATTGTGAGACTTGTTACTGTTTTTGGCATATCGAATACGCCACCAGGAGCTTTCCAGGCTCTGCTGTGTGGGCGGGATACTCTTGGTAGCTTGCCAGGCTGTCCGAGAGGGGTGGAGGAATCAAACCAGGTTGGTCACATGCAAGGCAAATGCCCTACCTGCTGTGCTATTGCTCCAGCCCAATTTAAAAATATTTATACTCTTGCAAATCAATGCTACCTCAATGCTAATTGATAAAAAATGATAACTATTGGGTCTTTTGTGGATTGTAGAATCAACTTGGTGGGCCAAATTCAGAAGGAAAATGTGAAATGATTGAGAACAGAATAGATGATATTATAGGATCATTCACCGGTTGTATCCACTTTCACAAAATGCTTATCCAGCTTATTTAGTGACTCCAACTAAGTACAAAACTCCCTCTTCTCCTTTTAAAAAAATGTATGGTAGAAACAAGTGTGCGTGAGGCTGAGGGTAGGTAAGATAGAAAAAAAAAACACTATGACAATAATCACTGGGAATGATCATGCTGTATCATTCTGGATAAAATTTCAGTATCAATATTGCAAACCACAGTGCTCAAACGGAGAGAGAGAGAGAGAGAGAGAGAGAGAGAGAGAGAGAGAGAGAGAGGAGAGAGAGAGAGAGAGAGAGAGAGAGAGAGAGAGAGAGAGAGAGAGAGAGAGAGAGAGAGAAGCAAAACACCTGCCATTCCATAGAGGCAGGCAGGGGGTGGGGGGAGGGAACCCGGGGACACTGATGCTGGGAAATGTACCCTGGTGGAGGGATGAGTGTTGGAATAATGTATGATTAAAATCCAATCAGGAACAGCTTTGGGAAAAAATTAAAAAATAAAAAGTAAATCATATATATATATATATATATTTTAAGTGTAGAGTATTTCAACGATACCTAAAAGTAGAGAGAATAGAATAATGAATTCCCATGTACCTATTATCCAGTTTGAACAATTGTTTCACTCCCATAAACTTATAGCCACCAACCAATTTTTTTTTAAATTTTTTATTAGTGAAACACCATGAGGTACAGTTGTAGACTTACAAATTTTTGTGCTTGAGTTTCAGTTATACAATAACTGAGTACCCATCCCTCCAGCAGTGCCCATTCTCCACCACCTCTGATCCCAGTATACCTCCCACCCCCTCAACTAAATTATATTAAAGTAAACCTAAGGTATCATTTTTGTTTGGTTTTGGATCCACCCCTGGTTGTGTTCCAGGTTTTCTCCTGGCTCTACTCAGAGGGAATACTTTCTGAGCTACTTGGGGAACCATCTGAGATGCCTGGGATGGAACTTGTATTGGTTAAGTGCAAGGCAGAAACCCACTCCACTGTACTATGGCTCGGGCCCTAAGATATTATGTCTTAAAATTGGTAACCTAAACCTCTATTTAGTTTTTGGTTCACAACCAGCAGTTTTCAGGGCTTACTTTTGACTCTCATGGCAGGGCTTGGGGACCATATGAAATGCTGGGATCAAATCTGGATTGGCCGAGAGCAAAATAATCACCCTCCCCATTGTACTATCACTGTGGCCCAAATCTCAGATACCATTTCACTTGAAAAAACATCAGGGTGGGTCTCTGAGGCGTTCTGATATAACAAGAAAAAACACAGTAACAACAAAGTCTCTAATGGAGACGTTACTGGGCCCACTCGAGCAAATCGATGATCAACGGGAGGGCCTTTACTTTACTTTTACTTTACTCTTCATCCCAAGTTTCTTACACAGAGCCCTGAAAACTTGCATGATTTGCAATAAGATGGGAAAAAGAGAGCCATTCTTTCATTTGTAAACAGCATTTTCAGAGTTTGTGCCAGTGCACCGACTCTTGATGTACCCAGATGGTTTTAGAATGGGGTCTGGTTGCCACATGAACCAACTATGTGATCAGAGAACTGGAAATTTTAGCCCCAACTCAAGACATCTTCTGTGGGGAGAATGGTTAGAGTGCTAAGAGATGGAGTTAATTACCAATGATTAATCACTTACTTATTCAAACCTACATAAAGGAGCCTCCATAAAACCCTCAACATTGGGGGTTTGAAGAGCTTCTCTTGAATATACTCATGTGTCAGGAAGTTAGTGGCAAATACCAAATACAATGGGAATGGAAGATTTTTCATGAAGGAACCTTTTAGACATCACTTTAGGAACTTCTCTACTTTGGTATGCTTATCAGTATCCTTCATAATAAATTAGCAAGTGTGAGTAAATATTAACTGGATTTTTGTTAGTTGCTCTAGAAAGTTACCAAACCTGGAGGTTGTGAGAGCTTGACCTTGCAGCCAAGCCTTGTAGAAGTGTAGGAGGTAGCTCTGAGACCCATTACTCCTAAAAGGTATCTAAAGTGATAGAGTATGTGGAACTGAGTCCTTAAACATATGGGTCTGACATTAACTCGGAGGAGAGTCAGAATCACATGTATTGATAGGATACCCAGTTGGTGTATTGAGAGATGGAAACTGATGTGGAAAAAATGACACACATATTTGGTGTCAGAGGTGTTGAGTAGAGAATCAGGTTTCTTGCCATTTCTAAAAGATGGCTCTTTTAAAAAAACAAACAAACAAAAAAAGAGACCGCAGCTAGGAGGATTGCTCCATGGTTGGAAGTCTGCCTCTTGTGCTGGGGGGAGAAGGCAGCTGGGAAAGAGAAGGAACCAACAAGTCCATGACGGTTGGAGGGATCGGTCAGGAGGGAGACGTGTGCTGAAAGTAGACAAAGGACCAAATATGATGCCCTCTCAGTATATCTATTGCAAACCATAATGCCCCAAAGTAGAGAGGGAGTAAAAAGGAAAGTGACTGCCATGTAGGCAGGTGGTGGGGTGGGCTGAGGGTGTCAGAAGGGAAACTGGGGACACTGGTAGTGAGAAATGTACCCTGGTGGAGGGATGGGTATTCAACCATTTTATGACTGATATTTATAATATTTAAATATGCATATTTTACATTTTAATAACATTTTAATGTTCATAATATGATAAGTTTTAGTCAAGGATCTAGAAGTAATGAATTTTCCCAAGCCCAAGAGGAGTGATTTTAATTATTGTTTTTTATGCTTTATAGTCTTTTATAGTTTGTATATTTTCTAAAATGAGTATAAACTATAGTTGGTTTTGAGAAATGTAGTATCATAGGCGCTTTTATTTAACAGGATAATGGTTCACATCCTGCAGTGTTCAAGAGCCTATTCACGACACTGTGCTCAGGACTGTCCCCTGGCTGTGCTTTTGGGGACCATATATGCTGCCAGGGGTCAGACATTGGTTGGCTGTAAGCAAGACCCTTATCCACTGTCACATCTTTTTGGCCTCTTTCATTTTCAACAACAGTATTAAAACTGCCTCTCAGCTTTCCTTCTATAAAATCATAAAAAATATAATTAACCAATTTTCTAATCCTTTTAAATATAGAGACACTTCCCAGTAGTCTTGGAGACTGAACGGTGGGAGTGATTCCATTGGCAGTTCACAGGGTTTCCTAAGGCTACACCTAGAGGAACTGGTTGAGTGGGAAGATATTTGGGATTGCAATGCTGGGATCTTGCTGAGACCATCACCTGCCCTCGCTTCCTTACCTGTTCATATTTTAATTTGCAAGGAAAACTTTCTCTACTCAGTGTATTATCTCAAAAATACGATAGCTACATGGATATGAAGTAAGTTGCTCCTTAACAAACAGTTAACAATGCTTATATCTCTGCAAAATGGACCACATAACTATTAACGATAGAAAAAAATGGCCTCCTTGGACAATTTCTTGTCTCACTGAGGTTACTATAAATATGAAGGAAGTTCCTCCTCTGTTTTCTCTAACCAGGTATCTCAGAGATTAAATCTTATGCCTCTATAATAGATAGTTCACAGATACTTTATATTCGTGTCAAAAGATGAGTCCTTTATAAGCAAATTTCATGACTTGCTTTTTTTCTAACACCTGAGTAGTATTCCATTGTGTAGATTCTTTACCCGGTCATCTGTTTTCGGGCACTTGGGTTGTTTCCAGATTCTGGCTATTGTGAACAGTAGCACTGTAGCACTGTCCTCCCCTTGTTCATAGATTTGCTGGAGTGGGGCACCAGTAATGTCTACATTGTGACACTTGTTGTTACTGTTTTTGGCATAGTGAATACGCCATGGGGAATTTGCCAGGCTCTGCTGTGCAGGCGGGATACTGTCGGTAGCTTGCTGGGCTCTCCGAGAGGGATGGAGAAATCGAACCTGGGTTGGCCGCATGCAAGGCAAACGCCCTTCCCGCAGTGCTATTGCTTCAGCCCAGTGTGAACAGTACTGCAATAAACATAGGAGTGTTCTATGCTGGCATTTCTGGCATTTCTGTTGTGTGTTTTTGGGCCTTCAGGGTATATTTCCAGAAGTGGTATTACTAGGTCATATGAAAGTTTAATTTCTAGCTTTTTGAGGAATGCCCCTGTTGTTTTTCAAAGAGACTGGGCCACTCAGCATTCTCACCGACAATAAAGAGCCCCTTTCTCCCCTCATCCAATGCGACAGCATTGGTTGCTCTTGTTCTTTTTGATGTGTGCCCACCTCTGTGGTGTGAGATGATATCTCATTGTTGTCTTGGTTTGCCTTTCCCTGATGATTAGCAATGTAGAGCATTTTTTTCATGTGTCTTTTGGCCATTTGTATTTTTTTCCTTGAGAAAATTTCTGTTCATTTTTTCTCCCCAGTTTTTGATAAGGTTGGATTTTTTTTTTCTTGTAAAGTTCACCAGTGTTTTATATATTCTGGATATTAAACCCTTAGCAGAGGGGCAATATATGGGCTGCCTTTGTATCTTGATCACTCTTTCCTTTGATGTGCAGGAGCTTCTTAGCTAAATGTAGTCCTATTTGTTTATCTTTGCTTCCACTTCCTTGGTCACTGGTGTTTCAACTTTGAAGATGCCTGTAGTTTCAATGTTGTGGAGGATTTTGACTACATTTTCCTCCATGTATCTTTTGGGTTCTGGTCTAATATCAAGTGAGTGAAATGAGTCAGAATGAGAGGGACAGATATGAATGATTGGACTCATTTGAGGGATATGAAAAAATATATAATATCAGCTTTATAATTCTGTATCTCAGGATATCAATGTATCACTGTCATCCCGTTGTTCATCGATTTCCTTGAGCAGGCACCAGTAACTTCTCCATTCATCCTAACCCTGAGATTTTAGGCAAGTGCCACATTAGAGGCTCTTTCAGGGTCAGGGAACCCATCATTTTTACTGGGTTTTGGCATATAGAATACACCACAGGGAGCTTTCCAGACTCTGCCATGCGGGCAGGATACATTAGGTAGCCTGATGGGTTCTCCAAGAGCGAGAACTAGATAATAAGAGGTCGCTTCTGGGAGCTTGGTTTTATAGTCTCTGGATCTTGGCCACTGATAGAATTACATGGTGTGGGGGCAGTTTGTGAGTCCAACTGTCCAGCTACTGGAAGATGGGAGATCTGGGTGGAGGAGGTCCCCACCAAAGCAGGCTTAGAGATCTCAGCCCCGGGTCACACACACCTGGGTAACTCAAGGTAACTAAAAATAAATAAATAAATAAATAAATAAATCACTATCACTGTATCACTGTCATCCTGTTGTTCATCGATTGCCTCAAGTAAGCCCCAGTAACGTCTCCTTTGTCCTAGCCCTGAGATTTTGAAAAGTGCCACAATTGAGGCTCTTTCAGGGTTAGGAGAATGAGACCCATCATTGTTACTGGTTTTTGGCATATAGAATATGCCACGGGGAGTTTGCCAGACTCTGCCGTGTGGGCAGGATACTTTTGGTAGCCTGCCAGGTTCTCCAGAATAAGAACTAGATAATAATGAATAAATTAATAAAAAAATTATAAAACAAACAAACACAACAAAACTGAGTCCCTGATCTCCTGTCTTGAACTCCATCTGAATTTCCTATCTGGGTGTGTTGGTAGAGTCTAGGTGACTCTCCCTTCTCCTCACAGACCACTTACACCCAGTGCTGCCAGTCTCCCTGCACAACTATGTCCCATGACCCATTGGGCCTGGCTCCTTATCATTTGCCTCTCTCCACGACAACCCTAATCTTTAGGCCTTAAGTAGCAGCTTGTTTGTCTCCTTGCCTCCTATCAATTCAATCCATCTTCCTCTCAGCCTCTAGGGGTATTTCTCACACAGGGATTTAACCTTCTTACTCCCTGATGCAAATCTCAGCTAATGACTCATCATTACCTATAGAAGAAATTCCAAACTACTTAATTTGGTTTGCATGGTGCTTCCTGTCTTACTGCTCCAAGTTTGAGACTTCTGCGCTAACATCCCTGAACTATTCATACTTTCCTTGCACAGAACATGCTGGTTTATTTATTTATTTTTTACTCCATTGTTCAGACTATCCCCTCTGATCAAATGCCATTTCCCTATCTTTCATGCCAGGAAGCATCTATTCATTTCAGAAGAATGAGCTGTCAGTACCTCCTCTAGGAAGCCTTGCTTTTTCATCCTCATTAATCCTTTCTAGATTCTTTTTACTTGGATATGCCATGGGCATATTTTTATCACTCTATTTCCAAACTGTTTCATAATTCCCTATGACTGACTTTCTAAAAGATAATGCATCCCTTGAGGGAATAAATTATGGCTTATTTAGACTTTATCAAATCACATAATACTGTGTCCAATGCATAGTAGTTTCATGAACAGCATTTAGAAAATAAAACGCTGAACTTCTGCTTGCTACTCCATCATTCCAGATGAGGCTGCCTCTGGCTGATGGCTGATGTTTCCAGCCCTCTTCTAGAACAGGAGACAGAATCCTTCCCTACCAGGTGAGTCCCAGCTGCCTTCACAGCAAAACCTGTGGCATATTAAGGCCCCATCCCATAGCTCCTGCCTGACTTATTCAGCCTAAACTTATGCTACTTAAGCAACTACACGACAGAGCTACTCAACAAATTATATGGTGGGCAATTATTCTTTCTGTCCTTCTGTGATGATGGGCAGAGACAGAGAACAATCTCCAGCTTAATCCCTCAGAGTTTTCCCTGGGGGGAAGGAGTAACAACAAAGTCTCATTCCCAGCACAACAAAAACACAGGAAAGCCAATGGGGAGAATACATAGAAACCGACCAAACTCAATGAGTGAAAATATCACTGAAGACATAAACACCACCAGGGTCCTCAGTGTTGTTAGTGACACTATGATGAGGATGTTCAATGACTTCAAAGAAATGATAGCACAGGTAGTCAGCAAAGCACAACAAAGTATGAGAGTCAACATTTTATAGTCAGAAATGGCAGAAATAAAGAACATGGTAGATGACATAAAAAAAAGTGAATGGAAGCTCTGAATAGCAGTAACAGAACCTGAGCAAAAGATCAAAGAGCATCAACATGAAAAGGAAGAACCCACTAGGAAACAACGGAAGATGGGAAATAATCTGTAAAGAAGTGAATAGCTTAGCAGAGAACTAAGGGTTGAGTTCAAGAGGAAGAATATGAGTCTTTGGAGTCCCTGAAGAACAAAAAGGAAGAAATCAGTAATAAAAACTTCCCAGAGTGATGATTACAGGAACTGAGTTCCAAGGGGCTGGAAGAGTCATAGTGAAAATAGACCCAATCAGGAAAACTTCAGAACACATTCTACTCAACATGACAAAATCTAAAGACAGTAACAGAATACTGGATGCAGTATGGTCAAGAAAGAAACATATAAAAGAAAACTAACGAGATATGCAGCAGAGCTATCAAATAAGATTGTACTAGTCAGAAGAATATGGAAGGATATAGCACAAAAACTCGACAAAATCAACGCCTCCAATAATACTCTCTCCAGCTATCATTTTGATTTGAAGGAACTACACAGAGCTTTATGGATAGGCAACAGCATAGGAAATTTATAACCTTGAAACCCGTTTTGCAAAAAAACATTGAAAGAATCTTTAACGAACAGGAGAAGCTTCATATCATTAATGGTATATATGTTTGTCCTCTACTAGATTGAAAAATTAAAAAACATATAGAATTCATCATTACAAATTGACTTTTATTGATTTATTTTCTGATAATTTAATTGACCATTCCTTCACATTTTATTGAACTATGTAATATGAAATAAATTTGTTCTATGCTTGTTAAGGAGTAGGCTGGTGGGTGGGAGGGAACTTGAGGATATTGGTGGAGGACAGGTGACACTGGTGGTGCGATTGTTGTTGGAATGTTGGATGCCTAAAACAACTCTCTTATGAACAACTTTGTAAATCATGATGTCTCAATGAACACTCTTGGGAAAAAAGAAAATAAAAGAATAAATGATGTATGGGAGAGTATATGAACTATTTTTATGAAATTTCCTGGGGAAAACAGGACATGAGAATGGAAATTGACATTTGGTTTTTTCAGTTAACATAAAGGAAAAATCATGATATAAAACTTAAGACTAGGTATAAATTGTACCTTCAGTAACTAAGAAAAAGTTATGATTTGCAAAGAATAGAATAAAGTTCAGGTTAATAGATGTCTAGTTTTTATAAAGAACAGATTGAATTACCATCAGAAGGAACAATTTATTTTTTGTAAATTAGGTTTAATTTCCATTGATTTAGAAAATTAGCCATAGGCTTAGAAGACCTCAATACCATGCTAAATTTTCTTCCCATACTCCAGAGGAGGAGTTCCCCAAAGCAATAGAAACTGAGACCAAAGTTCCCTGCTTCCTGATGTAGATGTCATGAGTATTCAGGGGCTTCAAGATATCATTAGTAAATCACAAAAAAATAAGTAAAGATTGCTGTACCATAATTTGTCTGTAAAAATCTACATGTCTTAGTGAAGACTGAGTTAGGCATTTCAAATGGAAATTAGCTAACAAGAAGATGCACTATGAGAAAGCGATGAATGATAGTGGATGGAATTAATAAGAAAGAGAACATCTATGTGATATTACCTCTCAAGACTCACAAAAGTGTTGTAGACTTAGACCATGAACCTCAGTTCCTTGGTGTAAAGGAAAGGTTAGGTGTGCTGACATGACAATGCAGCTCATATTCTACATGACAAAAACTTAGCTTTGATTAGTGTAGCTTTTATTAGTTGGAGCTTAATTTGATTCAGTTGGAGCGATAGCACAGCGGTAGGGCATTTGCCTTGCACGCAGCCAACATGGCCAACCCGAGTTCGATTGCTCCGCCCCTCTCGGAGAGCCCGGCAATCTATGGAGAGTATCTCGCCCACACAGCAGAACCTGGCAATCTACCCATGACGTATTCGATATGCCAAACACAGTAACAACAAGTCTCATGATGGAGACGTTACTGGGCCCGCTCGAGCAAATCAATGAACAACGGGAGGACCATGAGTCTCCAGAAGGTTCATCATGTATTCAATGTAATGAAGAAGAGTGGGGCATGGTCATAGATAGGAGCTAATAAGTCTACCTCCATACATTTAATGGCTGCTAAACAATATTCATTATAAATATTTGTCAGAAACAGAGTCTAACTAAAAATATCTGTACAGTTCCATACATTTGAAGGAGAAATTATAACAGTGCAACTCCTGATATGGAGTTGGGATGGAAAATGCATCACATAAGATGAAAATTTTACACAGAGGGTTTGCAAGTGAAAGTTTTAACTGTTTGTTTTTAGTGTATTTTTGGGGGGGAGGATGGATGGGTTTGGGTCCTGTCTGGCTGTTATCGAGGCTTACTTCAGGCTTTGCACTCAGGGATCACTCCTCGCAAGCTGGAGGAAGTTAAGGGATCCAGGAATTGAAAATGGGTCAGCCATGTGCACAAGTTTCTTACCCACTGTACTATCTCTCTGGCCCTGATGTTATTTTTAAAAGATCTGATAAATCTCTAAGAGAACCCTGTGATTTATATTGTCAAACTGGATATATCTAATCATTCTCATATATATATTATGCAGCACATTAAAACTCTGTAAAAAATCTGGGCGAGGTATCTAAATTTTGACACTTGAGAAATGATTAATATATAAAAAGTATAGGTCCTTTGATTTTATCAGGATCGAAATGTTTTAAGTAACAATATCTAATATAGGTATACTACACTTAAAAATTTCTTAAAATAAATTTGATATTGGATTCTCTGAAGCAGATACATTTGGGCTAATATAATAGAAAAATGATTCCCACCTAGTCATAAAATGATCCCAACATATGGAATTTGTGAGTCAAATATTCAGAAAACAAAAGTTATGTATTATGAAAAATGAAAGAACTGTTGAGTTTAAACAACAAACTCAACAGTTTGTTTGAGTATATTATCAAATATACTCGAATAATGGGTGACTACCTGAGAGTCTCATACTAAAGGTTGAAAACAGAAAACATTTCAATAGCCTGAAACTGTAACAAAAAATTCTACCCACCCGAATTATAATGTGCAGAGAACTGCAAATGATTGCATTTCTGCCTTATACAAGATTGTGACCAGAGGCTAAATTCTTGAACTTTATGTACCACATTTGTCCTACAAGTTGAATTAGAGGGTTGCACGGTGATTCAACATGGTTATTAAAACATAGGCAGGCTAAAATACTGATATAATACATTGGATTATAACCTGATTTATAGAATCTGGAAATCATTGTAGCTAGGAATATTCTGTTTTGCAATTTGCTCAACTTGTAGCATGTGTTAGGAACTAATATTTAGAACTAAATGTGCATTTACGGAAAGAGAAGAAAGAAAATATATTCAAGTCCTCAGGGTTTTGGGTTCAGTGCCAAGTTGTGGAAAAACTACAGAGATCGCTGGCTTTTGCCCATATAACTTACAACCAACATTGCTCTTGCTGTTCTATGGGGACTCTTCCTTTACCCACTGATTGACAGAGAGGCCAGTTATGCTGCCACATATCTTAGACACCATCACACTCTACAGACTTTTTTCTTTTCACTTAGCTTCTCTATAAATGAATTTTCTAAATAGAACTTAACATCCTCAGAAACAAGTTCTTTGAAGCTAAAACTTCTCTTGATTTACTGGTTACTTTTGAAACAATCCAAACCTGCTGAAGGTTTTTATCTCCTTTTACCATTCAGGGTGGAGAAAGCCATATTATTTGCATTAAAATATTGAAACTTGCAACATATTTTTCCATAAAACTGGAATTGTAAAGGATAGTTATCAGTTTTCCATTTGAAGTTTATATACGCACAGTAGAAGTAACTATATCATTGAATTAACCTAACTGTGATTAGCATTGTTGGCAAAATAGAAAAATGTTTCCAACAGCCAGTTTAAAAACTTTGGGAAAATAAATCATTTGTAAATTTGGATTTACAAGAATAAACTAGATATGATCTATCATACATCAGAATCCATTACTTGCTAGCTCTTCCCACCATCTTCAAGAGGTGAAAATATTCACTGTGTTATTCAGAGCCATGGAAACTAGAAATTTATCTCATAATTAGAGTCAAGACATGTAGGAACAAAAGAGATATAGGCAAAATGCTTGTTTTAGATGTGTTGTGAAATCAACTGAATCACTCTAGGATAACTGGAGATTAACCTGTGCTTTATGAATGTAATAGAAAGTCAGGACCATGTAAGATAGTGTTAGTCCAGGTGAAGAAATCAAAGAAATCATGTTTGATTGGCACCTTCCTATCTTAACTTAAAAATGGAAAGTAGCAGAGCTAACAGAACAGCATGTTGCAATAAGTAGACTATCAAATTTAATTGTAGTTTAAAATGAATAGGCAACTATACAATTTATTATGAACAAATTTCTATAGCCACACATGAAAGTACCTGCAATAGGTGATCTTTAGATCCTTCAAATAATATTATTTATGTTTGTGTCTGATTAATGTTAAAATGCATGATTTATCCTGGAAGTTGTCTATAAAAAGAAATGAGCGAAATTATAATCTATTTTGCCATTAGAGTTTATTTTTGCTGTATAAAATCTTTCCTCAAAACACAAAAGGTTCAGATTCATTGGGAAATGCGCCACAGAAAGGAAATGAAAGCATTAGCCTGGCAACCGCTGGTGGTGACTATTGAACTATTTGGAGGCTTGTTTATCTGAAGGTAAGCCAAAATTCTGGTAAAGAATATGGGCTGGAGTTCCCTCAAACACAACATTTTATGTGCGGGTTCCAATACTTGTGTAAGTAATTACACAGAAGAATGGCTTGCCTTGCATTACGATAATATTTCTAATTCCTTTTCAAATCTAGAAACCGAAAGACATTCAAAATCTAAAACAGAAAAAATATTATTATTAGTTTTTCTTCTTACTAAAGTAAGATTGACATGAGGAGAGAAATTGAAACAGTCAAACATCTGAAAAGTCACTAAAATCATCCATATTGAGCACGTCTATTTTTTTAAAAAGGATTTATTTATTTGTTTTGCTCTTTGGGTCATCCCCGGTGATGCTCAAGAATTAATTACTCCTGTTTTGCAAAAGAGACATTGAGTAGCAATCATGTTCGGTTTATAGTCTACTCTCATCATGCATCTCCAATCCTGAGAGGAATCTCCCTACACCCTTTATTTGGTGCTCCCTTCTCTATCTGAGTTGCCTTTTCCCCTAGCGTATGCATCTGGCCTCAAAGCCATGGAGTAATCCTCCTGGTACTTATCTCGGCTATTCTTGGGTATTAGTGTCCTATTTTGTTACTTTATATTCACCAGATGAATTCAATCTTTCTATGTCTGTCCAGCACTCAAAAGGAGAGAGATAACAAAAGGGAATGCCCTGCCACAGAGGTAGGGTGGGATGGGGGGAATGTGGGGTGGGAGGGGTACTGGGATCAGTGGTGGTGGAGAATGGGCACTGGTGGAGGGATGGGTATTCGATCATTGTATAGCTGAAACCCAAGCACAAAAATTTGTAAGTCTACAACTGTACCTCACGGTGTTTCACTAATAAAAATTTAAGAAAAAAAAAAAGATTTACTTCTGGCAGTGCTTGGGGGAACATATTGGATGCTGGGGATCAAATTCAGGTCAGCTGCATGCAAGGCAAACACCTTCCATGCTGTCCTATCGCTCTGGCCCTGAGCACGTCTATTTTGCTCATATTTAGGTCTCTTGACCAGAGCTGGTGTCTGCGAAACAGAATGTTATTATTCAAAGACCTTCAGGACATTGGATATGCCGTCATCCTCATAAATGACAAGTACAGAACAGACTCACCATCTCCCCTTTGAAAACTATTTCTCTTTGTTCAAATTCTTTTAGTATCACCTTTTGTGACACTGATAGTATCTGATACCTTTTATGTTTTGAGGAAAAATTTTATACAGCAAAAATAAACTCTAAAGGCAAAACAAATTATAATTTTGCTCATTTCCTATTTCAGTAGAAATAATGGAGTTATCTTTGACTTCCCCCCCCCTCCGTCTTAATTATAGCGAACTTGTCAACTTGCTTTAACAT
Source organism: Sorex fumeus (assembly GCF_029834395.1). Classification (NCBI taxonomy): domain Eukaryota; kingdom Metazoa; phylum Chordata; class Mammalia; order Eulipotyphla; family Soricidae; genus Sorex; species Sorex fumeus. The sequence continues at coordinate 8,032,051 of NW_026606070.1, forward strand.
TCAAATAATGTCTTCCTTAGAAATGTTGTTTGTGTTAACCATATCTCTTTTCTTACTGCTCTATGATAATCATCGCTGACTAACACTCAGATTGATTAATTTTTAGGCTGGCTTCCCTGTTTATCGATTTTAGTTCTTTAATAAATGGAGTTATTTGATTCTAGATTTTAGCCCTGTTCTTATATAATCTAAATTCTCAAAAATCAAGAGTAGTTGAACTTTACTCTTCAGTTGTAATCTGGCTATTCAGCATGACTTTCAATATCTTTTATGTTTAGTCTGTTTGATATAACCTAATCCTAGTCACTATTATGACCCCTTCAGAACCAAAGAAAATAAATACTAAGACACAATGTACTCAGAATGACCAAAGCCCAAAACAGAGACAGAATATTAAAAAAAGCAAAATCAAAAAGGAACTTTCATACAAAAGAAATCCCATAATATTCACAGTAGATCTATTAAATAAGACTTTACAAATCAGAAAAGAATGGTAGGATATAATTTATAACAAAAGAAAAAAACTCAATGAAATGAACACCTCACTAAGAATATCTATCCAGATTATCATTCAGATTTGAAGGAATAAGAATATCTATCCAGATTATCATTCAGATTTGAAGGATTGATAAAATGCTTCATAGACAGAAACAGTTTAGGGAATTCATAGCCTGGACACCAATATTGCAATCGGTGAATTAAAGAATCTTTACAGGACACGACAAATTTTTGGCACTTTGCCATCGAGTATGGCATTTACTCAGGACACATATGGTTGCTCTTTGTGAGATTATAAAAGATCTGATTATTCTTTGCTTGCTAAGGGTATTTATGCTTTTGACCATTATAAATTAATGCTACATTTATATAGAATGTTCTATGTCAATTTAGGTAGTTTAAAAATATCTATTGCTATTTTATATAATAATTATTACTGAAGATACTACTTAAGCATTATCTGAGACTTTTTTATACTTTTATGTAAATATTACATTTTTATGAAAATATAAAATATTTTCTAACATATAGCTAATATTACCTTGTAAGGGTAAAACACACATATATTTTATAGGCAATTCAAATTTTGCTCAAATTCTCATCTCCTTATGGTTATTAAATTCTATATTAAAAAGTATATTTGTAGCATTTTCTATTTCATGTAAATTTTAAAAAGTACTAGCATAGAATTTATCATACTATTTAAAATGTTAGCATAGAATTTGTCATATTTAAAATCTATATGTCCATAACAAATGAAAGATATACAGAGTTATAATGTTTTAATTAACCAGTCATTAATTTATAATTTTGTGAAATTTCAGGTTAGCTTTATTAATTTATGTATGTGAAGGTGTTATTAATTCCACAATTAAAAAAAGATCTCTCTCACATGTGCAACATAACTAAACGTAGTGAGAGAACAAGTGGCCAAAGGAATCTGAACTAGAGATGTTTTCTAAAAAACTGCGCTTCTGTGGGAAGGGGTAATGGAATTGACCCTTAGGAGATTAGAGGAGAGAAGTGGTAGAATAATGCATGCATGAAAAGTATAAGTAGCAGTATTGTAAATCATCAATAAAAACAGTCTTAAAAGGGGCAGAAAAACGTAATCCATAGCCAAATAACATACCAGGAAAAGAAAAAGAAAAAAGTCAATGAATGGAAATATAATGTAATTATAAAGAATCTACGATATATCTTACAGGTATGTTAAAATTGCATGAAGAAATGGACATTAAGATAGGAGAATAATCAAAATATAATTTTAGAGAGGAAATGTTTTGCAGCTGAAATGAAAAAAATGCAATCAATGGGAGACAGACACTGCAAAGGGAAAAATAATGTGTGAACTTGAAGCATGCAATTAGAACCATAAAAAACAACAGCACAACATCTCTTAAACTAACCTGTGCAACTCTAGTTCTAGAAGTGAGAAAGGCAGATTCAAGAGAAGTGACAGGGAGAGACACTGGGAAAATATATGAAGAACTAAAGGACTCAAACTCCAAATGTTATGAAAATCCTCATCTGTAAAAATCTCAGAGAATGTGAAGTGAGTAAATATGTTAAAAAAATCAAAATTAATGACCAATATCAAGAAAAGTTTTCAAGATACAAAAAATTATTTAAAAAGTGATAAAATCATATTAAAAAGGGTAAGATTGATAAACTGAGGAAATTTCTCATTTCTATTTAATTTGTTAATTTTTAATCAGTCAAAGATATCTTTTAATAATCAATAAAATGCATTATTCTAGAAGGCCTATTAAGTCCCCTGATACTATTCAATACTGTTATTCAGCTACACCAATGGACCCTGATAATTGATATGCTCTTGTGACTAATTGATATGGTGTTACTGAGCCCTCAGGACTTTCTTGGGCAACTGTGACCAAGAATCCACCTTCTGCACTCTGTCCATGAGAACCACACTTTTCTTCCCGGTGTATTAAGTGGGAAGTGGGAAGATTGTGGTGGTAATATCACATTCAAGTATTCTCTAAGCAAACTTGAATATTAATTTTTGAATATTAATTTTTTCCAGTGGTGACAGAGAAGGTTTTGCACAAGAAACACTATGGAATCTTAAATTCCAGTTCCATTTTTCAATACATTTAGATCTTTATTAGACAGTAGAGTACACTATTGGCTTATTTGTTTTTCTTTGATATGTTGATGAAAGGGCCACAGAATGCCGAATCTCAATAAATACGACTCATCTAGGGTCTCAGACACACATTTTTTTTATCTCTAAGAAGGATTAATTAATGGTTTGTTGCCTTGTGGTTGGCATCCCTCAAATAAAGAAAAATCAAATATATACTTTTTCCTGGGAAGTGTCAGATAAATTCTGCTTTAAAACAGTTCTAAGTATATTATTATGTCAAAGGCTACATAATTTCCTGCATATGGTGAAAAAAAAATAACCCACACAAAGGAACACAGGTTTCTTGAATGTAAAGAGATTACTCTACACTAAAAATATATTCTTGCCTTAAGAGTATTTCTTATTGCATTATATTGATCCTGACATATGTAATTCTGATTTGCTTTCTCTGATGTGTGGTATAGATTTTAAAAGCTGGTGTGATGTGCCTTATTGTGACATGAAAGTCATCCTGAGATTTGTGGAATTACCAGAATATTATTGCAGTCAGATTTTTTTCTAACAACCTAAGCCTGACATCAATATGAAGAAGGAACACACTTCATTTAATTTTTTTTTAGCATATGAAGAAATAAATGGTTAAGGGGGAAAAAAACCTTCCTCAACAATTGTAATAGAGACTTGGTCTGAAATCTATCAAAATCTCGTGTTTTCAGTAAGTCAGAAAATGTTTTTATTTATTTCTTTTTAAAATAAGCATGGAGATAACAGCTTTTTGGGAGACAAGATAAGGGGAAAAATTATCTGCACCATAGAAGATTCAGAAGAATAAGAAGAGAGAAAGGGAGTCAAGAATTTATTTTAAGAAATAACAGAATACTTTGTAAATGAATGAAAAAAAGATATTCAGATCCAGAAAAGTTGAGTTCCAAGGAAAATAAATCCTAAAAGATAAATATTAAGACACAATGAATTAAAATTGCAAAAATCAAGAGAGGTGGTAAAAGCAGTCAGAGAAAAGAACAGTCGCACTTAGTAGAAATCCTAAGACTGGTAGCTCATATCTCAATAGAAACTACAGACCAGAGGGGAGTATTTGATATATTCACATTTCTAAATGAAAAGAATAGCCAAATATTTTACACACTGAGCTTATCTCTTAGGATTGAAGAAATTAAGAAGAGTTTTACAAGCAGTAGTTAAATATATTTCCACTAAACTTATTTGCAGCAGAGTCTCCTGCCCCCGCACGTGGCTGTCCTTGCCGGGGCCCTTTGCAGGGGAGAGGGTTGATTTCCCTCCCCGCCCTGAGCAGAGCTCCAGCAGCTGAAGACCACCAGAACCAGCCACAACCTTGCAGAGACCACTCTCCACATGCATAAAGGTACCTGCAGAGGAGCAAAGGCATGAGGGTCCCGGGGCTGAGATCTCTAAGCCTGCTCAGATCGGGGCTGAGCATCCTTCACCCAGATCCTTCATCTTCCAGTAGGCGGGGGTCACACTCACCAACTGGCCCCCTGGCGCCATGTAATCCCATCAATGGCCAAGACCCAGAGACTATAAAACCCAGCTCCTGGAAGCACGCAGCCGCAAATGCAACATCTTTTTATCTTATTCTTACTTTGGACAACCTGGCAGGCTACTGAATGTAACCTGCCCACACGGCAGAGTCTGGAAAACTCCCTGTGGCGTACCCAATATGCCAAATACCAGTAACAATGATGGGTCTCATTCTCCTAACCCTGAAAGAGCCTTGAATATGGCGCTTTTTAAAATCTCAAGGCTAGGACGAAGATGTTACTGGTGCCTGCTCAAGGCAATTGACGAACAACAGGATGATTGTGATATGATCATGAAACTTATTTGCATGTAAATATTAGTATTTTATTCCTTCAAAATGAAAAGAAACTATACTTAGAGCCATCAAAATACCAACAACATAAAAAAAAGGGGAGGTAGAGAGTGATAATGGGAACTTGTAGAATAAATTTGAGATACATTTGCTTTTAATTTAAAGTAGGGTATAAGCTTAGAACCTTAAGTTGTAAGTAAGGTTAAAGATAAGGTTCTGAATTGACTCAGCATTATCTCATAACAAAACTAACCAAAAAAAAAATAAAACAATCAATAAGACAAAAACAGAACTGGAACATCACACAAAAGATTAATATCAAAGAAAAAATCAAGAAATTGGGATGGTGATTTTTATAAACATGCAAAGATCAATCTATCCAAGAACATTTTACACTAATTAATAGATATGTACCATGTGATTGAGTATTAAAATTTATAAAGCAATTATTAGCAGCTTGAAGAATGATGATGATAATACAATAGTAGTAAGGAACTTATACTATTTATTCTTAAGAAAGGACAAAGGAACCAGGACAAAAATAAACAAGGAAACAACAACCATAAATATACAACAAGAAGGTACTCTCTCAACACTCTTAAAATTAAGTGCACATTGTTCTCAAGAATTCATGTAACAGTGCTGGGGAGATAGTACAGCAAGGAAGTCACTTGCCTTGTATGCTGCCAACCTGAGTTTGACCGTGGAATTATACTGGTCTCCTAAACCCTTCCAGGAGTCATCTCTGAGCACAGGATAAAACCCTAAGCATTATTTTGTATGGCTCAGTCCACAAACTGCCAACCCACTCCCCTCCCTTAAAAAAAAAATACATGTAACAGTCCTGAAGCTAGATCACATGCTGGCATAAGCAAAAGTGTCAACAGATAATTAAAATGGAATAGTTTAATACATACGCACTAGATCAGTGAGGCACTCAAAAGATAACCTGTAATAAAACACCTGGAATCAAACAGAAGTGAAGTGATAAGAAGCTTTCATAACCTATAAAATGCAATGAAAACAACGCTAAAAGGGAAATTCATAGTTAATCAGCTATAACACAAAACAGTAAAGTCTCAAACAATCCAACATGATAGTGAAATGAACTTTAGGAGGAAGAAGACAACCAAAATACAGTAAAGAAAATTATAAAATATTATAGCAGAAATAAAATAAATAAATTAGAAATAAAAAACCAACTGAAATCTATAAATTCTAAAGCTAGTTTTTCAAAGCTATAAAAACATTAGAGACGTTCATTAAGAAAAATAAAAGAGGTATTTGAGTTGCTCACATTCTTATTTAGGGCATGATTTTCATAAAAAATTTCTCTCTTCATCTCTCTCCTATTATGTTCTCCTCAGAATTTGTATTGTTTTCCATAAAACTATTTCCCTTCCAATATAAAAAGGAAGAGGAGAAACTAATAATGGTATCATAAATGAAAGATATGTTTTGACAGATACCACAGTAATATAATGTATAAATCTGAAACTACTACAGACATTCAAAAATCTAGAAGAAGGGAACAAATTTTAGAACTATATGCCTCAAAATTGAATAGAGAGAAAAGAAAAATCCAAATACATGTTACAACATAGAAATTATCACAGCAAAACTCACTCCTTCCTCTCCTCCTCCCAAAGGAATCTTAAGACGAAGATTTGTTTGTTCACCAGCGAACTGTTATCAACCATCAGAGATGACCTAATAGTTATACTTTTCAAACACTTTTAAAATAAGAGGGGCAATACCTCCAAGTACACTTTATGATGCCAAAATTGTCCTGATAAAAAAATCAGAAAAGGTCATTCCAAAAAAAAAACACCAACACCAATATCCCTGATGAACATAGATGTAAAAATCTTTAAGAAAATCTTAACAATCCAAATTCAATAACATATTAAAAGAAATATACATCATCACAAAATGGAGTTTTTTCTTTGAATTCAAAGATGATTTATCATATATATATCAACACGCCATATAAACTAAAAGAATGACAAAATCATATAATTATATCAATAGATGCAGAGAAAGCATTAGACAAGATCCAATATTTATTTAGAAGAAAAGTTTTGCATAAAAGGAAAATTCTCAAATATAATAAAAGCCATTTATGGCAAACATATAGCTACCATCATACTCAATGGCAAAAGACCAAAAGATTTTCCTCTAAGATCAGAAACAGAACAAATGTGCCTCCTGTTACCACCGTTACTCAATAGGGTCTTGGAATCCTAGCTAAACCCATCAGTCAGGAAAAATATATAAAAGGAATTCAAGTTGGAAAAGAAGTGAAAATGGTACCACGTCTGAAAAACCTTTTAAGTGTCACTTTAAAATCTCTTGTATTTGGGACCAGAGAGATAACACCGTGTGTAGAGTGCTTGCTTTGCATGAGGCCAACCCAGGTTTGATCCCCAACATTCCATATGGTCCCCCGAGCCCTTCAGGAATGACCCCTGAGCACAGAGCCAGGAGTATGGCCTAAGCACTGCCAAATGTGGCCCCCAGCCCACAGAAAAGAACCAAACCCAAAAGAACCAAACACCCCTGGAAATAATCCAGTATAGAAAAATTGGCAGTTTACAAAATCAGTGCAAAAAGTCCTGATATATTTCTATATGCAAATCACTAAGCTGAAGAGAAATAAAGAATACTATCTCATTTATCATTGTTTCAAGAAGGAATTATGTATTCTGTAATAAACTTAACAAAAGAGGTTAATAACCTGTACAAATGAATCTATAATAAATGGAAGCATTGTTAAATAAAAGAAGATATAAAAGCACAAAAGTTATTTAGAGTTCACTGACTGTAATAATTAACCTTATTAGAATAAATATCCCATTCAAAGTATGCAGTTTAAAATGCAGTCTCATAAAAATTCCAGCGATGTTCTCAAGGAAATAGAGTAATCATTACTTAAATCTGTATGGAACCACATGCCAAAGCTACCCTGAGGAAAACGAAGAGAGGAGACACAATATATAACCCAACACCAAACTATATTATAAAGTGATAGTAATGAAAATAATAGTATATTAGAACTAATGTAGACATAAAGATTAATAGGCTGGAATTGAAAGCCCATAAGTAAATTCCATGAAATAGACAATCTATGAGACAGGAACTCAGAGTATACAATGGAAAAAAAAATCTTAACAATTTGTGCCTATAAAACTGCATAAACATATGCAAAAGACTCGAAGTAGAAAATGATTTCTTTAACCTTTCCCATCCAGGCTCCATATTCACTCCACAAATGCTGCCAGAAATACTGATTGTAACTGACTTCAAATTAATCTTTGGTCACTGCAATTCAGAACCCTTTTACTGTTGCCAATTATTTTGTGACCCCCTACAGTTAGATACTTGACCCCTGGGACCCCTTAAATTGTGACCTACAATTTAAAAGCTAGGGAGCATGTGAGAGATGGAGACAGGGATTGAAGCATTATGGTCGAGGGAGGGAGGCATTGCTGTGACAACTTACTTCTGAAGAGGTATGAAAAAACACATCTGAAACATAGACACTAATATGAACCAGTACTCCACTCCCTTATAGAGCAAAAGGCTAAACTGGGGATGAGTCAAGAAATTGAAAGCCAACGTAAGTAAAATAAAGTGCTATCAAACATTTATTAAAAGACCTAAATTGCAATTTCATTTTATTTGGAAGCACTTCCAAAACTAAACCCTGAGAGGATGGCACAGATCTTGAAGAGAGCTTTGCCTTCATAATATTCAGATTTTTTTCTTTTCAGTGCAGATTTGCCAAACGCAGTAACTGTCACTGTCCTCCCATTATTCATCGATTTGCTCTAGTGGGCCCAGTAACGTCTCCATTTGTGACACTTGTTACTGTGTTTGGTATATCAAAATCGTCACGGGGAGCTTGCCAGGCTTTGCCATGCGGGCAAGATACTCTCGGTAGCTTGCCGGGCTCTCCAAGAGGGACGGAGGAATCGAACCCGGGTCGGCCATATTGGCCGCTTGCAAGGCAAATGCCCTACCCACTGTGCTATCACTCCAGCCCAAACACAGTAACAAGTCTCGCAATGCTACTGGACCCGCTAGAGCAAATCGATGACCAACGGGAGGACAGTGACAGTGACAGTGCAGACAATAATGACAAAGATGTGTTTTAGTGTAAACTTTGGTGTGCTACTCCACTAAACAACAATGACTTTAAAAACAAAAACAAAAAACTTATCTATTTTTGTTTGTTTGGCAACACTCAGGGCTCATTCCTGCCTCTGTGTTCAGGGATCACTCACTCCTGGCAGTGCTTGGGGGACCATATGCGGTGCTGGGGATTAAACCCTGGTTGGTTGCATGCCAGGCCAGCACTTTTACCCCCATACTCTCTTTTTGGCTGCAGAAAAAGACTTCATTATCAAGCATATATTCAGTTTCTTGAAATCTTGTCTTTGCATTTTGATTTTATATATAAACATCAACTTCTGAGTTATTGTTTATTAATTTCTTGGACCACCCCACCAGTGCTCAGTATCCCGCAAGTCATTCTAGTGATACGTGGCCTCGTAGAACAGGCCTGAAAAGTCTGGCGCTCTGGTCTGGTGCTGGAGGCCACCAGGCCCACACCTGGCAGTGCTCAGGATAGCATGCTGGCCCGAGGACAAAACTCAGGGCTTCTTGTGTGGCAGGGATACGCTCCGATCCTTTGAGATCTCTCCCCAACGTTCTTTTAAAGCCTGAACTATTTCAGGTATTTCTTAGTAAAAGTGTGGAGTAACAGTTCTTTGAATTTCTTTGTTCCTCCAAAAACTCAATTATTCGACCAAATTAAACCATTAAAAACCACGGTTATGTTGCAAATCTGTTTTATTTTTTTAATGCTGAGATTGAACAGCCTTTTAAGCATATTGTATTTTAAATTTCACAGCGCCATCTGTTCATTTGAAAAATGCAAATAATTTACATTTTGCTGTCAAATATTAAAACATTTCAATTTATAAAAGAATTAGAATTTAAGAGTAAGTAAATTATTTTTAAATTTGAAATTTAAGAAATTTCAGTCAATAAAAACTTAATATTCTCCAGATGAAAAATTTAGAATGGCAAGACATATTATTGCTTATCAGATTTATAGTCTTAATATTTTCTAGGACTCTAAAACTACATATTTTTTGATACATGTACTTCATGATTGCTAGACAATTACATAATAATTTACCATGTTTGTTTAAAATAATCATGAATTTATTATTAATATAATTAGTACAATAAAATCATAAATTTTAATCTGGAAAAATTTCAAATTGTATCTTGGAGCAAATACCTGAATAAACTATTATAGAAAATTGAACATTTTTTCTGCATTGTTGAAACACCCCATGCATTTAGTAAAATTTGATGAGTACCGAACTAATTTTGGTCAGTTGTTACTGTTAATGTAGTGGAAAAAATTAAAGACAATCAGATAAATTCAGAATCACCATTGTTGACATTTGTGTTAAGTAAATTATTAAAGATTTTGAATTTTTGAAGTTTGAAATAATTATAAGAATTAACAAACTATAAGACCTTTTTTCATGTTATGTTATAAGGCTTTCCAAATATTTGGGTGCATAATATTAGCATTAGAATTTGACTTATGATCTTAGGGCTCAAATCATATGGATCTAAGGCAGAATATGAGAATATCAGTGTATATATATGTATGCCTTTGCACACACACAAAAGTGTATGCATTTTAAATGTATTTCCAAACATCTGGATTAAATATAGTTATGCCTTTAAGTATACAGAAAGCACTAGTCAAGTGATGATGGGAGATACTGGTGAGTATTAGTACCTAAAGATGACGTCAATGAACTTGCAGCATGCTTTAGTAAATGTAGCAATGAACACTTAAACAACTAATAATACACTGATACCCATAAGAACATGCAGCTTGCATATTATTTCCAAAGTATTTTTTTTCCTCATATGTCTGCCGACGCGGGTTCGATTCCTCCTACCCTCTCGGAGAGCCCGGAAAGTTACCGAGAATATTTTGCCCGCACATCAAAGCCTGGCAAGCTACCCATGACATATTCAATATTTGATATGCCAAAAACAGTAACAGTAACAATGGAAACTTCTTGTTACTGGTGCCCGCTCTAGCAAATCAATGAACAATGGGAGGACAGTGCTACAGTGTACAGTCATGGAAGAGGCAGCAATTTTTCACTTATGTCCATACAGGCGGGTACAACATCAAAGCAAGGTAGGGAATGAAAGAATAAAGTTGTGGCATGGAAATTACCCTACCTTGGATACCTTTCCCCAAACTTTGTAGCTTGCACAGAAAAGTAGAGCTAAATCTACATGCTTCAAATATTAAACAAAAGAATGAGGGAGAACAAAAAATTTTTAAATGTTTTTAAAGTTTAAACACCATAAGACATCCTACCAGCAAAATTAAGTGTTGCTGATTTTGTATTTTGTGACTCCTTTCACAGCTCTGATGAATGTAACCCACAGGATTTATGCACTACCTGCAGCCAAGATATTATTGTACACAAAGTTTAAATGCCTAAACTGTAGCAACACAGTTCATTGCTAGTCTCCAAGTTAGAGATGATATGGACCTCTGAGAAAATAGCAAAAGAATTTATGAGTTGAGAAATCTAAATGCCAATATAAAAGACACTTCGAGCTCCCTAAGCTGTTTAAAAATATTTCGCTTTTGTTCGTTAATCTCAAAATGGAAAACAACAAAAAACAACAACAACAACGACAACAACAACAGCGACAACAAACACCCCAAAGAAACAACAGTTAAAATTTTAGGGCTGAACCCTCTGTCACAAACAACAAAAACCTTTCCTCCATCGCAGCGATGAGAAGATGGGAGCTGAAGCTTTCTGGTAGGCTTCCCTTGGTGTTATTTTGGCACTCTTGTGGGTGAGGGAGTTTCTAAGTAAAAACTTTTCAGGGGATATTTCCTTGAGCAATAGAAATATTTTTGTGTAGATTCAAGTCTTTAGGATTCGATTCTTTTAAGAAAAGTTATATTTCTTGGTTAAAGCATATTTTAATTAGAAGTAGAAATGGATATCTGTCATTAATTATATTAAATATAATGTTTATTATATTAACACTTGGCTAGAATTTCCACTAATTCAAGAGCAGGAATTCGATGGCGGTGGATACTTATGGGAAGATTCATCATGAAGTTTAGTCTAATAATATTTTCTTTCTCTTAATGTTCCTATATGGACTAAATTCAAGCACATTATCTAGGGAGGCTCAATTACCAAAAAGCTTAAATGGTAAAATGGTCAGTCAAAAAAAGCATAGTTTTGGCACTGTAATCGTAATAATATTTTATTTTATTGTGAAGTACAATGCTATAATACCATATCCACTTTCATCAGTAAATATAAGATACTTCCTTATCTCAGAATCCCTTTGGGATCCTCAGCTCTGATATCAAAATCTAATGATTCTTTGGACAATAACTTTTTATTTTGGTAGATTTATATTTATTTCATGAAGGAGATTAGATTGTCTAATTCCATAAGAGGTCGGTTTAGATTTATTTTGTGCAAATTTTTATTTTTAGATTAATTTTGTGCCAGGCAAAGTCTGGCAAGCTACCCATAACGTATTCGATATGCCAAAAACAGTAACAAGTCTCACAATGGAGACGTTACCGGGCCCACTCGAGAAAATCAATGAACAACGAGAGGACAGTGACAGTGACAACTTCTACTACAAGTTTGCTGCTACTACCATTGCTACTATCTTTACTACTTCTATTAAATACAATGTTTATTATATAACACTTGACCAAAATTTCTCTAGACTTTGTTTTTAAAACAAAAGGATTAAGCCAATATTCAATATAAAAACTAATGATTTTTAATTTTCTAAATTTATTCCAACATCAGTATATTAAGATGTGCTATAGAAGTATGTGTAATTCTTTTCTTCTCAGCTTTGAAAACATTTTGAGATTTTGTTTTTATTTTATTTTTTGCATTAGTTTATTTTATTTCTTTATTTTTATTAGTGAATCACCGTGGGATACAGTTATAAACTTACAAACTTTCATGTTTGAATTACAGTCATACAATGATTGTTTACCCATCCCTCCACCAGTGCCCATTCTCTCCCACCAATGTTCCCATTATTCCTCTCACTCCCACCCCACCCCCCACCACCCCACCCTTCCTCAATGGCAGGGCATTCTCTGTTATTTTCTCTCCTTTTGGGCGTTGCGGTTTGCAATAGAGGTATTGAGAAGCCATCGTGTTCGGTCAATAGTCAACTTTCGGAATGCATCTTTCAACCCGATTTCTGTGCCATATCCATCTGTGCTCAGGACTTACTTAAGGGTCTGTGTTCAGGACCGACCCCTGGTGGTACTCAGGGAACTATACGAGATGCTGGGGATGCAACCCAGCTCAGCTGCACGTAACCCAAGTGCCTTAGTCACTGTACTATCTCTATGGTCCCAAACAGTAAGACTTGTCAAATGCTGTTATTGTTGTTGTTGTTTCATTTGTTTGTTTGTTTTGGGGCCACAGCTGGTGGTGCTCAGAGGTTACTCCTGGATCTACACTCAGGAATCTTTCCTGGTTGTGCTCAGAAGATCACACAGGGTGCTAGGGATTGATCACAGGTTGGCCACAAGCAAGGCAAGTACCCCACCCACTGTACTATATCTCCAGCCCCTACCTTAAAACCCTTTTGAGCCAAATATTGAATTGAGAAAAAATAATATAAAATATAGAATTTTAAATATAAATTTATATTTAACAAATATTTAATAAAATAATAAATGTGTCGTTTAAAATAATATTAAAATATTTATATAACCATATGAAATGCTGAGTGTAAAACACGTTACACGTAAGTCAATGCATATGAAATCTTTTGGGAGGGCTGTTTGGGTCACACCTGGTTATTCTCAAGGGTTACTCCTGGATCTGCACTCAGTAATTATTCCTGGCAATGCATGGAGTATGGAATGCTAGGGTTCAAACCTGGGCTGGAGATGTGTAAGGCAACAGTCCAACTCAATGTGATATCTCTCCAGTCCCCAGCATATGAAAACTTAACAACGAAATATGACCCACTTAAAATAAAACAAAGTATAAACTTTAGAACTGAGCAAAGATCTCTAAAATTCTTTATTTCCCCCTTCAATCTGAGTGAAAATGTTGCTGGGTCGAGTGTAGAGGGTTGTTATTCTTTTTCATTTAACATTTTTGTATATATTGTGACCTGTCAAGGTTTCTATTGATAAATCTGCTGGTCAGGTATTTTTTTGGGGGGAGGGTTCCCTAACATATGAGGACTCTCTTTTCTCTTTTTACTCTTATGAGTCACTTTTTATCCTTAGCTTTTTACACACTTATCATAATGTGTCTTATCGCATGACTTGATTTATTTTTTTCATAATTCTTTGAAAACTTTGGTTCTGGAGTCTAATTTTTTTCGCAGCTTGAGGAACTTTTGGTTATTAATTATTCAAAATAAGAATCCCATCCCTTTTCACTTTCTCTCTTCTTCAGGTACCTCTATAATGCAAATGGTGCTCCTATTCATGCTGTGCAAAGTCTTTTTTTGGTTATCATATTGTTTTTGTTTGTTTGTTTGTTTTTTAAATTTTTTTTATTAGTGAAACACCATGAGGTACAGTTGTAGACTTACAAATTTTTGTGCTTGGGTTTCAGTTATACAATGATCAAGTACCCATCCCTCCACCAGTGCCCATCCTCCACCACCCCGGGTCCCAGCATCCGCCCCACCCCCCCAACCCCCCGACCCCATCCCACCCTGCCTCTGTGGCAGGGCATTCCCCCTTGTTCTCTCTCTCTTCATCATATTGTTTTTAATGCTTGCTTCTTTTTCTGGTCTTTTGAATGTCCATTACTTTACCCTCAAGCTCACAAATTTGATTTTTGACTGCTTCCATTCTGTTGCTGAGCCCCTCAATTATATTTTTTAGATCAGCTTACTTATTATTCATTTTCTGATTTCTTTCTTCACTTTCCTTAGACTTTCTCTGTCTTTGTTGCAATTTTCTTTCATGATTTACTCATTTCAGTGAGCATTTTCGCAAGTGCTGCTCCGAAGCTTTTAGAGAGACTTGGATGGTTCTGTTGTCTGAGGAGTTCATACAATCCAGTGCTTTGTTCCACCTCTGTGGGTGAGTCACTCCTCTCCCTGTTATATCTCTTGTACTCCAGGACAGGTGCAAGTGGTTTGCATTAAAGGCATGGGCAGCAACAACAATCCTTTAGGCTACTTGGTTGAACACACTGGGAAATGTCTGGAGAACTCGTGCTAGGGTTGGTTTGAGAGGAGGCTACAACCTTAACACTTCTTGATGAAGAACACACTTTGGGAATTACAGACAATGGGCCTGGTTGGCACTCGGCAGTAGTGGAAGCACAACAAAAGACAACCTTCTGCTCCCTGCACACACACACACACACACACACACACACACACACACACACACCACTTAGCTCTACTTTAAATTTTTCAGAGTGCTTACTCTGTAAGGGTGTGGCTATTTGCTAACAGTCAGATGAGGACTGGCATAGGCAGGGTATATTTATCGCCAGGAGAAAAAAAATTGATAATTATCTCTCAGTCCCCAGTTAACTCAGATCTTTGCTAGTGATGGGTGGAGCACTCAGGAATGTGCCCTAGGGACTGTTACTATGGGAGTGAAATCCAATATGGCGTCCACCAGCACTGCTATCAGCAAAAGTTGGAGAAGTTGCCAAGATGGCACCAAACAACTCTGACTCTTTCATAGACACAACAGTTTCTTGCCTTCCTTTCTTGTGCAGGATCATAAGATTGAAGTACTGGGTGTTTAATGCAAGCCACAATTGCACCCTAGAGTAAAGCTCCCACATCATAAAATTTCCCTGATTTCAGTTTATTGACCCAAAGTGGCATTTTAATAAAATTATCTCTTTATCTCCAATCCATCTGGGTGTTGTCTTATAGCCCCGTGTTGTAAAATTTTTATTTGTTAGGTTTAAAGTAAATTTCTTTGTAGACCAACCCAAGTTCTGGTGTGAATATTCTGTGATCATGAAAGGAAATGGCACAGTTTCTCCCTATTTGGCCATCTTGGTTCCGCATCTCTGCTACCGACTTTTATAAGATAAAGAAAATGACATAGTAATAGAATCAGAATGGTAAATGAGGTTTGAGTCACTCTAAAGCTCAGTCTTCTTAAATGTAAGGTATACAACAAGATACAGTCATAAGTAATTTAATCTGTTCTCTATTATATTCACCAAACAGTTATAGAATGTAGACATGTCCATAAATATGATGATTATAGAACAAAAATAAATTATTAGAATACTAAAGGAGAGAATGGTCCAAATGACCTTCCGCTACCTTTTATTTTTACATTTCCTATCCTAAACAAAGTTTTCCTTATTTTCTGTTGTCCTTTCATAGAGGAATACTGTTCCCATCTATCTAGAACTGCACACTCATTCTCTCTTTCTCTTTCTCTATCCATACAATTTCTATCTTTCCATTTTGATTTTTCTCCTCAATTTGTGTCATTCCCTTGTGTCATTCCCACTCAAATGATGTCTCAGTCTACATCTCTAAGTTATACTTTAATGTACAACACTTTTTTGTTTCTTTAACAATGAAAAAATATGCGTTCAGAATTAGCCAACTGGACTCAATCTGTAGGCTCTCAATTTTGTTGGCAACCTCCAACGCGTCATTGTCAGGATCCAGCTGAATATATGGGCTCTTCTCTCCATCCGGCCTGGTCAGGGTGTTGACCTTGGCTACCTTAATGTACAGAATTTCCTCACAGCCTGTTTCATATGGTCTTTGTTGGACTCAAAAATAGTTTTTCCTAAATCCAAACCACCATTCTCTTGAGACACACCATTCTTCTAAAGGTCATTACTATTTGCTACATTTTCAGATACAATGGGCATAAATTGTCATAAATGACAATGGGCATTTAAGACAATGGGCATTTAAGATGCTCCTTTTTATCAACAGGTAACTAATTTATTTATTTCTTACATATTCTCTTTATTTTTCTAACTTTATTGATATAAGATGACATGACATGCATTCTCTTTTTTTTAAATTTTTTGGTCACACCTGACGATGCTCAGGGTTTACTCCTGGTTCTACACTTAGGAATGACTCCTGTCCATACTCAGAGGACAATATGGGATGCTAAGGGTTGAATCCAGGTTGATTACATGCAAGGCAAATGCCCTCCCCGCTGTGCTATTGCTCTGGCCCCATGATGTGTATTCTTAAAATGTATAACACGTTGGTTCGATATTTATTTACATATTAAAAAAGGATTACTGGGTTAGCTAAGACATGCTTTATGTTGCATATTTCTTTTTGTATGATGATAACATTTCAGGTCTATCTTAACAACTTTAAAGTATATTTTCCATTAGATTGTTTTAAATTGAATCCCTAAGAGTTATTCTACATATAGTTGGAAGTTTGTAACTTTTCAAACTTCCCTTCTCCCTACTCCCGAAACCTGATTACAATCTCCAAATGTATTTTTGAACAGTCAAGGTTTTTTTAGATTCTATGTGAGACTGATATCATAAATATTGTCTTTAACTCTTTGATTAATTTCACTTGGCATAATATCTACAAAATTTATTCATCTTTCAGAATGGCAACATGTCCATTTTTATTGACTATTTCAGTGTTTGTGGTGGGCTGGAGCGATAGCACAGCGGTAGGGCATTTGCCTTGCACGCAGCCAACATGGCCAACCCGAGTTCAATTCCTCCGCCCCTTTCGGAGAGCCCGGCAAGCTACCGAGAGTATCTTGCCCACACGGCAGAGCCTGGCAAGCTCCCCATGACGTATTCGATATGCCAAACACAGTAACAACAAAGTCTCCAATGGAGACGTTACTGGGCCCGCTTGAGCAAATCGATGAACAACGGGAGGACAGTGACAGTGGACAGTGACAGTGACAGTGTTTGTGAGTGTGTGTGTATCGCATTGAAAAAAATCTATTCCTATGATGAGGGACATTTATATTGCATCCATATCTTAGGTTGTTTCTGGATCTTAGTTTTAGTAATTAGTACTGCATTGAACATAGGTATGCATATTATCCTTTAAAATTGTGTATTTGTGTTGTTAGCATAAATACCTAGGAGTGAAATTTCTGGATGCAATAAAAGGTAAAGGTAAAGGTAAAAGCCCTCCCGTTGATCGTCGATTTGCTCGAGCGGGCCCAGTAACGTCTCCATTGGAGACTTTGTTGTTACTGTGTCTGGCATATCGAATACTCTCGGTAGCTTGCCGGGCTCTCCGAGAGGGGCGGAGGAATCGAACTCGGGTCGGCCATGTTGGCCGCTTGTAAGGCGAACGCCCTACCCGCTATATATTGTTTTCAAAGTACCTGGACCAATTTCTGTTCTACCAACATTGGTAATTTTCCACATCCCCATCAGTCCATATTGTTTCTGGTCATTTTATATAGATGATTTAAAAAATGTTGATACTGATTTTATAACAATAATTTCAGTAAATGTCAATGACCTGAATTTAACAATTCAAAGGCAGTCTGTGGCCAGATTTTTTGGGAAAAGAATACATAGATTTCTTTAGGTGCCAGAGTACCGAGAGTATCCTGCCTGCATGGCAGGGTCTGGTAAACTCCCTGTGACGTATTCTGTATGCCAAAACCCAGTAACAATGATGGGTCTCATTCCCCTGACCCTGAAAGAGCCTCGAGTGTGGCACTTTCTAAAATCTCAGGACTAGGACGAAGGAGATGTTACTGGTTCCTGCTGGAGGAAATCGATGAACAGGATGACAGTGTTACAGTGATAGATGCTGGAGAGATAGTACAGAAGTTAAGATGCTTCCCTTACATGAGCTGACACGGGGTCAACCACCAATATTGCATATAGTCCCAGGAGCACTTTTAGAACATCTTGCATTAATCAATGGACATACTAATCAGATGAACAATTAATGAAGAGATAACAGTTTTAAATGAAGAGATCAACAAGATGAGCATAATAAGACAGTTACAGGAAATTCCATTTTATTTAAAAAAAATGCTGTGATAGGCATTGTTCTCAGATGTTCATGGAACACTTTCAAAATAGAACACATGTTGGGACATAAAACAAATGTCAATAGATCACAAAGGTTGAAATTGCATCAACCATCTTACCTTATTAGATCACAATGTAAAGTAACCAGAAATCAACTACAAAAAGAAACTTGAGGTGGGTGGTTTAGAGTTATAGTGCAGTGGATCAGGCACTCCCCTTGCATGCAGCCGACTCAGGTTCAATTCCTGGCACCCATATGGTTCCCTGAGACTGCCAGAAGTGATTTCTGAGTGCAAAGCCAGGAATAAGCCCTCACACAGCTGGGTGTGGCCCAATGCACACTCACACACACACACACCCCACACATGCACACTTACACACACACATGCACACATATACACAAAACACACAAAGTTGGGAACACTTAGAACATAGGGAGATGAGACCAAATACTACTGGCTCTACAAGAAAATTTTGGATAAAAATGTTTGTTTGTTTTTTTTAAAAAACTATGCAAATATAAAATAACAGAGTCATGAATTTGTAGGACATATTGGGGACAACAAAAGAGAGAGTGCTAAGAGAGACATTTATAGCAATGAAGTCCTGCCATGAGACATAAAAACAAACAAATAAATAAAAACAACCCTTAAATAAGCCATCTAATGTCATACCGAAAGGAAATAGAAAAAGAATAAATACAA
Source organism: Sorex fumeus (assembly GCF_029834395.1). Taxonomy (NCBI): domain Eukaryota; kingdom Metazoa; phylum Chordata; class Mammalia; order Eulipotyphla; family Soricidae; genus Sorex; species Sorex fumeus. The sequence continues at coordinate 8,051,299 of NW_026606070.1, forward strand.
CCTGAAGTCAGCAAAAGGAAATCATAAAAAAAACTGAATAAACAAAATATAACCCCCCCAAAATATAAAAAAAAAAATGAGCCAAGAGTTGTTTCTTTGAAAGAATAAACAAAATGTTCAAAATCTTAGGCTTAGTGAAAATGAAAAAAAAGTCCTTTAATATATGAAATATATCATTTCCTTTCATAAATGAAAGGAAAATGTTACAACAGACACCACAGAAATACAAAGGATTACGAGACTACTTTGAACAATTTTTTGCCACTAAGTCAGAAGAAATCCAATGTGACTTTAGAGTGGAAACTCAATCTTGAGTCTGTTTTCTCAATCCATACCAAACGGCTGTGAGAAATATTTATATCCTTATTAGATCTCATTGTGCTCAAACCAACTTCAGGAGATTATTTTTCTGCGTGTGTGTGTGTGTGTGTGTGTGCGTGCGTGTGTGGCAACACTATATGTTTTATTGGAATTTATTTAGAAATATGTGAGGGGAGAGAAGAAGAAGTATGTGTTTGAGAGACTAACTCCTAAGAATAGCAGAGATAAGTAACAGGAGGTTCACTTCATGGCTTGGAGGCCAGCTGCATATGCTAGGGGAAAAAGCACCTCAGGTAGAGAAGGGAGTACCAAATCAAGAGTGTTGGGAGGATTCTTCCAGGATGAGAGATGAATGCTGAAAGTAGACTACAGACCAAACATGATTGCCACTCAATGCCTCTTTTGCAAACCACAGCACCCAAAAGGAGAGAGAGAAAGAGCAAAAGGGAGTGCCCTGCCACAGAGGCAGGGTGGGATGGGGGGAGGGGGGATGGGTGGTGGGAGGTATACGCATTGGAGGTGGAGAATGGGTACTGGTGGAGGGATAGGTACTCAATCATTGTATAACTGAAACCCAAGCACAAAAATTTGTATGTCTACAACTTTACCTCATGGTGTTTCACTAATAAAAAATTTAAAAATAAATAAATAAATAAATAAATAAATAAAAAGAGAGAGAACACAGCTTCTCCAGGGTGGAAATAAGCAAGCAAAGAAATAAGGAGAGAAGCAAGTGATATTCATGTTCAAGAGAGAACATCAAAAGCAAGCCTCTTTCTGTGCATTTAAAATGCTAATATCTAAAGAGAATTACTCTAAGAGAAATTAACCCTTTATTAACCTTTAAATTCTTATTTTGCTGAATTCCTAGTGTCAGACTATAGCTTGTCTCAAAAGAGTAGAAAGTATATGATTATTGACTTTTGTAACATGAAGCTTTTGAAAGGTTTAGTTTCTTTATAGAGTAATAGAAACTTCTTTAAAATAATCTATGAGGAACTTCCTGCACCTTGGTCTTTCTAGCACCATGGAATCCAATATTCATTATGTCTAGGCTCTAGAATATGGCAAATACCATAGATAAGGGGACTGAGATGGCTTCACAGTTTTCGGCCACAAACTGTCCCTAATATTTGCCATGTTTCCCTGTGATTCTTTTTACAGTTTAAATGCTCCGTGCTCCACTTTCTTACTCATTTTTTTAAGGACACGCTAAATGATTTTCTTGCAGTAATCTTTCCTGTCTTTCATCAGGTGATTAATTAATCACATCTTAATTTGTATTCCTGTAAATACTTTGCAGCATTTTATTATAGCTTTCCTAGAATAACAGATTATACTTTATTATTCTGAGTCACTGTGTTATAATTGCTTGGTGAAACAAAATCTATGGGTGAAGAATACTAAAATTGCGTGTTGATTGTGAAATGTGCTATAAAAGTAAAATTTAAGTTATCATTTTATTGGCACATGCAGAAGCATGTAATAAGCATATATTTTTCCAGGTAGATAGACTTTAGCGTTTTGTGTGTGTGTGTGTGTTTGTTTGTGTAAGTGTAGATATGAGTGTGCACAGCGGGAGAGGTATGTGTGTAGTTAATTGTCTTACAGAGAAACTGACATTTTCAAGCCATAGAAGAAACATCAAGAAGCCACATATTAACTTGTGTGACTGACTTAAAGAGCAGCAGGCTCTCTCTAAGCAGTTCCATAGGAAATTAAGGAATAATTCAGTTTGGAATTAGTTTATTCTTTCATATAAACATTATAATAATTTCTTAACCAAGTAAGTTTAAATTAATTCAATTTTTCCTTTTAAATAGATCATATACACTTTGAAAATTATGTTTCATTTTAATTATTTCAAAATATCTATTCCTCAGATCATCTCAAAAATTTTCATCATATTAATATGTTAGGTTATTCATATTCAAATAGAATGCTTTCATTATTCTCAACATTTTAAGTTTTCTTCTTCACACAATTTTGCTAGGATATGGACAAAATTAGGCAATATCTTGTACTCTAAGTATATTAAATGAAATATTTAACGTTTGCAATATTGGTACTGTCTCTCCACTAATTTTACTGTGTATTTGTTTATAAATGGAAATTTGCATCAAAAATAAAGTAAAAATAAGCGACAATGTTTTCCATATTAAACAAAAGCCAGATGTGGGAGCATGCTTTTCCAGATTAAACATTCACTGTGTTGGCAGGAAAAGACTTTCTTTCTCATTCATCCAAGTAGGTTTTGTTTGAATGGATTCTAATTTCTAATCCCTTTACCCTTTTCACCAGTTTTCTGTTGCTTTGTATATCTAATAGTGGTTTTTTTCCCTACCACTGTCTCGCACAGTTCTGTACAGCTGCTTCCCAGATGAGGTAAATAGCTAATTTTTATCTTTAGATAAGCTTAAACTATGGTCAATTCCTCTATGGCTTTTGAGAAACAGGGATAAAAATCTCTGTAACTGTTGTCATTGTCACACATTTGTTTTTAGAGAACATTTAAAAGGAGCTTATCTATACTTTAATGTTAGTATTTAACTCTTTATCTTTTAAACCAGATACATTCTTGAAAATTAGTACGGATAAGACCTCTATTTCTGAAGAATATAAAGAAGTAGCTAAAAAAATGTAAAGAAAATGGAGAGTTTCTATTTTTTTTATCTTCTAAACGTTGATTAATCCTTTCCTACACAATATTATCCACCTAAATGTCTTTAAAGTAGCTTTAATCAACTTTAGTTGAAGAACCAAAGACACAGCTCTCATTAAATATGCTAATTTCATGTACTCATATGAAGTGAAAAAATTAAGATTTCCAATTTAGAGATATTTAGAGAAATTATAATCCGTTTTTCTTTTCTTCTTCCTCTCCTCTTTTCCCCCATCACTCTCGCCTCTCTCCCTTTCCTTCCTTTCCTCAGTGCATTCTCTCTTCTCCTCTCTCTTCACCTTCTCTCTCTCTCTATCTCTCCCTTTTTCTTTTTCTTCATCCTTCCTACTCTTTACCTTTCCTATGATCATTTACTGCACTTTCTTGAGAAAGCACTTTTGTCAAACAATTTAGGCCCCCCTACAATTTAGACAGTAAAATTTGCAATTCAAACAATAAAACACCAAAGATTTGATATTGTAACATTCCACTTTGATAATGGATAAAGATTATGCGAACTAATACGGACGAGGCTCTTACCGATAATTGATAATTTGCCTTTCTATGTTAAACTTGCCTATTGCTTTTATTATATGAAGTTAGAACGTGATAATGAGAAGCTGGGTCTGGATTATGACTAAGGAACCTACACCACTTAAAAACAAGCCTTTATACTAATACTAATCCATTATGTTTTGGCACAAAGCTGAATGTTACCAGATTATAAAGTATGTTGATGAATCAAAATTACAGAGCTTGAGGGTTTATCTGGTACAATTCATTCTTTAAAATAATCATGAATAAAATGTATAAAAGAATTATAAATATTAATATAATGTAAACCACGATGAATTTTTAAAAAATTTTAACTATATGGTATTTGATATGTTTGTCACTCAGTAAGTTAACTAACTTTCATTTTGTTGTGCTTTTACAAATTTATGGATGATTGCATATAAATGACTCAGATGCTAATGTGCTAGCAAGCCTTTACAATATTTTTATGTGCATAAGGGTATTATATATTCTACCTCTGTTTCCATAACTATATAGAATTTAACTCTACCAATTTGGGAAAATTATATAATCAAAGAAATAGAGGCAGAGAAAATGAAGCAATACACAGTTTGTTTCTTTGCTATAGAATCTTTTATAGAACAATCAGACTTTTTAAAATTTTTCTGGTTTTCTACTGTTTAAAAGTCATCTTATGTTTAAACGGTTTTGTAATATTCAAATGTGAAATTATATATTGTTTGGGGAAACTGTCCATTGTTTTATTCATTTTCACAAATCAGTAGAAATTAGGGGAATGAGTTTTATGCATGTTTTATATATCTGTATATATAATCACTTATTTACTTATAAGTAATTTGGTAGTTGGCCAAAAGACCCTAAAAGCTGACTGACAGAATTGAAACTGCCAGAGATGGATAGATAATACACTGGGTAAGACACTTGGCTTTGTGTGGAGTTGACCTGGGTTCAATCCCATATGTTCCCCCAGACCTCCAGGAATGATCTCTGAATGCAGATCCAGGAGTAAACCTTGAGCACAACCAGGTGTGGCCCAAATATCGAAATAAGAAAAAAAAGGAGAAATGGGAGTTATCTGGAGTCTGGTCTTGCATGCAGCTCTCCAGGGTCTGATCCCCTCTACTATATGGTCCTCCGAGCCCCAACAGATGTGATTCCTGAGCACAGAGCCCAAATTAAGATCTTAGGACTACTAGGTGTGGCCCAAACAAACAAAAAAAGAACTGTCTTCCAAGGAGATGTTGAAGAAAGTAAGAAGGGATTTGGGGACATTGGTGAAGAGGTGCTGACACACTGGTGATGAGTGTGGTTGTGTAATACTCTATCATTAGCTGTACTGTACATCATGGTACTTATCTAAAAATTGGGGGGGGGGAATAAATAAAGTTAAAATAAAAATTTAGTGACTGAAATTGTAGTGTTTTCAACTTACTGCTACACACTTATTTCACTTACAAATGAAAATTTGATGTAATTTTTAAAATACTTTTGAGGGCTAGAATAATGGTACAATAGGCAGTGTTTATTGTGTAGATGGCCAATCCAGGTTAGATCTCAGCACAAGGTCCCTCAAATACCACCAGGAGTAATTCTGAGTGCAGAGCCAGGAGTAACCCCTGAGCATCACTGAATGTGGCCCCCAAACAAAACAAAAAATTCTACACAAATATGATTGGAAACGCATAGACTCTGTACGCATTATACGCTACTCTCAGGTATTTATGAAAACAATGAGAGCAAGGTTACACTAATTTAAAATATTGACTTTAACTGCATACAGTGGTAAGGGGTTTGATCTGTGGAACACTTATTAAAGAATTTTGACAGAGAGCAACGTGAAAGAGACCAAGCACATATCCCTTGGGGAAATGGGGGCATGGAACAGGGAAAGTACTGCAGCTTGGGTGGAGGAGAAGAAGGCTGGGAAGCTTAAAGGTGGTAAAGTGTTATGCTTGAAACCCTATCAGTAACAGTTCTGTAAACCATAGTACTGAAATATAAAAGAGTATCTCTCATAAAGGCAGACTGGGGGTGGGAGGAAAAGTCAGGGTAGGGGGAGGCTTTGGTGGACGGAAGTAGAGATTGATTTTAAAATACTGTATGCCAGAAACCCAGTCAGGAATAACTCTGTAATTCAGGGTAACTGAATTAGATTTTTTAAAAAAAGGATTAAAAAAGTGTAATCCATTCACAGTACTGGAGCATGGGAGAGCATAACTGAGCCAATTAAACTGTGCCTTTTCAAGTCTAAGACTAGCTTAACTTTGGCAAATTAAAAACTAGATTAACTTTTTCTACTTAATTTATGTAATTATATACAATTTATGATTTCTTCACTGCTGGCTTAAATGCAAAGAGGAGTAGAGAACAAAATCTAATGGGATAAATTCAAGTGTATCTTCCACACTTAATGAAAAATTCTAAAGCTCTGCTAAGTTTAATATAAGAGAAGAATTTATTGTTCTCTTCGACTGTAATTTCTTTTTTTCCAGAAATTTTAGAACTTCAGTTTTACTGGGGAGTTGCGAGAGTGGTATAACCATCTAACAAAACGCAGACTTAACAAACACTGAAATCATGAGATCTAAGTTGCAAACACTGGAACTTTGTAATGTGTCTGTTAAGTTGACACTTAGGGAAGAGGTGGGGATTAGAGGTGGAGAGGAAATATGTTAACAAGACAGTCAAGAGATAAAAGCAATGCAATTTTGGTACGGTTATGGATGGTAGCTCATAAAACAACTATAAAAGACATTTAGAAAACCAATAAAAATATTTAAATATGACAAAGATATATGAAAGTAGAAAATATAAATTTCCTTTGTAATGTGTGTAATGGCGATACTAGTTAGGAGAATGTTCTTATTTTTAGGATCATTATGAGATATTTAGGACTAAAACGTGCAAACTATTTAAAAATAATACATCTTTAGGCATATTAAAAAGAGTAGATGCAAATGTGGAAAAACATTCACAACTGTTTAGTCTAGATTGTAAGTATCCTGGTATTTATTGTGTTGTTCTTTGAACTTTTCACCCACATTTGAAATTGTACATAAAAATTTGGAAAAGTTGAGTAATTCGGAAGTAGTTAATGTTACCAAACAGTATACTTTAAATGTTTAAAATTATAAATTTTATGTTGTGTAAACTTTACCAAAACAAAAAATTCTGAGAAAATCTTGTGTAAAGAATAATCCTGTCTTAACCACTGTAAATGCTGTCAATAAACTAAATGTTGTTTCAGATCTCTTATTGTTCACTTAAGGTTCACCCAGAGACATAATCATGAGGGAACACATTCTTGACAATTAAAAAAACTGCCAGATGGTTTCCATGATTTTGATTTTTTAAAAATTAAAGTATGCTAAAGATCCTTGATAAAATTTTGACTATAGAATCATTCAGAGATTGATTTCAGTAAAAATACAATAAAAACAGTATATATATATATATACCTTAGTATATGTGAGTTTTATACTGAGGCAGGAGGGGTTATAGTTTTGAGTATCTTTCTATCTTTGAGTTTTCAAAGAGAGAGGGGGGATGGTAGGGAAGAGAGAGAGAGAGAGAGAGAGAGAGAGAGAGCACTTCATATTTAGTTGGGGGTAAAAACGAAAGTAAAGTGAGTTAAGTATTAAAAAATTACATTTATTTGTAAAAATATTTCAAGTAAATATTACAAAAAATGTGTGAACCACCCTTAAGAGGATAGGAATAGATTTTGAAAGTATTCTGGGACATAACTGAGGTCAGCAAGTCAGGGCCAATTTTCTCCCTAAAGACTTTTAGGCTCAAGCCACAATTAAAGGCCACTCTCAGTTCTATCCAGAAGTTTTGCACACACCAAGCTGTGGGACACTGTAATTCTTACTCACAGTGACTGAAAATAAAAGCCTGGTTAAGTACAAAGGACTGTTTTCTGCCAAGCTCAGTGAAAGGAGGAAGTGGCAAGGGTGGGTACTGGCTGACCGGAATTCCCCAGTCTTAGCTGTGGACAGTAGGATTGCTCAAAATTCTGAAAAACAAACCCAAATTAGGTCTTGTCAAGTCAGATATCCTACTGCAACAGAAATATATAACGTGACAATGACTGGGATATAGATGGAAGACCAAAGTGGGAAATGGTATCTTTTTCTGACAAAACCCTAAAATGATACCATACATTCAACTTGAAAATGAAAAATCATGGCATTTGGAGTTTCACCATTTTCTATTTGGACGCATTGTACTGGAAATCAGGTTTCCAACTGGGAATACAAATCTGTCAGTGTGTGCATAAGGCAACATGCTTCTCTGAAACATATTCTTGATGTTAAAATGTGAAAAAGATCCCTAACCCACAAGCCATTTGTAAAGATGAAGTGAAATGATGTATATAAATTATTCAACACAGTGCCTTGTTCACAGTAAGTGCTCAGTTAATTTTTATCATCATGATAATCATCTCAGGCTTTGATTAATCCAGCTTTGTTAATCACAACAGTATGGAATAACTCTACAGAGCCTAAGGGCTGAAACGAAACTCACTCAGAGTGGTCAAGCAAAAGAGAACATAACTGTGCTAATGGAAAATATGTCTGCTAAAATCTAAGATGGTAATTTGCACCAGAAATCATAAACTCAGATGCGTAGGAAAATTCAACAGGTACTTTAAGTGAGTGAACAAATGAGTGTGAATGATAATAATTGATGATAATAAAGGATGATAATCAATTGCCATTATGTCTGATTTGTCACATATGTGTTCGTCTCATGAGAACAAAGCTATGTAAATGAACAACGGCTATTTATTTCTAGGTCATATTTAGAATGTGAATATGCAGATTTATAATTTTCGACTGAATCTGAAAAGCGAAGACATTTTATGTGATACTTCCCATTTCTTAAACATTTACCCTTCTTTTCTTTTTTAATTGTATTAGTTTCAGTAACATGGTCACAGTCACAGTAGTGTTAATGTTTATGGTTTTGATGCACAATGTTACTGCCGATCTATATTCATTGACATGAATCTTTTTGTTTTCTTACTACACCAGGTGGTGCTCATGGCTTAGGCCTGACTCTGCACAGGGATCACTCCTGGTGGAGCTTCAGATGTTGGGAATAGAGTTCAGATCACCTGTATGCAAGGCAAAAGCTCTACTCACAGTACTACCTCTTTAGCTCCTGGCAGAAATTTTTAAAGACACTGTACACGTCAAATAAAGTATATATGTAGTCAGACCTGCCGCATGCTACGAGCAAGTGATCTCTTACATAACATTTAAGATTAGTGTTGGTCCCAAAGATTCAGATGTGATTTAACCTCAGATTCAGGAATACATAAACCATAATAGTACATATATATATATATATATAGTACTGATATATATATACACATATATAGTAAGTTATAAATGCAAGTCATGTATTTCATTTTTAATTTTCTAGTAGTCACATTTAAAAAAGAGTGAAAAGTAATGTGTGAAAACGTTTAATAAAATATAGGTAATCTAACCTAAATTATCTAACATCTTATGTAACAAAATTAATGTGAATTTATTAATACATATTTGCCTATTTTAGGAAAAGTCAATAAAATCAGTTGTGCATTTTACACATATGGCTTAAATTATAGTTACGATTAAATATTCAACAATTGGATGTGGACCGTGACTACCTAGTAGGTAACAAGTCAAGAGTATGCTTCTCAGACTTTAATATGCTTATTACAATTTGGGAGATGATGCTAAATCACCAGCTCCAACTCACTTCCTGGGAAAGTTTGAGATGATTTACTTCTTATAGGTCATAATAGTTTCATGGACTTCTGGACCAGTCAGGTGTTAAGTGCTTATGTTAAATGTGCTTTAGTCAGTAAACTTTCACCTCAAGCATTCCTTTCTCTTTCAAATTCAGTTAATATCTTATAAAGAAACTAAATGGATGTTCTAATACTAGTTGAACTATATTCAAAGGCTTTTAAAAACAGGCAATAGGCCTTTGCAATGTGGTAAACAATTAGTATCTCCTCTCTCCTCACCTCTACTTCTCTCTCTTTCTCTCTCTCTTTCTCTCTGTCTCTCTGTCTCTGTCTCTCTTTCTCTCTGTATTATTTTTAATCTGAAACCTACCAGCATATTACCAGATTTTTTCATTACACTGAAAGTAGTTCAGGATAAATTAGCTTCAGAAGTTTGGCATCTGAAACATTTAATAAAATAGAATAAAATTATGAGAGAATTTTTTGATAATACCTTTCAAATACTTGAGGGCATTCTTTAGTCAAAAGATGAAGAATTTATGGATTCACCAAAGAAATATAAAAAATAAACTTTTCTTTTTCTTCTGAGCACTTTATTGGAAAAATGAGTAGATTTCATAGGCCCACACTGGACGTTGTTTAATAATACATTAAAATGGACACTTTAGTAGGAAAATATGGGGAAGACTATAATTCAAGGGTTCTAAATCGAACAACTATCCTTAGGATATAAAAGTTTAAATCTAAAATAGTATTTTGGAGGTTATCAGTGAGTCATTATGCCTAAGAACTTGTTCAAAGAGAAGCATGGGCTCAAAGAGCTGATGGGAACTATCTTAGGCACCAGGAGCGTGGGTGCCAAGGACTCAGCCAAGAGGGTGCTCTCCTGCTAATAAGATGACTGCAGGGGATTTGAGGATAGACCAGTAGTAGGTGCCATTTCCCTAGAGTGCAGCTGCTAACGAGGCCACCAGTTATGCTACTCCTCTATAGCCCTTAAGATCCTTTTCTTGGCCTTCTATACTAAATTCTTATCAGGGTGTCCTGGCTACCCCAATCACATTAGGCAATAGTTCATTGGCTCATACCCGAATCAGGTGAATATAGTCCAAAGAACACATTCCCCAAATCAGTTAGAAGGGGAACGAAAAGATCACCACATCCAGACTGCTATAGGTACTGTGGGAAAACAGTGCAGAAGCCTACCAGGAAGAGTGAGGGAAAACAGAAGCCCTGAAGCCTCAATAAGTAATGCCCACATACACTAATCTCTCTGATAAAAAATTTAGAGATGAAATGGTAAAATGTTTAATAAGCTCAAAGAAATAGTGGAACATACAGTCAATAAAATACAGAAGGATGAGAGAAACAGTAGAGCAGATATCCAATAACATACAAGAGGAAATGGGAGCAGAATTAAGAAAACGACAAAAACATCATTAATAAAAAATTTGGTCGATGAAATGAAAAACTCAATGAATGCCCTCAACAAACAGTACAGTAACAACAACTTAAAGATGGAATCAGTGAGCTTGAAGACGAGCTGCAGAAAAACTACAGGTAACAAAAGATGGAAAGAGACCTCAAAATAGTTCATGGGTGGACAATAAAAAAATTGGATGAATTCAAGAAGAACAACATTAAGTATTATCAGAGTCACAGGGGACATGGAGGCAACTCGAATGAGATAGCAACAGATAAGCATCACTGCCAAAAAATTTCTGGAGCTGGAGAACACAGTCATCCAGATATCAGAAGCCTGAAGGGGACCAGTTAAAAGAGACCATAATAAAAAGACTCCAAGACATATTCTAATCAGAATGACAAATACCAGAGGTCGAGAAATAATACCGAAAGCAGCAAAATCAAAAAAGGAAATTACATAGAAAGTAACAACCCTTAGATATACAGCAGACATCTACGTCTGCAAGAAACCCTCCAGGCCCTAGGTCAAGGTGGGATATAGTTTTAAAAACTTAAGGAAATAAAGGCCTCACTAAGAATACTTTACCTGCTTAGACTCTCATTCAGATCTGAAGGAAGTATATGCAGTTTCATGGGTTAAAAAAAGGCAAGGAACTTCACAGACTCAAAACAAACTTTGTTTTTGTATTGTTTTTTCATGTGCCTGTTTTTTTTTTTTATTGAATCGCCGTGAGAAACAGTTACAAAGCTTTCTTTTTTTAAAAAAAAAGCCAATATTATTTATTTATTTTCTTTTTTTGGGTCACACCCAGCAATGCTCAGGGGTTACTCCTGGCTTTGCACTCAGGAATTACACCTGGTGGTGTTTGGGGGACCATATGGAATGCTGGGGATTGAACCCACGTCGGCTGCGTGCAAGGCAAATGCCCTACCTGTTGTGCTATCACTCCATCCCCCAGCTTTCATGTTTGAGTTTCAGTCATACAATGATCAAAAACCCATCCCTCTACCAGTGCACATTCTCCATCATCAATGTCCCCAGTAGCCTCTCCTCCCCCCCCGACATACACTTTCCCAACCCTACTCCTGCCTCTATGGTGGACTATGGCGGACAATTTCCCACATACTCTCTCTCTACTTTTGGGCATTATGTCAAAGCCAACTTTGAAAGAAGGACTAAAGGGACCACTAAGGCAAGACAAACTCCAAAAATAAAAAAAGCAGCAAACTTTTACAGAAAGATAACACAAAATGCCTTGAGAATAATCTCTCTCAGTGTCAATGATTCTAAACACACCAATTAAGAGACACAGAATGGTTCAATGGTTTAAAAGACAGAATCCAACATTCTGCTACCTACAAGCAACCTACTTGAATAGCCAGAGCAAACAAGATGCAAAGTCAAAAGTTGGAAAACCTTTATTGTAAAACAATGTCCAGGATATGAGAGAGAGTGAGAAAGAGAGAGGAGAGAGAGAGAAAGTACCTACCATAGAGGCAGGCTGGGATGGTACGGGTGTGAAACTGGGACATTGGTTGTGGGAAATGTATACTGGTTAATGGATGGGTATTGTAACATTGTATAACTGAAACCAAGTCATTAACAACTTTGTAAGTGTGTATCTCATGGTAATTCAATTGAAAAAAAAAAGTGTGTGTGTGTGTGTGTGTGTGTGTGTGTGTGTGTGTGAGAGAGAGAGAGAGAGAGAGAGAGAGAGACACTCGGAAAAAAACCGTGTGTGTGTGTGTGTGTGTGTTGTGTGTGTGTGAGACACCCGACAATGCACAGGGGTTATTCCTGGCTCTGCACTCAGGAATTACTCCTGGCGGTGCTCAGGGGACCATATGGGATGCTGGGAATCGAAGTCAGGTCGGCCGCATGCCAGGCAAATGCCCTACCCTCTGTGCTAGTGCTCCAGCCCCCACAAAACCTTGTTTTTAATGATGAACTACTCATCACTTTTTTGCTTATCACTTTAGTAAGTGGTTTTCTCTATTTTATCCTTTCTCAAATAAAATAATGGTTGTTAAATTTGTTGTAGGAAGATGTAAGGAAATGAAAAAGAACTTGGCAAACTCTATCACATCATTTGCCTGTAAGCTATTCACAAGCAGGTTAAGAGGAAAGTACTGAATCAAAAAACAAAATCAAAATAGAATCTGAACTGACATGATATCATCTGCGCAGGCACCTTACTACTATTACCTTCAATAAATAATTGTCTTTTATATTTCCTGCTTCCATTTAAATTTTTCATGATAAAATGCAAGATTCTAATCATAGAATCAATGTATCTTACAACGCAGAATCAAATCAAAAAGATAAATAGGAGACATTGTGAAATCTTTAATTTTCAAGTATGTGTTCTAGCTCTGAATCTAATAAAATGTTGAACACTAAAAGCATCTTTTCTCCAATAACAATTATTTGTGTCATTTATTGGCATGACATCTCCAGAGAGAAATACCTGCTATTTGATTCTGAGGACCTAAGTGAAAGTGACATGGTAAAAATATTAAGTGGGTCTATGTGAATACAATTTATTTTAAAAGGTCCAGAATAATCTGGCACTGAGTAGAAAAGAAATTCCAAGTGATAAATCTGAGAAAATCATAAATGTTATTAAAAGACAACCATTAAGCCATGAATTAATGTAAATAAATGGAAGACAATAACAGATATGCCAGTTAACTGTACAGTGATTATAACATGAAAACAATTTCAATCAAAATGACACCAGAGGAGGATGAAAGCTGGTACCAGGACAGGCCGAGCAGTGGCGGCTCTTAGAACTCTCAACTGCAGAGAGTGACGGTAAAAAGCTCTCCAAAGAGGTTGGAGTGATAGCACAGAGGGTAGGGTGTTTGCCTTGCACGCAGCTGACCTGGGTTCGATTCCCAGCATCCCATATGGTCCCCCGAGCACCGCCAGGAGTAATTCCTGAGTGCATGAGCCAGAAATAACCCCTGTGCATCACCGGGTGTGACCAAAAAAAAAAAAAAAAGAAAAAAAAAGCTCTCCAAAGTTTCGCAGGAAGGAATTTGGGTATCTGTGAGTTCACAAAGTGGGGGTCTACAATGTGTGGGTTCAGTGGTCAAGAGCTGCTTCCCGGCCTCCCAAGCAGAGGAACAAAGAGACAAGAGACGGGGGAACCACAGACTGATGGTGAAAATGGCCTGTTTAATGCAGAGCTGCTAGCATCCTTATAGAACATCTGAGGGGGGTAAGGTAGAACTGCACTTAGGTGTGATTGATCATTTCCAAAGGTAAATGTTTCAGTGGAGGCAATTCTCTTGGGGGGAATTAACTCAAGGAGATGCTCTGTCTCCCTGGGACTTTTATATTGTTTTTCTCTTCCCCTTAAGTCATACATATTAAACAATTGAGTTTACTTCGTATCAATTCATACAGTTACTTGGATAAACACAGTTAGAGATAAAGACTCCAAAACTTAGTTCTCTGGTCTCTGAGAGCAAGCAAGGCTTTTACCATAAATCCCAGACTAAGTCCTCAGACAAGTTTAGCTTGCTGTTCCTCGTGGGGGGGGGGGGGGGTGTCGTTCTGTCTCTTAAATCATAACAGTTTGCATCAAGACCATGCATTTATGCTTCTAGACTGTCCCATTTTGATGCTGGGGTAGCTTTGCCACTCGCCCTGGGTCGATCTCAGTCCCAAAGCAGGACCTCCCTTTAGGGGTGTTAGGACCTATGGCAACCGAAACCTAATGACAAATGCCCAGGAGTAGATTTATTTCAGAGTCAATGAATTCCCAAATATTAGGAGCACATCATTAACAGTCTTTCTGTGCTTAAGCAAAGAACATTACTCTACAGTGAAATATGAAAAGCCTATAGGGGAAATAGAAAAGCAAGTAATTCATTACAGACACAAAATCCAGAGTTACCAGAAAGTTTTGACTTAAATGTCACCAGGATTGACTTGGGATAATACGACAATGAGAGGTCAAACACAAAGGAAAGGTTAAAGATAAACTCGGGGGATTGAGGTGCTCACAAGAGCACTGTAAACTTCTCTGGGGGGAGGGAAAGGGGCATATCACTGATGGAGCCTAACAGACCTAGGGTTAATGTCAACAAGTGTCAAGTTTTTAAAAGGCCAGCCTGGTGCCTGGACTGCCATGGTGCTGTGAGTTCCTGTCATGAGCTTGGACGGCTTGGTGACCCTCGAAACTGAATCACCATGAGATAGACCGTTATAAAGCTATACATGATGGGGTCTCAGTCATACAATATTTCAACATCATCCGTCTCCCAGTGTACATTTCCCTCCACCAATCCCCACCCGCCTCCCTGCCTGCCTCTATGGCAGGTATCTTTCTTCTCTCTCTCTCTCTCTCTCTCTCTCTCTCTCTCTCTCTCTCTCTCTCTCTCCTTCTGTACATTATGCTTTGCAATACAGGTGCTAAGAGGTCATTGTGTTTGTCCAGGGCATTCCGTATTTTTAGAGGGAAGGCACAGTTGGAGTAGTTTTATTGTTTTTTAAACTTTGGGGGTGTGGACAGGACTGTCAGGGCTTCTGGGGGTACAAGGAGGTAAGGGGAAGGTAGCCCACCCCCACCCCAACAAAACCTGAAGATTTGGGTCACAAAACCTGCATACACAGATTTTCAACAGATTGATACCTCACTGAGGTCCATTCTAAATGGTGGAGTCTGGCTGGGGACACAGCAGCGATTTTGGATTACGGGAGCAAGCAGATGCAGGGACTCTGTTTGGGCAGGCACCAGGCAAACTCACCCCCCTTCGGTCTACCCTGGTCTGTTCAGCTTTGTGCAGGTTGGAGGTTAACTGCAGCTTTCGATCTCTTTCAAGATTTATTTATGAGTCTCTGAAGAAAGGCTGATAGGTGAGATTCTATGGCTCTGCCGGAGGTGATTTGTGGGCGTGGCTCCTACATACTTAACTTTTGGTAGTTTAATTTCTCAGGAAACTTGGTTCTGAGTTGCTGGAGTCCAGCCAGAGGCACAGCTGTGAATTTGGGGTGTCAGGAAATCTGAAGGCACCTTTAGGTTGTTGATGCACTCATCCTACAGGTCCTGGTTGACCTGCTGGTGGCACCACGCCCCCTGGGCTCCAGCAAGGACCAGGACCAGAGCCAGGGCTATACAATTAATGGTCTGAGCAATCTGGGTGGGCTGCTGTCACCAGCCCAGCAGAGCTTGAACCAGGGGCACTGTCCCTATCTGGGTCTACAGACAGTTGTCACTCAGGCAGGTTCTCCTGTGTAATATGCTGCAGGAGTTGTGGGCTAATCTGGGGAAGAAATCGTAGCAGAACTGCCCCACTGAGGGTGCAGCTTTTGGGCCCAAAGTAAGTGCCCAGTCAGCTGCGAGTTTCTAGGGTCACCAAGCCATCCAAGCTCATGACAGGAACCTGCGGCACCATGGCAGTCCCAGGCACCACGCTGACCTTTAAAAACTTAAAAAACTTGACACTTGTTGGGAAGAAAGAAAGAAAGAAAGAAAGAAAGAAAGAAAGAAAGAAAGAGAAAGAGAAAAAAGAAAGAAAAAGAGAAGAAAGAAAGAAAGAAAGAAAGAAAGAAAGAAAGAAAGAAAGAAAAGCAAGAAAGAAAAAAGAAAGAAGAGGTGAGGGGTGTTATAAGTCTCACAACACGCACGCACGCACGCACGCACGCGCACACACACGCACATACACACATACACATACAATAACAGACACCAAGGATATGGTTCAAGTACTAATGCGTGAGCCTGAAATGATCATGGCTCTATGTTTCAACTCTAGCTCAACACTAAATTACTGCTGGATGTGACCCCTATTTTTTAAAATATGACATTGTTCTTAAGTGTGGGAACTTAGCTTTACTACAAAATTTATACGAAAAAGTAAAGGAGTGGGGACTGGAACAATAGTAAATCAGATAAGGTATTTGCTTTGCAAGTGGCCGACTCAGGTTTGATACTGGCACCTCATACAGTTCCCTGAGTCTAGCCAGGAGTGATCCCTCAGTGCAGAGCCAGGCATATGTCCTGAGCATAGCCAGGCATGACCCTCCAACCAAACAAAAAGCAAAAGACTAGTGTAGCCTAATTTGTCCTTATGAATAAAAATAAGGGAAAGAAATTGCCTTTCTTTATATCAATAATTATAAAAATATAATTAGTGAGCAAACTTCTCTTATTTCAAAGAGAGACCAGTAAACAAGAGTGAGCCAGACACAAAACAACACACAAGGGACTTAAAACATGGTCTTGCAGTGTGGGAGAGTTGCTGATACACTTTTCAGCTTGGAAAATTTACCAGTTACATGGTGCATTAAAAAAAAAAAGACAACGCCTGAAAGTGAACCCCTATCTAACCACAATATACAGTATTAATGAATTCTTATAAAAATATAAAATAAAAAGTGTAACCCAAGCACAAAAATTTGTAAGTCTACAACTGTATCTCATGATGTCACACTAATAAAAATTAAAAAAAAAGTGAAACCATAATATTGTATAAGACTCTATCTTTATGAGCCTCAAGAATATAAGGATTTGTTAAGCCAAGCACAAAAAGTAAACACTTAATATAAAAGGATTAATAAAATGCAGCAACATTGTCAAAACTTCTATTCATTGTAAATTCATAATAAGCTTAAAAATTATTTAAAATTGCATATTTAATGCATCTGAGGAAAATTTTACTCAATATAGTAAAATAAAAATGAAAGAACTTCCCTAATCTTCAAGAAAAAATTAGGAACTAGCAGGAAGAAATGAGAAGATATCTCAGTAGACACTTCAAAAGAAAGAAAATATAAATAACCAATAAAATATGCAAAATCTGAGTAGTAATCATGGACATGAAAATGAAAACCACAACGAGAAAAAATTTCTAACCACTGTGGGGGAATAAAAGTGGACTAATAGCATATGTTGTGGAAGATGAGAACTAACCAGATGCTTCCATGGTACTTCTAGTGGTTACAATTTGGTATAAAAAACTGGCCTGATTTGTATATTCTTTTGTGCTTCTCTCTCTCTCTATTTTTGTCCACACTCTAAGGAGAACAATCCAATATTTGTTGTATCTTTCTACAGATCCTGAATTCTGTTTCAAGATAAGCAAAAGGTGATAATGAAAAGTTACTACTATGAAATAGGAATAGCTAAAAATGCAGAATGAAGGATATAATTAGAAAAAAAATCACCATTTGCAAAAACATTGGGGGTAGTTTTTCTACTAAGCCGCTAAATGAAATTTGATAGGGAAACTTTACAATGGAAACATCAAACTGACCCTTCTTGAACCTATTATTCAAACTTTCAGAACTTAATTAAAATCCATCCCCTTTGCTAAGAAAAATAATTGAGACTAAATTTCCTGAATCCAATCAATAGGAAATAGAAGTTTAGAGGTTGGGTATAAGGGACACCACACAGTTTCAGTCATATTAAAGTATTATACACTTCTTAAGACATATGTCCTCATTTCTCTAGCAAATGAATAGCATAAAAGATGAGAAAGGGGGACATTACATTACAAATTGAAAGAACTGATAGAGATAGAATAATAAAAACAAGATATCCTTGGAATTTGGTTGGTTAAACCAATTGTCAAATGTATCTTTAAGACAATCAATGAAATATGAATGACGAAGGTACTATTTTGTCAGTCATTCATTGACTATCAACATTATGATATTATGACGTTCATTTTAAATTTGATTATTTTTGCTTATTTGGGTTTTTTGTTTATTTGTTTTGGGGCTCACCCACACTGGGAAATGCTTAAGGAGTATTCCTGACTCTGTGCTCAGGGATCACTTCTGGGGGAGCTCAGAGAAATATATACAGAGTTGATGACTGAACCAGGGAAAGCCACATCTAGAACAAGTGCCTCAACCACTGCACTATTTTTCCAGCCTGTGTTGAACTGTTTACAGATGAAATGACATTGTCCATTTAATGATTCTTAACAGTCTTATATTAAATAAATTATTACTCCTAACATAGTGATCATGTAGTGGTAATGGAGTGAAAGATATGTACTAAATTTTGCCTTAAGTTGCAAGGGTTATACTAATTGTCAAGATAAAAGAATCCAGAAGCAAGTTCTGATAAATAATTCAGGTATTAAACTTTGTTTAATTTTGGACATAAATATTAAGTGTTAGTGGGAACTAAAACAGTTCTCTATAATGAGTAGTATAAGAATTGAGTTTGAAAGAAAGAGAGATGTGTGCGCTAAGTTATAGTTGTGAAGAAAATTTCACGAAGAAAAGTGATCAATGCACCCAGGAGAATGTATATGATGAAAATAAAGTCCTCTAAGAAATCCATAATACTGATATGTATGAAATAAACAAAAGGATAATTTAATGAGGATTCTATTAAAAATGATGGAATACTTAATGTTTCAGAAGAATTTATCAAATAACAATCAATTAAAGCTAATAAAACAATGTAGAGAGGTAACAAAATAAATGCAAAAAAATCCACTGGATTTTGAAATTGGCAATGTGTTGTGCTTCTAGCAAGATTAGTTTCATTTGAAAAATGATGACAGGAAACTCATTACGGTGGACTAAACACCTACACAAGAAGCAAAAGTAGACACTATTTTGAAGAGATAAGCTGGAAAATGATTTAGAAATAGTGCAATACCACAAGGAGGATTTCCTTTCTTTAATATGTGAGCGACTTTGGCAAGTTTAAAGGTAAGATAAAGGAGCTAATAGAGAGAAATCAATTTGAGAATCTATGAAAAAAATACTGACAAAATAATAACAGATGAAATGTAGCTTCAGTGGAAAGAGGGATTGGAAAGCTTCAAGAATTAGTTGAATAAATTAGCTCTAAACAGGACAAGGAGTTCTTTTTTCTCTGAATCTGGAAAAATGTGGTGAGAGCAGATGCGTGTATAAAGGAAAATTTCACTTACCAAGTACAAGCATTTAATTTTTTTCAAGAAAACACAAACCATTTTCTAGGAGAAGAGAGTGGAGAGTTACCTGGGGCTGGAGCTATTTTATTCCAGAATTTTCACTATAAAAGTTGAAGTGACTCATAGCATCTCTTTCCTCATATTCTTGAGGAAGGCTAACTTCCCCGTATAGGGGGATGTATAAACTTCTATCAAATTGGCTCTCTGGGATGTCAGCTAAGGAATAGCTGAACAGTGGTGCAACAAGACTTAGGAACAGCCACTTATGAAAGTAGAATCCACACCCTACATGTGGGCTCAGAGCCAGTGACCCCGTGCTTGGAGTTTTGACTAAGTAAGTGGGAATAATAATTAGAAGAGATTCTGATAAGAGCACTGGCTTATGAGCAAATTGATTTTGGTTAGCAGAGATGCAGGCAGATCAACTGGTAATTTCTATGTTCTGACCCAATGTTTTCTATGAAATAAAACACAGATGAAATATTGAGAAGAATCACGGTCAGCAGCTGAGAATGATTGTCTAGGGTTGTACTTATTATTTAAAATTAATGTTAATGAAAATGGACTAATTGCCATCTATGAAGAGTTCATTTTAGACCGTTAAAGAAAAATATGCATCTGGGCTGGAGTGATAGTACAGCGGGTAGGGTGTTTGCCTTGCATGAGGCTGACCCGGATTTGATCCCCAGCATCCCATAGGGCCCCCCAAACACCGCTAGGAGTAATTCCTGAGTGTAGAGGCAGGAGTAACCACTGAGTGTCACTGGGTGTGACACAAAAAGCAAAAAAAAAAAAAAAAAAAAGGAAAGAAAGAAAAGAAAAATATGCATTTATCTTCATTCTCTATTTCAAAAGGTATTTATCATCTTGTTTAAATTTGTTGTTCAAACAACAATTGATGCTACATAGATACCAGTATTCCATGCACAATGCAGAATATAAGCTACAAACCTGATTGTACAAAATTGATTTTTATTCTGAAGACTTTTTCTCTTATTGAAGGTATGGGAAGTGCATAGGACCTACCTCAGATCTGTGGGTTTTGGAAGAAGCCTTTTTATTCCATTAAAGTAGACTTCAAAATCTTCAACTTTCAGCCTATAAGCATAGTCGATGTATCCTGATATCTCTTGTCCAAAAGAATTTCGGTCACGAATAAAGATCACAGACTGGCAGCAAAGAAAAACAGAATGAAGAGAGAGAATGAATTAATCATTTTAGTCAATTACCGGGGCAATGAAACTTAGTTTTTAAATAACTTTTCATAAGTTATTATAAGTGATTTATAATACCATTCTCACAATGATCCCAAGAAGTAAATATTAGTGTTTTCTTTCACAAGAAGAACTAATGTTTAGAAAGTTAATTGCATATAATATGCATGTGAAGCAGCTTTATGTGACAATATTGATAAATATTTATAGGAAACCTCTTAAGAACAGACATTATTTTATGTGTTGATAGTCTATTAATTTACTTCTCCGCAATCCTATTGCATTTATTTAGCTATAATTTCTTTTTAAAAAGAAAGCTAATGAACAGAGAATAGTGCACTCAGAATCTCACAGCTGATAGAAAATAGACTCTTGTGTTTTCTTTGCAACATAACAATATTTAGTTTGTGTCACTTTATTGGACTTTATATGTTGTATATTTATAAATTGAAATTTTCTTAGAAATAATAAAATAAAATAATCAGAGCCAGAGCAGTAGTTCAGTGGGTAGGACGCTTGCTTTGCATATGGCCAACCAGGGGTCCATCCTGGGAACAACCTGTTTGTCCATCCCCTGAACGCAGCCAGGAGGGATTCCCACATGCAGAGCCAGGAGTATAAGCCTTGAACACTGCTTGGTGTGACCCACTAACCAAAAAGGAAAAGAAAAAGAAAAGCAAAAATTAATAATTTATTTCTTTCATTCCCCTGTCCCTCCTGCAAATAACAGTCTTATTGAAGTATAGCGTACAGAGAAAAAAAATTGTCCTAAAGGTTTCAGTGTACAACTTAGTAACTTTTAGTGAACTTACAGAGCTGAGCAATGCGATTTAGTTTGGGAATATTTTCATCACCCCAAAGATATCTGTTGCGTCCTTCTGCAGTCATTTTTATTCTACCCCCGAACCCCAGGCAACCACTAATCTACTTTCTGTCTCTAAGATTCACCTTTTCTAGACTTTTCATATAAGTGGAATCACATGATACAGTCTTTTCCATTCTAATAGCAATTTTATTGCAATTAATTTCCCCAAAGACACATGAAAACTATCTGTATTTTAAATGATGTTATGTTTATAAAAGAAAAATTTTCAAAGTGTGTATTGTCTTTAGATAAAACCACTTAATCCTCTATAGAACCAATCAAGATACAACGCAGTAATTCTGTAAATCAACTGACATTCATTTAAGGCCAGTGAATATTGATATACACTTATTTGCATTATTATTTGTCTAATTAATAATAATTATAAAATAAAATACTGTTAAATATCAAGACATTGAGCTTTTTCTTTTAAGTCAAAGTACAGATACCATTGAACATGTAGAATTTGAGATTTTACTGAGATGATTTGTGATATCAAGTGCTAACTTAATATTAGTTGAAGAGACTTATGGCATGCTTAGTTAGGTCTGCATTACTTCTGTGTTTGGGAAAGATGAATTAAAGTTCAGTTTAGACCATTAATATATCATTTGGATCTTTGGCTGCTTGTCTTTTCCCAGAAGTGGATTAAAATACAATTTCATCAACTTGTTATGGGTCGAGTACATGTGTTGTCTGATTTCTCTTGCCAAGCACTAATGAGGAAACATAAACTTGATACATTGAAATGGGACTTAGTCAACAGTGAAGTCAAAGTCACTGAACAAAAAAAAAAGAAAAAGAAAAAAAGGAAAAAAATTAAAAACCAAAAAGCAAACTAAGCACTCTGTCTCTGCATGAAAAGGGAAACATCCATTTCAGGGTGTGAGAGCGGTGGAGCAGGCTGAACTCTGGTCCAGGCCCCTGAATTCAACCCCCTGAGACTGTCCTCATGCTCCCTGATGGACAGAACGTTTTTATCTCCGACAGTTTGAAAACTCTGGAAATGCCTTTATGAATCATTAGCTTCAGAGAATCTTTTTTGTGTTAAAAGTGAAATTATTTTGCAAGTGGAGTCTAAGTTCTGACCTCCTCCGTGCCCTACCCACCCCCTCCAAAACCCAAACATTGTTTTCTAACATTTTAGAAGGTTTGCCATAAATTTTTCTGAAACCACTTAGGTTCTGGAGTTTGTATGCTGATAATTATTTTCAAATTCTCTATTTTCTTACTGAATTGCAATTTGACAAATGGATTTGTTTCTTGTGCACAATTCTTGGGGTGATGGCAAAACAGTTCTTTGTCTTTCCTGTTGGAAGTTTAGAGTCAGAATTTAGACACTTTTGCTCTCAGATCCTGTTGGCTAAAGGTCAGAGGCCATCATGGATTCAAAAGGTGGGGATAGCTATTCTTGAAGAGGAAGTAAAGACTCTCATTGCAAAAGGCATAAATAAAGAACAGAAAGAATTGTCACCATTTTTGTAATCTATAGCTATTTACCCAATAGACCCTAAGAGTTTAGCAGGTAGCTTATTTGTCAATTTGGCAATAACTAAAAATTTATTAGCTATCTGTATTATTTTTCTCTCTCAGCTAATGAAACATTTGAAATGCCTTTTTTATATTAACTCAGTTTAATGAGAATCTAGAAATATTTTACTTTACTAATAGTATTACAGAATTTGTATATGTTAATAAATGAAAACAATATTTAACATAAAACATACTTTATATATGTACACAATATGCTGCATGGTAGAGAATCAAATCATAATGCATATAAAATGACAATTTATTTAGCACTTTTGTTGTTGTATTTGGACCACACCTGGCTGTGCTTAGGAGCTTTTGCAAGCTTGGAACTTGGCCTCAGCAATGCTAAAGAGATCATACAGTGCCAAGAATAGATCCCAGGGACACATATATGCAAGGCAAGAGCCCTACCACCGAGCCACATCTCTGGCCAGACGGAGATGATCTAAGACAGTTAATTGAAAAACTCCCAAGACAGCTTAATAGGCTGATTAAGCATACACATGTGTGTGCACACAAACACACACATATATGTTTTACATATGTGAAAGTTTGGGTTTATATTAGCAATAATTTATTAGCTATTACATCACCGTCACTGTCACATGTGATCTATATTTGAATAATTATTTTTTTAAATTAAAAATTCTTCTAAGAATGTTTTACAAAATTTTATCTTAACAAAATAAGAACTCAACAGAAAGAGTACATAGTTGAAGGGAATTTTGATATAAGTGTTATAAATTTGTAATAAAATTATAAGCAAAATACCAATTAGGTATTTTTGATTACTTAAAAATTTACATTAAGGAATAAGTTGCTATGATCTCTGAAGATCTAAAATTATTTTGAAAATGGGAACTAAATAGTAAAATTTGGAATACTATTTATAAATTTATGATAATCACATATAATTGTCACAGTGAATAATGAAAAATAACTCCAGTAGCACATACATCTATGCAGAAACTATGTGTAATGTCTACATTTTCTGTAATGAACATCTATACTTTGTTTAACTACATTATTCCAATATTGCTTTCAAACACACTACACTCTGACATCCATTTTTTTGACTCACATATTCTGAATTCACAATCAAACATTTGTTTTAGCTCTTTAAAGTTTTGAATTCATTAAAATTCTATTGTTCACTGTTTATTACTATCACTATACACTCACTTTCTCTCTTAATTTAGCTAAAAGATCATAAAAATCATCAAAATGATTCACTTGCGTTCTTTTCAATTTCTTTATACTCCTCAGTTACATTATTTGAGAAACAATCAAATGAAGTTCACTTTATTTTTATTCTACTTCTTGCATAGAAAAAAATGGTTTTACTAGAGAAAAGGGAAACTATCACGTCCATCTCACATGAATTAATAAACACAAATGCAATTTGTTCAGTAGATCTTGCATAATAGTTATCTATAATATTTTTTCTACACATTCCAATATTTTATGTATTTTATTTCAAACTTCCAATACCCTTCTCAAAGTCAGTGATGTTTATCACTGAAAATCAAAGACACTGGATCAGAAACACCTTCTTTTCCTCCCTTAAAAGTTATCTGTGCAACTTCACATGGATCCTATTTTATTCATTTTAGCATTTCCCCCCCTATTAAGTAAGAATGAAAATGTCTAGTTTTCGATCCAAGACTGGCCTCTCCTTTGGTAGGCTTATATTCATTCCCTCTCTTGTCATTCTTAAATAGTTGACTTTTTAAATTTTTCTGTTGGATCACTACTATTGACAGGTTGCTACAATATCTACTGTTTGGCACTCTTCAAATAGCATTGTCTCTCAAATCTTATGTTTCATCTTGTCAAACCCAATGGTAAAATTTCATTTTTAATTTTACTTGGACTCCAAGTAGCACTTGACATTATTGTTTGCTTTCCTCTTCCTTGAACTGTTTTTGCATTTGTCTTCAGTGATGTCACAAATTCACATATTTTTCTGTCTCATTATCTTCCTTTTTTTAGGTATCTTCTCTTCTCTAAGTATGGGTTCTCATTTCTTTTTTTTTCCTGTTTACTTTCACGTACAGGACGCCCTCCACTCCCATAAAACAACTATTTTATCTTACCCAGTTACATGCCTTTATCAATTCTCATCACGTATCAATTCTTATTATTCTTTAATGAGTTTCAGACTCATTATATCTGGATGCCATGTAGGCATTCTGGTTTGCAAAATAGTAAGATCATTATGTAAATTTGATATCAATTATGCCTTCAAGACAGAAATTAGTTTGAGTATCAACAGGTAAAATCTTTGTATTAACTTTGAACAAATTCTCTTAAAACATGCCTTTGCTTTTTATATGGCAATTACCAATATCTTACTTCAAACCATATTATTCACTATCAGAATGACACTTTCCCACTCTTCATTGAAAAATATTTTCACTTAAGTTTCCTCCTTAAAAGAATGTATTTTTCTCCTTGTTCTTTTAGCAACCTCTTCTGAAACTCAATTAGTATTGTAGGTTGTCCATAATCAGATGCCAAATAGCATTTTAGGAACTCTATGTATCTCCATTTCAATGTCTTTTGTAGAAGATAATTCTCTTAAATTTCATATTTGACATTTATTTTTATTTGATAATGACTTAATATATGTTTTAAAACTTAAAAATCCACCTCAAGTTTATGAAGATATATCATCTTATCTTCCTTACTCTTTTATCTTCTTGATACCTGTTCCTCAGAAGAGCCTTGTTTAATTTTTTTAAACTGTTTCTACCAAAATCTAATGACATTATTCAAGGCCACAGAACAAATACTACCAAAACTCCCTGAATGACTAAAACAACTCTGAGGGGAAAATAAGGAAGGTACTGCTTTATTTCAAACTATACTATAAAATTAGTGTAATTAAAATAGTGTGGTACTGTAATGAAAGCAGATTAAGAGACTATTTTAATTTGATCAAAATTCCTAAATAAGCTCTCAAATATGTGGACAAATAATTTTCACCAAAGTCACATAGAGCATAAAATGGAGGAAATTCTCTCCAACAAATGATGTTGGAAAAATTGGTTCAGGGCATGGAAAAAAGTGAAAAGCAAGGGGATGAAGAGGAAGAAAAAGAAGGAAGGGGAGAAGAAAAGGATGAGGAATAGAAGACAAGGTAGGAAATGAGGAGAAAGAAGAAAAGGGAGAGAAAGAAGAAGATGAAGAGGAGGAAGGGGAGCTGGGAAAAGAGGAAGAGTTGCAGATAGATGAGAAAAATATTAATTAAAAATTTATCTATACCATATAAAAAGTCAGCTCACATTGTATTTAAGACATCGAATTAGTATTGATGTTGAGAAAAACTTAGGCAAAAATTTTTATGATACTGACTTCAGAAGTGTTTTCAATGATTCATTTCCATTGGGAAAGAAAGCAAAACCAAAAATAAACAAATGGAACTACATCAAACTAAAACATCTCTGCATTGTTAAAGAAACTACGGATGAAGACAAAAAAACAAAATGTAAATACTTGGGTAAATACTTGCACACCATACATTTGAGTACTCACAAAACTCAGCAATTCAAAACAAACAACAAAAAATAACAAAATGTAGAAAATCTGACATATACTTCCACAAAGAAGACATAAAGATATCTAATAGGCATATAAAATTGTTTATAATCCTTTACTATTATTAGGAAAATACAAATAAAAATAATAATATTTATAACATCAAATGAAGGGAAGAACACCAGTGAATTTGGCCTATGTCCAAAAGGTAGAAACAACCAATAATGGCAGGGATGTGGTACAAAGTTACCCGCATTCATCACTGACAGAAGTGTAGATTTGTTCAGAGTCTATGGAAAATAGTATTAAGACTTCTCAAAGGATTAAAAAATATAGAGTTACCATATGATCATTTAACTTCACTCCTTGTCATCTATTCCAAGAATGTTTATATCTACAATTACATTAAATTAGTGTTTTTGAATACATAGATAAGATATTGTAACAGTGTGTACAATAACCGTATCTAGAATCAACTCTAAGTTCTAACAATAACTGAATTTAAGAAGAAATTTATATCTCTCTATCTCCAATGGAATACTATTCAGCTATAAGAAGTTATAAAATCTTGCATTTCACCACAACACAAATAGTCTAAAGGTTGTCATTTATGCAAAGCAAGTAAAAATAATAAATATAAGTACAGATTATACCACTCATAAAGGTAAAAGGTAAAGGTAAAGGCCCTCCCGTTGATCGTCGATTTGCTCGAGCGGGCCCAGTAACGTCTCCATGGGAGACTTTGTTGTTACTGTGTCTGGCATATCGAATACTCTCGGTAGCTTGCCGGGCTAAAGAACAAAGCAAGGAACTGGACAATATTTAATAAAAACAAAACTTTAAACTCCCCCAAAAAATAGGTATAGAGGAGTTGAGCTGTAAAGGGTAGGGCGGGACAAGAAGAGATCTACATACAGTGGTTCAGGTATACTGGCATTTTGATGGTGGTTCTGATGCCATAATATTGAACATACTAAACATAAGTAGCATGGGGTATAGCACCGCCAGCAGGTCAATCTGTACCTGTGAAGCGAGTGCATCAGCAGCCTGATGGTGCCTTCATACTTCCAGATACCTCAAAATTGCTGCTGTGCCTTTGGCCAGACCCCAGCAACTTGGGGTCAAGTTTACCAAAAAAATAAATGGCCAAAAGTTAGGTATGTGGGAGACACACCCACAAATCACCTTAGGCTCAGTTATATAATTGGAGGTAAGGCCTCTCTGGTTCCTGCTTAACGGCCATGATCTCAGAAACTCAGAAACAAATCTTGGAACCCAGCGGCTTTTGGCAGAAATGCGTTCGGTCCCCGCAGTAGGTTACTGGCACCAGGTCACACCAGGGGTGAAAGGGTGCTGTCCCTTCGCCTGTTTCCCCTTGGTGGCTTGGTAGCTGGCATCCTCCAGAGGCCATTGGACGGTCAGATTTGGGCCTGCAGTGACGAGACACATAGGGCCTCATGGGATGGGGGGTGGAGCTGGCCCTTTCCTCTCCACCCCACAAAGACCCTAAGTTGCCACCCACGAACAGCCTCTTTGGCTCCTGATCAAGCTGCCTAATGGCCATGATCCCAGAGATTCAGGAACAAATCTCAGAACCCAGCAGGTTTTGGCAGAAATCCCCCCGGATTTAATTCTTAAAATTTTGCAATTCCAAAATCGCACTGCCACAGTAGTAGTAGTCATAGTAACACATATGATGTTAACATCATATGTTATTCATAATCAGCAATAGAAAACAAATTGTCTACTGTTGCCTTTTCAGCAGATCTGTGTGTTGGGGTAAAATTCCAAATAATAATGGTGGATCTGGTGTCGAAATATTGAATGTAATACAAGTAGAGAGAGAGTAATGTGGAAATCATCTGCAACACAGGTAGGAGAAGTTGTTGATGGGGGTACACTTGGGGTTTTGGTGATGGAAAATGAGCACTGGTGAAGGGATGGGTGTTTCATCATTGTATGACTGAGACTTAAACCCAAAAGCTTTGTAACTGTTCTCACAGCGATTTAATAAAGAAATTTATATATAAAAAAAAGTAATGTGGAATTCATGCCCAATTCAATCAGCCTAATCAATGGCTGAATAAGTAGCAAAACTCCTACATTGAAAAGAAACAAAAACATAAATAACACTAGAGAACTTGAAAAAAATCTCAGTAAATATCGCGTGGAATTGAGAAGATGATGATAAGAATAAATGAAAATAAAGAGAGATTTAGGAATTATAGAGATGGAAAAATAAGGTAAAGGCTTTGTCTTAATTTTCGGGTGTAGAGGACTATTGTAACCAATATAAGCAAAATAAGCATAAATCTTTTTATTACATTATTTTAGGGACTTTTTTAGTATTTAAAATACACCCTGTTTAATTGTAGTCTGAATTATTTTGCATAAGTACTCCAGGCTCTCAAACCTTATTTACTAGTGTTACCTAAAGAGTCTAAAGGAATAAATATTCAAGATTAGTGATCATTTATGATTATTTGGAAGGTTTGCTGGAAATACCTGGTGCAGAGTATATGGACTTAGGCTGAAACATGTGACAGAGCAATTGGTATCTAGTTCTAGAAGTTACTGGTATAAGATTACAACTGACCTACTGAAAGACCTCTTACTCTATTTCCCACTTAAGCTCACACCCAAGCTTCAGCTACTGTTGCTAAAATCTAATATTTATTGAATGGTCAAACTGGGTCAGGACCTATACTAAAGTCGTCACACAGATTAGGTCACCTAGTGAATTTACTAAGCAAGCACACTTATCATTTCTATTTTACTGATTAGAAAACTGTGACCTGAGCGAAGCAATTTTCTTCTTCTAATTATATGTGGTAGAGGTGAAATTGGAAGCCAACCTGGTTTCTGAACTCATTTTCTCCTCCATTATACAGTATTGCCACTAATTCTATCCTGACGAGTCTGAATTGTCTAGTGGAATGAAAAAGGGAAAGAATGTTAACTATTTCCCAATGCCTAGGGTAGATTTGGTTAAAAATAATCCCCTCCCAACACACAGCACCCAATAAGAGAGAGAGAACAAAAGGGAATGCCCTGCCACAGAGGCAGAGGGGGATGGGGGGGATGGGGGTGGGAGGGATACTGGGATTCGTGGTGGTGGGAAATGGGCATTGGTGGAGGAATGGGTATTTTATCATTGTATAATTGAAATCCAAGCACAAAAATTTGTAAGCCTACAACTGTATCTCATGATGTCTCACTAATGAAAATAGAAGAAAAAGAAAAAACTAATCCCCTGGGGGCTGGAGCGATAGCATAGTGGGTAGAGTGTTTGCCTTGCACGCGGCCATCCTGGATTCGATTCCCAGCATCTCATATGGTCCTCCAAGCACTGCCAGGAGTAATTCCTGAGTGCATGAGCCAAGAGTAAACCCTGTGCATCGCCGAGTGAGACCCAAAAAGAAAAAAAATAATAATCCCCAGGGCCACAGTGCAGTTTAGTGGGTAGGACATTTGACTTGCATGCGCCCCAACATCCCTTATGGTCCCCTGAGCCCTGTCAGGAGTGAATCCTAAGCACAGAGTCAGAAAAAGGTCATGAATACTGCTGGGTGTGGCCCACAAACAAAACAAAATCTTCAAAATATGAAACAAATGAACCATCAAATTTGACCAAAATGACCCACATAATAGGTGTCAGGATTAGAATTTAGCAACTCGTATCCTATGATATTGCTTAACACCATGCTGGAGTAATCTTTTCATCTATGTTTGCTGTTCCTATTTGGAGGAAGATTCAGTCAAAGTCTTTCAGCTCTCCCCCAGTCTCCTCTGGGGAGATCATCTCCATGCCACCCCCAAAAGGAGACGTGATGAGTCAGGTTCCAGAGCTGTTACCACAGTGCAGTTCCATTTTCTTACTGGGGTAGACAGGTTAATTTCTCTTAGCTTTATTTCCTTGCCAAGATTTTCTAATTATTAGACTGTTAAATGAAGGTTTTCCAGAGGGTTTGGATGCAAATGAAACAAGAAGATCTGCCAATCTATTTCAAGTGTCTTCTGTAATTTAGGACTATGCAATGCAGACAATCTTTATCCTTAATGAGGTTCAATTAAGCTGATCATGTGTCTACTTTAGGCTTTGGGACAATAACTTCATTTCAATAGGGGGTACTTATTTGCCAGACTAGTGCCTTCAAGAACGTCGAAGAAATAGCTAAGAGGACGAAGAACCTCCGGCTCCGGGCACATCTCTTTGATTCCACTGTTCTTCCTGCATTAACATATGCCTCAGAGACCTGGGCCCTTCGCAAACAAGATGAGAACGCCATTCAGGTCTCCCAAAGAAGAATAGAAAGAGCTATGCTTGGAATATCACGTTTCACTCAATTGAGAGAAAGAATCCGGAGTTCTGACATCCGTCGACGATCAAGGATCAGGGACGCTGTCTCATTTGCCAAGGTGTCGAAAATCAGATGGGCTGGTCACGTAATGAGATTTAAAGACGACCGTTGGACTAGAGCTGTTACTGATTGGATTCCACGGGATGTCAAGAGACCGCGTGGCCGCCCACCTACCAGATGGTCAGACTTCTTCCTGAAGATCATGAACGATCGGTTTGAGGCCCTTCATGTTCCCAAAGCGAACAGATGCCATTGGGCTACACTAGCACGCGACAGGGACAAATGGAGACGTTACTGGCGCCCGCTCGAGCAAATCGACGACTAACGGGAAGTTAAGTGATTAAGTGATTAAGTGCCTTTGAGTCTTAATGAAGAAAGATATGGTCACACAGGTTTTAGTTGGGTGTGAATCAAGTAGTTTTTTTGCCCTTTGAAAATATTATAATTATTTATACTAATCACTAGATTTATGTTAAAATAAAATATTAGTGTTACCTGATATATACTTTTATCCAGTGTGATTTTGTAAATTTCCCATTATCTATTAAGTTTTGAGAAATTGTATTAATGAACCCAAATGATATAAGAATTTATGGAGTCCCATGGCCTTATCTGATCAACTGGATGACACAGCCAAATAATCAACATCATTTTGAGCACCAGAACTGCCAACACCGATGTCTGAAAGCTGGGTTTCCTCCAAGTACAATAAATATGTGACCTTTACTGCCAGTGCCACTACAGAACTGAGTTGGAAAACCAGATTTCAATTAAGATGCTTACTTCTTCATGCAATTTGCTAGTGCATAGATGGAACTGGAGAATATTATGTTGAGTGAAGTTAGTCATAAAGAGAGGGACAAATACCGAGTGATCTGTTTCCTATTTGGAATACAAAGAAACATAGCAAGGCAATAACAAATGGCCAAAGGCAACAAAACCTGAGTTATAACCTACAACTCTGATGTTACCAAGGATGAGGATTGGATGGGAGGAGCCCATGGGTCTCTGGTGGAGGAAAATGAACACTGTGGTGGTGGGTGTGGCATTAGAGCACGGTATTCATGAACTACATCGCTAACAGTACATGTAAATCATGGCTCTTCAATAAAAATCGACAAAAAAGAAGTCTAACCTCAATCAAGGTATATTGGGGGCTAGAGAGATAGTGTAGCCTACCCAGGTTCTATTCCTGGAATCACATATGATCCCCAAGCCACCAGGAAAGATTCCTGAGCAAAAAATCAGGAATAAGCCATGAGACCTGTTGGGTGTGCCCCAACAGAACAAAACTAAACTAAACCCAAAAACAAAACTAAAACTGTGTTGGGAGGATCCTCCCAGGATGGGAGAAGCATGCTGAAAGTATACTATGGACCAAACATGATTGTCACCCATTGCCTCTTTTGCAAACCACAACACCCAATAAGAGAGAGAGAACAAAAGGAAATGCCTTGACACAGAGGCAGAGTGGGATGGGGGGATGGGGGGGTGGGAGGGATACTGGGATCCATGGTGGTGGGAAATGGGCACTGGTGGAGTGATGGTAAATTTGTATTGTTAATTGAAACCCAAGCACAAAAATTTGTAAGTCTACAACTGTACCTCATGGTGTTTCACTAATAAAAATTAAAAAAAAAAAACTAAAACTGATGGTGCATTGATTCCTATGTCATAGAATAGAGTAAAATATACCAGAAAATAGTAGTTCAATTATTCCACTATATTGTGTGCTAAGCACATGGATGAACAAGGTACTATTGCTGTCTTCAATATTTCTAGTGCACGATTACATACTTCTCCTTCTTGGAAATACTTAGTTGCCGTGAATAGCCATTTGATAAGAGCAGAAGGTGTCTAGATGGATAGAAGCGAAAACATCAGGATGCACTCCCAATTCTGCCATAAGACAGCTAGATGACTACAGAGAAATAACTTATTCATTGAGACTGAATTCCTCATCTGTAGAAGTAAATTGGCATAAACATACCTCTAAATCTTAAAACTCTAAGAGGAAATGACGTATTTTGGGGTCATTTTAGCCTGGTATTTTCCCAAGAAAATTGGAATACTTTGTGCATTTAATAAATATTGTTGGATATTAATCCTCTAGGTTACATGTGTGACTGCCAGTGAATCTGACCAGAGAACAGCAGCATTCCCCTGCTGAAGGACTGCTAGAAGTTGTGGTGCTCCAGCTTCAGTGCTCCCTATAGTTCACTGGACTCCTAATTGTTGCTCTCCTGGGACTCACTGCTTTGACCACTACTGCTGTGATTGCAGGAACAGCTCTCCAAACCCTGGCTCAGACATACGATTTTGTCAAAACACGGCTAAATGACTCTCACCACCTCTGACAGTGCAGGATGATTGGACACTTGACAACAAACACTGTTCTGGGTCCAGGGATGGGCTGAAGTTTTAGAACAACAAATGAGACTTTTTGTGATAGGAATTGTTCCTCTATCTATTGAAAGAATTATTTCAATATCTTGCATTTTGCAAACAGAAAAGAGGGAGATATCGGATATTAACCCTAAGTGTTTTAGGCTTTATCAATGAATTGCCCCTTTACTTCCCCCCAAATATTAAACTCACAAATATTAAGCTTACAGTGTTCTTAGGAGTCCTCTTCCCTCGCCTCATCCGTCCTCCAGTTTATCTTTAACCTTTATTTTGTGATAGCTACCAGATACCCCCAAGTCAGGCTGGGTTACTTATAAAGTGTAACTTTCTGATAATTCTGAACTTTGTATTTGTAATGAATTACTTGCTTTCCTATTTTCTTTAGAATCATTTCATATTTTACTATAGAGCAATGTTCTTTGCTTAAACACAGAAAGACCATTAATGCTGTGCTCCTAATATCTGATTGCTGATTGACTCTGAAATACATCTACTTCTGGACATCTGTCATAATCACTTGACTCAGGCTTCGGTCGCCATAGTTCCTAACACTCC
The DNA here is from genome assembly GCF_029834395.1 of Sorex fumeus. NCBI lineage: Eukaryota > Metazoa > Chordata > Mammalia > Eulipotyphla > Soricidae > Sorex > Sorex fumeus. The sequence goes on from NW_026606070.1 coordinate 8,085,377, forward strand.
AAAGAGGGGATTTCCACTGTGGGACTTGGATGGACCCAAGGTAAGCAGCAAAGCTACTCTGGCATCTGAATGGGACAGCCTTGAAAGCATAAAAGCACAGTCTTGATGCAAGCCATTATGAATCTCCATCTCTGCTCCTCTGTTTGGGAGACCCAGGGAGGCGGCTCTTGGCCACAGAATGTGTCACACACTTGAACTCACAAATATCAAATAAAAATAAGATCATTTTAATCCTCTTCAGTTTTCATAAATTCAGAGGACCTTTAAAGAACTCAAAACTTTACATAACATGCTAGAGAACAAAAAACAAAACAAAAAAACCCTCTGAGAATAAGCCTTACACAAAAAGAACCAACCTTAATCCTAATCTCTTTTAAATTCGAACATGCAGGATCTGAATAAAGGTTATATAACATTTTAATTTTAAGATTAAAAAATAATAAAAGTGTTCTTATATTATTTTTCAATTTAAAGTATGTTTTGTTCTAAAACCACGATAATACAAAAACCTAGTAGTACTTACCTTAAGGACAAAATACCAATTTGCCTACTCATTCACAAAGATATCAAATTTAAAACATCAGGTTCTAAGTTGTTCTGCCTTCATTACTTGCTTAAGAATTTTAGTTGAACCGCAAAATGGTAAAAATGCATACCCATAGAAGTAACTAATGCTGAACTATATTATAATGAAGACAAGATTAGAGCACATACCAAGGTTTTTATATATTTGATTATAGAAATATTAATTTAAGGTGGGTCACTCCAATCAGAAGTCAAGTTTGAATTTCAAATGTACTTATTAATACAAACAAAGTGAATTAATGGATGGAACTTTTCAGTTTGCTTGAATTAAGCATCTAAAAATAATTTTTGCATACGAGTTTTACCAAAACTATCTCATTTGAAGATTGCAACAATCCAGTAAGATAGTTTTGATACCTACATAATGGGTACAATTGCAGTTCAAATATATTAGGCTTCAGTGGCTCAAGATTTTCCTTGCTGAGATCTTGGGTGTTTTCCAGGAACCCAAAAGTTTTAAAAGAAAGAAAAGCTAATCAGTTACTCAAGTGCTGCTTCAAAAATCATAACAGAGGCTTTTTACTACTTTAAAACATATTCAGGGAATATTTTTAATAGGAATTTTTTAAAAATGAGAATTCCACAGGAAATGTGTGTTAAAAATCCCCTTGGGAATTCTTGTCTGCGAATGTATGTTAAGATGACCTGAAGCATGAATCTGTATAAGGTATTGATTAAAGTGAATTATTTTCATTTATTCACAGAAGAATTAAGTAGTGTAGATCAGAAAGAAAGAAAATACCTATTGTAAACAGTAATCAGTGGGCCATGATGCAGGAATATTGGCCCTTGCACACTCAGAAGGTGAGTGTGATATAGTGACATGCATTTTGAAGAGGTGCGAAATTATTCCCTTAAAAACAAGTCTTTCAAATCAATGTCACCTCAATTACACTATTAATGCATTTCAGTTTTGCTGATGAGGAGATAGAGGAATGATTGAGATTTAGTGCTCAGGAGATAACCCAAAGGACTGGAGTGTGTGCCAAGCATGTGACAGATCCATGTGCTTCCTGGCATCACGTGTTACTTTCAAGCACCACCCAATATAGTCTTCATTGCCCTCTAGGACACCTGAGTTGCAATGGTAGCTCCCAACACCCCTGGTTCTAAACAACATCTCATAGCTAAGATGTGCTCAGACCTGAGCTTTGAACCACCTGGACTGCATAGCTAAATCCAGGATCACCAGGATTGCCTTCTGGTCGGCTGAGTGCCCCTTGGGAAAACTAGCCTCCTATAGGGAACAAAAACCATGTGTGTTAAGCAATTTCGAGCATTCTTTGCACTTCTAGACATTGCCTTCTCATTTTCCGGTAAATGCTCACTAATAATGCTCATACACAATAAGATGAAGGTGAAGATATAGACTAGTCAAGAAATATTTTACAATTATATACAGAAGGCAGAATGGCATGATAAGAGCAAAAGGAAAGGGAAGAAAAATGCTTATTATTTGTCATCAAGTATTCACAGTTCATTTGGAAGAAAATGTTTACCCCCACAAAAAGCAATGAATAATTCAAGACCATTCATATGCAACAAAACAAGTATCTGAATTTGAAGTAGTTTAAGCTGTGGGCTGGGATGATCATGATAGGCTCATTAGAAGAGAAAAACATAGTTTCTGATGATTTTCTGAATCTGAGACAGGCAGAAGCATCCACAAAGCTTAGAAATGAGCAGCTGAGATTTGGCTAGTTTACTTTAACGAGAAGACATCAATATGCTTTAAAAAAACAGTGCACCAACTTTCTGACAATAGATTTTAAAATAACCACACACACAAAAAGAAATATGTAGAAGCTGTAGAGAGAGTACAGTCTATAGGGCATTTGCCTTGTACATGACCAACCCAGTTTGATCTCCAGCATGGGGTGGAGTCAGGAGTAAGCCCTGAGCATCAATGGGGTGACTCAAAGCAAAAACAAAACAAAACAAGGAATATGTAAAACATGTTAATTATAATTTTAGTTTTTTTCCCCTCCTCTGTGAATAAGTACTGGTAAACTCAATCTTTGCATTCAAGCTTGTGAATTTATAAAAATAGGATCTCTTTATCACTTACTCCAAAAAGGAACATCTAACAAGATGCTAAACAATATAGTTTCTAATGGTATTAATAAAACCATCACAGCATCTATCTTTAAGGGCTGAATGGGAGCATACTTCTCTGTTTATGGGTACTTGGGTTGCTTCCATCGGAGTCTATTGTTATAGTGCTGCAATGAACACAGGTGTATACACATCTCTTAAAAGCAGTGGGGCATTTGTTTGTTTGTTTGTTTTGATAAATACCTAGAAGCAGAATTACTGGATAGTACACTAGATTCCTTCATGATATTTTTGAAGACTATGTGTAGTATGTTCCATAGAAGCTGAATCAGTTTATATTCTCAGGTACAGTGAATGAAGGTAGCACTTGTTCTGACCATTATACATAGGTCATTCTCACTTCTATGAGGTATCATGTTATAGTCATTGTTTTCTTGGTAATTAGTCATATGAGCATTTTTTTTCCTGTGCTCATTGGCCATCTGTGTGCCTTCTTCAATGAAGTTTCTATTTGGCTCTTTCCACATTTTTAAAAAATGGGTTGTTTGTTTTCTTCTTGAGTTTTACAAGTGATTTATGTATGTTGGACAATAGCCCTTTGCCAGATGAATGGTGTGAGAATATTTTCTTCCACTTAATAGCATGCCTTTTTACTTTAGTTATACTTTCGTTCTGCAGAATATTCTTAGTTTGAGTCAGTTCTATTTGTTTTTGCTTGTCCCTTGCCATTAGAGTCAAATGACCAGTACATCACAGAAGTCAGTATGTACTTTTTTTTCCTATACTTCCTTTGATTTATTCTATGGACTTGGGTTCAACACTTAAGTTTTTAATCTATTTGAATTATATGTTATGTGTTCTTTTGCATTGTGATATCCAATTTCCCCCAAATCAACAGTGATGTTGCTTCATTTATTAAAATTAATATGAAATATTATTAAAACCTACTAGTTGATCAAAATTAGGTTGAAGAACTAGCAGAGTTAAAGCAACTATGGTAGAGAGTATAATATCCTTTCTCCTGAAAGACTTTTATATCGTTGTAACCTCTGAACATATCACCTTATGAGAAGAGAGATTACCCTGGATTATCTAGATCAATCCAACAGAAGCAAAATCCTACATAAGAGGAATAATTCCCCCAGCTGTGATCAGAGATGGGGTGTTTGAAAGGTGACAAAGATGCAATGTACAAAGGTTAGAATGTCATACTCTTACAGCTAATTAAAATTTACATTTAGTCTTTTACAGTAACTTTGTATGAAAAGAGCTAAACAAGTTCTATCTATCAAAATTTTTAAATTTTGTTTTGTTTTGGGGCCACACCTGCTGGTGCTCAGAGCTTAATCCTGGCTCTGCACTCAGGAATCACTCTGGAAGTACTCAGTGCAATGCCAGGAATCAAACCCCAATTGGCCTTATGTGAAGCAAATTTCCTACCCACTGTACTATTGCTCCAACCCCCCCACACCCCGACACACATAGACTTTAATAGTTTTTTATTCTTGACCACACCCAGCAATGCACAGGGGTATCTTCTATTCAGTCCTGGGGGATTGCTTCCTCAGAACTCGGGTCTCCTGCATATGGATTACACACTCCTGCCCATGGAGCTATCTCTATGGACCTATAAGTCTTGTGTAAAAGATGAAAAAAATCAAAATGAGATAAAAAATAAAAGTGAAACATGATTTTTTATGAAGTAAATTTGTTTGTAATTAGATCACAAATCACAAATCACAAATCATCCTGTTAATCGTTGATTGCCTCGAGCAGGCCCCAGTGACGTCTCCTTCATCCTAGCCCTGAGATTATATTAAAGGCTCTTTAGGAGAATGAGACCCATCATTGTTACTGGTATTTGGCATATTTGGTACGCCACGGGGAGTTTGCCAGACTCTGCCGTGTGGGCAGGCTACATTCGGTTGCCTGCCAGTTTGTCCAAAGTAGGGATGAGATAATAAGATGTCATAATAGGATGTCGCGCAACCAGGAATGCGGCCGCGCGGTTCCGGGAGCTGGGTTTTATAGTCTCTGAGTCTTGGCCGTTGATGGGATTACATGGTGCCAGGGGGCCAGTTGGTGGGTGTGACCCCCGCCTACTGGAATTTGGAGGATCTGGGTGGAGGATGCTTGGCCCAAATCCGAGTAGGCTTGGAGATCTCGGCCCCGGAACCCGCGTGGCTTTGTCCCTCTGCCAGTACCTTCATGTGTGCGGAGAGTGGTCTCAGCATGGTGGTGGCTGGTCCTGGAGGTCTTCGGCTGCCGGAGCCCTGGTCGGGGCGGGGAGGAAAGCTCAACCCGCTCCCCTCCAAGGGGCTCCGGGAAGGAACACCCAGGCACGGGGGCAGAAGACTGCACTGTTCTCGTCCGGGATCTGGATTTTATAGTCTCTGAGTCTTGGCCGTTGATGGGATTACACGGCGCCAGGGGGCCAGGTGGTGGGTGTGACCCCCGCCTACTGGAATTTGGAGGATCTGGGTGGAAGATGCTCGACTCCAAATCGAGTAGGCTTGGAGGTCTCGGCCCCGGAACCCGCGTGGCTTTGTCCCTCTGCCAGTACCTTCATGTGTGCGGAGAGTGGTCTCAGCATGGTGGTGGCTGGTCCTGGAGGTCTTCGGCTGCCGGAGCCCTGGTCGGGGCGGGGAGGAAAGCTCAACCCGCTCCCGTCCAAGGGGCCCCGGCGGCGAGGACAGTCAGGCGTGGGGGCAGGAGACTGCACTGTTCTCTTCCAGGAGCTGGTTTTTATAGTCTCTGAGTCTCCAAGCCTACTCATATTTGGGCCGAGCATCCTCCACCCAGATCCTCCAAATTCCAGCAGGTGGGGGTCACACCCACCAACTGGCCCCCTGGTGCCATGTAATCCCATCAACGGCCAAGACTCAGAGACTATAAAAACCAGCTTATAATTAGATATCTCTCAATATTAATGATGTCAAATTTACTGAACATTTTATACAGCATGACTTTTAAATTTAAATATAAGTAAAAAGTAGCAGTTTTATTATAAATATATTTAATAAGCACATTTTCTATAAAGGAAATTTAATGGTAACAAATACTAATACTCCAGGGAAAAAATAGAAAATTATATATTTATTTAAACAGTAAAGATTAGCAGTTACAGCAAAAACCTTAAATTCTTGACTTTTAAGGTAAAGCCAAGTTAAGGAGAAAATTAAAACTTTATATTTGTTTTCAAATGTAATATCTAGGGCTGGAGTATAGTATAGCAGATAAGACACTTGCCATGCATGAGGCTGAACTGGGTTCCCTCCCTCAGCAGCACATCGAGTGATGTTTTGAAAATACCAGGGCTCAGTGCCTACCAGAAGTGATCCCTGAGCACAGAGTCAGGAGTATCTGACACATACACAATGACCCCGAGCATCATTGTGTATGGGTCCAATAACAAAATAAACAAGTAGAACATTGTCAAAAATTGCATACCCTCGGGGCTAGAGTAATAGCACAGTGAGTAGGGCATTTGCCTTGCAAACAGCCGACCTGGGTTCGATTCCCAGTGTCTTATATGGTCCCCTGAGCACCTCCAAGAGCGTTTCCTGAGTGCAGAGCCAGGAGTAACCTCTGTGCATCGCCGGGTGTCACCCAACAAAGCCAAAAAAAAAATTGTATACCCTCATAAGTTGTTTAAAGCATCTTTCTAATTTTAATTTTTAAACTAATGTTTCATAATTATGACACGGTAAGATTTAATATAACCATCTACATATAATATAAGCAGCATCCAGTATTTGTTCTCTTTTTTTCCTGACTCAAGTAATTAAAGATGTTATCATTGTGCTCTTACTTGGTGGTGTTTAATCAATTCGCATGTACCATTTCAAGTTATGTTCATGTTTTCCAGTGAGATTAAATAGGAACTGGCAAAGTGAGATGAAATTTAGGATGCAGGAGTTTCCTTGGGGTCTAACTGTTGCCTCTGAGGAGGGGAGCCGTGTTCCACATCATGCACCGTGATATGGTTGGGGCGCCCTGCAGCGAAGTCGTGTGGTGCAAATCCTGCATTGCTCCACACGACAGCCCATAAAAGACATATGGGAAACTCGCTCCAGGGAACACTTAGAGTCTGTAAGCATTAAACAACAAATATTTCCGAGCATCAAAGGAATAAAAATCCATTCATGTTGTGCTTATTGTTTTCAAACAGAGAAATAAATATGACACATGTTTTCTGGGGAAGCCTTATTTGGAAAGAGCTAATGCAATCTATGGCCTAGATTTATTATGAATGGGAACAGTACATTTCTGACATGCGAAACTGTTTGGAACACCATTCACAAAATAATTCCCGCTGACTCGAGGAATTGTGTCCTCACACAGAACAGTGACTGATGCGGGATTGATGAGAAATGACAAAATAGCAAGAAATAACCAGTGGAAAAATTGGACATCATTTTTTAAAATTATAGGTCCTCAACAAATGCTATGGAAGAGTATCAAACATTAGAAAATTTATATATAAAAATATACCTTGATTGCAAAATGTTTATAAAATATAAATATAAATATCATAAGCTAATAACTCTTAAAAGTTACATGATATAAAAGTACATAGTAAACTTATTTAACTTGGGCTGTCAGTTAAAATTCATTTTTTGGACTATACTGTCAGAGATTATTATTTAGAATAATAATAATAATAATGGGAAAGAACCTAGGATTTACATGTTAATCAGAAGTCAAAAATCTTATTTGGGGAGGTCAAGCCCAATATTTTCTCCAGTCCAAAAATACTCTCAAATTCTTAAAACAGAAATATTGTTCCCATGCTTTGAAAAACATTACTATAACTTTAATATAATGGTGGCCTGCAGTCATGGTATTTTTAAAACATTTAAGAAAAATTAATATACTTGTCCATGTGAATTTTGTGGTTGTTGGGCATACCATTCTTTATGTTGAGCTGGTTCATTGCATTGTACAAACTCTCTCTTCCTTACTTATCTTCAACCTGGTTGTTCTATTCCATTTTGAAAGTGGAGTGTTAAAGTTTTCAACTATTTCTGAACTATATCTCTCTTCAATTCTTTTATTACTTGTTTCATAGAGTTCAATTTCACATTATTAGGTGTGTTTATAATTGTTATATATTGTTGTACTGAAACTTTCATTAATACATAATTATTTTGTATTTCATAGTTTTTGTGCTGTATAGCCTATTTTGCCTGATATTACTGGAACCACCATATCTGTTACTGTGTTTGGCATATCGAATATCTATTTTGGTTATTCTTTATATGGAATATCTTTTTCTAGTCTCCTACTTTTAAACTGTGTGTTTGTTTGGATCGAAAATGATTCTATCATAGATAGCATGTGGTTTGAATCATACTTTTGGTTGTTGTTTTTATAAACAACATTGTTTTTATAAACATTTATTCAGTCAATTTATTTCTTTTATTTAAAGAGTTCACCCATTTACACTTAATCATTGATAGGGATTTATTTCTGTCATTTTTCTATTTCTTTCTTGTATTCTTTATAATTCTTTATAGCTATTTTTATCCTTAATTTCTGGAGTCCATCTTCTTGCTTAACTGATATTTTGTACTAAAACATTTCAATTACTTTTATTTTCTTTTTACATATCATGACTATTTTATTTACAGTCATAAGAGTTCATAAGAGCTTAAATTGAGTAAAAATAGAAAGTCTGCTGATAAACTGATCTGTTCCTCCCTCTTTCAGTCATGGATTTCATAAAGTGACAAGTTTATACATGGTATCAAAACACAAACCATTTTTTCTATAATGCAGTTTCTCTGAAGCTATATAAACTATAAATAAACCATGGGGTTACAAACCTATGTTATGCTAATACTTGTTGACTAAAGATTTTTTAATTTATTCATCTTTAAATTGTGTAGTGCTCTAATATAGAACTAAAATGTAGAGATATAAGCTATTGTCAAAATAATATAGTAGCTTTTATAATCTCTCACATACCTTATTAAGATCTTCATTTACTCATATGTCTTCAGATTATTGCCTAGAGTTCTTTCATTATAATCTGTAGTATGCCTGAGAATTTCTTGCAGGGCAGGCCTAGTGTTTAGAACATGCTGCATCAGTGAAAGTTTCGTGGGAATAAAAATAAAAGTGAGTTTTCATCTGATACCTTATTAGGAAAATTTACAGACACAGAAATTTTGAATTGCACAGTGAACCCACATACACTTGTGCCTTGATTATATAGCTAACAGTTTTGCAAGAATATATGCAATCAATTAAGTTATGCATCTTGGGAAAATTACTTAGTCTCTTTGAACCTTAGTTTCCTTATCTATAAAAGGGAGGTAGATAATAGGAATAATAAAAATAAATTTATATTGTTGGAAAAACTCAAATAATGTAATGCATGTTGGGTGTTTGATCAGAACTAGTCATGAAATACATGCACACGGTCAGTGTGAGAAACAGAAATCAGCACAATAAATAAATGGATGAATACATTAATAAACACACAATAAATTTACCGAAACTTAGAAGGAATTTTTATATTAATATTTTAACTTCTGGATATAGAACAATGGTCCCTCTATTTAAGTATAATTACCCCAAAGAATATGCGTATCTATTTTTTTCTCAGTGGTTGAACCAATGTACTTCTAAAAAATTGTAACAATTTATTATCTACTATTTAACATTTTCTGGTTCCATACCATGGAAAAGAAAAGTGTGTATGGGCGAGTCTATCTTTTCATTTCATTAATTAAAAACAGTTAACATTATATGAGGGGAATGCTCAAGCTTCTGATTCAAAAATACATCGCATAACTAATAGCTACATTGAGCTGCAATTATCTGTTCAAACAAAGAGGATAGATAGGAGAGGCAGGTGAAGGACCCAGCTAGAGTGAAGCAGAAAACAGCAAGTCTTAGAACAATCTTGACAATACATCAGCTCTATGCAGGCTGCACTTTTGTCTCTGAGTGGTTCAAGGGCACATGTTTAGGGTTAGGGCAAAAGAGAAGGTGCTAAGTAGGTCCAGGTGGAATTCTTAAAGGCAAAGTGGCTGTTTTCCAGTTTTAAGCCTTACTCACATACTTTTGACAGCTGCATTACTGCTTAAGTCACAGCTGGTGTGTTCTCTCTTGTCCAAGAACGGTTTGAACTATTCCTAAGACTCGATGTTAGTGATTTTTAAAGACCATCAGAAACATGTCCTTTGCTATGAATAAAAGTGAGACAAAAGTTCAATACAGATAATATCTAAACCTAAATTTTAGAACTATTACCCATTTTTAAAATTTAGTTTGTCATGTAAGATTACAGCCTCATTGAAAAATAAGGAGGAATGACTATGTACAATAAATAAGCTGCACAAAATTCTAGAAAGAGCATATTGTGTTAGATGTGTAAAACCTATTTTTATGTTAACTATACTATTGAATGTTGTCCTTTGTTATACTGCCTTTTTCAATGTTTTTCTATTCTTAAGCCTTTAGAAATGTTCGAAAGTATTATCAGTAAACAAAATCCTAGATTTCTGAAGCTGCATTTATAAAAATGAGATTTCCTTTTATTTTTCCTGACATGAATGAGCATTAATTTAAAAAAACCACTGAGTGTAGTGACTGTTTTAAAACTGAGCAGATTCCTTAAGTAATTTTAATTATTGCTTACAAATATATTTAAAATAAGTTACTTTATAATATTATGAACGTTCTCATAAATCTTATTGCTCTATTACCAACTTAAATCATGTTTTCTGATTTATTTAGAAAAATATTTCAAACTTCAAATCTGAATTTATGGAAGTTGAAAAACAGGTCTTTCTTGTCAATTCCAAGAAACCCAGTTCTGAAAAGTTTTCAAATGTCAGTGAAGGCTTTTCAGGTTACTTGAATGCACCTGCTTGATCAGACTTCAACAAAGTATTTTCATTGGCAAATATGTAATTTATGAATAAATAAGAAGTTGGATTCCCGAGAAGCTGGAATAATAAGTATCAGGACTTAGTTTTTGTGCAAAGTCTTGTATGACGTTTCTAGCAAACTTTCGCAAAATTAATTTTAGCAAATCCAAGTGCTTGGGATACACTGGGAAGCTAAAGAGAGGCCTTTTCACAAGTTGCTCCCCACTTTCAGCCGTTTTTTACTATTAATTCTCGTGGCAGCCCAGCAGACCTTCAGGAGGGATCTTGGAAAACTCCTTTCGTGTGGTGTGTTGTGGGGTGTGTGTTGTTGTGTGTGTGTGTGGGGGGGGGGTGGGTGGGGGGACTCTGTGTGTTTTACCGCGCATGCGCATGTGTCTGTGTGTGTTCTGAACCGCTGGATAATTACCCATCCACCCCCAGTCAAACGTTTCCCTTGGATGAACAATCCTGCCCTGTTAGTGTTCTGCAGGTGTCCCTGGGTGTCAGCTGGCCTCTGTTTATTATTGGTGTGCGGTGTGGAGGGAGGCGGAGTGGGCCTGCAGTAGCAAGTCTTTGCAAATGGGTCAAGGAAATGAAAATAAAGCTTGTGAAGCAGCGACTTTTAGGGTCTAGGGTTTCGTGGTAAATTCTGTCCAAGTTCCTCTTGAGGTGCAACTTTCAAATAACTACTTGTTTGGCTTGGATGAGACTTCACATGAGAGGACTGGAAGATTTGTGTGTGTGATTGTGTGTGTGTGTGTGTGTGTGTGTGTGTGTGTGCATGCGTGCGCTGGGGGTGGGGGTTCAGGGGAGAGGAGCAGAGATCAGGTGCCTCTTTTTCATTTTCACTTTGCCCAGAACACATCTGAGGCTTGGTTCAGCGACGTTTCTCTTCAGAAGTTTGTTTGGTTACTTTGTTTTCCAAAAAGGAGGGAGGGAGTGATTAATTGGCCAAGTTAGGTATCATTGCTACAATTTTTCAACTGAGTTTTCCATTCAAATCTTTTACTCATAGTTGAGGGAAGAAATAAATATCTAAATTTTGAAAACCTTCCCTGCTCAGCTGACATTTTTGGTGACTCAAGAATATGGTGGAATTCTCCCTTCAGGATTACTCTGGATCACTATGCAAAACGAACTTCGTGCAGAAGAAGGTCACTGGTTTACTTAAGGCTTACTCAGAGTAAAGTGGGTCACTTTTAATAACTTGATTACAGTACTGAAAAACAATTTCTGCTAAATGGCTAACTTATAGAAACTCCTTGATACAGCTGTTCCATGAGAAGTGAAGTAGTTCTGTAATAATCATTGGCATTTTCCCTGTCAGTACTCTAATGATATTCTAGATCCTACTTACTACATTTAAAGAGATGTGGTAAAACTAAAAGACTCAGGATTATTAGTTCTGGGAATCTTTTAACTAGCTCTTCATGCTTAATGGATTTCTCTCTGCATAATAACTGACATTATTCAAAGTGAAAGCCTGTAATATTGGAGAAATTTCTATTTATTATATTCATACCATCCATAATAGTCTATCAACATCTTTCATTCATATATTCACTTATTGAGCGTTGATTGAACCACAAAAATGAGCTAGGTCTATGCCAAGTGACTCAAAAGAACACAAATAGAATGATGACTCTTTTTAAATCCCTTCCCAGTAATATTACTATAAAGCAACCAGAATCTTTTAAAACATGAGTCACCACCTTCCTGCTTAAAATGACCACAAATCTGCGCTTTGCTAGATCCTTCTTCCTGGACCACTCTTTTATCCTAACTCACCCCATACCTGCTCTGCCCCAGCACCACTGGTATTCTTCTAGTCCTTTAAAACACCAGTGAGCATGGCACACACCAACAATACTGAGAAGAATCTGTGTTGGCAGGGATGTGGCGAAAAAGGAGCTCTCATCCACTGCTGGTGGGAATGTTGTCTGGTTCAATACTTACGGAAAACAGTATGAAAGGTTCTCAGAAAATTTAAAATTGAGCTACCACATGACCCAGCAATTCTACTTTTTGGTGTCTACCCCAGAACAGAAAAATATTCATTCAAAAGGATAGAAGGATATATGCACACAGCTATTCATTGAAGCATTCAGTAAATATATATATATATATATATATATATATATATATATACACACACACACATGCAGGAGCGATAGCACAGCAGTAGGGCGTTTGCCTTGCATGCAGCCGACCTGGCCAACCCAGGTTCGATTCCTCTGCCCCTCTCGGAGAGCCCGGCAAGCTACCTAGAGTATCTTGCCCACAGAGTATCTTGCCTGCTCGTCAAAGCCTGGCAATCTACCCATGATGTATTTGATATGCCAAACACAGTAACAAGTGTCACAATGGAGACGTTACTGGGCCTGCTCGAGCAAATTGATGAACAATGGTAGGACAGTGACAGTGACAGTGAATATATATAAGGGCTGGAGTGATAACACAGCGGTAGGGTGTTAGCCTCGTGTGCAGCTAACCTGGCCCAGCCGGGTTCGATTCCTTTGCCCTTCCCGGAGAGCCCAACAAGCTACCTAGAGTATCTCGTCCATACGGCAAAGCCTGGCAAACTACCTGTGATGTATTCGATATGCCAAACACAGTAACAACAAGTCTCACAATGAAGAAGTTACTGGGCCCACTTGAGCAAATTGATGAGCAATGGGAGGACAGTACTACAGTACTATCTATCTATCTATCTATCTATCTATCTATCTATCTATCTATCTATAATGGAATATTATGCAGCTATAAGGAATGAGGAAGTCATGAAATTTACTGCAATATGGATGGAACTGGAAGATATTTTGCTAAATGGAGTAAGAAGGACAAACACTATGGTGTCATTTGGAATAAGTGGATGAGGAAATGCAATGGATTAAAGGCAGGATGCCTAGAACACCCTTGTCCCCAGGGAGTGGGAAGGAGAGGGAAAGAAGCAGAGTGAAGGGAAAGGAGAGAAAAGACAGATGTGATGCACTGTGTGAGGGGCAAGGGAATTCAGCTACGCTGGAGGTGGTAAGTAATGATAGAGCTAACTATCTAAACCACAGAGTCAACAACACTGACATCTTGAGACCTGAACTTTAATAACGAAACTTGAAAGGTGCCTGTCAAGATGTCAGGATGGGGCTGGGGTGGGAGGATGGAGCTAGCAGGATGGGAATCTGGAAACACCGGTGGCAGGATCAATGATGGAACTGGATAGGTCAAAATACCAACTATGAATCTACCACCATGTTGACTCACCAACCGACCCTACTCTACTGATTCCCAAATAACTCTCCAAGAAGATGCATGCCAAGTAGCTAAAATTCATGGAAACACTGGTCCCCAAAGCTGAAAACCCTAGGTGCCCTTGAGAGGTAGCCAGTTAGAGTACTTAGGCCCTGGCGGCAATACCCATAACACACCCCACCCAGTGCTGCAGCCACACCAAGGGCTCAACGTCACTGCATCCTGAATAGTCTACAGAGACACCAAACTGGGAATAATTTCAGGTGCTCAGGCTGAAAACTCTATTGTCCTCTTGGCGTCAGGGTGGGAAGCCTCCCCTTCCACCCCCAGTACTTCTCAAAGCCCTGGCAGTCATACCCACCTCCCATATCTTATCAACTCTTGGCCCAAACCATAGATCTTGAAGTCTCTAGACACCTCCTAATCCCTCAATACTGAAATTGTTGTAGGAGCACATCGATTTAGGTGGGGAAGTAACATAGAAGCCAACTAAACTCAACAAACAAAAAATAATAACACAGAAGGCTCGCTTAACTAGCAACAAGCAGCTTAGTAAATTCTTTGACAAGGACTTAATCCTGTGATCAGATAGAACACTTTTCACAAAAAAATTGATTTTAGTACTTACTGATTTTAATATTGGAGCTTTGTTATCTATCAATTTCAACTCTAGATTTTTACCAACAGTTGTGGTTTTCTGTGCATAAAAATAAATTATTTTTTTAAAAGCCAACTCTGAATAACTTTGTAACTCACAGTGCTTTAATGAAATCAATTTTGGGGAAATACCCAGCAGGCATATATTACTGACTTCCTGTTCTCCAAACAGCTGTTCCTTGCCTTCATTGTACTCCTCCATTGCCCCCATTACCTCCACTGTGCTTATCTCCTAGTGGAATTCTATTCTCATTAATCCCCAGATTTGTTTTGATTTCTTGTTTCCTTAGGGGAGAGCTTTATAGGGTTCGGTTTTCTCTCTTATATTCCATGTGCCTGGAACAGTTCTTTACAGACCAGATTTTTCAGTAAAGTTTTGTTCAGTGACTGGATGTATGCATAAGTAACTAGTCTATAGTCTAATTAGAAAGAATAAGAAGGGTCAAGGATGTGACTTACAGGTTAAGCACATGCCGTGCATGCACGATCCTTTAGTTCCATCCAAACACCACAAATATATATATATATATGTAAATAACTTAATATAAAACAATAAATAATATATGTAGTATAAAATATGACAGGGATTATATATCTGCTTATGCTTCATAAAATGTAATTTTTCTAAAGTGTAAATCCACATGATATCAAAAGTTCTCTTATAAATTAAGGAAAGCATCATTTTTAGTATGTTACTATTTTTTGGGCTCCTGTGATATACCCAACTTTGTAATTCTGTAATTCTTTTATCATTCTCAAATTGTCACACCATCCACAACCCTGAAAAAAATTTAAAAGTGGGAAGTAAGAAATATCTCAATGAAGAAAATTTAGTGAAATGTGTACATTTGAACTAATCCAAAACCAAATAAACAATCCCAGGAAGTTGAGACAGTAAAAATATAACTTCTTTTATTTCAATTATTGTAAGAAATTATCCAGTCTGTAATCTCTGAATTAGAGAGTGAAAGAGAAAGAGGCTAATTTGCCCAAGAGTTTCTTAACAAGAACATTTAAGCCAACTATTATTAACTAATGAATTACTGAACTTTATTAAGTACCAGACATTGTTCTAAATATCAATTTATATTATATGTATTTGTGAAATTATTAAAAATCTATGTAGAAAATATTGTGGTTGTGCCATAGGTAGATAAGGAAATCAAATTAATGAGAATTTCATAAACTCCCTCAAAGTTTCCCAGAAAGAGGTGATTCCAGAGACCACTTTCTTACTCACTATATTTACTCTTAAAATTACACTGAAATCTAAGTTAATGCTAATGGTTGTTTTTTTTTCACCCAAGTAAGACACTGCACTCATTAACCCAGAAGAGTAGAGGGTCTTACTTGTAGGAACTGTCCATATTCTATGGTATTTATGTGTGACTTTAACCCTTAAAAGAAAACTATCAAGAGTGAAATAGTTCATATGGAGTTGAGCCAAATGTAGGACACTGTGGGGACACTGTTGAAGCATGGATGACAGATGGGCAGCTATTTACAAAAGGACCTCAAGAGAAAGAGCTAATGCAGGGCTCTAGGTCTCCCTATGTGGCAAGGAAGAATCAGCAGAATGGACAGGCCCCGTGTGCTTGGTCGCCTGTGCCCCTGGCCACGCCAGGTCTGCTCATCCTGGTCATCAGGTCAACATTTCTCCTGTCCTGAACTCCACCTGCTATTCCAGGGAGTGGGGACAGGTCAGTACTTGCTTCTTCCTCTCTTGTCTCTGCCACCTGATTTTATTTCATAGATTATATGACCAGCTTTCTTCAGGATTTTCCCTTTGGATTCTTAAGGAAGCTTTCTTATCTAAGTAAAGCCTGATACTACCAAGTCAATGCTTTGTTATTACAAACCTATGTGTCTCTTGGAGAGGAGTACCTCTTTGAGTAATTTCTTTCTTTTTTCCTGTTATATTCCAAGCAATCTAAATTCTCCTTAAATCAGTATAAATGCCTCTGGCTGGTCAGGAAAGAAACAGTGAAGTATCAAAAGAAATCAGTATTTGGCAAACAAAAAGAAAGAGAAAACAAACTGGAATCTACTGGAATCTTTCTTCTATGCTAGTCATAGTTCAAGGGAACATTCAAGCTTAATAATTATCCTTAAAGTTTTCAACCAGGGACAGGGGTGCAACCCAGTGGAAAAGGACTTACTTCCCTTGCATGTTTGAGGCCCTGCATTAAATCTTCAGCTCTCTCTTTCTCCCTCTCTCTCTCTCTCTCTCTCTCTCAAGAGTTTTGTTTGATTTAGTTTGTTTTCTTGTGTCTTCCCTTCTCTCTATATCATAGAAACAATTATTAGTCATGATTCCTTTTATTCCAGAATAGAAAGGGACTCTAGGCCTTAACTTTTGTCTTAAGTCTGTCTTTAACTTGCAGCAAGCTTGGGTTGACAAATCTCTGAACGAGACAATGTGTTCTCATGTTGAAGAAGGTTTGGAACAACTATTTCAGCCATAATGAGGTAACCATTGTGGGTCAAATGTCTCTGGGAGAGTGAAGCTACACTGTTCCCATGATCTCACAAGAATTCTGCCTCTCTGACCCCCCAAAAAGGGGTATTTTCACCCCATTGTATGTGGAAGGCAGCTGAGGCTTACATCTATGGTAGTAAAAAATTCAGTATTCAATATCTAGTTTAATTGATTCTTTTTGTGTTTTGTTTTGGGGGCCACATCTGGCAATGCTCAGGACTTACCCCTGGCTCTGAGTTCAGGAATCACCCTTGGCAGGCACACAGAGCCCTATGCAGTGCTAGGAATAGAACCTATGTCAACCACATATCAGACAAATACCCTGTAGGTTGTACTACTGCTTGTCCCCTTCAGTGTTCTAGATTATGAAGCATTTCCTCAACACACAAAAAAAGCAGAAAATATTTTCACGGATTCAGAAAAATGAGCTTTTGTACTCTGAACCATGTCTGCTTACTGGATTAATTCAATCTTTAGAAAATTGAGAATAAGAGCCTAAAATTTGTGAGTATCCTTTGTAACAGGAGTTATAAACCAAGAAATTAGTCCTAAACAAATTACATGAATCTGTACTAAATAATATTTATGCAAGAGAATATTTCCTGAAGGAATTTCCATAGCATTTTTTCCCAAACTGAAAAGTTCCATAAGTAAATGTAACGTATTTTTCACTGGAATATAACAGAATGGTTCAAAATGACATAAATATATAATATATTCATATATAACATATATAATTCATATATAACATATATAATTAAGGTAACATGAAGTTTTTATGACTTTTTCACAATAAAACTTAAAACACAAGGGAGATGTCAATAGTAGCTGTATTTATTTATTAAACTATTTTCTTTTATATTCTACTACTACTAAATAAATACACCTACTACTGATATCTTCCTTGTGTTTTAAGTTTTATTGCAAAAAAAGTCATAAAAATATGTTACCTTAATTATACAAATATCACTGTTGTGTAAAAGTTATTTTCAATGAAAGAAGAAAAGAAGAAAAACAAGAAAAACTGAGTAAAAGCAAACAATATTTAAACTTAGGATGGGTTAGAAAGGTTGAATGCATTAGGTTGAATTCCTCAGGAAGCAGATTCTGAGATAAAGATTTCCAAGAGGGTTCTTGGGAGACGGTCTAGGGATCAACACGTCTAAAAGATGAAGGAAAGATTGTCTGAACAGTAAAACAGCTGCAACAGATTCCTCAACCAATGCTATGATGATCCCTGGAAATGGGATGGCCTTTAGAATGTCCTAACTGAGACAAAAGAGCCTTTTGACTCCACAACACAGGCCTGTTACTGGATCTAGGTTTCTCTCTTAGCGGGGATCTAACCTGGCACGAAGCAGATTCTTTGACTGAGAGCAGCCCTGGGAGAGACTCAGCTCTGCTTCTGGGGAAATTGGTATCTTGGACCTGAAAGGAAACAGGGTGGAGACCCTTAGGATCCATTTACTGGAGATTTTCTAGAGAAATACATGGTCCCTACACTGAATTATTAAGGGATTAAAGATGTTTTTCTCCTTTTGAATTTATTAATGTTAAGTGAGCATTATAAAAAGGAATGAATTAGCATTGCTTCAAATCAACCCAGAGGTAAATAAAGTGATAGGCATATAAAAAGTAGTGTATTAATATAAATTATTAATTTCCATTGTGATAAATAGCTGTCCTGAGACCAAACTATTTCTCTATGTTGGCTGGCTGTATATTATCTACCAAATTGAAAATATTCTCCTTGTGAAACAAAGTTAATACCATGAGATTTCTTGGTTGTATTGTGAGAAATGAAAGGTACTGATAAAATACTTTTCATTTTAAAAAATTTTTATTTTTTGGTTTCGGGGTGACCCCTGGCAGTGCTCAGGGCTTACTATTGGTTTTGTGCTTAGGGATTACTCTTTATGGGGCTCAGGGGATCATATGAAGTTGTGGATGAAACTTGTCATGGTCACGTACAAAGCAAATTCCCTAGCCATTTGTACTACCACTCTGGCCTTCTTTTCCATTTTTATTGATGTAAGTATTACTTCTAAACTGAGATAGTCTCATTACACCATTTTCTATGTTAGAGCTTCCCTTTATAAAGGTAACAGTTACATTGATTTTCTAAATTTTTGGGAAACAAAGTAGATTCAACCATTGATTTATTTTATTTCTTATGTTTACATGTTGTTTCAAAATGTAAAAAAATCTTATACACACATTTACAGGTAATCTACAGGATGGGCTTCTCTGGGTAAAATTTCCACTAAACTTCGTATTTATATAACTTATAATTCCAAAGAAGGTATGTTTTACGTAAAATATATTTTTCAATTATTATGTATACTTTTCTACTGACTATAAATTTCCTTGTAGAAATGACATTTAAGTTGGAATTTTTTATTACACATATGTAGTAATTTTTATCCACATTCTAACTGTTTTTATTAGCATAATTTTGGTATTATTTCTATTATTATGTCTGTCCTACACAAACTACAAGACCAAGATGACTGCCCTCCGACATCCTGATGGATCTATCACATCTTCCAGAAGGGCAAAGGAGAAGATTATTCATGACTTCTACTCAAATCTCTTTAATAGCAATGTCCACTTGCCCATGTACCAAATTCCGCAAGATGGATATGACGTACCAAATTCCGCAAGATGGATATGTTGTTCCCAATGTCTCCCTTCCGAAATCCAACACGCCATCTGGTCAGTAAAGAAATAAAGAATACCTGGCCCAGACAAGGTCAGACCTGAACACCTGAAGAACTTACCATCAGTACTCATCAATACACTGGCTCGGCTCTTCACACGCTACCTGTCTGAATGCAAGGTTCCATCCCAATGAGAAACCAGCAAGACTGTACTACTATACAAGAAGGGAGACATCCAGGACATTGGCAACTATTGCCCAATCTGCCTATTGTCACTCAAGTCATCCTGAATAGGATTGGCGGAACACTAGATTAAGGACAACCATGTGAACAAGCCGGGTTCTGAAAAGGATTCAACACCATCGACCATATCCACGCGATAACCAAGCTCATTGAGGTTTCTCAGGAGTTCAAGATGCAGCTCTGTCTAATGTTCATTGATTTAAAGAAGGCCTTTGATTCTGTTGAGACGGAAGCGGTCATCGAAGCTCTAGCCAATTAGGACGTACAAACTCAATACATCAGGATCCTCCGTGAGCTCTATTATGGATTCACTACCAGGATCTCACCATTCTACAAAAAAGTAATCATCAATGTCAAGAGAGGGGTTTGGCAGGGTGATACCATTTCACCATAACTCTTCAGTGCCACCCTTGAGAACATCATGTGAAGACTGAATGGGAAGGAATGGGAGTGAAGATAGATGGTCGGCAACTACACCACCTCCACTTTGCTGATGACATTATTCTAATAACACCAAACATCAGCCAAGTGGCACAAATGCTGACTGACTTCAACCGTGAGTGTGGAAAGGTCGGACTACAGCTGAATCTTACGAAGACAATGTTTATGAGAAACAGCCTCGTTCCTGACGCTCCATTCGCTCTTAACGGAACCACCATCTCCGAATGCAACAGTTATATACACCTAGGTCGAGAAATCCACATGATGAATGACCTGGCACCTGAATTGCGCAGGAGGAAGAGAGTGGCTTGGAATGCCTTCAAGAGAGTTGAAGAAATAACTAAGACGACAAAGAACGTCAGGCTCTGAGCACATCTCTTCAATTCCACTGTTCTTCCTGCATTAACACATGCCTCAGAGACCTGGGCCCTATGAAAACAGGATGAGTACGCTATTCGGGTCTCTCAAAGAAGAATCGAAAGAGCTATGCTTGAAATATCACGATTCACTCAAATGAGAGACAGAATCCGGAGTTCCGATCTCCGTCAACGCTCAAGAATCAGGGACGCTGTCTCATTTGCCAAGGCATCAAAAATCAGATGGGCTGGACACGTAATGAGGTTTAGAGACGACTGCTGGACTAGAGCCATTACAGACTGGTTTCCACGGGACGTCAAAAGATCGTGTGGACGCCCACCGACAGACTTCTTCGTCAAGACCCTGAATGATCGGTTTGAGGCTCTTCATATTCCTAGAATGAGCAGATGCCATTGGGTTATGTTAGCATGCAACAGGGATGAATGGAAATGTTACTGGCACCTGCTCGAATAAATCGATGAGTAACGGGGTATCAAGTGATCAATTTTGGTAAGTAGCATTTTTAATGTTACTAGTACTAGAAAATGTTACTAAAAATATATTAACTGTAGTTCACTCCACTCAAAACCTAGATCTATTTTTTGCCCCAGAGGTAAGTATTTTCAATAATTTTAGGTATATCTTTCAGCCTTTACTAACATATACATAGTTAAACAAAAGTCCACAATGTTCAGACATAATTGTGACTAAAACTTATCATAATTTTTCTACTTATATATAACATTATTATAATACATATATTATGTATTTTAATAATAATCTTAATTGAAACATTTATTTTGATTAACAATGGTTTTACTTTATTTTACCAATCATCTTATTAATCTTTAAACTGCTTCATCATTTAGTGACAAAGTTTATTTTCTTCAACTTCTTCCTTCTCTTTGGAGTTTATTTCATGGTGTATAATCCTGTATTAATTATGAATCATTAGAATAATAAGGGCACATGTTGAGTGACTTTCTAGTGCAAATTTAAAATAATATATAATTTAAAAATTTTAAGTTTTGGTAATTTATTTTGAATTATCTCTCAGCCCCATATTTATAGAATCCTAGATTTAGATTTAGATTTATTTACTTTAGTTTTTTAAAATTTTTTACTGAATCCCTGTGAAGATGCAGTCACAAAGCTTTCATGTTTGAGTTTCAGTCATAAAATGATCAAACACCCATCCCTCCACATTCTTCACCATCAATGTCCTCAGTATCCCCTTTCCCATCCCATCCTCTTTTCCTGCCTCTATGACAGACAATTTCCTCCAAACTCTCTCTCTCCTTTTGGACATTATGGTTTGCAATATAGACACTGAGAGGCTATCAAGTTTGGTCCTTTATCTACTATCAGCACACGTCTCCCATCCCAAATGATTCGTCCAATTATCATTGACTTACTGATTCCCTCTCTATTCCAGCTGCCTTCTCCCCCAGCTCATGAGGCAGCCTTCCAACTATGGGGCAATATTACTGGCCCTTGAGTCTACTGTACTTGGGTGTCAGTCTCATATTATGTTATTTTTGTATATTTATATTTTATTTTGGTTTTTCTGTCACACCTTCCATCTCCAGATATTTTGTGTTACATCTGAGAGAATGAGATCCATTTATTACAGTTCCAAAAGGCTGACTCTAAACGTTGGACATGGGAGTCTCCCGATGGACGGTTCCACAATGAAATAGACCACATCATATTCAATCGGCGGTTTTGCCTAACAGATGTTGCTGTTGTCCCAAAATTCCAAACGGGATCAGACCACCGTCTTCTTCGTGCAAAATTCTACCTCACAGAACGAGGAGAAAAGAATGCAAGGTTTAAGAAGAGGACTCCCAGAACGACCACCAACTGGGAGCTCTTTGGCTCTGTTGCGGCAACATGGGAAGATGCCGTCATTGACAACATTGATGAGGAATACGATCGAATGATTCAGCACCTCCATGATTGTGCGAAGAATGCCAAGAGAGAGATAACCACAAAAAACCGCCTTTCTTCGAACACTCTTGAACTTATTCGCCAACGTGTCTTGGCACATGCCTCAGGCAACCACAAGCGAACATCCGAACTGGCAAAGCAGTGCAGAGAAGCCATCAAGGATGACCTCAAAAACAAGAGAGCAGCAGTACTGGTAGATGCAGCAGAAGCTGGGAAAAGCATTCGTAATGCCCGCCTGTCCTTCACCAACTACAAAACCAAGATGACTGCCCTCCGACATCATGATGGATCTATCACATCTTCCAGAAGGGCAATGGAGAAGATTATTCATGACATCTACTCAGATCTCTTTAATAGCCATGTCCACTTGCCCACATACCACATACCACATGATGGATATGTCGTTCCCAATGTTCTCCCTTCCGAAATCCAACATGCCATCTCGTCTGTAAAGAAACAAAGAGCACCTGGCCCAGACAAGATCAGACCTGAACACCTGAAGAACTTACCATCAGTACTCATCAATACATTGGCTCGACTCTTCACACGCTACCTGTCTGAATGCAAGGTTCCATCCCAATGGAAAACCAGCAGGACTGTACTGTTATACAAGAAGGGAGACATCCAGGACATTGGCAACTATCGCCCAATCTGCCTATTGTCTGTCATCTACAAACTGTTCCCTCGAGTCATCCTGAATAGGATTGGCAGAACACTAGATAAAGGACAACCATGTGAACAAGCTGGATTCCGAAAAGGATTCAGTACCATCGACCATATCCACACGATTACTAAGCTCATTGAGGTTTCTCAGGAGTTCAAGATGCCGCTCTGTCTAACATTCATTGATTTAAAGAAGGCCTTTGATTCTGTTGAGACGGAAGCGGTTATGGAAGCCCTAGCCAATCAGGGCGTACAAACTCAATACATCAGGATCCTTCGTGAGCTCTATTGCGGATTCACTACCAAGATCTCACCATTCTACAAACAAGTAATCATCCACATCAAGAGAGGGGTTTGGCAGGGTGATACCATTTCACCAAAATTCTTCAGTGCCACCCTCGAGAACATCATGCGACGACTGGAATGGGAAAGCATGGGAGTGAAGATAGATGGTCGGCAACTACACCACCTCCGCTTTGCTGATGACATCATTCTAATAACACCAAACATCAGCCAAGTGGCACAAATGCTGACTGACTTCAACCGTGAGTGTGGAAAGGTCGGACTACAGCTGAATCTTACGAAGACAATGTTTATGAGAAACAGCCTCGTTCCTGACGCTCCATTTGCTCTCAACGGAACCATCTCCGAATGCAACAGTTATATATACCTAGGTCGAGAAATCAACATGATAAATGACCTGGCACCCGAGCTGCGCAGGAGGAAGAGAGTGGCTTGGAATGCCTTCAAGAGCGTTGAAGAAATAACTAAAAGGACAAAGAACCTCCAGCTATGAGCACATCTCTTTGATTCTACTGTTCTTCCTGCATTAACATATGCCTCAGAGACCAGAACCCTACGAAAACAGGATGAGAATGCTATTCGAGTCTCTCAAAGAGGAATCGAAAGAGCTATGCTTGGAATATCACGATTCACTCAAATGAGGGATAGAATCCGGAGTTCTGATCTTCGTCAACGCTCAAGAATCAGGGACGCTGTCTCATTTGCCAAGACATCAAAAATCAGATGGGCTGGACACGTAATGAGGTTAACAGACAACCGCTGGACTAGAGCCATTACTGATTGGATTCCACGGGACATTAAAAGATCACATGGACGCCCACCTACAAGATGGTCAGACTTCTTCGTCAAGACCCTGAATGATCGGTTTGAGGCTCTGCATGTTCCTAGAACGAACAGATACCATTGGGCTACGCTAGCACCCAACCGGGATGAATGGAGACGTTACTGGCACCTGCTCAAGTAAATCGATGAATTTTCATTTTTTCATTTCATCATCCTGTTAATCGTCGATTGCCTCGAGCAGGCCCCAGTAACGTCTCTTTCATCCTAGCCCTGAGATTATATTTACGGCTCTTTAGGAGAATGAGACCCATCATTGTTACTGGTATTTGGCATATTTGGTAGGCCAAGGGGAGTTTGCCAGACTCTGCCCTGTGGGCAGGCTACATTCGATAGCCTGCAAGTTTGTCCAAAGTAGGAATGAGATAATAAGATGTCATAAAGAAAAGTTCTGATAAGATGTCCGGGATCTGGATTTTATAGTCTCTGGGTCTTGGCCGCTGATGGGATTACACGGCGCCAGGGGTCCAGGTGGTGGGTGTGACCCCCGCCTACTGGAATTTGGAGGATCTGGGTGGAAGATGCTCGACTCCAATTCGAGTAGGCTTGGAGGTCTCGGCCCCGGAACCCGCGTGGCTTTGTCCCTCTGCCAGTACCTTCAGGTGTGCGGAGAGTGGTCTCAGCATGGTGGTGGCTGGTCCTGGAGGTCTCCGGCTGCCGTAGCCCTGGTCGGGGCGGGGAGGAAAGCTCAACCCGCTCCCCTCCAAGGGACACCGGGAAGGAACACCGAAGCGCGGGGGCAGAGACTGCACTGTTCTCGTCCGGGATCTGGATTTTATAGTCTCTGAGTCTTGGCCGCTGATGGGATTACACGGCGCCAGGGGGCCAGGTGGTGGGTGTGACCCCCGCCTACTGGAATTTGGAGGATCTGGGTGGAAGATGCTCGACTCCAATTCGAGTAGGCTTGGAGGTCTCGGCCCCGGAACCCGCGTGGCTTTGTCCCTCTGCCAGTACCTTCAGGTGTGTGGAGAGTGGTCTCAGCATGGTGGTGGCTGGTCCTGGAGGTCTCCGGCTGCCGTAGCCCTGGTCGGGGCGGGGAGGAAAGCTCAACCCGCTCCCCTCCAAGGGACTCCGGGAAGGAACACCGAAGCGCGGGGGCAGAGACTGCACTGTTCTCGTCCGGGATCTGGATTTTATAGTCTCTGAGTCTTGGCCGCTGATGGGATTACACGGCGCCAGGGGGCCAGGTGGTGGGTGTGACCCCCGCCTACTGGAATTTGGAGGATCTGGGTGGAAGATGCTCGACTCCAATTCGAGTAGGCTTGGAGGTCTCGGCCCCGGAACCCGCGTGGCTTTGCTCAACCCGCTCCCCTCCAATCGATGAATAACGGGGATTAAGTGATTAAGTGATCTGAGAGAAAAGTTTTATCTTCTAGCTTTTTAATTTACTTTTCAAAAATATCACTACATATATTACAGAGTAAGCAAATTAGATATAAAATGAATTAGAAAGACTACATGTATATAGTCTTTTTGGGCTATGTCTATTTTTTTTTTTTTGCTTTTTGGGTCACACCCAGCGATGCTCAGGAATTATTCCTGGCGGTTCTTGGGGAACCATATGAGATGCCGGGGATTTAACCCAGGTCGGCCATGTGCTATGCTATCACTCCAGCCCCATTTTTAGGCTATATTAACATGCATGTCAATTAGGGTTTAGCTGAACTTTGACTAGTTTCAACAACAACAACAACAAAAAGATCAATTAAATGCCATTTACAAAATCATCTGAGGGTGTGGGAGATGAAGCAACTGAGGCATCTGAAAACAACTCCCTGAACATGAGAGAACTGGCCAGGCAGGGGGCTGCTGTTTCTTTAGCTCAGTGAAAAATCTGTCACCACAATTGCTGGATTCCTCTCCAAATGCTTCGCTACAATCCAGGGATAAGATGCCAGTATTTTAAATCAGTTTTTGCCAAAAGTCCGTGTAGCCTCAGCCCTGACATGTACAAGTAAACAGATGTCACATGGAGGTTCTGAAGGCCCACAGGGCCAGATCACAGGACATGGACCCATGCTAGAGCCACCAATGAAAAGTCAAAAGCTTCCTTGATTATAGGTGCCAGTGAAAATTACAGAAGCAGCCCAAACTTCCAGCTCAGCCTCTTCACTTTTGACTTTCAAATAGTACATGTGGAATTCTCTTTTCAAAATATTGGCTTGTTCCTAAGCAAACTTTTAGAGTTTTTCTTTGTTTTAGCTATTAAAACTTTTATCTTTGTTTTTCGCTATTTAAATTTTTTTCTTTGCCTTAGCTGTTAAGACCTTTGTCGTTCCACTGTTTATTAATTTGGCACACTTTGGGTTATTCGTTTTTCTAATGTTTCACAAATTTTTGTGGGGGGATGAACATATCCTGAGGGGTTCAGGGCCCACTTCTGACTGTGCTCAGGGATTACTCCTGGCAGTGACTGAGGAACCATATTTGGTGCCAGGGATTGGACCAGAATTGGTCTCAAGCAAGGCAAATTCCTTAACTGTTGTACTATTTCCAAAGCCCCTTTATTTGCTACTATTTTTACTTGATAAATCCAGTTTGCCACGGGCGATTGTAGAGATTGATTTCATTGGCCAAGTTCTTGTGTCTAGTGTGTGTGCATATATGATGTGAGTGCATGTGTGTGTTTGCATATGCAAACTAAGTCTTTTTTCAAATATATGGTTTGCATGTATTTCAGATTTTACATCTCTTGGGGACAGTGTCCTGATATGTGTGGGTCAGAATTTTCCACAATACAAATCCTGGAAACAATTTTTTGTTACTTAATATTCTCTCTCCCTCAACTGTTTGTATGAAGATAAGAGGTTACCTCCGGCTTTGCACAACTTATTTTTCTAGTGTCAATAGTCACTTGGGAGATCTTTTCAGCCAAACTGTTGAGCTTACTAAGAAATAAAACCAAGAATTTTTGGAAACATGTATTTTAAATTAGTAGCTTAAAGTGAGCAAAGATTGTAATTTTCTTAATACTTCAAGGAAATAATTTCAATCACATATTCAGAGCATAAACTAATTAGAGCATTAAATTTACTCCCAAATTACCAAACTCTTAGAAAAACATCCTCTGAACACAAAACTCACTAGGGAGTTGATTTCTTGCTTATTTACCCCTGGAATGTGTGTTCTTGCTCAAGCATCCCCCTTTCACTGAAACGATCTAAATTTGTGGAAAATCTGTTACTTTACTAGTGATACAACAGTGCTCATGTCCATCTGTATATGGTATGAAGTGCCTACATCAAGCGTACACTTCCGAACGTAAAATACAGACGTGTGTGTAAGAAGGTTTGCAGGATTACTGGGCAACATGTGACTGTCTCCACAAACATTTTGAAAGGAAAGGTCACTTGTTTAAAGGATGTGATGAAGTGGAGCCGAGTTCAACCTCTCCAAACACACATTACAAAGCTCTGTCAGTACTGTTCAATTTCTTAATTTGAGGAGAACAATGACAGAAGTCAGAGTACAGGATTTGCACCAAATGAAACTTTCCAGTGCCTTTGAGAGATACTTAACAAAACAAACCATATCAGATTCAAATGTGTCCAATAAGGAACTCAAATTCAAAAATATGTAACTTATTAATTACAAGGAGAAAATTTTAAAAAAATAGAAACACGACCTATATTTAGCAGTAAAACTAATTCAGACAAACGGATAAAATGTTACACAATAAGGCAAGGACTATTTTAATATCTATTCTGATTTTCTGGCTCCCTGATTTTTTTTGAGAAGACTAAAAAAGTATATAAAATTTCAACTACATCTGGTTTAATCTTAATCTAAACTTAACTTCTGTCAATGATTTAATGATTTTTTCATGGTTTTTTTCACCTTATAACACTTGTCTCAGCTACTAATATAAACATATGGATAGACAGCACCTATCCCCAAATAGCTATTTAAATACATTTATTTCCTATACCTCTTCCTCTATGTTAAAAATAGAACTACCCACCATTTTTACAAACTTAATTTTTAGAATATATGAATACATTGCCTGTCTCATTAGAAACATACTCCACTGTTAAAATATATGCCTTTTTTGGAAGTTCCCATTTACATAATTCCTGTATTACAAGGCACTTCATATATTGTATTTTCAGGTACTACCTCCTATATTTCCTTCTTATTCCAGATTTGTTCAGTTTCCTGCTTTGTACATATTTTTGCTCTGGGTTTCATCCTGCCTTTCCATCTTCTCCCCTTTCCGTTCATTTCTGGCTCTGAGTTTTCAGTGTACAGCAAGATTAATCTGTCCACCGTGAAGGGCTGGATGTTTTCTCTTTAATCTTTGAAGTTCTTTACAACCAGATACACAAACGTGCAGTTTCTCGGCTCAGTGTGCTTTGACCAAAAAGCAGACACAATTGACCCATTGTCTGTAGGTCACTTCTCTGTGTACCCAAAATTCTGAGTCATTAGGCTGTGGTAAAGGGGACAGTTTGTTGGCTGCAAAATATCAACACAGAGAAAAAGTAACCAAAGCATCAGGACATCAAAACTTTGACCTTACCTATTGTCCTGAAAGCACTAACCACTCAGTGAAAGCCACTGAAGATGCGATCAGCATATCTGATGCCATTCATACAATGACCAAATTTTAAAGAACATCTGCATGATGGATACAGTGCTTAATAGTAGAGATTATTAAGTTTTGATATTATATTTTTGTTGGAGGTGTGAGATGTATATCATGTGACAGCACAAAGAAGACATTTAAATATACATTTTATAGGTGTATATATTTTAATTAGATATTGTTTGGCTCGGGAGCTACAGCTAGCTGTGCTCAGGGCTTACTTCTTACTCTGTACTCAGGAATGACTCTTGGGAAGTCTCTGGGGAACATGTGGGGTGTCAGGGACTGCATCCAGGTCAACCGTATGCAAGGCAATGGCCTTGCTCACTGTACTCTCTGGTCCTCCACATTTTATATATTTTATTTTAATAACACTCTACTCAAGGTTCTTCCTACTACAGTGATATGGGTGAAAGATGATGAGCATTTCTGGGAAAGAGAGCAACTCCAATCTAAGCAGCTTTGGCTTGCCCAAACAGAAGACTGCTTCCCTTCCTACTCCCAGACAGGAAGGACAGGGTTGCAGAAAGACTGAGCACACTGTGTAAGAAAAACTGAAAAAAAAAATAGAGGCAGTTTTGAATTCCTCCTCTGCCCACGCTGGAACTAGAACTAGAACTAGAACATATTCCTCTTGAAGGCAGCACCGGAACCCGGTCACACCCACTCAAGAAACTGATTCTGCAGGGGGAAGAGAGTCGAAGCTCAGTTCCAAGCCGTGTGCCCAGAGATGGAGATTCCCAGGCAGCCGGAGCCAGCGGGAAGTCACCGCGCTCTTCACGGCAGACCCCCAGGCCTTGCCATTCCTCCCCCACCCCACAGCTGCTGGTTTGGTGGCAGAAGGTATATGCTGGGTTGTGTAGGAGGGGCCAGCGCAGCAACAAACTAATGAGGTGTGGGCTGGGCAGGGTGGAAGAGCCCATCAGGGACTAGGAAAGGAGCCGTGGGGTCATCCTCTTTCTAAAATCTTCTACTGGTGCTTTCTGTGCAGGCCAGCCTTGGGTGCTGGTCACCTGGCGTGGTCTTACCCACCCGGGTAGCCAACTTCCATCCCCCCATACTCCTCCACAGAGGTGGTTCTCCTCCAAACACTGAGGTCCCCTTCCCTATTGAACCAGTTCAAGTGGCAGCCCTGACTATAACAGCCACAGGTATTGTGACGTAGAGTGAACAGGAATGAACCACAGTCTAAAGCACAGGGCACAGGATATCTGCGAATCATGCATTGGGCCCTTAGCTCACTCCTGAGTCTCTGGAGCACTGAAACCTTGGCTCCTAGTGGACCAGGGGGCCCCACTTCTTGCTCTCTAGATCTACATTCTATGTCGTTTAAATGTAAAATTAGCAAATTAATTGTTAAAATAGTGTGATTTAAGTAGAACTTTTTCTTTGGGGTGAGGGGGTTGGTACACACCCAGTGGTGCTCAGAGCTTACTTCTGGCTCTGCTCTGCACTCAGGAATCACTCATGGAAGTGCTCCGGGAACCATACAGAATGCTGGAGATTGAACCTGGGTCAGCTGCATGCCAGGCAAGTGCCCTACCCACTATACTGTCACTCCGCTCCCTACATAGGACATTTTGATGGCAGGTTTTATTTTTTCAATGACTGCAGAGAGCCCCATAATATTTGAATATTTTGGAGATGATTGGGATCTATAAATGAACAATTTTCATAACCACTGCATTGAAATTGTGCTATGAGACTCAGTTTCTCTTTCTTAGAGTTTGCGGTCTTGTCATGGAGCCAAGACATATGGATATGCAAGGCAAAAGATAAGGTGACATGACTGGAAGCAAATAAATGGGCCTGATATTTCATTTCAAGGCAGCTCCGAGCAGAGAGCACCCATGTCTGGCTGGAGTTTTCATCAGTAAAGGTTCACCACATTGGTGAGAGTTACACAGGGACTTGAAATACAAAAAGGATAGAATTATGCTCACAAATGAAATAACCTGGTGGCCTAAAACAGGTATTTAGCCCCTTAGAGTCCTAGAGGCCAGTTAGCATGAAATCAAGGTGTGGACAGGATGGCTTTTTCTGGAAACTCTAAGTTAGAAACCTTATTTTTCTCTTTGCTTCTGATGTGGCAATCCCTGGCATTCTTGGCGACAGATGGAACTCTTGTTCCTTGTCTCTTTCATCACATGGTCTTCTCTGCCTCTGCCCTTTGTTAGAAAGATTCCATTTAGGCAATACTAGTGGGATATGTGAGTGTAATAGGGGTTGATTTCACCTCTGAACTTTAGTCAATGACATCTAAAAAATTGCTATTCCCAAATCAGGTCACATTCTGTGATTTAGAGTGAACATAAATCTTGGAGAACACTCTTGAACCTACCATAGACTGGTGAGATAAAGCTCATGGGGACATAGGACACTGGTTATACATCTTTGTGAACTCTGTAAGTAATGGGTAACTTTTAAGATAAGTCTCGAGCGGGCCCAGTAACGTCTCCATTGGAGACTTTGTTGTTACTGTGTCTGGCATATCGAATACTCTCGGTAGCTTGCTGGGCTCTCCGACAGGGGCTAGAGCAATAGCACAGCAGGTAGGGCGTTTGCCTTGCATGCAGCCAACATGGCCGACCCGAGTTCGATTCCTCCGCCCCTCTCGGAGAGCCCGGCAAGCTGCCGAGAGTATTCATATGCCAGACACAGTAACAACAAAGTCTCCAATGGAGACGTTACTGGGCCCGCTCGAGCAAGATAAGTCTAAAAATTGAAAATTCAAACATGAAGTCACAGAGATCACATAGGGACACTACTGAAGGTCTGTGGGCACTTTGGTGGTATTTAAGGTTAAGGCCCTCCCGTTGTTCATCGATTTGCTCGAGCAGGCCCAGTAACGTCTCCATTGGAGACTTTGTTGTTACTGTGTTTGGCATATAGAATACGTCACGGGGAGCTTGCCAGGCTCTGCCGTGCGGGCGAGATACTCTCGGTAGCTTGCCGGGCTCTCCGAGAGGGGCGGAGGAATTGAACTTGGGTCAGCCATGTTGGCTGCGTGCAAGGCAAACGCCCTACCGCTGTGCTATTTGGGTGTGGTAATTTTATTTAAAAAATCATAACGTTTAACACAATTTTACTACTGGAAAAATAATTTAAAAAATAAAACAAACATGGTGTGCCTAGAAATCTGTCACTGTCGTCACTGTCCTCCCGTTGTTCATCGATTTTCTCGAGCGGGCCCAGTAATGTGAGACTTTGTTGTCTTTGTTGTGTTTGGCATATCGAATACACCACAGGTAGCTTGCCAGGCTTTGCCGTGTGCCTAGAAATATACTACTGAAATCCTCAGTCAGAGAACACCCAGTTCGTGCCCTCCAATAAACTACGACAGTGGCCCAAAAGGCTAGCACTGGGATTCAGGAGACTGTTGTGCATGTCCAACCCTCATTTGATCTCAAGTATCACATCACCCCCCCGCCCCCCGTCACTGCCAGGACCAACCCCCGAGCACCATTGGGGTAGCCGTGAGCATCATTAACTGCACCCACTCCCCCATTAATAAACAATAGCAATAAAAGTTATTGATGTTTGAGTGTTTGATATATACTCGGTACGATTATATTAAACATGTAGCACTGGTAAATCAAATTTTCTCCGAACCTCTACAATCCCAGATACGGTGATGATATTGAAGCTGAGTTTGTTTATTTTTTTTAAAATATTTGTTTATTTATTTAAGTGAATCAAACTTGCTTAGAAAGGTGAGAGAAGAGGATGAGGGGAACCATGTGTTCAATAGAGAACACAGACTTTTCTAGAGTGGAAATAGGTAAGCAAAGAAACAGAAAAGTAAGCGAGAACATGGGCTGAAGCTATTTTAAACCATTGGCCTCTAGACAGAGCTGGGCACTAGGGGATGGAGTACAGCCCACCTGACCCGAATTCCAGAGACCATGCACTTTCCACTGTTGCTTTACACGGGCAGACCCACTGGTGGAAGAATAGTTTGGAGACAGCATGGATGCTTGTAAGGCATCAAAAGGGATGCTCTCTCTGAAATGTAAAGTATGTGAATCAGTGAAAAATTTGAGATTAAAAGCAGGTCACTGCAAAGGCTGTGTCACTCACCGGTTAAATATCTAGGAGGGACTGAAGAATAGGGAACTGGACATTGTTAGGAAACATTTGCAGGAGATAAGAGCCTGCACTAGGGTGTTGGCGATTATGAGTCATTTCAAACATCTCGAGAGGGAATGACCAGGGCTGTGTGGAGAGCCTTCTACTTTCCCTTCTCTCTTTTTTCAGAGAACTGAGAGTCTCCTCACATAGTTAACGATAAGTAGGAAACGTTATCATTGAAGATTCAGGTGGCTTATTCTGTGCACTGCTTCACTTCCTCAAATGTTTGGCTTTTGGTCACCTAGATAGAAACAATGCAATCGTCCTGTTTCCACCCGAAGGATTTAGCTATAATAGACTATCAAAAAAATCATGAGTGATCCCTTCCCATAAAATTATAGGGTGTGTCACAGTGCAGATGTCTCTGCACAAAGCAGGAGTAGCCTGCAATTAGCCAGAAGAATTTTGGAGCAAATGTGGTTAGAGGCAAAAGGTTTACTCTAAATTTGACAGCTCAAGCTATAGCTATAAATAGTTTGTTGGGGTTTTCTTTTCTTTTCTTTTTTTTTGTCAAGGACATTTTTGCTTCATTTGAGTATTTTCTGCAAAATAAAGTTACGACTATGGATGCCATATGTAAAAGCTGTTTTTGCTTTGGATTGGTTTCTCCTCACTCAGAATGGTCTGAATAATCCATTATGAAAATGTTTCTGCATTTTCCCTGCATCTGGAAGGTATGCATAAGAATTTATAATGCTTATGTGAGGCATAAGTCAGTGGTTAATCCATCTGATTGTAAATCATGTGACTGTGTACCATGACCACATTAAAACTTTACCACAAATAAAGAGGGAGAATGCGCTCTAACCTATAATTGTGGCTCTTAGAATCAAGACTCTCGTAAGCGTTTAGTCCTAAATGTGTCACATGTAAGAGATGCCTGAAAAAAAATCACATTAGTTAATGTGTAACATCTGCAAGACAGGGAGCAGCTTTTGAAATGTTTATTTTATGAAAATACAGAAAGGGTCAGTATATGTTCACTGCGTAAAGGCACTATGGTTGATTATGTAATACATACTGAAACCAAAGATCTTCGAAAAATTCAATAAACTCCCCTTTGCATATCAGAATCAGGAACACACTCTGTAGCATTGTGGCTCATATATTTGAGTGAGAAATTATGTTTAGAAATTCTTGGAAAAATAGTTTTGTTCTGTAGGAAAATAATTTAAAATACAGATTGACAACACATCATAAGTTTGGCATTTCAGGTTAAATTAATGCTTTCATTCTGTTGCATGTAAATACTTCCAAAAGTCATCTGGGGTAGTAGTATACTCTGGGTTATATATGTCAAACTCTTATTTCAAATAGAATTTTGATTAGTAACCAAAAGATCTGAATGAATATGGTTTTATCGTAATGCTAAACACATGCAGTAGAAAATTTTCACAGCCAACTTACTTGATTGCACTCAAAATTTGAATATTTTGGTGTTAATATTGAAATATAACTGTGAACTTCCAAATACTTATCACTGATATTTAACTTTTTCCAGGTTCCGTGTAATTGAAACAAAATGCTTATTTATCCTTTTGTTTTCTTTGCTCTTCACTTATGTTAAATTTGCTCAGATGTTAGGCTCTCTTCTAGATTTTCTCTGTTTAAAATTTCCATCTTCATGCAAATTTCTGAAAAGAGGCAACTCAACCGATGAGTTTCTCTCACCACTAACCATCTCTTTTAATTATAACATCATGAATCTGTCTGTGTCTATAACTCCATGACACATCATTACTAAAATGATGATCCCTACCTAGAATGTAAGACTGAAATGTCACTGAAGGGCATCAATCTAGTTGATACACTAAATTCTTGGGCTTAGAGAGGCAGTACCGGGAGTCGGGTACTTATCTTGCATGTAACTGACCCTGGGTCACACAGAGGCATGCCAGATAGGCTCAGAACATCACCTGGAAAGACTCCTGAGCACTGACTCATGCGACCTTCAATCTAAAAAAAAATTATTAAGTTATCATCATAATTTTTTTGCATAAAAGCTCTTTATCATGCTTATTCAATTCAATGTCACCCCTCCCCCTTTTCTTTTGCTTTTTGGGTCACACTTGATGTTGCTCAAGGGTTACTCCTCGCTCTGCACTCAGGAATCACTCCTGGCATTGCTCGGCAGACCATGTGGGATGCTGGAGGTTGAACCCAGGTTGGCTGCATGCAAGGCAAATGCCCAAACCATTGTACTATCACTCTGGCCCCATGAATGTCCTTCTTAAGGCCAATTACAGCCTACAGCATACGATGAGATACAAGCATTGGTTGTGTGGAGACAGGAACCCTTATACTCTGCTGTAGGAATGTAAATTAGCCTAGCCTCTGTAGAAAACAGTACAGAGATTTCTCAAAAATATTTAGAAAATAGATACACCATAGGAGTTATCAATCCTACACCTTGGTATCTATATACTATTTCAAAATTATATATGCCATGCTCCTTATAGAGATTTTTAATGAATAGGTAAGATATAAAAAAAAACTGAGCTCACCTACAGAAGAATGGAAAAAGAAAAGGTGCATATGTGCATAAATGGAATACTATTCAGTCACTAAGCAGATGAATTATTTTATTACGTAGCAACATAGATGAAACAGGAAAGGGTCATGACAAATGAAATAAGTGAGATGGAGCCAAACAAATACTAGTCTCTCTCATTCACATGTGCAATGTCTAGGCACAAACCTCAGAATACAAATCTGACGTTACCAGACAGGAAAGGGTGAGAATAGAGGGATGGAGAGAATGCAGTGACTGAGTGGAATAATATTGATACTTTGGTGATAATATGATGGTGTGTTATTGATATTTTGAGAATAATTAAAACTGTATCCCAAAACATAAACAGCATTGTAAACCAGTTTTGCCCTAATAAAAATGTTAAAAATAAATAAACTGGATATAGCAAAAGAACATCCTTTTAGTCATCATTGTCATCATCTAGGACTAACACTGAGACATTTCCTCATGACCAATTATTAACAGTGTATTTTACAACTAAAATATCTTTATTAAATATGGACTCACATTATCAGTTATACTTAATCACTATATTTTAAAAGTATTGAATTAATGTTTTGAAATGATTTCCAATTTTCCTCTGCTGTTTCTTTGTCATAAATATGTGGTGTAATGTGGCACAGTATCTTTGAAATTCACATTTCAAAGATGTAAAAATTTATTTTAAATTTAATCGAAACTAAATTAATCATAAAATTATACTCACACATTATCATCATCTTGAGAGTGTTGTAATTTACAACATGTATCAAATACTTTGTTGTAAAGGTAGTTCAAAATATTTGGTTTCATCTATAAGCAAAACAGAGTACCAAGGTGTATTTTGTTTGCTTATTTTTGGGTGGTGCTCAGGAGTTAATTCTGGCTCTGTATTCAGGAATTAAATACCGCATGGCTCTGTATTCAGGAATTAAATACAGCATGCTAACCCACTGAGCTGGAGCGATAGCACAGCAGTAGGGCGTTTGCCTTGCACACGGCTGACATGGCCAATCAGATTTCAATTCCTCAGCCCCCTTTGGAGAGCCCAGCAAGCTACCGAGAGTATCTCGCCCGCACGGCAATGCCTGGCAAGCTTTCCGTGACATATCTGATATGCCAAACACAGTAACAAGAAGTCTCACAGTGGAGACGTTACTGGGCCCGCTCGAGCAAATCAATGAACAATGGAAGGACAGTGCTACAGTGCTACTCAGGAATTACTCCTAGTGGTACTTGGGAAAACCATATGGGATGCAGGCGATCAATCCCGGATCAGCTGCATGTAAGGCATTCTACCCGCTGTACTAACTCTCCAGCTCTGTATTATTTTTAATTATTATCTGTATTGCAGCTATTCACCTTTTCCAAATGAAATCAATGCTTAAAGACAAAAATCCTTTGCTTCTAAAACCCTGGAAAATTTGTTTCTAAGAAAGAAGTACTTGATGTAACTTAATATTGATAAACTGCTATTCTTCCATGGACCATATTAATATTTTAGGAGTGAGTCCAGTGGAATTCTGTATTTTCAAAGCTTGCTATAATGAGATCTATATTTTTTACAGTTATTAGGCAAACCACAAATAATTTCTGATGATTAAAAATGAACAAATCACATTTAAGAGATGTTCTCACATTTTCTACCATCTAGCAGGGGCTTTGAATTCCTTAATATCTTGCTGTGTAAGAGGAAACAAGTTAAATGTGTGACTTGAACCCGTAGCCAACCTAGGTCCTTCAGTTACTAGGGAAAGAGCTACATATCTGCCGGCACAGACATTCTCCTTTTGGACCCAGCAATTCTAGTTCATCCTCCAAGGCCCACCCTGATTTCCACTGATACTTGACAATTGCTTTTCACTGAAGGAGCACTGTCATTGAAACATCAACGCAGGAGTGCAGAATTTTTGCTAATAAGCTTGTTTGTGCTTCTAGTGATATACCTCTAGAACACTGGATAACGTGATAAAAATTCAGTCAAACTTGTATAAGTCTCTCTTGAAAAATTATCCCTGAACTGTATCACAGATGTTTTTGGTTCTTTATATGACTACCATAAGAAATTTCTTCAAGGACATCTTTACAATTCTAGACTCTCAGCACAGTTCTGTCATACAGTGTGCAGTCAACAAATATCTACTGTGTTGAAGTTTAATATTAAGGATTTACAACAAAAGCTGAGTTGTGTGTCCAGAACTATTCGCCAGAGATGTGGAATATGAAGAATTGTATATTAATCTCTTCAAGAGGACTTGATGCTAAATAACATCTGAAGCATTACATCGCATAACTGACATAGAATAGTTCACTAATTCACTCATTTATTTTTTTAAATGAATCACTCTGAGATATAATTACAAAGCTTTCATGATTGAGTTTCAGTCATACAATGATAAAACACCCATCTCTCCACCAGTGTACATTTTTCTACCACCAAAGTCTCCAGTATCCCTCTACAACCCCCATCCCACCCCATCCCACCCCATCCCCTGCCTCTGTGGCAGACAATTTCCTTCTTACTCTTTCTCTACTTTTGGGCATTATGGTTTACAATACAGATGCTGAGAGGCCATCATGTTTGGTCTTTTATCTACTTGCAGCACACATCTTCCATCTCGGGAGATCCCTCCAACCATCATTGACTTTGTGATCCCAGCTCATGAGGGAGGCTTCCAACTGCAATTTACTCATTTCAATTTTAGGGCATGAATATGTATTTGCATTCTTTTAAAAAAGAAGGAAGAATTAGGTACATAATCTTGCATCCTTCCTATTGAGTATTCTATTATTCTGATATTCTAGATTCTCTTTCTTATTATACTAAATTACTACTGTTTGATATGTATCAATTGCTATATTTCTCCCTAGGGTTTCTTGATAACTGAGATTGTTATATTTGAATTCCCAGGGCTTTTAGCATATAAGTGTATGTTCTGAATAAGTCTTTAAAATCTAATTGGCAATTTATTTGCTAAATGTATTTTAAATTTAATTACAAATAATCTGATGAATTAAAGAGCTGGCCTCTTGCTTTTATGAAGCATTCAGTAGAAAGATCATTTACAAGCTTTCCTCTGAGGCTATGTGACTCTTTTATCTTTTGATGTGTGTTGGTGACATAAATTATACTCCAATGAGTTTGAGTTATAAAAAGGTATGAACTTGTAGATTTTGGTATTTCTCAGAATAGTAAGGCTACAGTCTCAAAATTTGTATATACAACATAAACATATTACACATAAACCTTTTACATATATACCTCAAATATATTATGCACTGAATTTTATACTTGTGCTCTCAAAAAAAACTGTCAGTAATTATAATAAAGTCTCTCCATACTTCTGTTTCTGAATATGTAATGTGGAAACAATAGTAGTGCTTATGTGAGGAGAAGTAATAATATAGTTAACAAAAACATATTAATTGGAAATCATGGGAACTTTAGATAACAATGCTCCTTACACAACTTGATAAATTGATTAATTATATAAATAAAAATTAGCACATAAGTAAAAAACAAATAATTAAAATTATCTGAAGAATGAAAAGAGGGAGTCAACAATAATTAAATTGCTAAATTTATATATTTCAATTAAAATACACAAACCACAACAGAAATCTGTGTAAATACAGAACGCAGTAAATTTTCTCATGTCAAATTGAATTTGCTAATATATTGACAATATGTATGCTTCCATTATAATCACAAAATTATTTGTATTACTATTTTAAACATATTTTGTTGATATATTTAAAGAGTGTACTATTAATGTGAATATATAAACTTTGATCAAATTATGATTTATCTAGAATTATTTTGGGTATTCTACTTACAGAATATTTGGGATATTAGAGAACCAATATTCTGATAATATTAGATAATAAAATATAAAAATGACCATATTTCAAGTGATAACTGTTGTAATTAATGCTCACATCATTTAATTGTAAGCCAACCACTGGTATGAGGTTCTTATATTTAGGAACTCATTTAACCACCAAACAATCTATGAGGAAGTTAAATAACCATGACTCCAATTTTACAATATGCAAGATTCACGGATTTATCAATATAATACTTACAAGGTTTTAAAGTTAATGAAGATTTC
Source organism: Sorex fumeus (assembly GCF_029834395.1). Lineage (NCBI taxonomy): Eukaryota > Metazoa > Chordata > Mammalia > Eulipotyphla > Soricidae > Sorex > Sorex fumeus. The sequence goes on from NW_026606070.1 coordinate 8,125,082, forward strand.
ACTATAAAAATATATGAGATTTATACAAATTAATAGTCTAAGTGCATTAAATTAGAATAAAAATTTCTTACATATTTCATATTTAATTATACACTTTCTAAAGTTATGAGACCCAATATAATTGTCCATTAAATATACAAAAAAATAAGGTCAAGTGAAAAAAAAATCTTTTCAAATGATAGTAAGGAGATGGAAAAAAAATTAAAAGAAAGCAAAGTGGGACTCCCTTCAAATATTGATCATTTTCCTAGAATTTCTTCTAAATACCGAAGGTCTCAAATATCAAAGGCTCCTTTGATGGCAGAGATGAGGACTACATGTGGGAGCTTTTAAGATGGGGCAGAGACTGTGTACCGTGCTCCTAGGTGACCACAAGGGAACTGAGAGCAATAAGTAATGAAAGCATGTAAGAGGCATGTATTAGTGAGTTCATATTATTATTATTCTTTTCAAATGAAATATGAGAAAATGAGAATATGAGTGAAAAGTAAACAATATCACAATCATATATACCACAACTCAGAGCACTCACCCATTTTTAAAAACATACATTTTGAGTAAAACCAGACCTCAAAATGGATAAAAATCAGACTTCTAAAATCTCTGACTCACTCCATGTAAAACATATTTTAAAATATTTTTTTACAATTATTTTATTCCTACAAATTTTCTTTATGTACAAATACATAAGGTCCTTGACATAAGAATGTTCTTATTAAACTATTTAATTTAAAGGATACATAAAAGACCTGAAAGATTGTACAGCAGTTAAGGTGCTTTCCTTGAATGCAGCCCTAGCCTAATTCAATCCCTGATACTATTAGGAGTGATCCCTGAGAACACAGAAAAGTGTTAGGAGTAAGCCGTGAGCATTACTGCCCACCGCCCCTCAAAAAAAAAAAAAAAGAAAAAGGGAAATAAAACAATCATATGCAGACAACTTTTAGGCTAATGTGGCTTGAAGGTTTAAATCATATATTAAAAATATCATGGAGTGTTTAGTTCTTTATGTTAATGTGTGACTTCCTGCTTCAACAAAAATGGCTTTGTAGAAACAACACAACATGTTTCTCTGACATCAAAAGTGCTTGCAACACATTGTTATGCTGAATTAGTTGAAAATGAATCAGAAACATAAGGATTATATTTCTACTTAACTTCACAAGAGCCTGAATGTGAGAAAGCAAAGTGTGTTCTGTGCAGAATGGGTTTGAAACAACTTTCTTAACCCATTCTTAGGAAAGTTAGATATACTACTTATGCTTATTCCAATTACTTATAATTTTTCTTTCTCCTTGAAACTTCTTCCCATTTGATTTTATAACTGTACAGAACTTGAGAAAAATTTGCCAAAATTTACTCATGATAAGTGAAATAAGACTGACATCCCATTATGACTAACCCTGAGTCAGATGAAGCATATTTTTATTTAATAATTCACAAAACTGGTTGAAGAAAATATTCTTGAAAATAAGGTTTTATTTCTCCTTTATATATGTAAGCGTAATGAACAACCTGTCAACATCATTTTATTCACTTTTCTAGAAATGACTGATAAAGCAGGCATCTGAACTTTACTTCATAGATGACATAGCATTTTAAAAGTAAAATGAAAAATATAACACTTTGTTTATAAATTATAAATTTTACTTGCATTTTATTCATATATTTTATTTTAAATGTTTATTTATTTATTTATTTTGCTTTTTGGGTCACACTCAGCGATGCTCAGGGGTTACTCCTGGCTCATGCACTCAGGAATCACTCCTGGCAGTGCTCGGGGGACCATATGGGATGCTGGGAATTGAACCTGTATCAGCCATCTTGGCTGCATGCAAGGCAAACACCCTACCTGCTGTGCTATCGCTCCAAACCCTTAAATGTTTTAAGATGGGAGAAATCATTGCAGGTTATAAGTTCTCAAACTGTGGTATTCAAATTAGATACCTAGTTAACATAATGAAAATTACTTTGAAGCTCAGAAATTCATTGTTTTGTTCTTTTTGTTGTACCAGAAATGGGCATCCTTCATTTACAGACAAAAAATAAACAAATTGGATACTATTGGGTACTCATTTTTACATAAAAATTATGGAAGAATGACTTTTAGAATCTCCTTTTGAGTTCAGAAAGAGTGTCCAATGGGCTATGCACCATTTTTGTTGTGGGAGACTGGGTTCTATTCCTGGCAGTGCATGGTTCTCTGAACTCTGCCAGAAGGGAACACAGAGCACCAAGTCAGAAGTGGCCTCTGAACACTGCAAGATGTGGCCCTAAGACTAGAGACCAAAAAGGCCAAACAAAACAAAGATCTCAATCTCCTTTTGATATGCAATGCGTCTAGTAGTCTCCAGTGTAGCTTGGCATAGATATGCACATACTTATCTATACATATGTATATCCATATCCATGCATATATAATACACATAACCATGTACAGATAATGTTTATATACATATTCATGTATGATATAATACATAGATAATACATATTTATGCACACCATGTCAATTACATATATGTATTTATATGTAATTTATAGAATATATATCTTGATCTTGTCAAATTCCAGTTTTCTTCCTTATACTAAACTCTGGATAAAATAAAACTATCTGAATGGATATTTTTGTTCTTTTTTTCTTTGTTCTTCCTCTTTGTTTTCTGGGCATGCCTGTCAGCGTTCAGGGCTTTCTCCTAGCTCGAGATGTCAGGAATCACTCTTGGCAAGGATCAGTGGAGCTTATGAGATGCTGGAGATCAAACCTAGGTCAGCTGAATGCAAGGCAAGCACTCTCCCTGCTATATTACATCTCTCTTCCCTAAAAGGCATTTTCTAATGTTACTAATGCATCATTATAAATAAGAAACTTCCATGTATGATGTATTTAACTTTTGACTATGTGCTAAAAATATTGTGTCAAACCCACAGATACTACAAAGATCACACTGAGATGAAGTAAGAGCAAAATTAAAAATCAATGTATATAATGATGCTAATTGTGGACACTATGATTTCATGCAGATCTTTTTGAGTGAATGCATTGCTACATTCTTCAAAAGTTGTTTATTTGTTCCATTATTCCAGGGAGGAAATATTTAATTACTTGCCTGGTCTATCACCTCGGTTTAAGGAATTGATACAAAATCATAATAGATAATATTGAACTCGGTCAGAACATTCACCTTACATATGAGCCTATGTCAACTCAGATATTTTGCTTTAAAGTTGTAACTGATGTCTTGAAAGGCTTAACTAAATTAATCCTGTGGAAAAGAGATCATAGCATTTTTTTAAATGTAGTTAAAGGTCCAACTCAGTGTCAGTGAATACCTGGACTTTAATTAACTTGATTTTTAAACTTTAATCTGAATAATTTACATATAGTTAGGAACTATCATATTAGAAAATTATTACCAGATAAAAACTCCAAGTCTCCCATGAAACAAAAACCCAGTTAGAAACTGGTTCAATAATGAGCTCTTCCAAACCATCAATGATAGAGTCTGAAGGTCTTACAGATAATAGGAAAAATAAGAATTATTTGCTTCTTTTATGTTATCAAAAGCAGGCAGAGATATCACTAAACAAGAAAATTACTTAACACATATCACTTATGAATACAGGCGCAAACACCATAAAACCTTAGCAAATGTAATTAAACAATAGACAAAAGCATGAAACGCCATGATCAAATGGGATTTATTCCAGGGATGCAAGAGTAGTTCAGTATAGCTTAATCAATTGATGTGGTACATCACATCAAGAGAAAGAAAAATACCAGTCATAATGATCACACTAATAGGTAAAAAGAAAATGTATGACAAGATTCAACTCAACATTTGTAATGAAAACCAAAGTATGGCCACAAAGAGGAGGAATTTCAAGTCTTTTATAATTTGTGAAATCTATCATGCACGGTGAGTATGAAACTATAAAATATTTTTCCCACAGGTAAATTCACATTTTAAAGAAATTTCTGCTTTTAAATGGAATCTGGTGGTTCTAAAACTCAAACTTATATAACAAAACTCATTATCAAGCACTGTGGGGAGAGATGGAGAATGAAGAGGTGACATAGATGTGACCTAAGGATGTTGGTGGAGATACTGAGCACAGAATACTGAGCGCTTTCGTGTGTGTGTGTGAGAGAGAGGGAAAGGTAGTAACGGTGTATACCAAAACCATAAACATTAACACCTGCAAGCATGTTAACAAACCAATAAACTAAATTTAAAAAAACAACTCCCCCTAAACTATGATAACTTGAAAAATTATGATTACCTTTTGTATTAATTAATTATAAAAGAAACCCTCAAAAAAATTAACTTTATATTTGTGGGAAGAGAATGTAGTGCTGCAGATTAGATCATATTGGCAAGATTCTCTACTTATTTCTACTAAGGAAACAAAATGCTAGAAGATATGTTTCCAGTTTCTTTTATCAATCCTTTATAAGTTGATTATGTAATGGTAGAAGGCACATATTTAAATGTTTTAAAGAAAAATAACTATTTGGGAAATTTTATGCTTCAGACAAATATTAGGATGGCTTATAAAAATTTAACCTAGTTGCAAAATATGTGGACAGATTAGCAGATTTTCATACTTAATTAAAATGTCCTAAAATTCCTACGGAGAATTAGTTTCTCAGGAAAATCTCTCTTATACAGAGACTTTTTTTTTCTCATCTTCAGTTTCATGAGCAAAATTTAAAAACAATTTAAAAATCAAAATAAGTCAGTGAAGATAAATGTCTAGCTAAAATCCTGAAATATATAGTATATACTTGATAATATTTGATTATTCATTAAGACAGTGAATATAACCTGGTATCTGTTTATGAGGATGTATAACAGAATATTTGATCAGATCATAAAGAAAATCATTATTTATAATTCTATATTAGGCAACGTTTTTTAATGCCAGTGATGCTCAGGGCTTACTAGTTTGCTCTGTGCTCAGGAATCACTGCTGGTAAATTCTGGAGTCCTATGGAGTACTGAGTACTCAACAGAGTACTCAACCTGAGTCTGCCGCATATAAGGCAAATGCCCTACCCACTGTATTACTGCTGTGGCCCCCAGTATTAGGTAACCTTGTATAATTATTAATAGTTATTCAAGTTTATGAGATGAACTAGGGTAGTTCAGGTTCTCCTTGAAATCAATTATCCTCCTGATGGTTTATACTACTATCCTTCCAAATATTCTCCCAAGTAAATTAAGAAATCAATCCATATGCTTCAGCCACTCCAATATAGAAGTAAGCAGACTTCTTTTTCCAAAAGCATCATCGGTTTTCAGGATTTCGGTAAAAAGGATCACCTCAAGGACATCTTGAAGACACGAGAGATGTATCTTCTTCCTACCTGACATTAGTCCAAACAATTGTTAATTTCTATTAGCAAGTCATTGTTCCCTTATATTTCCTATAATTTAAGACATTTTCCAGGTCATAATCCCCTAGAATTTTAGTGTGCAGATAGCTCCAGATGGAAAAATAAGCTCATATGATATGTTAATCATTATTCAAGAACTGAACTATATTCCAGCAAACCTCAAGTTACTTGGCAATGGGCCATGGAGGGCAGCTATAGGAGAAGAAGAAAGTATTAGATGTTTATGTTAAGTCAACCACATTTAATTTAAAGGTTCACCCATTCCAATGAAAACCAAAGTTTTGAAAATTCAAGAACATATTGTCTAACCCTAAACCACTTTCAATAAACAAGGACATTCCAGATACCGCAGAAAATCATGTTTCAAAGGCCTATTATGTGTCTTCTTGTCCTCTCTTGATGGTTTTCTCTTCCTCTGCTTCTATTCCCCTACCACAGAAACTGGGTAGTATAAACTGCAGTTAATATGGTAAGTAAAGAGAAGAGGGAGACTTTTCCAAAAGATATATTTGTAACCCTAACAACATACCATGTACTAAATACTTAATACTAGAAAATGAGTTCATCACTACACACACACACAAATACACATATACAAATCAAAACATGCATAGAGGATTATATTATACATTTGCATATATATTATGTGTCAATATAGTGTGTCTTCTGAAAATAACCAGATATAGTGGATTTTAGGGCCTTTTTATTTGTTGTTTTTTGTTTGTTTGTTTGTCTGGAGGCCACACTCAGTTGCTCAGGGGTTACTGCTGGCACTTCTCTAAGGATCTACTCCTGGTGGTGTTTGGGTGACTATGTGGGATGCCAGGAATCTAACTAGGCAGGCTGCATGCAAGGCAAACACTTTACCTGCTGCACCATAGATTCTAGTTCTAACTCTCAAATAGAGATCAGGAAACTAAGATTCCATAATTTAATTTTAGTTAATAATTCAAGTAGCTAATTACTGGTACGATAAGGCAAAACACTCATTTACCTCCAACTTCAAAGTAAATCAGCTTTATTCAGCACTGACTCTATACTGAACATCAACGTGGTCTCAAGAGAAAAGTACATAAAATGTCAAATAAGATCAAGTTTTTTTTCTCTTCAAAGGGTGTGTGATCAAGTTTCCTTACTATATTTTAATGTTTGGCTAAAATTTCTAATAGTGATTTTCAAAATGTATTCCCTCGATTATCAGTATAGCTACTCCTTAGAGATTGTTAGAAATGAAAATGTCTCTGGGCTGGTTTCAGAATTACAGAATCAGAATCTCAGATACTGTATTTAAACATGCCCACCGGGTTATTTGGTACAGATGGAAGCTTGGGAAGAGATCGGGGAAACACAGAACTCAACATAGAGATGTGTGAGAAGTCTTCCTGGAAACGGACTGAGTTATGTCAGGAAGAGTTACACATTCTCCCACCTCCCACCCAGCAGAAGTGACAATGATCAATGTTGAGAGAGAAGGACGGCGTGCATTTGAAACTACTAGCAGTTATAAATCAGACGCAGGGAGTGGCAATAGATAAAATGGAAGTCGATGATGGTTCAGTCTATGTACGGTTGAACTGTTTTAGGCTTCTTCTCATATCTATTAGCAAATCACCTAGAGATGATAGCACAGTGGTTAAGATGCTTGCCTTGCATGTGGCTAACCCTGGTTGAGTCCCCAGCATGTAAATGCTTTCCTAAGCACTGCCAGGATAATCCCTGAACACAGAGGTAAGAGTAAACCCTGTGAACCACAGAGTGTGCACCCCATCCCCATCTCTGCACCCTTCTCCCCTAAACCAAAAAGGACCCACTACTCAGACACCTGGAGTACATCTCCTTATACAGTGTGCTTCTTTTATTAAAAATCTGTTACTGGCAGGAGAGATGCATGGAACTTCCTTGAGTAGTTTGCTGTTAAGTAGGATGAGGGAAGCATGTTGCTGTCTTAAAAAGGGAATGCTGGGACAGATAGAGAATAAGGAAGAAGAAGTTTCAGATGCAGGCACTCGAAGAAAACCATAAAATCTCTGGGAAGCAAATGGGATGCGACAATTAAAATTGATTAAGATGGAGTGAAGAGCGGGAAGGGAAGAGTGAGTGATGGTAAAAGGTGAACTACAGTTCAGGTTGATTTCATTCTAAATAAGACTTAATACAGCAAAAGTAACAACTGCAAAGTGCAATGAACCATGTGGATAAACATGGCTATTCTGGAGTTAATCTGATACTCAATTCACAAGCTGAATCTCACAGGAGATCGGAGATTATCTACTTCACTGTTATCAATGATATTCTTGACAATGATAAGACCAAGATCATCTCTGCACACTTCCTTTCTAAATAGTCACAGAAATCTGTCATTACTTGATGTCGGAGTATCGTTTTCTTATTATCAGAGCCATTTTATAGGGACAATCTAAATATCTTGCTTGACCATTTTATTGATCAAGGGTGTCAGGAAGACAAATACCTTTTTACATCTTTTTACACTTGGACCAGTGAATAATTACATTTAAATTAAATCTTTAGTATTAAGGTAAAGGTAAAGGCCCTCCCGTTGATCGTCGATTTGCTTGAGCGGGCCCAGTAACGTCTCCATTGGAGACTTTGTTGTTACTGTGTCTGGCATATCGAATACTCTCGGTAGCTTGCCGGGCTCTCCGAGAGGGGCGGAGGAATCGAACTCGGGTCGGCCATGTTGGCCGCTTGTAAGGCGAACGCCCTACCGCTGTGCTAGTTACGCGACCCCCGAGCGGTCGGCATCCCCCAAATCTTTAGTATTAATCACTAGAAAATCTGGGTTACAGAATGCGACTGATATTAACATTGGTAATATTATAGCAACCCAAAACATTTTCAAACTCAGGGGCCTCAAGTGGTTGAGGAACAGTTACAAATTTAGCATTCCCTCATTTTAAGCATTCCAAAATATTTTAGTGATTGTCTTGATAGGATTCCAGTAAAAAACAGCTGTCAAAATGTATCAGATATTTGCAAAACTCCTACACAGCACTGCTACCATAATTGGTTGAGGTTTTTTTGTCTCTCCCTTTTTCTTTTTAACTAGACTTTTAAAAGGTTGTGGAAAGCATAATTTAGGTTTTGTCCAACTTTTATTAATGTTCACAGGAGGATTGTATCCATAGTCAGACCTGTTTTTAAAGTATTTTTATGTATGAAAAGTAAGCAAGTTCATAGGTGGCCAGTTTTCTTTGCAGAATCCTTTCAGACTGAAGGATGGAGACTTTATCTCCAAACACCACTTTTCAATCTTTTGTATCTGTTTCATCAAACAGCCAAAGTAATCTGGTAAGAAGCATTTTCATTGGCTTTAACATTTCCTTCCGTATCTCCTTTCCACTCCAAACTATCACTTAATTGCACTACAGTTATCGTATTAAAACCATGACATTAAAAGTACATGGAGCGAAACTATGATTGTTTCTGCAGAAATCACAGTCTTCTAAGCAGAGTCTATTAAATTGATCACATGTCTATTATAAGTGCCTTAGAATTCAGAGCAATTAGTTTGCTTATTAAATATAAGCCAGCTAACCATTCCAAATTGCACAATTTTTAGGAAATATACAGAGGTCTTTCTGACACTGAAGAGACCTAAAGTGATTGGCAGACAGTCTATTGTAGTGCTCTGAACTACTAAATAATGATTCTGATACCACATAAACTATGATACTTCAATTAAAAATAAATTTAAAATGCTTAGAATATATAAAGTTTTCATTATTATTATTGTTTTGTTCTATCTGTTCCTAAGCTGCAAAGTTTATTGGCAGGCTCAAGAAGGGCACTTCAAAAGAAAACAAAAAAACAACACTTTTATTACTTACACTACTTTTCTGAATTATAAGTCAGAACTTCAGTCCTGAACCCATACTTTTGATACAATCTAATTATAGAGTCTAGTGATTTTTGCAATCTGCAGAACATTGTTATTCCATTGTTATACAAAGCAAGTTTATATATACAAGAGTTCACAATTTATATATTATGTAAATGTTTAGGATATTTAATGCATGAATTGATCAGAGTTTCCAGGGTTGATTAGAGTTTTGATACAAAATTTCCACATTGAAATGGAGAGGAAATGGTGGATACAAATAAATGTTCTATAAAAATTTTAGATTTAGTTAGTAAGAACTTTAAATTTGTTATATCAAGGACAGCTGAAATGAATTTCCTGGTGGGAAAGAAGGAAGACAAATATAGAAGATAAGAAAGTATTACAAAATAAATTATTATTTTTGTCAGAGAATTTTAAATACATACAAAATGGAAATCTTAAAATAAATGAAAATATTATAGTAACAAGAAAACATAATAATAAAACCCTAATACATAATTTTCTATTATATCAAATATTTAGGAGATTGTCTTAAATATTATTCAATCACTAAGTTTTATACAGTTTTACACAAAAGAGTGATGTTGAAATTTAGGAAAAAAATGTCAATCTACCTAATTTTGCTCTAATATTTTGAAACAAATTAGTTGATGAAACTTGTCACATTCATCAGTCATAAATTGTTTGCCCATTCTGTAATATGGAACATGCCATGAGAACAACAGAGCAGAAAGACAATTAAAACTTATTAAACTTTGACTTTATGAACTTTAAAAAGCTTTTTAAACATATTGTTGCTAAAAAAATCAATATGAAAAGATGAGGAAAGACAGGCTATTTAAAGTAAGATGAAAGAAGGAACAAAGATTTTCATCTTTTAATTAATTTTAACTAATCACTCAGGATATTTTTGGTAAAGTAAAAACATTTGAAAGACCCTTTTAAAGGGTCTTTTTCTTAAGACATAAGTCATTTTCTAGTAGCGTCTTTTTTATGTTACAATTTATAATTACTACTTAAGGGCATAGGGTTATTGAGTGTATAACTCTGTACCAGTCGGACTTCTTTGTTCTTCTATGCCAGGTTCCATCCCCTAAAGGATAACCCTAATAAGTGTACCTAACCTGCTGTACTGGCTAATTTCTGATTGGGTTTGGCCAATGAATTGTGCAATGAATTAAAATTCTCTTTCAAGTGTATATTTTAAGTTATATTCATATTAATATCCTTTATTACTTATAGTCTTATTTTATTTTATTTTATAGGAACACTTTCAGCAGAGTATGCTCCAGTGTGGATTGATGGTATTTAGGTCAGTGATGTTTAGGGGCTGCTGGAATATTTAAAACACTACCCAGGGGTCACTAGGTTTATGCTCTTAGTAGAATGTAGGGGTAGTTTTGCTTTTGTTATTATTCATTTTTTAGGGCAAATCCCAGCAGTTCTTTCAGCGGCATCAGGCAGAGGAAAGTAGAATGTGGTTCTCGAGATCAAACTCGGGCTTTCAATGAGCAAAACATGTGCTCTACCACTTTTGTTTTATCACATGTCACTGTAATAGTTTTAAAATAGACATATTTCCTTTCCTATTCGAACAGAACACTGCCAAGGTATGCTATAACCAAAATGGCAGAACAAAAGAGAAAGACTAACACTAAACTAGCCAAGAGAGCAACAAATCCTCAGACACAAGGGAAACATGATAAAAATTCAACTCAGGTGCATCAAATACAACTCTACAGGGAAAATGGGACTGGAATCGGATAATCAAAGAAAGAAAAGAATCTTAAAGCAAGAATCCTATGTATTCAAGATTATAACTCAGATATGAGGAAGTGATAACAAAACTTCAGGAGCTGGAGAGAGAGTACAATGATGAGGGCACTTGTATGAAGTTGATCTGCTTCAATTTCTTGCACCACATATAGTTCCATGAATACCTCCAGAAGTGGTCACTCAACACAGAACCAGGAGTAAGCAGTGAGAATGTCTGGGCGTAGGGGTAAAAAGCACAGCAAGACAACATCAAAAGCCATTTTCAAATAATAGCAGAAGACATTTATTGCATCTAACCAGCTCTGCAAGTATATAGATTGGGCTCCTATAGAAAACAAAGGTCAAATGACAAAATTGAACAAAACCCTAACAGAAAAATTACATTATTTCAAATCAGTAATTTTTCTATATGTTAATTACCAATTTCTCTCATCAAAAGTCACAGAATTGCTGGATGAATCAGGAAAAAAAACTGACCATATCTAATGCATACAAGAGACACACTTGAACTCTCACAATGAAGACAGGCGGAGAGTGAAAGATTGGAAAAAAATTAAACAAACTCATAGTTGATTTTAAAAAGCAGGGTGAGGGTGACCATGCTTGTATCATACCAAATAGCATTCAAGTTACAAAAAGCAATGATACAGCGATGGACACACTACACAATGGTTAAGGAATCAATGAATCAAGAGAACCTTACTCTTTTTTGGGGGGAGGCTTTTTGGGTCACACCCAGCCATGCTCAGGGCTTACACTCAGCAATTACTCCTGGAGTTGCTGGGGGGACCATATGGGATACCAGGAATTGAACCCAGGTCGGCCATGTGCAAGGCAAACATCCAACCTGCTGTACTATCACTCCAGCGAAAGAACCTTATTCTGATTGACACACATGACCTGAAGTATCAGGAAAGTTTATAAATCAATAAAGTTTATAAATCAATTTGTAAATCAAAGTTTATAGCACTGCACTGTAGCACTCTCCTCCCATTGTTCATCGATTTGCTGGAGTGGGCCCAGTAACATCTCCATTGTGAAACTTGTTGTTACTGTGTTTGGCATATCGAATACGTCCTGGGTAGTTTGCCAGGCTTTGCCATGTGGGTGAGATACTCTTGGTAGCTTGCCAGGCTCTCTGAGAGGGGTGGAAGAATCAGTGTCAGTGGGCCAGTGGCTTGCAAGGCAAATGCCCCACCACTGTGCTATTCCTGTGCAGACATATTGGAAGCCATAAAGTAGTAGTGGGGGACTTTAACACCCCACTACCATCATTTGATAGATCAACCACATCTGTTAAAAATTTCAATATTTTTGTCATCAATTTTTTAAATTATTCATGTATTTAAAATATTTACTTTTAATTTATTTTAAATTAAATTTAAAAATAAAATTTCATCAATAAAGAAACAGGAACCTGACATTGGGATTTAGAAGAACAGAGATTAATAGATAAGTAGAGGATTCTCCAAACTCTCATGCCCAATTCTCAAACAAAGCCAATTACATATTCTTCTCCAGTGCACATGAAACTTTATTCAGGACAGACCAAATAATGGGACATAATTCAAGTGTTCATAATGCCATGGACACACAAATCAAGTATTTTTTTTCAAACAATATGCCATGAAAGTAGAATTAATTATTAGAAGAAAGCTGAGAAAATCTTGAATATTGGAAACTGAACACATGCAGTTATATAAAATTATGTCACAAAAGGAAATTGAAGAAATAAAAGGACTTCAAAATGAATGGGAAGGAAAATGCAAGTCATTTTAGCCAAAGGAGACACATCCAATGCAGTACTGAGGGGGACATTGATAGCAATTCAAACCTACATGTGGAAACAGAAAAGTCTCAAATTAATAATCTTGATAAACTAGAAAAGGATCAAGAAAGGAATCTGAAATAAAGTAGAAGAAAGATAATTAAAAAAAGTAGAGCAAATATCAATGACATGTAATCAAGAAAACAAAACAAAGGGTCACTGAAGTCAGGAGCCTGTTTTTCAAATAATAAACAAGATTACTTAAACCTTTAGGTAGGCTAATGGGGGGATGGGGAAGAAAAAAATAGAACTGAAAATAGAATTTATCTAGAGACAAATGACAAATGGGGAAAATTTAGTGTAAACATCTCAGAAACACAAAAACTCATAAAAGGTTAGTATGAATAATGGATGAATTCTTAGAATCCTACAAATCTCCCAAGATTGAATCACCAGGAGGAAGAAAATCTGAATAGACTGATCATATGTAATGAATTTTAAATAATGATTAAAATTGTCCCCTAGAACAAAACCTCAGGTCCAGACAGGTTCACTAGGAAGTCTTACTAAATCCTTGAGAAACAATAGTATACTACTCAGTTTTCTCCAAAGTATCAAAGAAACATGAAATGTCTCCAACAGATTCTATGAAACTAACATCCTAATACTAAATGCAGAATATATATTACTAAAAATTAAAATTATAGGCTGATAACCTTAATGAACATCAATGAAAAAGTCCTCCACAAAATATTAGCAAAGTGAACCCAACAATATGTCAAAAGGATCATATAACACAATCAAATGCTATTCATTCCAGCATTTGTTACAAGGGAGATTCAATATACAAATAAACTAATGTCACATATCATGTTATAATTATAAGAACAATCAGGGCTGGAGTGAGTAAATCAGGTAGGGAGCTCACCTTCCATGCAGCAGACCTTCCTTCAATCCCCAAAATCTCAGTGATTCCACATCTTGGCATTTACCCACTAAATCCCAAAAACATTAACTCAAAACTATGTATGTACACCTGTATTTGTTGTCGTACTTATTACAATACCCAGAACATGTAAACAACTCAAATATCCCATGACAGTAATATGGGTAAATAAATTGTGTTGGAATATTATGCAGCTGTTAAGAAAAGATTAAATTTTGCAATTTTCTGCAACCTGAATGGAACTGGAGTAGCAATGTGTCTCAGTGGATTTCATGTGAAGCAAAGCAAATTAAAGGGAGGACAGATGCCGGATGATCTCACTCCTCTATGCTATATAGATAAAAAAAAACAAACACTAAACATTATTAAATGATGACAAGCCTTTGGCTCTGAATTGCAAAACTGAAATTACCAAACAGTTTGCAGGGAGAGTACGTAAAGAGGCATAATAGGAGTGGCATCTGACAATTGTGGAGAGTTTAGGTGCTTTAATGATGGAAAGGTGCAGTGTCATTGTACATGAAAATCATAAATATTAACACTATTACTGTCATGTTATCTAATAAAATAGTTTCATTGCTAGAATGATAGACAAACATCAAATAAGTTTTCTAGTTTTTATAGTCTGGTATTATGTCTACTTCTCAAATAAAATGATGACTGAATAAACAATAATTAAGTCATCATGCCTGAGACAGTTAATTAAAAAGCTTGCCTGTGGTTAAGAGAACAGGTTCCAGAATAGGATGTATTTGGTCCCAAATCTTACCCCATCACTTAACAGCTGTGTGATCTTGGACAAAAAAATTCACTGTATTACTGTATCACTGCCGTCCCATTGTTTATTGTGTTGCCCGAGCGAGCACCAGTAACGTCTCCATTCGTCCGAGCCCTGAGATTTTAGTAGCCTTTCCTTACTCATCCTTCCCACTGGTGCCGTATTGGAGACTCTTTCAGGGTCAGGGGAAGGAGGCCCATTATTGTTACTGTTTTGGGCATATCGAATGCGCCACGGGGAGCTTTCAGGCTCTGCTGTGCAGGTGGACAAAAAAATTAAATATTCTAAACCTGATGCTTGCAAACTTATTTGACCTATTTCCTCTTTTCAGACAAAAAATTAATACCCATCTTTTCCAAACCCCAAAATCTATATTTTTAAGGTGAATAACAGAAGCACCTACCAATTGCACAGGAGGGTACTACTGACCCCTAGGTCATTCCAGTGCCTACCCTCAGAGTAGTGTCACTCAGTATGGGAAACACTGTGCTAAAACTGAAATTCTTTTTTTATAAAGTAGATGCAATAATAGACCCTGTGTGTATGCCCAGCCTCCGAGATGGAGAATAGAGAGGGCTTCCTAGTAGCCTTATCCTTGTGTGGTCCCCCTTCCATTCTTGATTAGGACCGTTTGTATAAAAAATAGGATGATGTTTGAAATAATTTCATCTCTAATACTCAAGTATAAAATACATTGAAGCTTGAGTCTTGCTCTCGAGTTTACTCACACATTCATCTTGAACGTCTAGTCCTCTAGTCCCCAGTCAAGTTCTCAGATGTTTGTAGTCCCAAATGGTAATTTGACTGAAAATTCACAAGAGACCATGAGTTGGAAGCAATTAAATACAATGCTCCAAAATTCCTGACTTACAGAAACATTTTAAAATAAAGTCATAAACTTTGATAGTATTATGGAGTCATGGATAGCTAATGAATTTTGCTTGATAAGATTGTGAGGATGAAGGATAAGTATTAATTCCAACCGAGAATATAATGAATGTACAAGAAAGATGAGGTTAATTATATACTCACGCACCAGTATGGAAGTGTTAGTTATATATCTGAGCATTATTATATAATAGGAGACATAGAGAGATATATTGGTGTATAGATGATAGATAGATAGATAGATAGAAACCTCATATCATTAGCATCATTTCTCTTTTAAGTGTCAAAGACACAACTCAAAACAGCTTAAGCTAAACCATTCCCCACACACGAAGAATTTGTTAGTCTAAGTAACAAAGTGGAAGGGAAGAACTTGTTTTCCAGACAACTGAATTCAGGGGCTAAGACAATGCCCCCTGGTCTCTTTCTACCCTTATGTTTAGTTCATTGCCCATATTATTTGAGTTCTTAAGTTTCCTGCAAGAATGTTTCCAGCAGTTTCAGTCCTGTATTCTAAGTTTCATTATCATGGGATAGAAAATTTCTCTCCCTCCCAACAATCCAGGCAAATTTTCATTGTATTATTTTTCTTTGACTGGACAAAGTCAATATCTCTTATCAAACCCCATGATCATGGAAAGGAGAATCTAATTGGCTAAGGGAAATCACATTCTTCCACTATACTAAAGAGGATAAAAATAGGCTAAAAATGATGGTAAAGATGATAATCAGAGGAAAACTTGAACATTAGGATCTCATGATTTGGAGTAAGACAAAAGGTATGCTGAGTAAGACTAATAGATATTTTCCATGTTTCATCAATCACATAAGCATTCTATTGTTGTTAGTTAAGGGTCACTTCAAGCGGTGCTTAGTACTTACTCCTGACTCTGTTCAGGGATCACTCCTGGTATGGCTTAGGGGACCATACTGGGTGCCAATGCCCAAACCCAGGTCAGCTGTGTGAAAAGCAAGCACCCAATCCACTGTACTATATTTCTGGCCCCAATATATAAAACATATTATTATCATACTATAGATAAAATAAGATACAGCTTGTGTGGCTCACCTAAAATTGCAAGATTTTAGGGAAATGCCAATCATATTCCATATTTTGTACATCATTTTATTTATCATTAAGTTAGCCTATTAATTTTTTATTTAATGATTTTATTGCAACATGAAAAATTATGTTATTTCGATACTGCATATTATACCTACCTACACTATCTAAAATAATACTGCTGTTTTGTATATTATGACAGCTTTCTCCTGCTCACATTATTATATTTAAATATCCCAGTTAAATAAAATACCTCAAATGGAATGGACCATATTGGTAATCCATGTACAACTTTTTCTTATAATTATAGGGCAGACAGCAAGTCTCAATTATTTTCCGCTGAACCCATTCAAGTAGGCTTACTCTGCACCCAGAAAACCAGAGTAAGTTTTTGTTGTCTACTTTCTTATTCTTTATGAATATTTTCCTTAGATATTACATTTCAAAATAACTATTATTATGCTAATTAGAAATTTTTATTAATTTCATATATATCTTTGTTCATATACTCAAGTTCATCTACTCAAGCCAAGAGTTGAGGTTACTGGTGAAGAGGAGAACAAAAGGGGGAGAAAGTCCTAGGGATGGTGGTGAAGGAATATTAGTACTTTGGTGATGGCTGTGGTATGAAAACCTGATTTGAATAGGCACAGAATAATACACTACAACAGGAAATCAGATGCATGTATGTATATATGTGTACATAATATAGAGAGGAGGGATAGGGGAGAGGACAGAGAGATATTAGAACTATATGAGCATTAATTGGAGTATGTATAAGAAAAAGCAGGCATGATGTAGAACAATGGAAATGAGGGTGTTTGGGAGGCGAGAGCAATAGTCCAGTGGGTAAGGCATTTGCCTTGCATGCGGCTGACCCAGGTTCAATCCCCAGTACCTCATATAAAAGGCCCTCCCGTTGATCATCGATTTGCTCGAGCGGGCCCAGTAACGTCTCCATTGGAGACTTTGTTGTTACTGTGTCTGGCATATCGAATACTCTCGGTAGCTTGCTGGGCTCTCCGAGAGGGGCGGAGGAATCGAACTCGGGTCGACCTCATATAATCCCTGAGAATTTCCAGGAGTGATTCCAGTCCTGAGTGCAGATCCAGGAGTAGCCGCTAAGCATCACTGGGTATAACCCCCCCCCCCCAAAAAAAAAACAAATAAAAGAAATGAAGGTGTTTCTAGGGGAGAATACTTCAAAATACAATAGTGAGTAATTTATTATATTAAAAATGATTATAATTAGAATGCAACTGAACATATTGTTTGTTGTCACAGAGGGCATTTTAGATAGAACAGTAGAAATTATTATTGTGAAACTACTCTGTATCTGGTTTTTTAATTGTTTATGCTGTTTGAATATGGAAACAATTATGTGTGTAGTGATTCATTTAAAAATGGATTTAAGATTTTTATTAAGATATGGACACTTACCCACATATCTTAATTTTTACATATAATTTTAAGGAGTGATAGCACAGTAGTAGGGCGTTTGCCTTGCACACAGCCAGCCCGGCCGAGCCGGGTTTGATTCCTCCGCCCCTCTCGGAGAGCCTGGCAAGCTACCCAGAGTATTCAATATGTCAAACACAGTAACAAGAAGTCTCACAATGGAGATGTTACTGGGCCCGCTTGAGCAAATCAATGAACAATGGGAGGACAGACAATTTTAAGGTGTTATTTGAACTCTGAAATACATCTATGACTTCAAGTTAAAAAATCAAGAAAGAATTGAGAGTTCTCTTGTTTTAAAAATATTCAAGGAAGGTTGGCCTGAAAATATAATCAAAAAGAAACATGAATTGATATGACTTTTGGCAATGGTTATAAACTATTTGTGAAAAGTTTCAAATTAGTGTGAGATATTGTGTATTTCACATTTAATCATCTGTACAAGTATATTCTTATATCATAACAAGTTGTATATTCTCAATTACCTTGAAGAATTTTATCCATTAAACCATTTAAATTATTTTCAGTGTTGGAGTTGGCAAGAGAGTGTTTTGAAGCTGGTGGCAAAGATCTCCATCCAGGGAGGAAAAAGGAGAAAAAAGAGATCCAACTTGATCCAGAACACCATCTATGCAATAAGACAATTTCTTTTATAACATGCCAATATCCTCAAATGGCATCTAAGTGTCATATTTACTTTGTCAACTCGGTTGGGTCCTAAAATGCAATTTAAATCATTTACTGGAATATTTCAATGTGTTAAAAATAATATCAAAGCAAACAAAGACTCATGCTCTTCTCAGTTCATATAACGACTCTGTTTACAAATTTGCATCCCAGACAAAACTGTTTCATTTGGATAGCTATTTTTTCAGAAATATTCTCCCAAATTCTCACTAGTCCAAGATTTTTAACTTTATATAAACATACTTGCACTTTTTTTTTATTTTCCTACTTTGCGTGTTCTGATTCTTCATGTAGTTCATTTCCAAATTATTTCTTTTCAGTGTAGTCTAATAAATACTTGGTTTAATTTAAGAGTATATTATAATTTCATTCCCCATATTACTTCAATGATCTAAAAATATATCAACTCACTCTAATAGCAACAAAAAAGTAAAGAGCGATAGAACAGTGGGTAGGGAGTTTGCCCTGCATGCGGCCGACCTGGCCTATTGAAGTTCGATTCCTCCGCCCTTTCCAGAGAGCCTGGCAAGCTACCGAGAGTATCCCTTCCACACTCCAGAGTCTGGCAAGCTTCCCGTGGCATATTCGATATGCCAAACACAGCAACAACAAAGTCTCACAATGGAGACATTACTGGGCCTGCTCAAGCAAATCGAAGAACAACAGGAGGACAGTGCTACAGTGCTACATGGTACATTACAAAAAGATAGGCATAGTAATAAATTAGTAAATACAATGAAGACATTTATAAAACTGAATATTCATTTTTGCATTATTAAATTATAAGTTGCAGTTATGACCATGCAAGATCATTAAGGGTAATCTGGATTATATAGAGAAGCATAAAGTAAAGGCCCTCCCATTGATCATCGATTTGCTCGAGTGGGCCCAGTAACGTCTCCATTGGAGACTTTGTTGTTACTGTGTCTGGCATATTGAATACTCTCGGTAGCTTGCCGGGCTCTCCGAGAGGGGCGGAGGAATCGAACTCGGGTCAGCCATGTTGGCTGCGTGCAAGGCAGACGCCCTACCCTGGTGCTATCGCTCCAGCCCTAAGAGAAGCATAAAGAAATAATATTTTAGGAGCTGGAGAAATAGTTCAAGGAAATGAGCATATGCTTTGTATATGGGAGGTCTGAGTTCAATCCCAAGCACTGCATGGTCTCCAAGAATCACTCTGAGCCTTGAAAGGGCAAGAGGAAGAGGAAGAGGAAGGGAAGAGAAGGGAAGGGGAGGGGAGGGGAGGGGAGGGAAGTAGGAAGGGGAAGTGAGAAGCAGCAAAGGGGAAGAGGAAGAAGGAAATCAAAAATATGAACACATTTTTACAAGAAGACATGCTAATAGTCAGGAGGTACATGAAATGATTCTCAACATCACATGCCATCCCCCTGCCCCACACTGCTGGTCCTCAGTCCCTCTAGGCCCTAACAGCACAGGGTTTCAGTGGTCCTGAGAACTAAACTACATCAGTGTTGGTTTGAATTTTACTGGGAGTGGTCCTGGCTGCATCTCACCTCATCATCTAATCCCTAATCTCCACTAAGCATTGCTCCTTAAAAGTTGTTTTTCATCAGAAGAAATACAATTAATATGCCAGTGATGGATGTTAAATTAACTAGACACTGTGGTGATCTTTTAATAATATGCACAAATATTAAATCTTTATGTTGCATAATTAAATCTAATGTATATATTATATATAAATAAACATTAACTATATGAAAAGAAACCTATATAAAATGGGTTTGATAGATTACATTAGGAAACATGCATTTAGTTAAATCTAGATGATGATGGTAGTTTGAAATAAGTGAGGAGCTGTGGAGTCAGAGATTGGATTTGAAGCTGTTGTGTAACTTTAAATGCATTATTTAATTTTTATTGAACGCAACGTATAAGGATTTGTAGTTCTAGAGAGAATATCTGTATGTGAAAAATAATTTCTTTATTTTTACCTTACTTCCACTCTGGAAAAGCCCTTGTTATCTCTTGAATACATAGCTCTCTCTTTCTTTCCCTCAAATTTTTATAGATAAGTTCCACCCAAAAAAGAATAAATGACTGTATAATCAAAAAATTGGTTTCCCATATATATGTCTTTCAAGAATATAAAAAATCAGATTTCAAATATATACACATAATTATATTATATACGTCTATTTATAATAATCACGATATGGAAACAGCCCAAGTGGCAGCAACAGATAACTGGATAAATTAGAAACCGCAGAATATATGCTAAATGTACTACCATTCAGCTATGAGGAAAGATAAAATTATATTTTCCTGTAACATGAATAAAATTAGAAGGTGTCATGGTAAATGAAATGAGTCAAAAGTAGGAAGATTAAACACTCAACGATCTTACTTATAATCTACAAAGAGAATGGACAATGTCTAATTGAAGAAAAATAAACCCTTAGACTATGAGAACAGAACAGAGATTACCAAGGGAATGGGCCAGAACAGACCTAGGGATAATGGAGGCAGGATATTGGCACTGTGGTGGTGGGTTTGATGTGGTAATGTTCTACCCCTAATTTGAAAAAGACACATAAAGCCCAATGTTCACAGCAGTACAATTCACAATAGCCAGCATCTGGAAACAACCTAATTCCCATCAGTGTGTGACCAGATAAAGAAGATGTGGTATAAATACACAATGGCATACTTTTCATCATTAAAATATAGTACATCTTGCCATTTTTTAATAATAAGTATTGACCTTAAAAGGATAATGGTAAGTAAAGTAAGTGAAAGAAAGACAATTACCTTTATGTCTCCACTCATACATGGAAAATAAAGAACTAAATAAAATAAATAAATAAAACTAAATCAACTAAACTCTTAGATTTTGACAATAAAACAGTGATCACCAAAAGGAGATTTAATAATGAAAAAAAAACGGGCAAAAAGAATAGTAGATTGAAACTAGACTTTTATTATTGACAGCAAATGCAGATATTAAAATGTAATACTGCATACTGAAACCTGCGTATAGTTGTGGACCAGTGTTAGTTTTTTGAAAGTGATTTTTTCAAAAGAATTATTACTGAGTACAAAGCCATATATATGCTGGGCATGGCACAACACCCCAATCCTCCTACCCAACTCCACAGGGGAAAAAAAGACAAAGAATTATGACAAGTTTGGTCCTAAAGTACAAATGAAAGGAGATTGTCCTGCCTGGCATCTGAATTCTACTGACAGGAAAGAGATGGCGAATTATTCAGTTGTAAATATGTGCTAATTCACATCACTGAAGGAATGAGTCTTCAGAAAGTAGACTGAGGACCCTGAATATGGTCAAAGAGTCACCAAATATAACCCACAGGTTTTAAAAATGAATTAAGAAGCTCCTCTTTGGCAGCTAAATTACCGAAGTGCTTTGGACCAGTTCCTGTTTTACCCTCATATAAAAGGAGTGTTGTGGGCAGACTGTGGGCATATGACGTGTCTCTCTACCTTTATAGGGCCCTAGATGAAGAAGAACAGTGCCCAAGTAGTCATTATAAGCTTAAAGTAGGAGCCATCATGGTACCATATTAAAATGATTCAGATAAGATTGCTTTTTCCCCTCTGGGTATCAGCTATTATTTAATATTTTATCAATAAATTATGAAATTACCCCCACAGCTCCTCAGGTAATCTAAAAGCGAATCAAGAAGATATAAACAAAAAAGCCTTGGAAGAAGCTTAAAAGAGGTTCCCAATTTTCTATTAAGAACCACAATCCTATTTTTCACATCAAAGTGTTTTGATTTCAGTCACAGTGATTTACAATACTGTTAATGTTAGGGTTTCATGCACACAATGTTCTAATAATGCACCAGAGTGTACCCTTTCAACAGACTCCCCCTCCATCTGCCATGGTCATCTCAGTTCTGTAGAACAGTTCTCACTTTTGGGTGCCTTTGCCATTTGTTATTCCTTTACTGTGGTTCTCTCTCTCTCTCTCTCTCTCTCTCTCTCTCTCTCTCTCTCTCTCTCTCTCTCTCTCTCTTCTCTCTCTCTCTCTCTCTCTCTCTCTCTCTCTCTCTCTCTCTCTCTCCCTCCCTCCATTTATGACAGAGTTCATTCCCTTTCTATGCCTCTTCAACTTAACTTCAGCAACGTACTCACCAGATCCACATGTGGCAGCTAGCTATAAGATTTTGTGTTTTCTCATAGCCAAGTAGTATTTCATAGTAGTTTCTTTCCCCAGTCATCTGTTCTCAGATACTTGTGTTATATCCAGATTTTGGCTATTGTGAGTAATGCTGCAATGAACATAGGGACACAGGTGTCTTTTACCAAGGGTTTTGGGCCCTCCATTGCCGTAAAGCAGATCATTACTAGTTCCTCTTTCACAAAGTATGCATGTCACAGATTGCTTCTCTGAAAAGTAGACTAAGAAATAGTTCTGTGTTCTGGTCCTTGTTAAAAAGTGATTTGGGGATCAACACCCGTGGAAGAAAATGAAAGGAATTTTGATTTGACAGTAGTAGAGGTTGAAATATGATGCAATTACAATGAATGCTTCAACTGACCCCATGTGTGGCTTCAGACCTGGAATTACACGTTATAGTAATTTCCTATTGAGGAAACAAATGCCTGGACTTTCTTCCCTGTCAGTCGGTCATCAGATACTGGCCGCCGGAAGCCTAGGCCATGGCTTTGGTGAGACAACTCCTTTTAGCTGAGATAATTTCTAAGGGGTGCTGGCAGCGAATAATTGTCTATCACTAATAACAGCTGGAATAATTTCTTTACTCCTGAAATGAGATATAGCAGTATATCAAAATGAATAAAAAATGTCCAGGGTCCCAATTCCTTTCCTCGGGTATACTTGATACTTCCTCTTACTCTATTTTCACAACTTTCCAGCACTTATACCAGGACCAGATGCATTAACAGTTTATGAGCTTCTAGTTCCTATTCACTATTACTAGAGACACTCAAACCAAAATGCTCTTAGAAGTTAATGTAGGACCATATGACTGTTCCTGGAAGCAAGTTGTTTATTCGAAGTGCCTTTTATTCTTATGATCTTTATCTACATCTATGAGGTTCAAATTTGGGCTATTATATTTCCTCCTGCCACCATTTCTATGCATATGTGAAAAGTTTTGCATGTTATCTTGACCATCAACTTAGTAGGAAAGTAAATGTATGTTTTCAATTTTTATATTAACTTAAATTTACCAGAATTGTATAAACTGCAATATATGTGTTGCCCATTATACTTTACATTGTGTTACAACCCTGTACCAATTAAAAAGTAATCATTTTTCTTTAAGGGTACATAGGTGAAGGTCTGTCTTCTATAAATGGTGCAGACTCTGCCAATGTATTACAGTGAAATACCATATAAACTTAAGTAGTAATTGGGCCCAGGCAATGATTTACAAAGAGGATGAAATCCCTGTGGGGTACCTCTTACAGGTGGAGAGATGGGAGAAAGGTGGGCTCTGGTAATAAGCTTTGGGAAAGAAGAAATTCCCCAGGCTTGAAGTAGACCAAAGTCTGATAAACATACCATTGAGATGCAAATCCTAAACTCCAGGGAGACAGGGGGGTTGAGCCCAGCCAGAGGCAAAGAGTCCCTCTCAGAAGAGCGAGAAGCTACTGAAGAATCAAAGGTCAAAATAAGAACTTGACAAGAATATGAAGGAGCCATCTAGAGTCCAAGGCTTTTCCTGTGACAGCACCCTAATTAACTTTTTTATATGCAGAAAACTCTGGACCAAAGTAATTGAGAGAAATTATATATAACCTCTCCCAAAAGTTATTGGAGATTTTTTTCTACTCTGGAGAGGATTTTGTTCTCTCTTTTTCCCACTCACATTTCTCTAAGTAAATTTTTTTTAACTAAAAGTGAATCTTGCTTCATGAAGACAAAATTAAGATATTTATTTTTGTTGATATTAAGTGATATTTTATTATATTTTAATTCAAATTCAAATGCATATACTCAAATCTTCAGTAAATTTTGTCTGTTTTTGTTCATCTTACATTAACTTGCCTATGTCTGTTCCAGTATCAGAGTAATATTTTTTGTTTCATGTTTTATTTTAGTATGCAGCATCTTTTAGGCTCTCCTAACATTGGCTAGCTATTTTTACTAAAATAAACATTAAATTCCCTATTTGCATTGGGCGCTGCACAAGCCACTCTTTGGATATCATTACATTATTTAGGTGCTGCATATTCTCGTATAATTATAATTTACTTGCCCTATTTTTTTTTATTAATTGGTATTTTTTTTCTTTAATCATTGGCAGATATATGGAAAAAGCTTTTGCTTTTATTTTGTATGATTTTTAGAGCTCTATACTTGTTGAACAACATTTGTTTAAGTTTTAATGACATTGATTTGGATCTAAGGTAAAACACAGTCTTTACAGTGACAAATAGTGCAGCATATATTATCACTAAAAATGATCTATCAGATAATCACCAGAGGAAGTAATGGAGGATTTGAGCTTCTTCATAATCTAGTTCTAAGCAAAATACCCTTTGAAGTTTAGTTTACAAGAGAATTTTGAGGTATAGTTCTTATATAAAGATCACAATAGTTACCACCCAGAAATAAAGCTTATGCTGAAAGGATGTAGTCAGAAAAAAAAATTACTTAAATACATATTCTTGTTTATATTATACTTTTTAAGAGCATTGAAATTGAGAAATTAAAGTAACATATAGTTCCTATTATATTTAATTATTTCTAAAACATAGGGAGACAATACTACTAATTAAAATCTATTCTCATCTAAGATCAGAGGGACTTTTAAAATGGGAAGTCTCAGATAAGTGAATTGCTAGCAAATGCGTAAGAGAATAGTAAAAATAAATTTATGCATAACCATTCACAATTGTTATTTATTTGGTGAGGGTTGGGCCTTTCAAGAGTTGCTCAGGGGCCTGGGGTCCATTCCCACATGCAGTTCCATGGGAGACCCTAGGGATGTGGTGCTTCTTAACAGGACCACCCAGTGGTACCAGGGAGACTCTAGACGGGGGTTTCCAGAACTGCTCAGAGACCATGTGGTGCTGTGGATCAAACCTAGGTTGATTGGTAATTTTCTACTCTCTCTCTGGCCAAAGACTAAAAATGTACTCCTTCCTTAGAAGTTCTAGATCTCTTGACCTTTTTCTGGTTTTCCCTGAACAAAGTTACCATCATGATCTCTTTATTTTGGTGCATTCCAAATGTGAACTGTATCCCTTTATTCATCTTTCCAATTCATCATATCTGTCCATCCATCTGGTACAAGTTAAGACATCTCATTACCTAGGAACGCTTCCCTGGTGAGTTCTATTGGAAGAACTTCCCTCCCATAACCCATAATTTTACCTGCACTTACGCTTCTTGTTTTTTTTTTTTTTTTTAACTAAAGAACATTTATTTGTCTTTCACTAAGATTTTATCTTGAGGACATAACTGTGTCATCACCCACCCGCCACCCGATCCTGAAGAATGGATAGTATAGTGAGTACTATTAAAGTGGAACACATAGTTGGAAGGGCTGAAACCAAGAATAACTGACAAAGAACAACCTCCATCTAAAACATCGTAAAAATGTTTTAAGCAAAAAAAAAAAAAAAAAAAAAAAAAAAGGAGAGGGGCTCGGAAAAGGGAAGGAGGCAATGGGGATTTTCAGATTGAACAAGATCATCATGTTTCATTCAATACATTCAACCCCGGCTAGATTGTACCAAATGGAAACAGGATTATTAGAATACAAAACATCCACTAGAGTTTGATCTGCACACCTGTATTCCAAGCCTACTCCATCCCCCTAATGCTTCCAGCTCAATTATTTTCCTACTGCTGGGCCTGCCCACGAAGAAGCATGTAGATCTCTCTAACCTAGTCTTTGTTGTAAGGCTGGTTTGTCTGGGTTATCAGCTCGGTAAAGGAGGCAGCTAAGGTCTCCCAGATCGTCAATAAAATCAATTGACTGATATCATATGTGATAGAGGGGCTGTTGGGGTTCATTCTCTTCAGATGTTCTTCGTCCATTTTACAAACACCTTCCATGCATTCATTCACAGATTCATAGTCAGCATAAATTCTGCCTTTTGGCCTCTTGGTGAACTAGACTAGGAAAATGGTGTGAGACACGTTGCCAAACACTTTTGATGCAGCCCCTGCCGACACCTCCGCCACACACTGCTTCTTGATTTTTGTTTCATTGTTTCATTGCTTCTGATACGTTTTTCCCCTAAAATAAGTGAACTTTGAGAAGACAGAGCATTCTTGGTTAGAACTGACTCCTAAAGGACCAGCAATGGGGCATGGTAAGCAGTAAGTGCTTATTCAATACTGAATACGTAATGATTTAATATTGAATACGTAATGATTTAATGAGCATCCTCCACCCAGATCCTCCATCTTCCAGTAGGCGGGAGTCACACCCACCAACTGCCCCCCAGTGCCGTGTAATCCCATTAACGGCCAAGACTCAGAGAATAAAAAACCCAGCTAGCAGAAGCGAATGCGGCCGCGTGACATCTTATTATCTCATTCTTGCTTTCGACAACCTGGCATGGCAGAGTCTGGCGAACTCCCTATGGTGTACCCAATATGCCAAATACCAGTAACAATGATGGGTCTCATGCTCCTAACCCTGAAAGAGCCTTGAATGTGGCACTTTTTTGAATCTCAGGGCTAGGACGAAGGAGACGTTACTGGTGTCTGCTCGGAGCAATCGAGAAACAACAGGATGATTGTGATCGTGAATGATTTAAAAATAGCAGTGTAGCAGTCGTGTGTGAGTGAGTTGACTGCACTGAATCTATGTTTCTCAGAATCTCTTTCCTGTTTAGATCCTGGTTAACAATATTAAGCAAAAGAGAAATGTGGGCAAGGTATGGGGCACTGGAACACTGTGCTTTGAGTGTCATTGTGGTGAAGCACTGTGTAGGAAGATGTGGAGAGGGTGGTGGTGGTTCCTAATTTGCCCCTGCTTCCTCTTGCTCTATGTTTAACACTTATTTATTAGAGAGCCCTGTTTATTCCTCAACTTCTTCCATAATTATGTGAGCTTTACTCCGTATAAAGTGGATGCGGATGGCCTATTTCACAGTCTTATGGTAGGCTGCATTTCAAATAAAATCCCAACTAAAACAGAGTGATGATCATTATTTCTCTCTCAACTTATTTTATACTTTGATAAAATGTATTAAAAATGAAAATTATAGCCATGAGATCTCACTGTAAAAGTATTGGACCAATTTGGCAGTTTTAAAAAACCTTTAAAAATTGAGAAAATTTTTATGAACAGCTATAAAATTGACTAAATAAAGGTAAGCTAAATAAAGTTCTTTTTGGCTTTGGACAGTTTCCTAGACTTGTGAAGAAGCTGCCGGCAGCTGTGGGCAAACATACCCATAACATAATTCCAAATAAAAACATTTCTGGGATAAGATCTAGAGGCCTCTTGAAGGAAAAGGAGGTTTAAAGGGACCATTTTGAAGTGAATAAGTACAGCATAAAAGTAAATTCATCATTATTTCTATTTTTCTAAGGTTCTATAACACTGACTCAAAATTATTTGTTTTCTATGTTTATTAGAAAGTTTGTGCTATACTCTAATATAAAAACGATAATAAAATAATTCCACAAAGGAATGAAACAATGATGGTGTAAAATTTGCCTTATTGGTGCAATAATCAATAGCATTAATTTCATTTTCTTTCTCCCTTCCCCATCTGTCTCCCCTTTCTTCTTTTGTGTTGCTAGGTCTTGAACTTGGGGCATCAAACATGTGAGTCAAGTGCTCTACCACTAATCTAAATCCACAGGACATTTTTCTGTCATTTCTTCACATAAATGCAAATAGAGGTTAAAAGGAGAAAATACAAGAATCAAACCAAACCAAATACAACTTCAAATTTTGTTCAAGTTTTTTTTAAGTGCAGCCATTATTAACATAATTGTACTCTGCTCAAAGTATTTTAGAATATAAAGTAAAGTTCAGTGATAATCACAGTAACTGTTCTCAGAGAACCATTTTAAGTGTTTTTCTTTCACAAATATCTGAGTACATATTTGTATGCATGGTTATTTTCTACATTCTAATCCACCATGAGGCTTGGAGCACTTTGAGAGTCTACATATTAACCAACTTTGTTTCCTCTTCAGAGACGACGGTAGTGTCAGTCACAGAAGTAGCACTGGACATGATTTATTGAATTAAAGTAACTTAAACCACACTGAGGAAAAAAAAGGCAAGCATATGACACAAATCATATTTTATGTCTTTTTGTGGTCATATCTTTATTTTTTATAAAAATACAAATACTTTTCAAAATAATTTTATTGGGCTTTACTACTCGTCAGGGCTAATTTTAATAGTAGGAACACAGGTCAGTATAAAAAATCAATAGTGCTTTATTGCTATTTCACTATTAAAAGATTGTAGGAATCACTTTTGGCCAATTAAATTTGCCTCTGTTATACCCACATTTGAGAAAGTTTGTCTTCTGGTATCATCACGATCACGACCACCCTGTTGTTCATCGATTGCCTCGAGCAGGTGCCAGTAACGTCTTCTTCGTCCTAGCCCTGAGATTTTTTTTTTTAAAGTGCCATATTCAAGGCTTTTTCAGGGTTAGGAGAATGAGACCCATCATTGTTACTGGTATTTGGCATATTGGGTATACCACGGGGAGTTTGCCAGACTCTGCCGTGTGGGCATGTTACATTTGGTAGCCTGCCAGTTTGACCGAATTAGGAATGAGATGATAAGATGTCGCGCGGCCGCGAATGCGGCCGCGCGCTTCCAGGAGCTGAGTGTGATGATCTCTGGATCCTGGCCGTTGTTGGAGTTACACGGCAGTTGGTGGGTGTAACTGTCTAGTTACTGGCAGGTCCAGTCCCAAACTGTACAGGCTTGGAGATCTCAGCCCCGGGTCCCACACACCTGGGTTCCTCTGTCAGTTCTTTTATGCGTGAGGCTCATCCAAGTGTGTGGAGAGTGCTCCCAGCAAGGCCTTGGCTGGGCCTCGGTGGTCTTCAGCTGTTGGGCCCTGGTGGAGACAGTCAGGCATAGGGTAGGAGACTCTGTCTTGTTCTCTCCCAGGAGCTGAGTGTGATGATCTCTGGATCCTGGCCGTTGTTGGAGTTACACGGCAGTTGGTGGGTGTAACTGTCTAGTTACTGGCAGGTCCAGTCCCAAACTGTACAGGCTTGGAGATCTCAGCCCCGGGTCCCACACACCTGGGTTCCTCTGTCAGTTCTTTTATGCGTGAGGCTCATCCAAGTGTGTGGAGAGTGCTCCCAGCAAGGCCTTGGCTGGGCCTCGGTGGTCTTCAGCTGTTGGGCCCTGGTGGAGACAGTCAGGCATAGGGTAGGAGACTCTGTCTTGTTCTCTCCCAGGAGCTGAGTGTGATGATCTCTGGATCCTGGCCGTTGTTGGAGTTACACGGCAGTTGGTGGGTGTAACTGTCTAGTTACTGGCAGGTCCAGTCCCAAACTGTACAGGCTTGGAGATCTCAGCCCCGGGTCCCACACACCTGGGTTCCTCTGTCAGTTCTTTTATGCGTGAGGCTCACCCAAGTGTGTGGAGAGTGCTCCCAGCAAGGCCTTGGCTGGGCCTCGGTGGTCTTCAGCTGTTGGGCCCTGGTGGAGACTTTAGTCTTCTGGTATATATTATGTAATTCCTCTTAACTTTTTGAGGCTGGAAAAATGTATCACCTTTACATGACAGATATGCGTTTTCCCATTTGGGGATTGAAATGCTGTTTTGTTTATAATAGTATCATTTATATCCACTAATATGTTATTTAGAAATTTAAATTATATTTTAATATTTATATCATATGTATGTAATAGAAAAAAGTCTGTAAGCATCAGTTTAATTCAATTAAGGCTGAGAAAATTAAAAATTAACTTCATAAACAAGTTAAAGTTAATGTTTAACAATGAAGTAATCCCACATAAAATTGTGAGCATCCAATGATAGAATAACATACTGAATAATCGAATTTAAGCTCTAGCAAGAGACTGTGGAAAAATTTGGATGGTAGCACCCTTATGGCATTAGAAAGACGATGAAACTATATAAATAAAGCATAAATAAGCTATCAGCACATAATTTTATTAAATAAAGTTTAATTTAAGGAAACAAAATTTCCAATAGAAATACCCCAAACCATTGCTAATGAGAAATAAAAATTTTTGTACTGAAATGAAATAGTTTAAAAAGTACTTTTGAATGTTAATATATTATTTGCTTTTAATAAGATTTTAAAGTCAAAATTGTCCATTTTAGGGATTTTTAAAATAATTTTAATAAGCTAATAAAGATAATTTTAAAAATATGGCTGTCATACTTTATTTCTAATTTTAATTTGCTTATTTTTTTATTTCAGTGCCACTTATGGGAAATAATGAAGCAATAATATGAAACCTGAGTTACAAAACAAACAAGAATAATCTTTAGTGGGTTATGAATATAGAAAAAGTATATTATTATAAAGAACAACACTTTTATGTGATTTGAGGAATCATTCTAATTACTTTGAAATTGATTAAAACACAAACTATGGTATATGAATAAATGTATTTGAATAAATATCACATGTCACACACATCACTTTATAAATATCCAATATATCTTAGAGAATCATTAATTCTATGATAATGATGAGTATATCCACCTATTACTTCTTGAAAAAATTCTTTTCCTTCTGTAATACTATAACTCAATCGTTCTAAAAACTTTATATACAAAAGATATCACAACCTTTTTATAAATTTGGAGATGTAGATATTTTAGGGTTTTTGGGCTGTACAGTTTAATGGAAGCCACTCAACTGTGGCATCGTAACAGCAACTTTCAAAGCAAATGTGGTTCTGTTATAATAAAACTTTACTTACAGCTAATAAAATTTGAATGCCATTCAATTTTATGTGCCATGAAATATACTCAAAAATATCAAAATAATCCTTAACTACTCGAGAAAGACATATGGTAAGCTAGAATTGACCTGTGGGTCACAATGCATCAAGTCTTGATATGGAATATGGAGTAGTTCAGTGATCTCAGTTACTAAATAACAACAATAAACTGATTGTGGAAGATATATAAAAAATAACATGTGTATGTCATGGGAACCTCTCCAGAGATACTGGGGCCTCTGGAGGTCAAACCTGGGCTTAGTGCATATAAGGCAGCACTTAAGCCCTTTGGCCCTTATGTACATTTTCAAGCCAAACAATGAATCACAATAAGCTTGAATAAAATAAATTGATAAGTTACACTGTGTAAAGATAAGTTCATGAGGCTGGAGTAATAGCACAGTGGGTAGGGCATTTGCCTTGCACGTGCCGACCCGGGTTCAATTCTCAGCATTTAATATGGTCCCCCGAGCACCACCAGGAGTAACTCCTGAGTGCAAAGCCAGGAGTAACCCCTGTGCATCGCTGGATGTGACCCAAAAAGCAAAACAAAACAAAACAAAACAAAACAAAACAAAACAAAAAAAAAACAACTTTAGTCCAATACCTGAACCATATTTCCTTCATATAGGTAAAATAAAACTTCAAAGATTGAGAGCACACATACTCACAGAAGAAAGAAATGAACGAAGTCACAGGAGATAGCATATTATGTTAGTTTCTGTGGGAGACCTTCTTCCATAAATTCAAAATAGATACTATAGTGTCTATAATAAAATTATGTAAATTGGGCCAGAGAGACAATTCCGAGGTTGAGATTCAGGTTAACCCTTGGTTTTGATACCCAGCACCATATGTGGTTCCCTGAACATCACCAAGAGTAATCTCTGAACACAGAATCAAGAGTAAACCTTGAACACAGTGAGTGTGATGACCCCCAAACACAGTAACCAACAAAAACAACTCCATCCCCCACAGAAATAATAACAATAAAAACTCACAAAACACTACTGAAACTATAAAGCAGAAGCATAAAGATTCTCTTTGGAAAGTTACAGTTTTGATGACCAACTAGTAGTTCAACAGAGGCTGTGTCCTTTTGCCTTTATGAAAGTGAAGAACTAATGTTTTCTTAGTGGAGAGCGAGAAGTCTGCAAAGCATCACTCTTGGATATCTCTGTGGAGAATAGCCCTTTGTTACTAAAATCATTAAAAGAAAAGCAATAGCCCATATTTGAGCCACAGTTTTTTTAAGCTTATTTATGTGTAATGTACATAAATTTTTGTGTGGACAAAGAATTAAGCAGATGTTTCTGTCGGCCACAAAGTTCTAAGGAAAATTGTGAAGCTCATTGCACAAGAATACAGCTCAGGAAGGCAGAGTTTAAGTTTCTTCATCAATGACCAAAAAATGATCCAGAATTTAACATGACTTGGGTTAGTTGGTTTTTTCCATTTCCCTTTTAGCTTAACCTCTACTTTCATTATTCACTTATCACCCAGAAGAGTAAAGAGTGAGCTTAATTGATGGTAGGCTCTTCTGAACAGTCTTCCAAGTATTTGTTCTACATGACTTATTGGTCTTTTAATTTCATTCTCAAAATATTTTGTCATAATATATAATTGAGAAAATATGAAAGCACAGTTTCCTAATCAAATAAACTGGAAATTTTCTAAATTTTAAACACGCTAAATTTTAAACTGTTACAAAGAGCATGCCATTTATTACCCATGATTATTTTTGGTTTTGGATTTTTTTTGGTGTTGTTAGATCTTACTTCAAAAGAATTTTTTTTTCACTTAGCTTATTGCCTATTGGTTCTACTTTTTCTCTCATGGAGCAGACCCTATAATGAATGCTGTATTCTTACTCTCTCTATAAAAGTCTAAATAATAGAGAACTAGAATCTCCATCTGCTTATCTGTTAACTTCCCTCTTGAGACTAGTATGCACTCTGTCTCATTTGTTTGTTCTTAAAGATCCAGAAAATCTCAGACATCAAGACTGCAATTTCTATTGCCTCTTGACAATTAATAACTGAAAAGTAAGCATCCAATTCCACACAGAGTTATGAAAAAGAAACCAGCTTTGCAGCTATCCATAAAACAAAAACGACTAGCAATGCGAAAGCACAAATATTCTAGAACTCTTCAGAAAGTCGAAGTCGCTGCCCAAGTAGAACATAAGGTGGCGTCTCC
Organism: Sorex fumeus; assembly: GCF_029834395.1. NCBI lineage: Eukaryota > Metazoa > Chordata > Mammalia > Eulipotyphla > Soricidae > Sorex > Sorex fumeus. Next base: position 8,158,794 of record NW_026606070.1, read on the forward strand.
ACAATCAGACAAGAGTGCAAAGTTTCTTACCTAGAACAGATTATGGTAAACATACGGGATTCAAATTAGGATAAATTTTTTAGATAGGAGCCACATCTGATGTTATTCAGGGATCAGCAGGGTCCTATTCAATTTGATTGGGAGGCCATGCAGTGCCAAAAATAAAGCACATGACCTTATATATGCCAATCAGGAGCTTTGCCACTTAAGTCTCTCCCTGTTTCACGTTCATTATTGGGGTAAAATTGACTAAAATGACGGATATGTCTTAGGGATGCATTTTCACTGCACAAGCAAACATGTACAGTTTGACAGCAGAAGAGCAATATATAATAGTTGGGAACCATAGACCTAAGAGAAATTCACATCAGGATATTTTTGCGTAACTTTAAAAAAAGGTAGTTAAAATCATGAAAAAGTTTCTCTAAAGATGTCCATTGGAGTCAAAGATCAATCACTTTCAGAAAAGAAAGAATCAGACGTACCTCTGCCCCATATCTTCCATTCCTATAGAAAAATGTAAAAAATCTTGAAGTGGGAGAATGAAAAATAAACACTATCACTTTTGATAGCTCACGAAGACTGAATGCAAGTGAAAGAAAGAAACAAAGAGAAATCTCAAACATTATCAGACCCCAAGTAAAGAAAGAAGGTGACATGTATGACCAGACCTAAAATGGTGGCCAGGATCACTTAGATGCACTTAATTAAAACCTTTTGACAAAATGACTGTCAAAGACTAGGGCTTTATCAGTACAATGAATATCCCTGACTCCCATCAATAGTGGATGGTAAGCACTGAGTAACAGCAGTTTTTCTATTTTTCTTTTTTTTTTTGTTAGGGTGGAGACAAGAGTTTGTTGAAAGATTCTCTCCTAAGGTGGTGTTCAAAGAGAAGACTTAGAGGTGAGGGTTAAGAAACGGGAAGTCAACCTTGCCCTAAATAAAATGTGAGGCTACCAGATTTAAAAGTCAATAATCTACTAATGACAACTCCCATGCTAAAGGACAAGAAGTACAGAGAAGTATGCCCATTTCTGTAAAGTGATCCTATTTCTATCTACAGTGTTCTACACAGTATGTTGAAATGTCAACAACAACAAAAATAATAAAATAAAAAAAACAAATAATCAAGGAACTCCAAAAACCTGGAAGTCAGCCAACAGAACCAAACTCTGACTATGACAGGTTTTACTATTGAATTTAAAATTATGATTAATCCTGTTAAAATTTTATAGTATAAAATTTGGAATCCATGCAGGTTTAGATGGGCAATTTCAGCAATGAAGAAAGGTATTAAGAATGCATGAAGTAAAAATGTTAGAAATTTAAAAAATTATCCTTAGCAATAAAAGTGAACACAATTCTAACAATCTTAGTAATATAAATAAATTCAAGTATTACATAAGCAAAATAAGATATAGAATAATACATACTGAATTACTTAATACATATAAAAATCTAATAAGGAACATATAATTGATGTTTCCTTAACTGGGGGGCAGAAATTTACTATGAAGTCAAAAATATTTTTAGATACTAAGTAAAACATTTTATGGAGATTAAATTTGTTATCTTTTATTGTCATCGATGCTTCAAAGTACATATGTCCAAATCTATTAAAATTTACACTTAAATGCAGATATATTACATCTAGATTATATATATCAACGATATATTACATAAATATTATTCTTTAGTGTGTTGATTATATAATGATCTAGTTATTCTAATTGAGAAGTGGCTAAAATAAAATAATGTTAATAATTTTATAATATCTATAGACTATTAAAAGAAATTTAAAGAGTGAATGACTAAAAAAGCTAAAGGGGAGAAAGGAAATAATACTAAATACAAAAGAAATGAGAAACCAGAGGAAAAATAAGATAGAATGTGGATTGATGAATGTAACTGAGTATGATGGGCTATTTAAACATTATATGTTAGTAATTAATCCTAGTACTCCAAAGGTAAATGTATAGAAACTGAAAGAAAAAGACATTATATTTTATATATAAAACAAGAATACTTAATCGCAACAAATGAAAAAGATGCCATAGAAATCACAAAAATATTTGTTAGTGTGACTATTTTTTAAGACAGTGGAAATTAACTTATATATGATAGGATTTTATATCATATATATCTTATATATGATATACATGATATATATGATAGGACTTTCTCAATGATAAACTTTCAACATAGCAGAAAGACGAAAACATTCCTAAACTTCAACTTATCTAATAGTAGTTAAAAATTTGTTGAAGAATTTCATAAACATAATTAAATATAATTGTATTGAAAGATATAAAACATAATATACATGATAAACTCTCAGTACTATATTGCCAACCATAATGCCTGAAGGAAATAGAGTGAGAGAGAGACAGAAAGAAGAATGTGCGCAGGGTGGGGCTAGGGGCATATGGGGAGGGTTGCAGGAGAGAAACTGGGCACACTGGTGGCAGGAAATGTACACTAGTGAAGGGATGGGTATGAGAAGATTGTATGACTGAAATCCAATCATGTACAACCTTGTAACTAAAACAGACCATTATACCCAATAGCTGAACTCTGCATTATATGGAACTGAACATTTAGAAAAATTAATTTCATGCTTTACTGTGAAACACATTTCAAGGGATGCAGTTCAAGTGATTTACAGGACATAATACAGGGAGTTAGGTGCTTGCCTTGCATATGGCAGACCCCAATTTCATCCCCAGTACTGCACATGGTCCTATGAGCACAGCCAGGAGTGAGTCAAAGCCATATGTTATCCCTGAGCATAAGTGGGTGTGACTCCAAACCAAAAAAAGTGAAGAATAAATTCACAGTCCAAACTCATTCATTCATATAGCTACAAAATTTTATGTGCAAAATATTAACATATCAAGTTTAGGGGCTGGAGCGATAGCACAGCGAGTAGAGCGTTTGCCTTGCATGCGGCCGACCCAGCCAACCCAGTTTCGATTCCTCTGCCCCTCCTGGAGAGCCAGGCAAGCTACCGAGAGTATCTCACCCGCACAGCAAAGCCTGGCAAGCTACCTGTGATATATTCGATATGCCAAACACAGTAGCAAGTATCACAATGGAGACATTACTGGGCCCACTGGAGCAAATTGATGAACAATGAGAGGACAGTGACAGTGACAGTGACCAAGTATAGATATACATAAAAAATAGTGTTACTATGTTATATTTATAAATTCTAATTAGAAAATCAGCTTATGTAATAAAACACATTGAGAGAAAAAAGTATCTGTGATGTATTCAATATGCCAAACACAGTAACAACAAATCTCACAATTTGTTGTGAGACGTTACTGGTGCCCGCTTGAGCAAATCGATAAACAATGAGAGGGCAGTGCTACAGTGCTACAGAATAAAAGAAAATATTTAATGATTTCAAATAACATCCAGAAAAATATATATAAATTCATGATACAAAGGTATCAGCAAACTTAGAATTAGAATGGACTTTTCTTAATGTGATAAAGAGGGTCAAAAAATCTGAACAAATCTTCTACTTAATCATAAAACATCCACTCTATTTTCAGGAAAACGATATGGATATTATTTATCAACACTCCTATTTAAAATTAAAATTTTTGCTGAGATTATTGAATTCCCACACACACCTGGTAGGAATGTAAATTGTTAAAGCTACCAGTCAGAAGTATTAAGATTTTCTAATAAAGGAGAAGTTAGCAATTTTTTAATTTGGTCACACTCAGTGATGCTCAGGATACTGGTTTGCTTTGAGAAGGAGACTTAAAAATAAGGATCATGCATCAAAGCTTAGAAGTATAACCTGAGGGCATCGCTGTGGTATACTCTTGGCTTTACCGGCATTTCTATAGATGTATTCACTTTGTGATCTTACTTTTAATTTGATATCAGTGATTTCTGTACTTTTCTATACTTGCTAGGATAACCAAAGATCCAAAGTAATTAAGTAGGTGAAGGTGTGGCAAGGTGGGTGGAAAACTAAGATAACATAATTTGGGGTCAGAGAGATAAAGAGCTTGCCTGGTATGCGGAGGATTGATCCCTGGCGCCCCATATGGTCCCCACAGCTCAGCCAGCAGTCATTTCTGAGCAAAGAGCCAGAATTAAACCCTTTTGGACACTCCATGTGTGACCAAAAGTCTTTCATAAAGCAATTAATTGTCACATATTAATCTGTATAAAATAGGTATAGTACTATTATCAAAACTATCGATGAATTCATTTTCTAATTTTCATTATTAGAAAATTATTTATCAGTAGACATAAATTTCAAAGGTAGGATACATATAAAAATTCTACTATACTATAGATTTATATGTTATACCTGGTATAATATATACACTTATATATTATATTATTATACATAGTGACTTCGTATATTATTCATAATATATGATCAAGTTTATATTTCAATTACTCTAAAGTTTTCAAAACAAAGATAATAAACTAGAGGTATATATACCTCTAAAATTATAAAAAAATGAAAGCAGTCATGTATTTCCAAATACTTTGTTCAACCGCTATTTTGCCTACATTTACCTATAAAGATTCTTAGAAAGTTATTATGTAACCACCAGCTGGGCTACTAATTAGCATGAGAAACTGAGAGGTAGATCATTCCTCTACATATAGGAGAAAGCATAGCCATTGTACAGGAAGGTACAAAGGATGATGTGATTGCAATAGTCAGGAGTAGCTGAATTCCCGGGTACCAGAAGCGAAAAGAAAAGACAAAGATTATTCCCTATGACTTGATTATTTCTGTTAAAGAAACTCAACTTCATCACCATCCTTACCATCCTGTTTTATCCTCAAATTTGTCATCATCAGCATAAACCAGTAAAAATTCCAGATTCTTATAAAGGCTGCGTGCAAAATCATCATGTGCATTATTTAAAATGTGTGATTCTATCTGTTGATATTGCTCTTATGTAAACTGTTGAAAACAGCTTCTCTCTGCCCGCCTCTCTTCACATCCTGCTGGCAGATGCATTTCTTAAGGATGTTTTGATGTCCAATTCTACAGAAACATTGTTTATAATGCCAAGTAAAGTAATGCCAAAGACTGACAGATTACGAAACATACAAATTTACTCTCCTAGATCTGGTGAAACTGGAAGGAGAATGAGAGGGACCCAGCGAAGAGAAGCAGAAGGGGAATCAGAGGAGAATGGAGAGAAGGTTGGAATAAACTGCAAATGATATAGACCAGCCTGGCCCTCGTTCCTTCGCCTGCCCATCACCATCCACCCCCCAGGGCAGTGAGAGAGATAGCGATAGAGCGTCACTGCCTTTTAGTAAATACACATCCCTTTACCTGTTTTTAACTCTTAGATCCTGTCTAGTCCGCAGACTAATGGAACAGAGTTGAATATTCTGTCATAGACTCTCAAATATATGATCATTTAATCTTTGATAAAGGAGCAAGAAATATGAGATGGAACAAGGAAACAGTCTTCAACAAGTGGTGCTGGAATACTGGACAGCTACTCGCAAAGAGCATAACATGAGTCTCCCATAACCACACCACCAGACTCCACGCCGGGCTACTTTCACTGGGGGCATCCCAAGGGGGGGGGGTGGGTGAGAGCCCTCCTGGCCCCAGCCCTGGCAGCTGAACTTCAATAAACAACCGCCGCCATGCTCCAGGCTGCTTTCCAGATGCTTGGGCAGAGCCTCACGCATGAGCGAAGTCCCACAGAACCCAGGTAATGGAGAATTTTGTGATCTTGGACTCTGGGCTCAATGGACCCGGAAGAAGAGATCCTCTGTCTGCTTCTCCCAGTCTCTGGCATCCCAGTGGTCATACCTGAAATCCACCTTCTGCCAGCACAAGATAATCTCCTCATCAGCCACCTTTCAGAACACATGACTGCTTCTCCCGGAAGAGAGATTAAAATGAGGCTCCCATAACATATTCCTGAATACATCATCATAAAGGGAAATATTTACATTTCCCTCCTGGAGAGCCTGGCAAGCTACTGAGAGTATTCTGTCCACACAGGAATGCTTGGCAAGCTCCCCGTGGCATATTTGATATGCCAAAAACACTAACAATAATAGGTCTCATTCCCCTGACCCTGAAAGAGCTTCCAATCATTGGGAAAAAATGAGTAAGGAGAAGAAGCTAAAATCTCAGGGCTGGGACGAATGGAGACGTTACTGGTGCCTGCTCAAGTAAATCGATGAACAATGGGATGACAGTGACAGTGACAGTGACAGATCTGGTGACCGGGAGGTTGAAGATTAAGATACCAGAACATTGTTTACCTGTTTCACAGACCACTGTCTTTCCCGAGGTCCTCCTGACAGACGGAAGGGGACGCTGGGATAATTTTCCTAAGGGCAGCAATGACATTCTGCATCTTCATCTCCCAAGACAAGGCTTTCAAATACCATCATCCCGGAGACTCGGTTACAATATATGAATTTTGAAAGGACACATTTAGTATTATGCCTACATGTTAAATTCTATGTGGAGAAAGAGAACTATGTGGCAAATTGAATACTTCATGTTTGTTTAGAATAGAAGTAGATATAGAGAATAGAAGACTGAATTTAAAGTAGTCTGATTCTGCATTCCATTCCTTCCAACACAATTTACCTAATATTGCTCTGACCCTAGGATAAGATTTTAGAAGTAACTAAGATCATGTACATTAATATAATATGGATTTATGGATATATGGATTGGCCCTTATCTAATATGACTGATGGTCTTATATGGAGAGATGATTAGATAAAGATGTATAGATTTAGAGGTAAGATCATGTGAAGATACTAGAGGAGAAAAAAAGTCATGTTTAAGCTTAATTTAAGAGAAACATTTTAAGAAATGTGTCCTTCAATATTTATATACAAAGGATAATAATCAAGATCTATAAAATGCTCACAATACTCAACAACAAAAAAAATCCAATGACCCAATTCAATAATGGGGTGAAATGAACAGAAATTTCCCAAATAAGACATATGGATGGCAAATCGTTATCAATCATAAGGAAAATGCAAATCAAAATAACACTGAAATACTATCTCACACCAGTGAGAATGACTCATATCAAAAAGTCTGGAAACACCCAGTGTTGGAGAAGTTGTGCTGAGAAAGGAACCCTTATCCAGTCTTGGTAGAAATGTTCATCTGGTTTAGTCTCTATAAAAAACAATATGGAGATATCTCCAAAAACAGAAATAGAATTATTACATGACCCAGCAATAGCACTTCTGAGTATATAAGGCACAAACACAGAAACATTAATTTGAAATAAAATATGTAAAACTATGTTCAGTGCAACACTTAGTAGTCAAGATATGGAAACAATCCAAATGCCAACTATAGATGAATAAATCAAGAAATTGTGATATTTGTACACTATGGAATACTATGAAGTTCTATAAAAGAACAAAATCATACAATATTGCTAACATTCTGATCTTGAACTTCTAGTCTTCGGAATTGTGGAAAGGGAAAAGAATAAAGAAGTTTTGAAGCCAGTTTATATGACGTACTTTGAAGCCCCAAATTCAATATAATACAGAATACACTTGTATTAAGCTAAAAAGAGCATTATCTTTCTAATTTTCATCTCTTCAAAGCTAATAGAACTTAATTTATATGTGGACCTTTGTTAGTTATTTAGAACATACGAGAACTGGAATCCCCTTTCCTTTGTTCTACTTAGATTTTCTCTTCTTCCTTTCTCCCTTTTGTGCTTCCATTTTTACTTCTTCTTTCAGCTCCTAAGTACTTTTCATTTCTTAATCACTTAATCACTTAACTTCCCGTTAGTCGTCGATTTGCTCGAGCGGGCGCCAGTAACGTCTCCATTTGTCCCTGTCGCGTGCTAGTGTAGCCCAATGGCATCTCTTCGCTCCGGGAACATGGAGGGCCTCAAACCGATCGTTCATGACCTTGACAAGGAAGTCTGACCATCTGGTAGGTGGGCGGTCACGCGGTCTCTTGACATCCCGTGGAATCCAATCAGTAACAGCTCTAGTCCAACGGTCATCTTCAAATCTCATTACGTGACCAGCCCATCTGATTTTCGACACCTTGGCAAATGAGACAGCATCCCTGATCCTTGATCGTCGACGGATGTCAGAACTCCGGATTCGTTCTCTCATTTGAGTGAAACGTGATATTCCAAGCATAGCTCTTTCTATTCTTCTTTGGGAGACCTGAATGGCGTTCTCATCTTGTTTGCGTAGGGCCCAGGTCTCTGAGGCATATGTTAATGCAGGAAGAACAGTGGAATCAAAGAGATGTGCCCGGAGCCGGAGGTTCTTCGTCCTCTTAGCTATTTCTTCGACGTTCTTGAAGGCGTTCCAAGCCGCTCTCTTCCTCCTGCGCAGCTCGGGTGCCAGGTCATTTGTCATGTTGACCTCTCGACCTAGGTACACATAGCTGTTGCATTCAGAGATGGTCGTTCCATTGAGAGCGAATGGGGCGTCAGGAACAAGGCTGTTTCTCATAAACATTGTCTTCGTAAGATTCAGCTGTAGTCCTACCTTTCCACACTCATGGTCAAAGTCGGCCAGCATTTGTGCCGCTTGGCTGATGTTTGGTGTTATTAAAACAATGTCATCAGCAAAGCGGAGGTGGTGTAGTTGCCGACCATCTATCTTCACTCCCATTCCTTCCCATTCCAGTCGTCGCATAATGTTCTCAAGGGTGGCACTGAAGAGTTTTGGTGAAATGGTATCACCCTGCCGCACCCCTCTCTTGACATCAACGATCACTTCTTTGTAGAATGGTGAGATCCTGGTAGTGAATCCGCAATACAGCTCACGGAGGATCCTGATGTATTGGGCTTGAATGCCCTGATTGGCTAGGGCTTCAATGACCGCTTCCGTCTCAACAGAATCAAAGGCCTTCTTTAAATCAATGAACGTTAAGCAGAGCGGCATCTTGAACTCCCGAGAAACCTCAATGAGTTTGGTTATCGTGTGGATATGGTCGATGGTGCTGAATCCTTTGCGGAACCCTGCTTGCTCACATGGTTGTCCTTCATCTAGTGTTCTGCCAATCCTATTCAGGATGACTCGAGTGAACAACTTGTAGATGACAGACAATAGGCAGATTGGGCGATAGTTGCCAATGTCATGGATGTCTCCCTTCTTGAACAGTAGTACGGTCCTGCTGGTTTTCCATTGAGATGGAACCTTGCATTCAGACAGGTAGCGAGTGAAGAGCCGAGCCAGTGTATTGATGAGTACTGACGGCAGGTTCTTCAGGTGTTCAGGTCTGACCTTGTCTGGGCCGGGTGCTGTTTGCTTCTTTACTGACGAAATGGCGTGTCGGATTTCGGAAGGGAGAACGTTGGGAACGACATACCCATCCTGTGGAATTTGGTATGTCGGCAAGTGGACATGGCTATCGAAGAGATTTGAGTAGAAGTCATGGATAATCTTCTCCATTGCCGTTCTGGAGGATGTGATGGATCCATCAGGACGTCGGAGGGCAGTCATCTTGGTCTTATAGTTGGCGAAGGACAGGCGGGCGTTACGAATACTTTTCCCGGCTTCTGCCGCATCTACCAGTACTTCTGCTCTTCTCTCTTTGAGGTCTTCCTTGATCGCATCTCTGCACTGCTTTGCAAGCTCGGACGTTAGCTTGCGGTTGCCTGAGGCATGCGCCAAACCACGCTGGCGAATTAGCTCAAGAGTTTTCGAAGATAGGCGACTTTTTTTTCATTTCTTAGTAAATTATTTTGCAAATTATTTTAAAAATTGTGAATAGCAACTGATATTTAGATGATACAGAACAAAGAAAATAATAGAAATACTTTAGGAAAAATATAAAGAGTAAAAATTATAAAGGTGAAAAGTTCTATTAGTTTTAGAGAGGTGAAAATTGGAAAGAAAACGCTTTTTTTAGAACAAAGTTCTTCATTTAAATTTTTGATACTCTGAAAGCATAATAAGAACTTTATTTTTGAAAATATATCATGCTGCCTAAACTTCTTGTTCCTGACGCCCCATTCGCTCTCAATGGAACGACCATCTCCGAATGCAACAGCTATGTCTACCTAGGTCGAGAGGTCAACATGACAAATGACCTGGCACCCGAACTGCACAGGAGGAAGAGAGCGGCTTGGAACGCCTTCAAGAACGTCAAAGAAATAGCTAAGAGGACGAAGAATCTCCGGCTCCGGGCACATCTCTTTGATTCCACTGTTCTTCCTGCATTAACATATGCCTCAGAGACCTGGGCCCTACGCAAACAAGATGAGAACGCCATTCAGGTCTCCCAAAGAAGAATAGAAAGAGCTATGCTTGGAATATCACGTTTCACTCAAATGAGAGAACGAATCCGGAGTTCTGACATCCGTCGACGATCAAGGATCAGGGACGCTGTCTCATATGCCAAGGTGTCGAAAATCAGATGGGCTGGTCACGTAATGAGATTTAAAGACGACTGTTGGACTAGAGCTGTTACTGATTGGATTCCACGGGATGTCAAGAGACCGCGTGGCCGCCCACCTACCAGATGGTCAGACTTCTTTGTCAAGATCATGAACGATCGGTCTGAGGCCCTCCATGTTCCCGGAGCGAAGAGATGCCATTGGGCTAAACTAGCACGCGACAGGGACAAATGGAGACGTTACTGGCACCCGCTCGAGCAAATCGACGACTAACGGGAAGTTATGTGATTAAGTGATTAAACTTCTTTATTGTTATTGTTAGCTTGCTAACAATATTTTTCCACATGTAAGCCTAACTACTGGGAAAATATATCAAGAATTAAGAGTGGTGTCATCTTCCCTTTTATGTATGCAAAGTGCCAAATATTTTGATATAGATGTGAAAAGTCTTCTATAAATACTTCAAGGTGAAATTTTAATTTTTTAAAAATTTTTTATTAGTGAAACACCATGAGGTGCAATTTTAATTTTTAATAATAATATTTGACTTCTTTACTTTTTGCATAGTTTGAGCCATGCCTGGCAGTGCTCAGGGGATATTATTTAAAATTGCTCAGGAGTGTTCAAGAAGGGTTATTCTGCAGTACTCATGAAACTATATGTAATGCCAGAAATTCAAACTAGGGTCAGCCACATTCAAGGCAAGCTCTTTACTTCTTGTACTCATACTTGATATTACTATTTTAAAGTGTAATTATACAAGGGTGGTAGAGAGGCTTGTCCTTATTGGCTATAGTTACTCACAAGACCATGAGGAAAGAAAAATATCAAAATTCATTTAGGAACAAAATTCATTTTGTATAGTTACCTTACACATACAAATGTAGTCCTAAAGAAGAAAAGAGTGACAAATTGAACACCATTCATATGAGTTCCTGTTCATTGAAATATCTCATAAAAGAAATGTAAAGGCAAGCCATAGCGTGATATGTGTTTATTAAAATTCATTAAATAACTGATAAAGGTACACAAACAAAGTAAATAAGTCATAAATAAATAAGAAACAAACATGATATATACATGTAGATATGTATACACACACACACACACGCACACATACACAAGCCAAAGGAGAGTGCGAACATAGTCCCTCACTACCACAAATTCTGCAATTGAGTTTCCCACATTTGGGGGAAATTGCAAGGGTCAGCACACCTGGAATTTACCTTGGGAAAACCACGCTACCAGGTAAGTATTCAATATATATTTAAGCTTTTTTTTTTTTTAAGACAATTGCTCATTCAACCTATAGAGAATCCATGTGCAGGTAACATTTGAAACAATATAAATCCTATTAAAAGTCAGGAAAATGTACAATGATATTGCAAAGTGGTGCCTCTACAACTCACCAGAATGACAAAAGAGTAAATCAGCAATTCCAATTTTTGTTGAGTTTAGAGAACAACTGAAGGACTCACACTTCACGTGGGATGAAATTTAAAAACTTCTATGTAAAACTTCTAATATTTTCTATTGAATACAAAGCTAACAACAGTCAGTGGCCCAGAGGTTCTACTGCTTGCATTTTTTGTTGTTGTTGATAATACATGTGGAGGTCTCTAAGAAGAAAGTGTTCACGGCTGCATTATTTATGTTAGCTCAAGTAGGAAACAGCTGAAATTCATGGTGCCTGTGTCTCCATTTCTTCTTTATCTAATTACTTGCGAAGTTCTTCCTCATCTCCTATCATGTAAAACTATGACATGTAAAAATATGTCATCTTCCATATACTTCACATCAAACTCACTGACACTGAAGGATTTCCCCTAATTCAAATAAGAAATAATTTAAAATTGGCAACATGTATTTCAGTATGGAATAAGCAACTGTTTAAGCAACACACACATAAGAACAAAATCAGCCCTGGTTGGACAATAGCTGCTTTTCGTCAACCCAAGACAAACTACACCACTGGATAGTGTAAAAATCTGGAGAATATTATTATAAAAAATGAACCAGAAGATGTGGAAGAGGAATATGATAGGAATCAGTCTCTGCTTAGAATATTGATTCTTTAGATGAGTAGCCAGATATGTGTCAGCAACTCCATGTGATGTGACATTTTGTATTAGTCCGTCAATGTGATAAGTATATAAGTACCTCCAAGCTGCTAGAAATTAAAGGAGAGCTCCCTTAAACCACTGATACTTTCCATGGGCAGATTTGAAATCAAAGCCCTCGCTTAACAACTGCATAGCAAGAAAGGCATGGTTCTATGTGTGGTTAAGTGTCAACGGTCTCAGCACTCTGTTTATGCACACATGGTGACTGCTCTGTGTCAAAGTAATTTAATTAGTTGTGAAACCACAGATTCTGTTTAGAACTATTGCCTTGGCAAGGTACCTAGGAAGATTTCTTTAGGGAAACAAAGACTGATATTTGGAAAACCGTCCAAAGATATGCTGATGCTCCAGCATCTAGAGTAGAAATGAAAATGGACTCATTTCTCACTTGCAAGTCAGCTGTGATCTGAACACAAGACCAAGATTTGCTTAGTCGTTATATTTACTGATGTTTTATAACTCTATGACTTTCACAAAAGAAGGAAGCTTAATTCCAAGAATGCTCTCTTTCACGTCATCGAGCCAACAGCCATTATATTTACCACCTTTGCAAAATATGGTTAGGAATACTGGGAATCTTAAGAACCTCATTTCCCCCCATAGTTGTATGATGCTTTTTCTTATGAAGTTTATGGTGGTGAAAAATGGGCACTGGTGGAGGGATGGGTATTTGATCATTGTATAATCAAAACCCAAGCACAAAAAATTGTAAATCTACAACTGTACCTCATGGTGTCTCACTAATAAAATTAAAAAAAAAAACACTAAGAACACCAAATGAGTCTGTATTTTCCAGTATTATAGTTATCATTGATCCAATCAACGGCCAAGACCCAGAGACTATAAAACCCTGCTCCTGGATGCATCTTCTTATCTAGTTCTTACTCTGGAGAACCTGGCAGGCTACCAAAAGTATCCTGCCCACATGGCAGAGTCTGCAAAACTCCCCATGGCGTATTCAATATGCCAAAACCCAACAATAATGGGTCTCATTCTCCTGACCCAGAAAGAGCCTCAAATGTGGCACTTTCTAAAATCTCAGGGCTAGGACGAAGGAGACGTTACTGGTGCCTGCTCGAGGAAATCGATGAACAACAGGATGAGAGTGATACAGTGATACAGTGATAGTTATTGTTATTATTTGGAACTATTATTGAAGTTTGAAGTTCTGTCGAATGATGTTAATTTAGAATGTGCACACTTCTTTAACAGAAATATTGGTAATACTTGTTTCCATTTCTAATTACTTTTTACAATTTTCTAATTACTTTTACATAGAGTATAAATTTAATTAAATTAGTATCCATAAAAAGTTATTGATAAATAAAATAACTTCAACTAAAAGTAACCCAAAGATGGAAATGGTTATTCCAAATAATATAAATTTTAAGCATAAACATAACTAGAACTCAGGATTTGGGCCAAATTATAAATTAAAATTTTTTTTTCTGGCCACACTCAGCATTCTCAGGACTTATTCCTGGCTCTGTGCTTGGGGAATCTCTTTTGACAGAGTTTGGAGAATCATTTGGGGTGCTGGGAATCAAATCTGGGTCAGCTCTGTGCCAGGCAAACAGCCTTTCCACTCTACTATCTCCTCCCAATTATGCTTTGCCTTGTATAGGTTTTTTTATGATATACCTAGCAGTAATATTCTTAAGGCATAAAATTGAATTCGTTAGGCCTTAGCTATATAAAAAATTGTTTGGGTAAAATAACAACATATAGTCTTCTCTAACAATGAACCATCACCACTGTTTTTCATCGTCTGGAAAAAGTGCAACTACAGCAGATAGACAAGAAAAAGAAAAGAAAGGAAAACACATTGGAGAAGAAATCAAACTATCACTATTTGCAAATGAGATTGAAGACCCCAAAAATTCCACTAAAAATATCTAGAAACAATAACTGAAAACAGCAAATTAGCAGGGGACAAATCAATACACATTAATATGTTGCATTTATATATGCAATAATGCACAGAAAGATAAATACACCATAAGGAATAGCAGATTCTATTTTAAATAGTGTAAAAATGCATTAAGCACCTAGGAATCAACTGACAAAAGCTATGTAAGACCTATTCCTTAAAATTGTCATTTATAAAAGAATTAGAAGAGGGCACTAAGAAATGGAAAATATTTCATGCTCATGGACTAGAGGAAATTATTTCAAAATGACCATTCTATACAGAGGATAATACAGATACAATGAATTTCCTATCAAAAATCCTATCACATTCTTACTTAGAACAAATACTACTAAAATGTGGATGGCACCATAAAACTCCTTTATTTATTTTGTATTTTTTAAATTTTTATAAATTTATTTATTGAATCACCGTGAGGGCAGTTACAAAGCTTTCGGGTTTAAGTCTCGGTCATACGATGATGTCACACCCGTCCCTTCACCAGTATACATTTCCCAACACCAAAAACCCCAGGATACACCCCCCATCCCACCCCCACCCCTACCTGTGTGACAGATGGTTTCCATATTACTCTCTCTTTACTTTGATTACATTCAATATTTCGACACCAGATCCACCATTATTATTTGGAACTTTGTCCAAACACTCACAACCGCCAAAAAGGCAACACTAGACTACCTGTCCTCCATTGCTGACAAGGAAGAGTATACAATGCGGTCGCTCGATTTTGAAATTCTGAAATCTTAATAATTAGATCTGCAGGGATTTCTGCCAAAAGTCGCAGCATTCAGAGATTTGTTTCTGAGTCTCTGGGATCATGGCTTAAGTCACTTGTTGAGTAGCCAGAGGGCTCATCCATGGGCAGTGACTCAGGGTCTTGTTGGGGTGGGGGAGGAAAGGGCCAGCCCCGCCCCCATCCCATGAGGCCCCACATGTCTCCTCACTGCGGGTCCCCCCCGGCTGTCCATTGACCTCTAGAAGATGGTGGACCCAGAGCCACCAGGGGTAACAGGCCAAGGCACGAAACCTATACCCATCTGGGGTGGCCCAGGGCTGGTCAGCTAATGTGGAATTCAATGCATTTCTGCCAAAAACCACTGGGTTCAAAGATTTGTTTCTGAGTCTCTGGGATCATGGTTTAAGATGCTTGTTGAGTAGCCAGAGGCCTCCATAAAACTCTAATTGCCAAATGCATTCTGACAAAAAAGAGTTGGGAGTTGTGACATTTCCTGACTTTAACTTATACTACAAAACTGCAGTAATCCAAAGTTCATGGTATTGGAATAAGGATAGACTCTCAAACAAATGAATTTGATCTGAGAGCTCTCAGATCTTAGGCCGGTTTATTTTTCACAAAGAAACCAGGTAAATTAAGTATTGAAAAATTTTTTGAAAAATGAGATGTGGGTAAAGTTCAAATGCAAATTTCTTTATTATATTACCTACATTACATTTCTAACTTTCTCATATACATTATATATATTCTGATGCTTTGCTAAATAAAATCCTGCAGGGTATTTTTGCTAAAATATACATACACATGAAAACAATTTCTTTGTGTTGCTTCTAGCAGGTAAATTTGCATTTTTCCTGGATGTATATGTTATTTATTTCTTCCACAATAACTATTTATTTCAATTTAGCTTCATGCATCATTACCTTGAGTTTCATATTCGCAGTCTTTAAAAGAGTTGGGTTTAAAGTAAAATAAGTATATTCAGATACACTTTATGAATATGTGGAACCTGGTTTAGTGAAAATGTTACTGGGAAGAAACCAAATGATAGCAGTTTTTTTAGATCATCCTAATTCTACTATAATAATGAGGGGCATATTAAACTATGAAACAAAGACAAACAAGGAAGTATACAGCTAACCCAGACAAAAGTTTTAAATCCTTTCTACCCTTCAGAGGATCAAATTCTATCTGCAAAGGTGTCCAAGGCCTCCTTGACAAAGACCAGAGACAACCTTTCAGTTTTTCCCCGATATTCTTTTCTTCTTCTCCATTGTATAGGTGTAAAATCATCATCCACCTGCTTCAGATAAAGTTAAAATTGTCTTATAAATAGAGATTTCTTCCAAAACCAAATTAAATTGAAAGCAGAGAACATTAAATTTCCTTTAGGCTCCTTGCCTAATTTTTCTAGGGCTCAGAGCCCAATTTCCATTAAACCCATTTAGTTTTTTTTTTAAGCTATGGATACAAAGAGCAGTCTTTATTATCATGATCACACAATCTTATCATATTCTGAAGATCATTCCCAAGTCCCTATTTTCAGTTTTCTAAAGGCCTTATTTTTGAATATAAGCTTCTGGAATGAACTTGGTTTGGTTACTTTTCATAAACTAACTGAAAAATGCATTGCAAATAAGATTACATATTATCCTCTTTCTATTTTTTTCACTACCCACTGAACTAGAAGTCTGTGAAAACAACTGCTCAATACGAGGGTATTTTTACTACCATAATAACGACTGTTTTTCTTTTTAACTGAGATACTGTGGTTAATAATATGATTGATAGTGGTTTCCTGTGCACATCATTGCAATACCATACTCACCACCTGTGAACCCACTTCCCTTCCCTAAGTACCTCTCTTTCATTCCTCCCCCACAAACTCAATGATGGAATCTCAGTACTCCCATTGTACTGCCTTTGGACCTTTGTTATTACCTTGTTGTGTATCTTAAGTGAGAGATGATTCTGTATCTATCCCTTCACTCAGCATGATATCCTCTAATTCCATTAAGTGGCTGCAAATTTCATTTTGTTCTTTCTCAGAGCTGCATAGCATTTCATTGTGCATATACACAACTTCTTGAGCCATTCATCTGCAGATGCGCATTTGTGTTGTTTCCACATCTTGTCTATTGTACTAAATGTGGCAATGAAGAAAGTATGCATGTATCCTTTAGAAATTTTTTTGTGTTTGGGGAACAGATGCCAAGAAGTGTTATTATTGGGTCATGCCATTCTAGTTCCTTTTTCCTGAACTCTCCATAATGCTTTCCTTAAAGGCTGAACCAGAAGACATTCCCACCAGCAGACGAGGGTTCCTTTTCACCATGACCCCATTAACATTGAGTGTTTCCAGACTTTTTGATAAGTGCCATTCTCATTGGTGTGAGATGGTATATTATAGTTTTTATGATTTATATTTCTCTAATCATGAGTGACAATAAGCACTTTTTCATGTACCTATGGGCCATCCATCCATATGTCTTCTTTGGGCAAGTGTCTATTCATCTCACCCCATTTGTGAGTGGGGTGATGGATTTTGTTGTTGTTGAGTTCTGTGTGTGCGTTACAGATGTTGGTTATCAACCCTTAATCGAATGTATGTTGAGAAAATATTTTATATGAATGATTATCATTTGATTATGAGTGTAAATTGCCAAGGGTGATCAGTCACTCAGGAGCTGACCCATCTCTGCTGCTAAAAGACAGCATGTCAACCTAGTGGATAGAAAACTCTAAATTTGATAAATAAAATAGAGAAGAAAAGCTAAATATTTTTACTTAGAGATAGCTATGGATTCACTCTTGCAAATTCATAGGCAAAATATTATTTCACTTAAGACAATATAGATTCTAAATTCATCATTATTATATCAAAATCACTAACTTTATTTTATGGATACTAGTTTCTTTATTACATCCAGGAGGATTTCACTGAGACTTTATTAACTGTCATATTTGTTTTGGGATGTAAGTGGAGGCAGAAAGATAAGTCAGGTCCCTGGTCACATCCAGCTGAGAGCACTCACTAATGGACTATTTGTGCTGGTGCTATTCTTGTCTGATTCTAGGTACTGAGTCACTGATGGGAGAAAAATGGGTGGGAAGCTGGAGATTGTGAGCAATGAGCTGCAACAGTCACATTCTCTTTAAAAATACACCCTTCAGGCCTGGAGTGATAGCACAGCGGGTACTTGCACGTGGCCGACCCGGGTTTGATTCCCAGCATCCCATATGATCCCCCGAGCACCGCCAGGGATAATTCCTGAGTGCATGAGCCAGGAGGAACCCCTGTGCACCGCCAGTGTGACCCAAAAAGCCAAAAAAAAAAATACACCCTTCAGGGGGAAGGTGTTATGGCGGTGGAATTGGTATTAAATTATTGAATGTAATCAATTAATGTGAACAACCTTATGAAAATAGAATTTAAAAATAAAAAATAATAAGGACAAATCAGTCAGGAACAAGTAAAAAAATACACCCATCAGAGTAGTTTAACTACAGAATTAAAGCAGCCCTCCAAATATCATGGAACAGGAAGACTCATGAACCCACCAAAGATTAGAGGGAAAAGTAGAAAAATTCTAAGCCAGAATCCGTGAACTAATACTCTTTGAGCTTATGATTAAATCACTCATTATAAATAGGTATTTTTAATAAAAGCTGGAACAATAGCACAGCGGGTTAGGGCATTTGCTTTGCATGAGGCTGACCCTGGTTCAATTCCTCCACCCCTCTTGGAGAGCCCAGCAAGCTAATGAGAGTACCCACCTGCACAGCAGAGCCTGGCAAGGTCCCCGTGGCATATTCGATATGCCAAAAACAGCAACAAGTCTCACAATGGAGATGTTACTGGTGCCTGCTTGAGCAAATCGATGAACAATGGAAGGACAGTGCTACAGTGCTATTTTTAATAAATGAATCACGGTTCTCTCATTGTTCGTCCATTTGCTGGAGCGGGCCAAGTAATGTCTCCATCGTGAGACTTGTTGTTACTGTGTTTGGCATATTGAATACGTCATGGATAGCTTGCCAGGCTTTGCCTTGGTAGCTTGCCGGGCTCTCCAAGAGGGGCGGAGTAACTGAACCCGACTCTGCTGGGCTGGCTCCGCACAAGGCAAATGACCTACCACTGTGCTATTGCTCCAGACCAATAAATAAATAATTGATGTTTAATTATTTCTCTACATATGACATTTTAAAGAAACTATTTAATAACAGTCTATCAAAGAACTAAATGAGAAATTTAGCACTCTTTGGCTTCTTTTAACTGTTATAATACCTTTAAAGAAGAAATTGGTTCATGGTAATCAACTCATTGGAGATTACCTTATTTTATCTAAGTCTAAAAATTATGTAACTGGCTACATTTTTGTCTCCTGTGAAAATCCTATTTCCCAAATTGCATAAAACCTGAAGGTCCTTATTTGCTTATACTTTTTTTGTCTTTGCTCCAACACCACTTTGACCAAGATAGATAGCTGACAGCTGGAAAAATGGAGAAACTGCAGAAATGTATTTGATTTCCTTGGGAGATTTCTACTCTGAAGTCACACATAAAACAAGTTAAAATATATCAAACAAATCCCAAACGAGGGGTTTTAGGATCAGTAATCCTCAAAACTGTCAAGTCTCCCAGGCAAGAATAGTCACAGAGAGTACAAAAGCCAAAAAGAGCCTTAATAGATAAGTAAATGTAAGGTCAAATATTTGATAGGATAATGGAAGAGGTAAAGAACCTTAGATTAAAATGAAGAAAATAGGTTTTATTTCCTGAAATTTTAGGTATGAATAATTTACATTTTTTAAAATTTTTATTTTGCTTTTTGGGTCACACCTGACGATGCACAGGGGTGACTCCTGGCTTTGCACTCAGGAATCACTCCTGGAGGTGCTCAGGGAAGTAAATGGGATGCTGGGAATCAAACTCGGGTTGGCTGCGTGCAAGGCAACTGCCCTCCCCGCTGTGCTATCACTCCAGCCCCTGAATAGTTTCTATTATCAAATAACTTTCACTCAATGATATCTATAATGATAACTATAAGTACAATTCAAAATGAATGTGAATTTTGGCGAAGACTTAACCACATATAAAGGCAAAATTGCCTGGCCAATCATGTCCATGCAAAATAGCTCAAACTAAAATTTAATTGAGATTTGGTTTGAATCGGCTGGTCATTTCACCAACAGTATTCTATATAATCTATGCCATTCATTTCATAATTTTATATGAAGGTATGACCTTTCACATATTCCTTAAGAGTCTCAATGTGTTTGTGTGTGGAATGAGGAGATAATGATAGATAACTCAAGGGATTAAGTTTACCAAGAGATGAGATAATAGTATCACATCTAGTGGACTATTTTCAACTATGTAAGCTTTCAAAATAAATTGTTATGGTAATAAAGCCAATTTTGTATACATATCATCAAATTTTGTTCCCTGCTTGAAGCTGTCTGAAACCTTTTAGAAGGCAAACTGAGCAGATAAGAAATATCCCTTTGAGATATCATAGCAAGCTGAGCTAAGGCATAGAGCATTTGAATGAATCACCAAAGATGAGTCTTTAAATATTACAACACAGTGGGAAGTTCTGAATATTTGCTATATCAAATTTTACTTCTAGGTTATATTCTTCCTGGTGATTTATTAAGGCCTATGTGTATTATATAGAGTTGACTTAAAACTTAGTATGCATATGAAACATATTTTGAAGTCAGATTTTATTTGTTCTCTTTCATTTTTTAGCCAGATGAGATGCTTGAATTTGTCTTGGTTGAAACAAATATTATACAATAAACTCCTCTTGTGATGTGAACCTTAATTCAGAATGCTTTTATAAACCTGTAAGACATGAATTTGCCAAATTTGTTGTGAGACAAGGAAAACAAAAAGCAAAAATAAACAAATGAGATTTCACCAAATGCAACACATCTTCACAAAGGCCAAAAACCATTATTTTCAAGAGTGTGTAAAAAAGAATCCTCATTGGTATAATTGTAAACTGACCTTTATGGAAAAGAGTATGGATATTTGTCAAAATATTAAAAACATATATTCTACATGGTCCAGCAATGCACATCTAGGTACCTATCTTGTGAATAAAAAATACTAATTTACAAGGCTATTTGCACAACTGTGATCAGTGCAACATACTTAACAGCCAAATTATTTTGAAAATAGCACAAGTAAGCAATAACAGATAAAAGAACAAAGATGGTGTGCTATTTCTAAATAGTATTACTCAACTATGAGACAAGATGAGGTCTTGCCTTTTGCCATGTCATGAGTAGAATTGGAGAGGAGTGTGTTGAGTAGATAAAAAGTCAGAAAAGGGAAGACAAATACCAGAGATTCTTGCTAATGATATATATAAGAAACGACGCAATGGACAAAGTCCAATAAAAACAAAGGCTTTATACCCTGACCACAGACCTGAGGTTACCGAAAGGAAGGATGTGGGTTTCATGAGAGCAAGGAGTCTCATAGACTGTGGTGTGGGGATACAGACACTTTGCTGAGGGATGTGGTGTGATAATATTACTTCCCTAAGACATATAAACACTTACAATCTTGTAAACAAAATTTACCTCAACAAAAGGAAAAAAGGAAAACGAGAAGGAAAAGACTACTCGTATTTTACATGGAGGCATTAAACACCTTTACAGACATTTGCTTTTATTACTTCTGACACATCACAAATTAAGTTATATTTTGTAGATTTCTATTCCATTCCTTCTCAAATACCACAGAAGCAAAGAGTGTTTTTCAAAGACCCTCTGCATAGGACCAGAGAGATAGGACAGTGGTAAGGCTTCTGCCTTACATGCAGCTGGTCGGAATTCAATTCTCTGAGCACTGCCAGGAATGATCTCCGATCACAGAGCCTGGAGTAAGCCCTGAGCACAGAAAGGGGTGGCCCTAAGACAAAAATACACACAAAATAAGGATTCCTACTTAGACTAGGTCAGAAATGAGTCTGTAAGGTCAAATAATTTCATACTGTGATCTCAAATATCAATTGAACTCTATTTAAATTTATTATTATTTACCCATCTATATTAAGTGCCACCAGCAATATCAGAAATCAAAATTTAACCCACAGATCAGATATATTCACTTATATGTGTATGAATATATGGGATGGGATGGGATGGGATGTGATGGGTTGGGATACTGTGGGCAATACCCGAGTTGACCACATACAAGGCAGGTCGAACGCCAGTTATTTGTGCTGCTACTTGGAAGGTTGTGTTTTGATGGTGGAGAGGGTGTAGTAACTTTGCAAATTAGCACCATAAACTTTAGTGGCAATCATATTATAACTAACGAAAATATAGTAAATGGAAATACTTAAAAAGTTAAATTGTAAGTGAAACATTTTTAAAAGTCATGGTATCTCCAGTTGTTCTCTCTCTCTCTCTCTCTCTCTCTCTCTCTCTCTCTCTCTCTAGCTTTTATTTTTCAATCTGGGGAGTCAATTCAGGATGTCATACATACCAGGCAAGTGCTTGTACTCCTAAGCTACACCCCACCTCGTTGCTATTTCTCTCCTTTAATTGATGATGTAAACAAAAGCTCTGATGCATTTTCTAACTAACTCTCACAGTGCTAACACAAAATGCTAATTTCATTAAAAATAAAGAAAATCTCTGAATTATCAAAAATCTGAGAAACCACATTTAATATGCAATGGGAGACTAGCCAGCAGATCATTCCATGTGCTGGAAATGTCAAGCAAAGCTCATAGTTCAGTGTGTTTGAGTCTTAAATTCCCAAAGCATCTATGACTGTTCTCTGAGCAAACAGCAATATTTATAAAGGAAAACCATAAAACCGAATTATTTCTTCCAAATATTCCACCTATTCTGGTATGTTTTCAATCAGATTGGCCTTTTTCTGATTCTGAGAGTTCACAATGAAAACATATGATAGAGTTTTTTAATGCATGGAACTTTTTTCACTTTTAACAAGAAATAATATGATAAAGTTTATGAAGTTTTTTTTCCATTAAATTTTTATTAGTGAAACGCCATGAGGTACAGTTGTAGACATACAAATTTTTGTGCTTGGGTTTCAGTTATACAATGATCGAATACCCATTCCTCCACTAGTGCCCATTCACCACTGATTCCAGTATCCCTCCCACCCACCATCCCCCCCATCCAACCCTGTCTCTGTGGCAGGACATTCCCTTTTGTTCTCTCTCTCCTTTTGAGTGCTGTGGTTTGCAAAAGAGACATTGAGTAGCACATCAAACATCTCCCATCCTGAGAGGAACCTCCCAACACCCTTTATTTGGTGCTCCTTTCTCTATCTAAGCTGCCTTTTCCCCTAGCATGTGCTGCTGGCCTCAAAGTCATGGAGTAATCCTCCTGGTACTTATCTCGGCTATTCTTGGGTGTTAGTCTCCTATTTTGTTACTTTATGTTCCCCAGATGAATGCAATCTTTCTATGTCTGTCCTTCTCTTCCTGACTCATATCACTTAGCAAGATACTTTCCATGTAGAACCACTTGTATATGAATTTCATGACTTCATCTTTTCTAACAACTGCATAGTACTCCATTGTGAAGATGTACCAAAGTTTCCTTAACCAGTCATGTATGAAGTTTTTGATCTAGAGGGAAGTGCATAGAGTATACTATAGTAAGCACATGACCAACCTGATGAATTAAAATATAAACTATAATTATAAATCAGCAAAAGGTCCCATTTATAGTTGATGAGAATTTTAGTCAGGGATCATTTATTTCAGCTTTCTATGGAGATTAATAACTTGAAACATTGTGATAATGTATAAATAGTTTATTAAAATTACTCATCCCAAAATTGGTGTAGTTTTAAATCAGTAAACTTAAGAATACATGATCAGAGAGAGAAAGAGAAAGAGAGTGAGAGAAGAGAGGTGCCTGCCACAGAGGTAGCCTGGGGGTCGGAGGTAGCTTGAAGGGGTCAGAGGGAAACTGGGGACACTGGTGCTAATTAAATTACACTCATTACACTCCCGGAGAGATGGGTGTTAGAACATTGTATCATTAAAATGTAATCATGAACAATTTTGTAATGCTCTATCTCACTGTGATTTTAAAAATAAAGTGTTAAAAAAAGGAATACATGATGACAATGTATTTGATCCTGGTCAAGTTGAGGAATTCATATTTTCGTTCAATGGCTTGCCATGACAGTGCTAACGAGGGAGCCAGGCCAATGAGGCCAAACAGATGGAGTGGACACTAGTAACAGCCAATGATAACGGGATTAGGTGAAAATAAAAACCTGTTAAACCACAACTACACCTGCACCCATTAAAGCTTGGTAATGGCCACTGGATCTTGATAGAAACCAGAACCCTTGAATCCTTGTAATCTGAAAGGTATTTTATGAGTCATTATTGTGTATTTCCTCATGCATGCCTTCCTTTTTATTGTCAGTGAAAACTTTAAGTAACATTGCCACAGGGAATATTTTAAATGCAGAAGATCTAGTGATTTTGCCTTATCTGTCTTTGTTTATCCACATAGTCTAAGTTGATGCTATTTTCAACAATGTGGAATTACCTTGGGCCTACTATTTCAATAAATGAGTTAATTGGAAATTTAAAGCTTTCATAAATTTAAAAAAATTGTTAGTCAGGAGTCTGCTACTATCACCAAGATTCCCTTTCTATTTTTCAAGAGGAAAAAAGTAGGTTTCATCTTTCAACATACACACAGAGATAACAAGCATGTGAAATTAGGTTTTATATTTGTGAGTCAGAATTATCTCTCAAATAATCACAATGGAATGTGAAATAGAGCTGTGGGTATTTAAGGTCCTTGCCTTGCATATAGTCAACCAGGGGTCAATTCCTGGGCACCATATATGGTGAGTTGAGCATAAAAAAAATGGTGAAATTGTATGTATATGGCATCAGAAGAAGACTTAAGTACGTTTTCTCAGGAAATCATAGAGGACAACACTCAAGAATGAAAGAGATTAAAGGAAGATCTAGAAAGAAATCCTGTGCCTTGCACAAAGGTCAGTAGAAATGACACATTATGTTATGCATTAAATCATTTTTGCCTGGGGTTGGGGTGGGGGAGCAGTCACACCCAGTGTTTTGTATATAGGGGCTAGTTGTGGCTCTGGGTTTGAATATGTCCTGACAAAGGTTGGGGCATGCGTGGTGCTTATTCAAAACTGGATTAGCTGCATGCAAGGCAAACCCCTTACCTCCTGGTTTTGGTTTTTTTGGTTTTGGGATCACACCTGGCAATGCTCGGGGTTACTCCTAATGCTGCATTCAGGAGTCACTCTTGGTGGCACTCCAGGGACCATATGGAATGTCAGGGATTGAAGCCGGGACAATCGAACAGTGCAAGCGCCCTACCTGGGGTGCTATCCCTCTGGCCCCTACAGTTTTATCCCTTCGGCTCCTGTATGGAAATTTCGAAGTTGTTCTACATTTCAGCAATTGACAGTCAATGCATCAGATGGGAACACAACTGTTGTGAAGTGCAAGCTCTGGTTATTTTGTACCCAAATCACACGCAAATTTGGTAGTTTAAAACTGTTTATCTCACCGCTTTCTATGAGTCAAGATGAGGACCATTTACCTGGGTGCCTCTGACTCATTTTCTCTCATGACTAAATTTGAGGGATCTGTGCCAGGGATGACAATTTCTTCAAGTCTTGATATTTAGGAGCAATATAGAGACTAAGAGAGAGTCATAGAAGAAGTGAGAGTGAGAGATTTTTTTTTTTTGGTAACTGATAGACTTTTATAAAGATTTTTTTGTAACTGAGAGACTTATTTTTATAAATAAAATGCATAGTAATTCACTTGGGATTGCCAGAGGGATGGTTAATTCTTATTCACATAGTTTAATTGGTGAGATGTATTGGAAATGAAGAAGAAAAAATGAGTATGAAAGAATGACAACAGGAAAGAATACATAGAACACATGGCTCTGAATAATTTCGTAAATATAATGTCAAAAGAAAGTAAATGAAAAAACTAAGATTAATTGTACTACTTAAATAAGCTTTAACTGAAAAAGAAAATAGAATCCCTGATAACATCCTTAAGTGTTGTTTTTACCTTTCTACATAAATATGTTTTAGTCTATTACTCCATTTTTATTGGAATATGTAGAATGTACTTAGTAAAATTTTGTGGATTCAGAACTAAAGAAAAAAAAGGTTCTAATATTAGAGAGAATATTCTACATGTTTGAAAACATGAGTAGATGGCAGAGGGATAATGCTATAGTGTAAATATACTTAGAAAAATACCATTGAAGATCATTTTAATTTTAAAAAACTGGAAAAATGTTTGTTATTCATTTTTAATTTATTTGAGTAGAATTTTAAAAATTATTCCTGGAGGAATATCCCTAAAATTCATTGTTTGATGTAGAAATAATTTTTGTTATTCATTAAATGTATGATTTAATTGAAAAAATTATTCAAAAATTTATTAATATTAACATATCTTCACAGTAGACTTTTCTAATGACTTGCCAAATAATTCTCATTTATAATTTCTTTCCCGAATATATTTTGCTTATTAATGGTTGCTTTGAAAGGTAATAGAAATTAGATTATGTAAGAAATTCTGTTTTCTTTCACATTCTCCTTTATTCTCACACTATTACAACACTCAAGATTTTTTCACTGCATGCTTTTTTTTTCTCACATTAAGCAATTTTGCAGCACTGCAAGATATTCCAAGTTATTGTTGGTGCTGGAGAGATAATACAGGGGTTGAGGGACTTGGGTTGCCTGGAACTGACCCAGTTCAATCCCAGTTCTAAGCTCCTAAACTACCTGCAATTTGATTTAACTATACATGTGACCATATCTTCTTCCCCCTGTATTCCATTATTTTCTAGGGCAACACAGAGAAACAAAAAACACGCTTATGCAATCATTTAAAAATATGCAAAATATAAAGACAGTCTACAGAATGAGAAAGGATATTCGCCGAATACACATCCGACAAGGGGTTGATATCAAGGATATACAAAGTACTGGTTGAACTCCACAAGAAGAAAACACCCAACCCCATCAAAAAATGGGGCAACAAAATGAACAGAAACTTTCTCAAAGAAGAAATTCGAATGGCTAAAAGGCGCATGAGAAAATGCTCTACATCATTAATCATCAGGGAGATGCAGATCAAAACAACAATGAAATATCATTTCACACCACAGAGACTCGCCCACATGCAAAAGAACAAAAGCAACCAGTGCTGGTGTGGATGTGGTGAGAAAGGGACCCTCCTTCACTGCTGGTGGGAATGCAAACTGGTTCAACCCTTTTGGAAAACAGTAGGGATGATTCTCAAAAAATTAGAAATTGAGCTCCCATTTGACCCAGCAATACCACTCCTGGGAATATATCCCAGAAAGGCAAAAAAGTATAGTTAAAGTGACATCTTCACTTCTTTGTTCATTGCAGCACTCTCTACAATAGCCAGAATCTGGAAAAAAACCTGAGTGCCCAAGAACAGATGACTGGTTAAAGAAACTTTGGTGCATCTACACAATGGAGTACTATGTAGCTGTTAGAAAAGATGAAGTCATGAAATTTACATACAAGTGGTACTACATGGAAAGTATCATGTTAAGCGAAATGAGTCAGAAAGAGTGGGATAGACACAGAAAGATTGCATTCATCTGGGGAACATAAAATAACAAAATAGGAGACTAACACCCAGGAGTGGCCAAGATTAGTACCAGGAATTTTGCTCCATGACTTGGAGGCCAGCCACACATGCTAGGGGAAAAGGAAGCTCAGATAGAGAAGGGAGCACCAAATAAAGGGTGTTGGGAGGATCCTCCCAGGATGGGAGAAGCATGCTGAAAGTAGACTATAGACCAAACATGATTGCCACTCAATGCCTCTCTTGCAAACCACAGAACCCAAAATGAAGAGAGAGAACAAAAGGGAATACCCTGCCATAGAGGCAGGGCGGGATGGGGAGGATGGGGGGTGGAAGGGATACTGGGACCCGTGATGGTGGAAAATGGGCACTGGTGGAGGGATGGGTGCTTGATCATTGTATGACTGAAACCCAAGCACAAAAATTTGTAAATCTACAACTGTACCTCATGGTGTTTCAATAATAATAATAATAATAATAATAATAATAATAATAATAATACCTAACTTTAAAAAAATAAAAAAATAAAAATATGCTAATCTGGGTTTCATTTGTATGCATAGTAGAACAAAGCAGGTCCAAAGAGTTTGTATGGTGGATAGCATACTCCTTGCATGTGTCTGACCTGGGTTCAATCTGTAGCACCCCTTATGGGCCCCTGAACCTGGGCAGGAGTGTTATCTCTGAGCCAGGAATATTCACTGAGTGAAGTCAAGTATGGTCCTACTTGTCCACCAAAAATATGGTAGGTACCAAGTAAAAAATATTTCATACTTTTAATTTACATAATGCAATAGGTGAAATATATTTTAAATACAACTATGTAAAAGGGTTTTAGAAACTATGTGCTAGGAATTACGAAGAGTAACTTTTACATTTCTTATTATCTTACAGAGACAGACTGAGCATTTCTGACTCGAATCAAACGTCAGACTCTCGTTAAAAAGTGATTTAAATGAGATTAAATGTTAATAATAAAATATATGACATTTATTGAATTCATTAATAAACATGACTTCTTTCCATTATACTTACTGCTATTATGCTACGCTTCCTAGGAGTATTTCCTTTTTTTAAATCTTAACACTTACATGAGGTGCTTTACTATTAAAATGGAAAAAGCATCCATAAAATAATGAGAAAAGCAAGAGCAATGTATTCATAGAACAATAATTGGCGAATCAAGATCTGAACTCAGTAGTGAAGACTGAGTTCATTAATCTTAACTACCTCTTCATGGCTAGGTGTTTGCTGCCTCAAAAGGAATAGTACATTAATTTTAGAATATTATACATTAAAACAACTCCTATCATACAATATTTGAAAGAACAATGTACAAACTAGTTAACTAATTTTCTGAAGATTTTTTACCTATATAAATATATTATAGTAGTTAAGTAATAGCATATGAAGTGTTCCAGAAGGAAAGAAAACATATAGATAACTTCATTAAATGACCTTGAATTCTGAACTATGTCATTTTACTAGTAAGCTGAAATAAAAATATTTTTTCTAGAAAGGATACATAGGTGTTCTTTCAGATTGAAAGTAAATATTTTTTCTTAAAATATTTAAATGTTATCGTGGAACACATAGGAGATTGCCCTAACTCATGATGATCTATTTCCTTTTATTTATTTTTACCACTTTTTTTTTTCTGGATGACTGGGGTAAGTGTGGGGAAAAATGGAAATCTTAAGATTTTCTTTCTGAACTGAAAGAAAAACAATACAATCATGAAAAGTAGTGCTATATGAGAAAAATCCTGGTTGATAAACACACTCCTATATCCAACTGATTATATAATACCTCATGGGTACTGTGGCAATACTGTAAAAACATAGCTTGTATCTATGAAATATCTGACTTAATTTAAATCAGTTTTAAGTCAACTACTTTATTCCACTACCAATGAGTAATACAGCCAGTACCCACAATATTTGAGTTAGTGAAGGAATGGAAAATCAGGAAAAGAACATGTGCTTTTCTCACATAGTATCTGCTCTGTATGAGAAATACCAAAAGTATTACAAAGAAAGATAGCTCATAAAAAACTCAGTAACATTGAAGTGTGGTAAAAAGAGTTAAGCTCTCCGTGATACATTTATTTCTCTTTTCCTTTTTATTCTTATTATTTTACTACTATTTTTAATTTGGATATTTAAAATATATATATATATATTCATTTTTCTTTTTAAGTATATTTTAAAAACAACTATAATATTAAATAACTGTCTGAAGTCTTTCTAAAAGCCATTTTCTTCTCTCATAACACAAGTTAAAATTTAAAAACATACATAATCATTAATAGGACTTCTTTTAATTTCTCCTTTTAGTGGAGAAGATGAGGAATCAAAAGGGAAAAATTCCATGCAAGCTTTTTGCCTGCAAATTTTTAAAATATGATGATGCCTCCTTCTTAAACCAAATGTGAATCAAAGATCAGAAAAGTCCTTAGTAAACTGCTAAAGCTAAAAATCTGACTTTGGGGATGTTGAAGGTGTTCCTTATAATGTTTTGACCTTTATTCTTTCATGTAGGTAAGATTTGCATCTGGTAAACTATTCTTTTTATACTTAACTAGTCTTTTTAAACTATTCTTTATACACTTTTATCCTATATCTACTGGTGATAAGTTATTTCACCTTTTCTATATTTGTCAAAGTATTTTGCTTTTGTTTTTAAATGTTTGAAATTTCATTTAAACACCGTGATTTACAAAGCTGTTAATAATAGAATTGTTTCAGGTATTCTGTGTTCTGGGTTTAGGAATTATTAAATAATTACTATTCCAAGCATTAAAATATAGGATAAATCAGAAAAGTAAAAAATATAAAACATCAATACGCAACTGCAATTGTAGATTAAGAATGGTCAAAATAGGATAATATTAATAATGAAAAGTTAATTGTGCAATGGAAAATATCAAATGTTTCAACTAGTATTTAACTATGGTTGCAAATTTAATATTTTAGAAAAGTAAAACTATGAGTGATATATTCTGATGCAAAATAGAGTAATTCATTTCAGTCCTGACAAATGAATTAGTGATAAAATACTAAACTTCCAGGGTTGTTGCTAGGATTGGAGCTACTGAATACTATTTTTTTTCTGTTACTGAATTGGTACTGAATTGGTATGATATATGTTGAAGCTCTTGTTTTCATTTTGAATTTATTTTTGCATAAAGATGCACATTTTAAAAATATTTGAAGGAATGAACAAACAAGTGCAGGTGTCACTTCGCCTATACTTTTTTGCCTCTCCGGGGTATATTCCCAGGAGTGGTATTGCTGGGTCAAATGGGAGCTCAATTTCTAATTTTTTGAGAATCGCCCATACTGTTTTCCAAAAGGGTTGAACCAGTTGGCATTCCCACCATCAGTGAAGGAGGGTCCCTTTCTCGCCACATTCATGCCAACACAGGTTGCTCTTGTTCTTTTGAATGCGGGCCAGTCTCTGTGGTGTGAAATGATATTTCATTGTTGTTTTGATCTGCATCTCCCTGATGATTAATGATGTAAAGGACTTTCTCGTGTGCCTTTTAGCCATTCAGATTTCTTCTTTGAGAAAGTTTCTGTTCATTTTGTTGACCCATTTTTTGATGGGGTTGGATGTTTTCTTCTTGTGGAGTTCAATCAGTACTTTGTATATCCTTGATATCAACCCCTTGTCAGATGCGTATTCGGCGAATATCCTTTCCCATTCTGTAGACTGTCTTTCTATTTTGGTCACTTTCTTTTGAGATGCAGAAGCTTAGTTTAAGATAGTCCCATTTGTCTATCTCTGTTTTCACTTGTTTGACCAGTGGCATGACATCTTTGAAGATACCATTAGTTTCAATGTCATGGAGGGTTTTGGCAACTTTATCTTCAATGTACCTTATGGATTCCGGTCTGATGTTGAGGTCTTTGATCCATTTTGATCTTACATGGTACTGGTGTTAGGCAGAGATCTGAGCCCAGTTTTTTGCATGTAGCCGTCCAGTTTTGCCAGCACCATTTGTTAAAAGGGCTTTCCTTACTCCACTTCGCATTTCTTGCTCCTTTATCAAAGATTAGATGATCATATGTTTGAGGGGAGATGTCAGTATATTCAACCCTGTTCTATAGGTCTGCAGCTCTGCCTTTGTTCCAGTACCATGCTGTCTTGATTATTACTGCTTTGTAGTAGAGTTTGACTTCGGGAGATTAATTTCTCCCATTTTCCTTTTCCCAAGAATTGCTTTAGTTATTCGTTCCATATAAATTTCCATATTGTTCCATATAAATTTCAGGAGTGTTTGCTCCATTTCTTTGAAGAATGTCATGGGTATCCTAATAGGGATCTCACTGAATTTGTACAGTACTTTGGGAAGTATTGCCATTACAGCACTGTTTACAATAGCTAGAATATGGAAAAAACCTGAGTGCCCGGGAACAGATGACTGGTTAAAGAAACTCTGGTACATCTACACATTGGAGTACTATGTAGCTGTTAGAAAAAATGAAGTTATGAAATTTACATAGAAGTGGTACTACATGGAAAATATCATGCTAAGCGAAGTGAGTCAGAAAAAGAGGGACAGACATAGAAAGACTGCATTCATCTGGGGAACATAAAGTAACAAAATAAGAGACTAACACCCAAGAACAGCTGTGATAAATACCAGGAGGTTCTCTTTATGGCTTCGAGGCCAGCCGCACACTCTAGGGGTAGAGGCAGCTCAGATAGAGAAGGGAGCACCAAATAAAGGTGTGCTGGAAAGATCCGCCCAGGATGGGAGATGCATGCTGAAAGTAGACTATAGACCGAACATGATTGCCACCCAATGCCTCTTCTGCAAACCACAGCAACCAAAAGGCGAAAGAGAACAAAAAGGAGTGCCCTGCCACAGAGGCAGGGTGGGATGGGGGATGGGAGGGGTGGGAGGGATACTGGGATTGGTGGGGGTGGAGAATGGGCACTGGTGGTGGGATGGGTACTTGATCATTGTATAAATGAAACCCAAGCACAACAACTTGTAAGTCTAAAACTGTACCTCATGGTGTTTCACTAATAAAACAAAAAATAAATTAAAAAAAATATTTGAAGGAAGACCTTGGATATAAGTAGCTCAAAGGCCTTTCCAGGATATATTTTGGAAGAATTCAGATGTTTTGTCTAGAAGCAGTTGGAAGGAAAAAATAGTGGTCATGTGTGATTTCTGTTGACCTGAGTTTATTTCCAGAAACACATAGTGGTCACAACAAAGTATTCAAATATGACTTTGTATATCTCAAATGTCATAGGAGAAGCTGGAACTACATAGAAGGAAATCATTGCCAGACATGCTGCGTTGTTTACCTTATTTAAAAACAGCTAATTCAACTCATCCTTTAGTTTTCTGCATAGCAGGCTCATACTAAGGCCATCCCTTTATGCCCCTCTAAGCATTTGCATGCCTTAACTCCAATTTTCACTAGCATAATAGTTTTTATTAGCAATTGTTTTATCACTAATTTTCATTATCTTTTTTGTTTGTTATGGGTTTGGATCATGCCTAGCAGTTGACCAGGGCTAACTCCTGGCTCTGGATTCAGAGATCACTTCTGGAAGGATTAGGATATTTTAAGGGGTCCTGGGGATCAAACCTGGGTAGGCTGTGTGCAAGGCAAATGCCCTAGCCACTGCACTATTGCTCCCACCCCTTTACTTGATATTTCTTTCCAACGTAATGCAAACTCTAAAAAAATAAAAGAAGATCTGTTGGCCTTATTCTGTCAGTGCTGTAGTTCAGTTCCAAACTGATTCAATAAATACTTATTGAGTAAACGGGAAAAGAAGTAAATTATCCCATTGATAACTGTATAACTGAAACCCAAGCACAAAAATTTGTAAGTCTACAACTGTACCTCATGGTGTTTCACTAATAAAAATTAAAAAAAATATTTTCAACTTGCATCCATCAAATAAAAAAAATATCATCAGAGATTGCTCTAGAAGTCTGGGTCTGAAGTATTTAATAGGGAGCATATCAATGCATTCCTTCAAAGACCTCTATAGGAGTGAAGAAATGTTATTTGTGGCACCAGAATAGGTTTTCTATAAATAATACTGCTATTCCTCAAAGACCTTCAGGATTTACAGTGCTTGGGACCAGTAACACCTTCTCAGTTTTTAGATATACACTAAATGTGCATATAATTATATTCAACTAAATTGGTTTGTAGAGATTTAGCTATGTAGCAATGTAAGAGTTATGTACTTCATCCCACAAGTCAGTCAATGATAAAATATTTAATGTGGTTGAATATAATTTTCATTAAAAATAATGAAATGGGCACAAAATATTACAACTTAAGAAAAGTCATGTAACATATTAGTCAAATAGCAAGGATGCATATAGACAAGACATAAGCTTGCATGTTGGAGGCACATGTACTTCCAAGCATGAGTCCCAAGAAACTTTAGTTTCCATGAACAAGTTACTTTTGTTTTTATATGATTTGCTATGAGCAATAAAAATATTTTTGACAATACAAACTGTAGGCTTGTTTTGGTCTTTCAAAAGCCGTATTTATTGTTAAAATATTTGCAATTTCCACATCAGAAACAGGATGACTATACAGGGAAAAAATTATGCCAACATAAAGGAAAACTTTTGTAGGCAGTATTACTTGCTATATTATTATCATCGACTTTGAACTGAGAATCACCAAAGTTTATAGAAAGGTATCACTTTTTTTTGTTATTTTTTTAACCTATCTTATGGATTGGATCAAATAGAGGCAAAAATGTTTTTTCTCTTCTATTCTGTTAGATCTGAATCAAACAGTCTTATTTCAGAACATTTATACTTATATAGTAAACTTGAAATAACTATTTTATAACTTGTATTATGTGAACAACTTAAAAGTATCAAGGTTTCTTAATTCTGCCAAAAGTCATCCATGTGAAATGTGGTAAGAACTCAAGGCAATTTTAAAATAAACCTGGCGATGAAAAGCAATTTTAAGAAATGATCATCTGTCAGATTTTATGTTTTCTATGGATAAATGTGAAAAATGGTCAGTGTCAGAAGTCTGATGAGCAGACTTTCAAAAATGGCTAAATTTCCCTACCTGGTATGATCTGAAAATAATGGGAAAGTTGACTTCTCAGTGATGGAACAATATTGGCCCTTTGTAACATTATGTTTAGTAGCATTATGCATACTAAAACCTATAAACACTCACACTCTTGTAAACCAAGTTATACCAATTAAAAAGGGAAAAACCAAGATGGTTTGGACTGTTAGTAAAAGCACTATATAAAGTTTTATATCTTTATAAATATTTGGGAGAAATTAAATTCAAGTAGAAAAAATGTTTAGGATCCTGTAGAACAAAAGTTTAAATTTTCAACTTCAAAAGTACTATCTTCTACCCTGGTTCTGGAGTACTTACAAACCTACTTTCTGAACTAATCCTT
The DNA here is from genome assembly GCF_029834395.1 of Sorex fumeus. NCBI lineage: Eukaryota > Metazoa > Chordata > Mammalia > Eulipotyphla > Soricidae > Sorex > Sorex fumeus. The sequence goes on from NW_026606070.1 coordinate 8,194,049, forward strand.
TGGCTTTTGTAAGGGAAAGTCACCTTTCATCACCTTTAGGTGAGGGTATAAACATAATAAAACAAACTGGATTACAATCAAGTAGCATCAAAGGAAGATACTTTCCTTAAACTCACCACAACTCCAAGTGGTTATGAAGGTCTAGCTTCAAATTTCCTTGACTTAGAAATTTGATGGTGAGTATTCTAGTAACAGATCTGTGTTCCAACAACACACACATTAGCCAAAGTAGACAAATTTGTAACGTATACAAGCAATTGCTATTCAAAGAATTAAAAATGAGAACCCTGGTGACTGGAGTGATAGCACAGCGGGTAGGGCGTTTGCCTTGCATGCGGCTGACCCGGGTTCGATTACCAGCATCCCATATGGTTCCCCGAGCACCGCCAGGAGTAATTCCTGAGTGTAGAGCCAGGAGTAACCCCTGTGCATTGCTGGGTGTGACCCAAAAAGCCAAAAAAAATGAGAACCCTAATTATTCATCTCTATGGTACTTCTCTCATTTTCTCTACTCCCTTATTGTTATTCACTGTCACTGTCCTCCTGTTGTTCATCTATTTGCTCGAGCAGCAGGCCCAGGAACATCTCCATCGTGAGACTTGTTGTTACTGTGTTTGACATACTGAATACATCACAGGTAGCTTGCCGGGCTTTGCCATGCGAGCGAGATACTCTCGATAGCTTGCCGGGATCTCCGAGAGGGGAGAGGAATCGAACCCGGCTCCACCGGGCCGGCTGTGTGCAAGGCAAACACCCTACCACTGTGCTATTGCTCCAGACCTTATTGTTATTAACTTTTGGGATAGTAATAAGTTTCCATTTGCTTCCTCTTTTAGCCCCTTCTGTATAATTTCCTTTGAGGCTACCATATTACTCACATCTAAAGTTCAAAGCTCATTTTTCCTTCAAGGTTAAAGCAAGTAAACCTTTAGTTCAGAAGTTCCCATATTACTGCTTCTTTCTCACTTTATTTTTTTTGTATCTTTCTATTTCTGAGTGAGATGTCCTTTTATAGCACATCACTGAATATTTCTCACAGAGCTGACTTAAAAATATATTAAACTTTTTCATCTAAATTTTTTATCAATACCTTCTAATTTGAGAGGTAACCTAGAAAGATGGAAGATTTCTAAGTTTCTTATTGAAGATTTAGGTTATACCATACCTAATTCCCTTCTGGCTAGTAGAGTTTCAATTGAGAAATTCTCTGTGTCTCATAGGACTTCCCATATGTGTGAATCTGCTTTCCTTGCTGATTTTAACGGTCTTTATTTCTCTTTTGACTGAAATGACGAGGATTTTGAATTTCCCCAAACAAGACATGTATAGCTAGTAGGCATGTAGAAAAGTTCTCATCATCATTTATTATTAGGGAAAAGCAAATCAGAACAACAAGGAGATATCACCTCTTACCAGTGAGGATAGTATATAACAAAATGTCTGGAAATAACCAGTGGCAGGGATGTGGTAAAAGGAAACTCTCATTTACTATTTGTAGGGATGTCATCTGGTTCAAACTCTGAAAACAAGATGGAAAATTCTTGAAAAAGTAAGAACAGAGGAATGCATGGTGGTGGGAAATGGGCACTGGTGGAGGGATGAGTGTTTGATCGTTGTATAATTGAAACCCAAGCACAAAATTTGTAAGTCTACAACTGTACCTCATGGTGTCTCACTAATAAAAATTTTTTAAAAAGTAAGAACAGAACTCCCATATAACTTAGTAATATCACCATTGGCATCTACTCACCAAACATGAAAACACTAATTCAAAAGGATATCTGCATACCTAGGTTTATGCCAAGATATAGAAACACCCCAAATATCCAACCACAGATGAATCAACTATGTAGTGCTAAGAAAGGATGAAATCAGGAGGAAGGTGAGGTCTTGGACACAGCTGAACTTGGTTTCATCCCCAGTCCCCGTGTGATCCCTGAGCACTACCAAGAGTGCTCCCTGAGCACAGAGGAAGGAGCACTGAGCACTATTGTGTGTGGCCCCAAAAACAAAACAAGCAAAAATTGAAGGGATGATATCATCCAATTTGTACTATATAGATGAAACTAGAAGGTATCATACTGAGTAAAGTGAGACAGAGAAAAGAGAAGGGAGCTAGGAAAATTGTACAGCAAGTAGGTGCTTGCCTTGCAGATGGCTGACCCAAGTTTAATCCTTTCATCCCCAGAACCCCATATTGTCCACTGAGCCCTGCTAAGATTCCTGAGTGAAGAGTCAGGAGTAAGCACTGAGCAGTGTTAGGTGCCCTCTTGCGAACCATGTCATGATAATAAATAAAAGACTCACAAATAAATCTTGGAAGACAGCTACAAGTTGCAGACATTCCTCCAGACCCCACTCCAGGCTCATTATCATCAAAGCAAACTGTAGGGGGATGGTGAGCTCCCCACCCACCCCCAAAAAAGAGCTGCTGCAGCCAAAAACCTCCAGAACTTAATTGCCACCATGCTCATGGCCAATCTCGATCCTTGAGTGAATCTGCTGAAAACTTCAGGTATGCGGATTTTGTGACCAAAATCTCCAGGTCTGCTTGGAATAGGAAATGGGCAACCTCCCCCAATTTCCCTGTTATTCCCGGAGCCTGAAATTCACACCCATGAACTGCCTCTGGTGCCATATAAGTTCATTAATTGCCATGATCCAGAAACTCACAAATGAATCTCAGAAGAGAGCCACAAGCTGCAGAGATGTCTCTAGTTGCCAAAGTCACCATACAGTTAAAAATTCAATTTCAGCTGTATCACCCTATTTAAAATTTTAGGATTCCTGAAGTGCATGGCTGCCATTCACAGCTGCATGACATCTCATATTCTACGCCGTTGATGTACCAAGAGTAGCACACCACTTTTGATGGGATGTAAAGTAGAAGACAAACCAATCTTGATTAAAAAAAAAAATTCACACAGTCTCAACCTGTACCAATATGTTAGTAATCTCATATATAAGGCCTTAATGGCTCCAGGGTAAGATACAACAATCTTCACACACACTTTCCTCTAATGAAACTTTTCTGGATTGTTTTTAGCAGATTATTCAGAACACTGCACTGAACTGCACTGCATTGTCTCCCGTTGTTCATCAATTTGCTAGAGCAGGCACCAGTAACGTCTCCATTCTGAGACTTGATGTTACTGTTGTCGGCATATCGAATACGCCTTCGGGAGCTTGCCGGGCTCGGCTATGTGGGCAAGATACTCTCGGTAGCTTGCCAGGCTCTCTAAGAGGGACGAAGGAATTGAACCCTGGTCAGCTGCGTGCAAGGCAAATGCCCTACCTGCTGTGCTATTGCTCCAGCCCAGTCAACAATACATATGTATAAATATAATAGAACTTTGGTGCCATTTTTGCTAAATCTAAAGGGAATTTATATATAAATTGAGAGGAAGTTATTCACTGGAATGTTAAATAAATCCAATTGTTACTGAAGGAAAAAATCACTCCAAATTACTTCTATATATAATTAAGTATTTGAACCCATTACAATATATTTATTGATTTGAAATTTTAGAGTTAGCTTATTTTAACTGAGAAAATAACTGGCAATTCTTAAGTAGGGATCACAGAATTATTTACCATTACTGACTTACATACCTTTTCCTTCCTTCCTTCCTTCCTTCCTTCCTTCCTTCCTTCCTTCCTTCCTTCCTTCCTTCTTTCTTTCTTTCTTTCTTTCTTTCTTTCTTTCTTTCTTTCTTTTTCTTTCCTTCTTTCCCTTCCCCTTCCTCCCTCCCTCCCGCCCTCCCTCCCTCCCACCCCTCTCTCCCTTCCTTCCTTCCTCCCTTCCTTTTCTTCCTCTCCTTCCTTCCTTCCTTCCTTCCTTCCTTCCTTCCTTCCTTCCTTCCTTCCTTCCTTCCACCCTTCCTTCCTTCCTTCCTTCCTTCTCCTTCCTTCTTTCTTTCTTTCTTTCTTTCTTTCTTTCTTTCTTTCTTTCTTTCTTTTTCTTTCCTTCTTTCCCTTCCCCTTTCTCCCTCCCTCCCTCCCTCCCTCCCTCCCTCCCTCCCTTCCTTTGTCCTCCCTTCCTTCCTTCCTCCCTTCCTTTTCTTCCTCTCCTTCCTCTCCTTCCTTCCTTCCTTCCTTCCTTCCTTCCTTCCTTCCTTCCTTCCTTCCTTCCTTCCTTCCTTTCTCCCTTCCTTCCTTCCTTCCATTTGGGCCATCTCTGACAATGCTCAGGGATCTTTCCTAGCAGGGAGCTCTGTTACCTATTATGGTGCAGGAGATCAAACCAGGGTCCACAGTGCAGTGCCTCACCCACTGCACTTTCTCTCCAGTCCCTAAACAATTATTTCTTAAGTGTACTACTGAAAGGTCCCATGTAAACGTAGTCTCATCTTGAAAGATATTTTTTCTTAGAAGAAATAAGAAAAAAAATTACATATAAATATATAGGCATCAAAATTCAACTAATTTTAATTAGTTGGTTTCATATTTTAGAAAATAAAAGTAGTAAACAATAAAGTATAGACTAACAGAAGACTTTTAACCCTCGTTCCACCTAGAAATAATTAGTATTCTGACTTTGCTACACACAAGCTATGTGGCCTTATGAAATTTAGCCTTTCTCAGTCTGATTATCTTTATCTGTAAAATCAATGTTACCTTCTCTGTTAGAGATTTCTGTGGCACATAAAATAATTTTAGTTAATTAATATTAATTGTCATGCTATTACTATGTCCTATTACCATGTATAGAGACAGATTGAAGTTTGGAGTGAACCGAAAGATAAATAAGTCCCATACTCCTATGCTATTAGGAGAGAAGCAGATATGTGAAGAAGGGGGTCAAGGATGGAGCAGAGGGATCCCTGTGTGAGTAAGGAATGATGTTCACCTTTTTAAAAAAATCCTTTTATGCATTAAAGAATTAAAAATGCATTTCAGTTCTTCAGATTTAATTCTAAGCATCAGATTTAATTCTAAGCATCAATCAATCAATGCTTCCAAGTCCAAAGCAATTATTTTAAACATAAAATGTCATTGACCAGAGTGGTTTGCCCTAACTCTCTAGTTGTTTTACTGCAGAATTGGAACCAAAATCTGTTCCTCCACTAATGTTTACTTGAGCTTCTTTCTTTCAACCCAAGTTTGTACCTTTCTGGAATCCCTAAGAAATCTCATTTCCTTTTCTGGTTTCTTGATGTTGCTTTTCTTGGACAAAGTTAAAACTATTTTCTTCAACTCTCCTAGTCAATGAGAAAACAATTGTACCTACCTCCACATTAGGCCTCAAATATTGAAGCACGGTTGAAATGCCCTCCTACCTTACATTCTTCTGATTTCTCAAGCCTATGGAGAGCTGGTCACCACTCTCTTCCTGCTTTATGCCAAAAATTTCTAATTCTACTATTTTCTCCAGCTATCCTGTCATTACCATTCATTAGTGTAATTCTATTCTGATTTAGGTATCATTCTGAGGTCATTCTCTCCAGTTAATATTTAGATTAAGTTGGTAGCATCCTTATAACCATTATTTTTTTCATCGCTAATTGGACCTATAAAAATAAGTTAAACAATTGTACACTACTTATACGTCTAATCCAAAATACTAAGTTTGGAAGTTACATAGGTCCTTGGTTGAATAACACCTTCTGTAGATATTCACATTGATTATGTGATAAGCAATTGCCTAAGGAACTTTGCATTTATTCATTTATTCAGTTTCTACAGTGGAGGGGACAGAGAAATCGCTCAAGAGGTTGAGGAAATATGTTGCATGCACGGGCCTGTATTTGATACCTGGTACCTCCTGGTTCTCTCAGCACCATAGGGAGCAAACCCTGAGGAAAACATTGGAAGTGACCCACAGATGTGCTGGATGCGACCACCGAAAAACATACCAAAATAAAAACAACTTATACAGTAGAGAGTAAATGTTAATTGCTGTCCTTGATGTAAAGGTTGAGGAATGGAGGGATTCAGGCACTAAAACAATTTCCCTGATGTAACACAATTGAAAATCATAGAGCTCTTGCTCTAAGGCCCAGATTCTCAGCCATCATATTCCACTGTCTCTTAAAATATGACCATATTGTTTTTTTTTTTAATTTTGGGACCACACCTGGCAATTTTTAGGGTTATTCTTGCTTCTGCACTCAGAAATTATTCCTGGCAGCACTCAGGAATGATCCAGCTGTCAGGTATCAAACCCAGGAAGGCCTGGTGCAACGCAAGAGCCCTACCCACTGTACTATTGCTCTGGCCTCTGATCACTGTTTTTTTTTTTAATATTAATTTAGAAGAATTTTAAAGAAGTGAGAGTCCTAACTCTGTTGTGGCCCAACAGAATACTGGGCTGCAATAATTATTGTGGAAATTATTCTTCCTTAATTTCCTTCCTGCCTTTCTCATAGTTGTCTTAGATTCCTAGAGTGTTGACGCAATAAGCTTTTATTAATTTTTGTTTTGGTTTTTGCTTTGCACAATGCCACAAACGTAAGTGAAATCTGGGCTGTTAATGGAACAAAGCAAACTCTTCGCCCAACTAATCTGTTCAGTCCTGTGCCTAGTGACCCCAAAGATCTCAGTGTGTTACAATTTAGCGTCTAGAACAGCAGGGGTCTTAGCTAAGGGAGGTTCTCAGGGCTAAACCCTGTCTCTGAGATGAGGGCACACTCCTGGCAAGCACAGGAGACCAGATGGGGTGCCAGAGATCAAACCCAGGTCAGCCATGTGCAAGGCAAAAGCCCAACCCATTGTACTACCATTCCAGCCCCTGAAGAATGAATTGAAATATGAGGAAAAAAATCACTCAATAGGGCTGGAGTGATAGTACAGCGGGTAGGGCGTTTGCCTTGCACGCAGCCGACCCGGGTTCGATTCCCAGCATCCCATATAGTCCCCTGAGCACCGCCAGGAGTAATTCCTGAGTGCAAAGCTAGGAGTAACCCCTGAGCATCGCCGGGTGTGACCCAAAAAGTAAAAAAAAAAAATTCACTCAATTAAGGTTATTAATCATAATGACAGAGATATAACTTGTAATATGAATGACAGCAGCTATATCTAACAGTGTTTCTGAACCCTCATATTTGATCCAGAGTATTTATATGCATTAATACTTATACTTGTTTGCAAACTTGGTGAAAATATTCTTGAACTTTATGCTTTACAAAAGCACCATTGACTTGCATTTATTCACCAAAGAGAATAGCACTGTAGCACTGTCCTCCCGTTGTTCATCGATTTGCTTGAGCGGGCACCTGTAACGTCTCCATTGTGAGACTTGGTACTGTTTTTGGCATATTGAATATACCATGGGGAGCTTGTCAGGCTCTGCGTGTGAGCGGGATACTCTCGGTAGCTTGCCAGGCTCTGTGAGAGGGACAGAAGAATCGAACCTGGGTCGGCCGCATGCAAGGCAAACACCCTACCCTCTGTGCTATTGCTCCAGCCCCACCAAAGAGAATATAAATTAAAATACTTTCAATGAAACCACATCAGTTAACAGAATGTTTCAACATAGAAGAAAAAAAGATTCATTCTGTATTTTTTCCATAGCTATTGACTAATGTCTCAATGTGAAAGAACTTGGATACCTGGAAATATTTTAGTTATGGAATTTATTGCACTCATTTTTTTCTAGCATGGTTTTTCTAGCTATTGAAATAAAAGAAAAGTATTAATAACTAAAGTGTTTATGATAGTAAAAACAACTGGCACTTTTAATTTTGTGTGGTTTAAAATTTATTTGAATTTGCTAACTATAGATGCGGTGGCAAATTGATCATACTCTTATTTATGTCAATCTTTAAATATGCCTTTTTATCTTTGTAGATAGTACTTTCAGCCATCTATTTTAATATTCTATGCTGAATGTTCTATTAGTTATTAAAAGTTTAAATTCGAAGCTGATTTCTCATAATTTTTCTAAGTTTTCATATTAGCTACATTTTTGGACTGGAGCTATAGCACAGTGGGTAGGGTGTTTGCCTTACACGTGGCCGACCCGCGTTCGATTCATCTGCCCCTCTTGTAGAGCCCAGCAAGGTACTGAGAGTGTCCCTCCCACATGGCAAAGTCTGGCAAGCTACCCATGATGTATTCTCTATGCCAAAAACAGTAACAACAAGTCTCACAATGGAGATGTGACAGGTGCCTGCTTGAGCAAATTGATGAACAAAGGGAGGACAATGCTACAGTGCCATATTTTTACTTGCATTATTCTCATGTGTGTGATCATAAACGGAGAGAGCTTATATATAAAAATTTCAGCTGAAATGAGAGTTCAAGTGACTCTTCATTTAAACCAAGTTTTTTTCAGAGGTAAATCTGTACTCCATTTGGTGGATAAATAATACTAACATTTAGCATCTTTTTTCATAGTTATAGTACATTAATTTAAAATAGAATATTTGTAAGTTATAAGAAAAATATGGACTCAAAGTCTTTCCCTATTAAATTATTCTATAGGATATTATTCCAACTGCGATGAGTACATTTAATCAACTTGAAAAAAATGCCAAATATTGAGTGGAATGTTGAATTCAGTTTTACTTATCTTCAGCTAAGCAGAATGGATATGAAATACAGTTAATACAGTTATATTGAGCGCAACAAATGTCAAAATCTAAAGTGAAGATTCATCAGTTCTTTCTAATCAGTTCAAAAAAAAGACTGCTGGAAAAGTGCTTGAAATCTAACAGGAAATCCCCATGAATCCATCAAACTGAAAATCACAACAAATGAAGCAACTTAATTAAAAATTCTGCCAAGAGCTGGCTTTGCCTGTAAGCAGCTGCCACCTGTATATGTTAGTAAAATTACCATTCCTGATTGCTATTGATACTGGTTCCAGAGTTCCTATTTGGAATCAAGTCTCAAACTTAACTACTCGAACCTCAAGTATGACAATATTTGAAAGTGTCTGGCTTGTGCTGCCTAGACCTTCAGAAAGTTTCTCATCAGATTTCTGAAACGTTCCTGCTTCCAAAGACCACTTAATACGATTCATTACCGCTGCAGTCATTGTGACAAATGTCCATGTATACAATGGTACTTTCTGAAACTCAAAACGAATACTCACTTAATCTAATTTTGTATTTGTCACACAGATCATTAGAATTTAGTCACAAGTATGACATGCACATCGAAATATTCATAGTCAGAAATAATGGGAATAGTGTCCAAATAAGGGACAGAAATAAAGTTGAATAAAAATTCAAACTCAGCAATTAATTTTTTTTCTATGTCCAGGACAAGAAGAACAGAAACTAAGAAGCATTATGAAATAAAAACATATTAGGCAAAGTAATCAACTGAGCCTCAGTAATAATTAGATTGTGTATGCTCTTAGCAGTTGCACAACTTTGATTGTCAAAGTTAAGCAAATTTACTTCAACTTAAAATAAGGAATTAAAAAAAAGAAACCTAAATGATAATTAGGCATGTCTTCAATTAGAAGTAATTAAATGTCAAATTGAATAATGTAGATTGGTGATTATAAAAATTACCAGGATAGAGAGATATGATGGACACCAGGTGTGTTAATTAAGAGTATGACTAAAGTGGCTAATTAATCATAGTACTTAAAGAAGAAAACAAGTTACATAAGAATGAGCAAAGGGGCTGGAAATGTAGCCTTGCATAGAGTCCTTCGTTTGATTCCTGAAACCACCCCTTTTTCCTCGCTTCTCACACACTCACTCAAAGACCCACACATGCAAAAATGGGACAAAAGATTTTATACAATGGGGAGGTAAAAACAGAGACTGTTACTGTTAAGAGTAACCAAGATGAATGACTGAGAACCTGAAAAGTTTTGAAGACCATATTTTACAAAATTGATGATAACAGAAATGAAGAAGTCCTGCAAGACATTTGGGGTAGACACGCAAGTGGGTCACACCGTACTGTCACAGTGTGACTGAGAAACTAAAATGTGTCAGAGAACCAGGCTTGAAAAGAAATTGTGAGATCAGAATGTAGTACTACCACTATATAAATGCAGAATTACTGAAAAGAAAGATAGCTGATGCGGAAAAGAAAAAAAAATGGGATTTTACATAAAAAGTACTTAAAGGGAATAGAGTCATGGATTCTGTCATTAAACTACTCACATTTGTTAAACTCCTAATTCTGAAAGACTAAATCAGTGGATAGAGAAAGACAAGTTTCTTGATAGAGTGGAAACTAAATGCATATGTGGATAATATCAATAGTAACAGAAATTCACAAAAAATAACTTTACAAATTTTGATAAGAATTGAATTTTGTAATACCACCATTTCTTCTTATGTTTTTACTTAAAAACATATAAAGGTAAAGGTAAAGGCCCTCCCGTTGTTCGTTAATTTGCTCAAGCGGGCCCAGTAACGTCTCCATTGGAGACTTTGTTGTTACTGTGTTTGGCATATCGAATACGTCACGGGGAGCTTTCCAGGCTCTGCCATGCGGGCGAGATACTCTCAGTAGCTTGCTGGGCTCTCCGAGAGGGGCGGAGGAATCGAACTCGGATCAGTCATGTTGGCTGCGTGCAAGGCAAACGCCCTACCACTGTGCCTGGCAAGCTACCCGTGCGGGCGAGATACTCTAAGTAGCTTGCCGGGCTCTTCGAGAGGGGCAGAGGAATCGAACTCGGGTCGGCCATGTTGGCTGTGTGCAAGGCAAACGCCCTACCGCTGTGCTATCGCTCCTAAAAATACCACTCCAGTCCTTAAAATTTATAAAATTCCTCATTTAAGGCATAATTTTAAGATGGATACAGCATTTCTTAAAAGTAATCTGGAATCAATACTTGGATTATTCTTATTTTATTAAATTATTAATTTATTAATTATTCAATTTTAATTTAAATATCCACTATGCTTAAAGAAAGGAAAAATAAGCAAAGACTATAAAGGTAAGGTAAAGGCCCTCCCGTTGATCGTCGATTTGCTCGAGCGGGCCCAGTAACGTCTCCATTGGAGACTTTGTTGTTACTGTGTCTGGCATATCGAATACTCTCGGTAGCTTGCCGGGCTCTCCGAGAGGGGTGGAGGAATCGAACTCGGGTCGGCCATGTTGGCCGCTTGTAAGGCAAACGCCCTACCCGCTGTGCTATCGCTCCAGCAAAGACTATACAGATAGATAATATTTAGAGTCCATATTTGGAAAACATGTTCAAATATTTGAAGCAAAGTATGCAATATGAAACTGAATAAAATACAAATAATTTGAAGGCTTTGAGAAAACTTTTGGGATAGAGGCAAAATTTGACAAAGATTCAGGGAAGTTCTATTACCATAGGCTGTGTCCTAAAGGCCGCGGGGGGGATTGTAGAATAAAGGGGTATGTATGAATGTACTCAATGGAGAGATTAGTTTGTAAAGTCATGGGACACACTGATTAGGAAATTATGCAAAGTGTAGCTTGGTTAGATGATTGGATAAAGCAGTTGATGTCATGAGATGGTAGTAGATGATAAATGCCATATAGTATTGACTTAGTAAACGTCCTTCTCTAACATAAATCTATGATATCATCCTTACTTAAAATTTTAAAGGCTTATTCTTTTTTTTCTGTTTTAAAAATTATTATTAGTGAAACACCATGAGGTACAGTTGTAGATTTACAATTTTTTTGTGCTTGGGTTTCGATTATACAATGATCAAATACCCATCCCTCCACCAGTGCCCATTTTCCACCACCATGGATAATATCCCTCCCACTCCCATCCCCCCAATCCTACCCTGCCTCTGTGTCAGGGCAATCCCTTGTATTCTCTCTCTCTAAAGGCTTATTCTTTAACCTACAATAAGTGTGATTTTTGAAGTAGGCAATGACTTGAATATTATGTTTCTATTCTTATTTTTATCACTTTTCTATATCTCACATGTTAAGCTATGTGTGACAGAAACAATTAAATATTTACCTGAGTATCTATTAAGAAAACAAGCCTTACCTCAGGATCTTTGCACATGAATTTTCTCAAACACACTTTTCCATTCTTTGCTTTAATGGTTCCTTTTATTATTTAAATCTACACTTGGGTGTTCATCAAAAAGAAGAACTGTCTATGCATTCAGTCACATAGTCTTTGATCACTTAATGTTCCATTCTTGCTAGTTTCTTCCAAATAGCTTTTAATATTTTCAATGCCTAGAAGAGTTCCTCACTCAAATAAAAGAATTTAGAATTTGTAGTGAATAACAAGAGTACCCACATGGCAGAGTCTGGCAAACTCCCCGCGGCGTAACCAATATGCCAAATACCAGTAACAATAATGGGTCTCATTCTCCTAACCCTGAAAGAGCCTTGAATATGGCACTTTTTAAAATCTCAGGGCTAAGATGAAGGAGACATTACTGGGGCCTGCTCGAGGCAATTGACGAACAACAGGATGATCATGATCGTGATCGTGAACAAGAGTAATTTGTTTGATCGTGAACAGGAGTAACTTGTTAAGATTCATGAACATTTTACTAATTTTTAATTCTTAGCTATGCATTATTTTTGGCCCACTACACAAGTTCATATGAAGCAGAGAATATACTTCTTTTCTTCACTCAGTATCTCCTACCATGACTAACAGAACACCTTGCATATAATTGGTGCACTTAGCTATGGCAAAAACAGAGAAGTCATGGAGGTCAAGTGTTGGTTTGCTTCATTCTGAAGAAATGAATATTTGAGCTCAATTTGAACATATTCAATTATAAATATGAAATTTGAGTTTGAAACTTTCTTAGGACTACATCAGTGGTGTTTAGTGTTCAGAAACTGAAATCATGACAGTGAAAGGATTATCTTTGGAAATCACGATGGGCGTTCAAAAATGAAAATACACAAAAAATAGCTTGACTGATTTATTTAAGAATATTTAGCTCTGTTATGGTATAATAAGACTGAATCTTTCTAGGGAGAATCAGTTTAGGTCTATTAATTTCTATAAGACAGAATTGATGTCCATGCACTCTTTCAGTTCAAAGAAATAGGATAAACAGTGAAAATAATGAAAAAAGTGAAAATAGGATAAAAGTGAAAATAGGACAAAAGTGTCTGTTGAAAGCTAATGAAATTATATGAAATGAATTCATAGGGGGCTGGAGCGATAGCACAGCGGTAAGGCATTTGCCTTGCACGCAGCCAACATGCCCAGCCCGAGTTCGATTCCTCCGCCCCTCTTGGAGAGCCCGGCAAGCTACTGAGAGGATCTCGCCCGCAGGGCAGAGTCTGGCAAGCTGCCCGTGATGTATTCGATATGCCAAACACAGTAACAAGAAGTCTCACGATGGAGACGTTACTGGGCCTGCTTGAGCAAATCGATGAACGGGAGGACCGTGACCATGAATTCATAGTAATTCATTTTACTTTTGGCCTATATAGGAATATACAAGCATCATTATCTAACTTTTAAGTCTATCTAGAATTATAACATGGATATAAGGTGTTATTAAAAGGAAATTCTAGTTGTGCTGAAAGTTTTAAAGAATTACATTTATCATATAAAGTTTCATAAACTACCTGGCCAACCCAGGTTCGATTCCTCTGCCCCTCCTGGAGAGGTACCTAGAGTATCTCGCCTGCACGGCAAAGCCTGGCAAGCTACCTGTGACGTATTCAATATGCCAAACACAGTAATAACAACTCTCAAAATGGAGATGTTAGTGGGCCCGCTCAAGCAAACTGATGAACAATAGGAGGACAGTGACAGTGAAGCAATTATTAAAAGAGAACAACACACAAAAAAAATCTTAGACACACACTTTTGATGATGGTGTAGTGTAGCCAGTCCTACAGAAGATGGGAAAATGGAAACAAGCACCAAAATGAACTCTATGGCCATTATCATCACCTCACCATTAGTTGAACAATTCTAAAACAAAGAGTAACATATTTTTTCCTATGGATAGAAAGACATTAGCAGTTTAGACATTGTAATCCAAGACACAAATTGAAGATATTATGAAAGTAATTACACAATAAGAAAATTTTAGAATTATTTAATTCAAATAGTAATTACAAGTATTTTTTGTAAAACAGGTATTTTAACAAGTATGTTTTGTTGTTATTGCTTTGGAGTCCCACCCAGCTATGTTCAGTGCTTCCTCCTGGTTCTGCACTTATGAATCACCCCTAGTGTGCTCACGGGACCATATCAGGTAACAGGGACCAAGTCCTGTTCGGCTGTCTGCAAAGCAAGCACCCCACAGTCTTGTGGTATGCTGCGGCTACAGCCAGCAAGAATGCTGAGTTGAAATATTTTGTTTTCTAGCATCAAAATCAGTTGCAAATATCCATCTATTAATACAAATTTTCAGTTATATCATGCATTTCAAATACAAATTGTTAATACTAACATTACACAAAATAAGTTTAATTGAGCTTGAAAAATATTGACAAAATTCCATTGAATTCTGCTTTCGACACCTTCTTTTAAACATCGCATAGCAGATTAACCACTTCCAATTAAAGTTTATGTGAAAGTTTTCAAATGAATAATTAAAGACATGTTTGGGGTTTGGTTTGGGACCAGACTTGGGGGTGCTCAGGGATTACTCCTAGTTCTCTACTGAGGAATCACCCCTGATGGGGCTTGGCTGAGAGGAACCATATATAGGGCCACGATCCAATTACAGGCCACCAGCATGCTACGTAAGCACCATAACCCCCCTACCCTCTCTCTAGCTCTTAAATTAGTTTTCAAGAAAAGTCCTTCATACACATAGAGTTCCAAGAAACACTACTCAATTGATAGTATGAATTCAAAATCATATCTTCTAAGCACTTGAGTTTAAAAAGATAACCTCCAGGTTCCAACACCACCAGAGTGTCTGCTTCCTTCCACCAGGCCTCAGGGTTCCTCCCAGCATCCTCCCGTACCCCTGGTCTTGGGGACTCTGTTCTCAGGGTAAGGTCTTCGAAACACCTTGATGATACATGTGTGTGAAAGAGAGAATTTCAAGATGACCCAAGATCTCTGCCTTCTAGTGTACATAAACTATTTATTTGGGAGCATTTTAACACTCCACTGTTGAGACTCATTGTGTGAGCCCTTGAAATTTGGTTGCAGGGTCAAAGATACAGGAAGTCCAAGACAGTAAAAAGTGAGAATATTTGATGTACCATTGCACTGGTGGTTTAAAGACAGGGAAGGTCACCTGGTAAAGAACACGTGGAGACTCTAGATACTAGCTAAAGGCATTACGAAAACTTGATTTTTTTCCTATTGTATAATTGGAAGAAATTTAATTCTGCCCTCAGAATGAGTTTGGAGGTGGGTTTTTCCCTAGAGCCTCTATGTGAAAACTCACTCTGGCTGACACCTTGATTTCAGAACAGACTGTAAACTAATGAATGTGTTCTGCATTGAATTACCTAGATTGCAGCAATTTGTTACACAGCAACAGAAAAGTAATATATTAGATTTAAACAATGTGAATTGTTGCTGACATGACTACTGCTATAAAATTTCACATATAAACACAGTATTGCTTATAAGACAAGGTTGAATTCATGAAGAAACATTGTCAATTTTAAAGCAAATTAATTAAAAAAACTGTTCAATATATGAAAATATTAAAAAAAAAACTTTCCAGGGTGGCAGGAAGAATACTGGGAACATTGGTGGTGGAAAATGGGCACTGGTGGAGGGATGGGTGCTCGATCATTGTATGACTGAAACATAATAATGAACGTTTGTAAAGTCTGTAACTGTATCTCACAGTGATTCAATTAAAAAATAAACTTTCCAGTTCAATCTTGATTTTAAAAATTATTATAACAATATTTTTAAAAAATATAAAAGTCCTACTAGGCTATTGAATTACTTCACAACAGGGCAATAATTCAAAGTTAAACCAATGGACAATAGTTAAAGCATCATCAGAGTGAAATGAGTTTACTACTCGAAGTATTTGTTTGGTAATTCACTACATATTAAAATACTTTTACCCTAATGATAAATAATACTTTAAGTACCTTGGGTTTGGGTTGTTGTTTTTGCAGATTGTTAATTTATACAACATATCTTTTATTTTTATTTCTGTCATTGGATATAACATCTTCACTGTTACCACCTCAGTATATAATAAAAATTAGTACTTTCACAACTTTTAAAAGATTTCTTCCAGAAGTTCTTCCATAATTTATTTATAATTATTCAGATAAGTACCATCAATATCTTTTGACTGAGCAACAATCCATAAAGTCATTGAAAATCATTTTTCTTGGTCTTCAGTTAAGTATTAATGCTGCTCCCAACATTCTCAAACTTTTTGTTTATTTTTTTTTCATTAAAAATAATTTCTGGGCTGGAGAAACAGTAGAAAGAGTAGGATGTTGGCTTTGCACGCAGCCCTCCTGGGTTCAATCCCCGGCAATCCCCACAAGTCACTCAAGAATTACCAGGTATGATTCCTGAATGCAGAGCCAGGAGAAATCCCTGAGCATTGTCAGGTGTGCCCCTACTCCGAACTACTTTCTTAGCATTGAGGCAGTTACAATACTGCTAATATTTATGGTATCTACATGCAAAATTACTGCACCCAACTCCAAAAAGGTGTCCTCTAGTACTAACCTTATGTCACCTCTTTTCCCTCCCACCCTTTTCTACTTGGTAATTTATTTTGTATTCCAGTGTTAAAGATTTATTACTGTTTAGCACACCAATGATCATCTTTGTCTCTCCATATTCCACAAACAAGGGAGCTCATTCAGTATATGTCCTTGAACCTCTGACTTATTTTCCTTGACACAATCCTTCTAGGTCCATCCACAATGCAATGTACTGCATAATTTCATCTTTTCTCCTAGTTGCATAATATTTCATTGTTCTATATACCACAACTTCTTTGTTCTTTCTTTTTTTTATTGAATCACCAAGAGATACAGTTACAAAGATTTCATGATTGAGTTTTATACAGTGTTCCAATAACCATCCCTCCACCAGTGTTCATTTCCCACTACAATATCCCCCATATCGAAGAAATAGCTAAGAGGACGAAGAACCTCCAGCTCCGGGCACATCTCTTCGATTCCACTCTTCTTCCTGTATTAACATACATCTCAGAGACCTGGGCCTTACGAAAATAGGATGAGAGTGCTATTCGGGTCTCCCGAAGAGGAATCAAAAGAGCTATGCATGGAGTATCACGTTTCACTCAAATGAGAGAAAAAGAATCCAGAGTTCCGACCTCCGTTGACAGTCAAGAATCAGGGACACTGTCTCGTTTGCCAAGGCATCAAAAATCAGATGGTCTGGACATGTAATGAGATTTGGAGACGACTGTTGGACTAGAGCCATTATCGAGTGGATTCCACGGGACGTCAGAAGACTGAGTGGCCGCCCACCTACCAGACGGTCAGACTTCTTCGTCAAGACCCTGAACGATCGGTTTGAGGTTCTTTGTGTTCCTAGAACGAACATAATTGGGCTACACTAACACTCGACAGGGACAAATGGAGATGTTACTGGCACCCACTCGAGCAAATCGATGATTAACAGGAAGTGAAGTGATCAAGTGATTAAACTTGTTTGTTTGGAAAAGCAAGAATTTTCCATGTGCCATGTTATCATCATCTTTTTTTTTAAGTTTTAGGGTCACACCACTGGTACTTGGGGCTTACTCCTGGCTCTGCTCTATGGGATGACTTCTAGTGAGGCTTGGTGCCATATGGAGTGCCTGAGTTAGAATCCAGGTCAGCTGTGTGCAAGGAAACCACCCTATATACTGTAACATCTCTCCAGTCCCTGCATTATCATCATTAAGGGTCATTTTTCATAATGAGATTGAATAGATCAATTCTAGTTGCATTCAACAGTTTATGAATGTTGGATAATTACATTTAATTGCTAATTTCTTAATTAAGACATGTATTCAAGCAGAAATTAACTAGAAGGAACCAGATGGGTGTTTTAAATCTTTAAGCAGATCACTTAATCACTTAACTTCCCGTTAGTCGTCGATTTGCTCGAGCGGGCGCCAGTAACGTCTCCATTTGTCCCTGTCGCGTGCTAGTGTAGCCCAATGGCATCTGTTCGCTCTGGGAACATGAAGGGCCTCAAACCGATCGTTCATGATCTTGACGAAGAAGTCTGACCATCTGGTAGGTAAGATCTAGATAAGCAGATATCTAGATCTAAAAGCAGTGGTTCTTGCCATACCTCTTAGCCGGAAGTTAATATGGCACTGTATACAAAATGGACTGACACCTATTTTCCTGGAAAAATAAATAAATTACATTTTCAGCTTCCCTTACAATTATTTAGAATTATGAATAAGATAAGTAAGATACCGCTAGCAAAAGCAGAATGCAAAACTTCTGGCCTGTCCCAAAATTTCCCAGAAGATAACCACCATTTAATCTCTTACTTCTTGCATTAGAAGGGAACTTACAACCTTCAAATCCATGTCTTGAAGATGATAGAGACTCCATTAATCTGAGTTAGAAATAGAGCCTTTCTACTTTCCACTCACCTGGTTGTGCTCAGAGCTATACTATAGAAATAGTATCTACTTTTTGAAGCAATTACAAATGCTAGTGTAATAATCATACATATTTCTATTGCTCTATTCCTAGGTCATTTTCTATTGCTCATTTAGGAGATAAGTAAGCAATAATATGGAATTTCTTTTTATTTTGTAAGATAAACTGCTACTTTGTTTTTATGATGCCTGTAATATACTGCCTTCACCCTTACCATCTTCTCTCGTTTCTATTTGAGCCTCCCATAGCGTCCAAGGATAATAGCATTTAAAACTGGAAATCTACCTCCAGGACACAAAACCATTAATCCAAAAGGACATATGCAGACCGGTATTCACTGCTGCACTGAGTACAATAGCTAAGGAATGGAGTCAACATGGGTGTCCAATAACAGGTGAGTGGTTTATGAAGCTGTGGTATATATGCACAATGGAATCCTACAGAGATGTAAAGAAAAATAAAAAGATGCAATTTGATGCAATTTGAGTAGAAAGGATTTCATGTTAAGTCAGGTAAGTCAGAAGTAGAGGACAAAAAGGATAATTTCATTTATTTGTAGTATATAGAATAACTTGATAAAGGAATGCAAGTTATTAGAGGGAGGCTAATTTGATCACCTTTGGCCGCAGAATATAGGTAGAAGAAAGACAAAAAAGGAAAGAAATTAAAGGAGGTAGCAAAAATGGACAGGACGTAGCGGGGATTGGAGGGGGAAGTGTCCCTGGTACATCAGTGCTGTAGAGAAGAGATAGAACCAGATGTCTGAACCACAGAATCAAAACTGGCCAGGAGATCCAAACAACAGCAACCAAATATTAAAATATGCTTGTCAAAGAAGCAAGTTTGAGAGTGATTGATGAGAGAGAACCTGGGGACACTGGTGGAGAAAAGCATGCCTAAAACTCAACTAGGAATAATTTGGTAAACCATGGTGTCTTAACAACAAAAAAAATAATTAAAAAAACAAACAAACAAACAAACAAAACCCAACGAGTTAGCTGGACACAGTTTCAGTCCTCACATTTAAAATGATGAAATAGCCAGTTAGTCTTGCTTTTGTTATTTCTAACTGAAAATTCCCTTACTGTAACAACATGACTATCAATATTTTACAGAACAGAATGAATTAAAATAGACTGAAACCTTCAAAAGTGCTTTGAAAAAACTGCAGGTAAGTTTCTGTCTAGGACAGGGAGGGATAGTTGTGGTGACTGATTTGTTTTGGCAACAAATATTGAATATTTGATCAAATTAAAAATCATAAAAAATAGCGTGTTTCTTTTGTGATTTCAGGAATATTTGAGAGTTTAAAAATAGTAACATAAATATGATCATGCCTATTATCTGCTATCTCTAGATCATGATCCAACATAAAATAAAACTATAGAATATAATGTATTATTCTCAGAAATAAATTTTTAAAATGAATTTCTTAAGTGAAACTTGCATTACCTCAATATGTATCTAATCTTAGGTCTTCAATTTAATTCTGCATTCCTTAAATTCAACTGACAGCATATCTTGGTTCCTATGATAACTCTCCAATCATTTTTTGCTCTTCACAAGTGTCCCTCTCCTATCTTGCATTTCTCACTTTCAGCAGCTACATTACTGAGAGGGTGCAGGTCATCAAACGTTGAGTTCACTCAAACATCAAATGTGAGCTTCACCTTGAATGCATTTGTAACTTCATACATAAGCTCTTCCTTCCTTTCACAGCAAATGAATGAATTCCTAGCTTTGTCAAATGCCACCTGTTTTTTTCTAGTTAAAAGGATATGCCATAGTGTCCTTTATTCAGGTATCTCTGTTCAAAAAGAATGAGAAATAACTGCTATCAGACTGGATATTTTCTGTAGACTTTTGTAGATATGATTCTTCCTTAAGTCTCTGTAACAGTAACAGGGGACTTACTGAAATAATGCAGTATCATAAACAAATTTCTCTTAGGTGTAGATTTGTCACTGTTTATTTATAGAATATGGTGGATTGACAGTGTTTCTCATGTCTTTGGGAGCAAAGTCATGGGCTGAGAAGATAACTGTCTACAAGAATTGAAATCTGACAGTTATTGATCCATTTTTATACTCTATACATTGTTTATTGTTGAAGATAAACATTCTTAATGTTTATCCTTGTTCACAAGAGATGCTGTTATTCTGCAAAGACATAATGATCATTTCAATCATCACTTCATTGAACTTAAAAAAAATATTTACGTGTGCTTGTAAATTTACACACATATATGGAGAGAGATGGCAAACTAAGTTATTTTCTCAATATTCGTTTTCAGACTCATTTCCTTTGAGGTAAGAGTATATGCTACAGAGAGCAGAATGTCACCTGCTCCATGTCTAATCAAAGACCATCAACTGATCACAAAGATTTCGCTTTGATAAACAAAAAGCTTGTATGCTAACTGGGGTTAACATATAGTAAGAAAGACCTTTTAACTTCTTGATTAAGTATGTTTATGTTAAGGAGCAGGTGTATATCGCCCTTCAGTTACAATAAGTCAAGACAGGTCACAGAAGGCAAAACAGACTTAAGTGGAAAAAAGAAAGTTGATGATATGTCAAGCTGGAGGTTAATCTAACTATGAAGGATGGGATTAGCACAGTTTATTCCATGACATCTTTCCAGAAAGTTAAGCATTTTTTCTTCCACTATGTCAAGTTTTCCAATGCTAGTACAAGAAACACTCCATGACTCATAATACAGAAACACTGAAATAGTTTCATGTATTTTCTGATGATATTTACTAGCTTAATACATGATACAATATTTTAATACTTATTAGCAATTAACCAAGATGAAATTGCATACTAGAAGAAAAATTATCTGCGACCTCATAAGCTTACTTATAAGTATATAAAGTATAAACTATTTTCAAGGATAACTGTATTGCTTGCTAGCAGATTTTGTAAAAGCAGGATGACCTGGAAAAATAGTTAATAAAATTCCAGAGACTACTAAATGACAATAATTTTTAAACAAATAAATAAAAATAGCTGAATGGTTTGAGCTGAGTGCATTTTTCTTTAATGACCTAATATATACCACAGACCTGTAGATTACAAGATACTGATGCCAACACTTCAGACATTTGGTAAGAGATTTATCCCATTCCACTTAAGAAACAGTTCAGTGCTGTATATTAAAGCAGAGAAAAGTCTATTTCTTCAGCAGTTCCAAGAGAAATGTTCTGTTTCATTAGTTTCTTTAAATGATAAATGTCTTTTTTAACCAAAGGGAAGAAATGACTAAACCAAATATGGACTTATGAAGTATATATTTAAAATTTACTGAAAAATTAATATTTACAAATATTGAACTGTCCTTTACCTTGACTCCAGCAAAGAAAATGCAAAGTATGTAATTAGAACTTTCCAACCTTGCGATTCATTTGAGTAATTGGAAAAGGTCAAGGAAATTTTTGAAAAGACATTATAAAAATAAATCTATTTATGCATCTCTTCAAGCATCTCTGTAGAGTTTTTCCATTCCACCTCATTCTCCCACCTGTTTGGAAAGATATATCCTGGCACTATGTCGAAGACCTAATATCATTTTTAACCACATACAAATTGAATTCCAGGCTCATAGCATCAAACCTCTGGAGAATAAAATCTGGCCACATACAAGGAACACAAACTGTTCCTTCACAAGTTGGCAGGTATTTGGCACATGATTTGGGTTTTGTTTAAACAAGCTGATTAGCAGTATCACATTGGCAAGTTCATTGTTTATAATCATTCTATTTCATTTGCCTATAAAATGTGGAAGCACACATCCTGTTTTATAATCCTGGTATGAATAAATAGGAAATTTTTCCCTCACAAATTAATAGGACATGGCTATAAACTAGGGGGGAAAGATAATTTAAGTGCAAGAGGTTTTTAATGCCCACCAACAACGTTGTAAGAAAAAGGTTTCTGCTAACAATTACCCCATTAGCCACACTCAGAGTTTTGTAGAAAATAAAAATAGAGACACCAGTAAATGTCATTCTATTTCCTGCCTAAAATCAGTGTCGATGAATGGATCTACTTCCCATTACTGCTTTGAAAAATCACGTTTTGGAAAGGGGAGTTGGGCTACACCAGCTGTGTTCAGGCTGACTTCTAGTTTTGTGCTTAGGGATGACACCTTGAGGTGCTCTGGGGACCATACGTGGCATGAGGGATTGAATCCAGGTCCACAGTGTGCAATGGCAAGTGCTTTAACCCCTGCATTATCTCCTCCGCCCCCGAAATATCACATTTGAATACTTCTTGCCAAGTCTTAGTATGTTCTTAAAGAGAACTAGGGCATTTAATTATTTTCAAGAAGCCAAAAGTTAATCTTATTTGCTTCAGTAAACAACTGAATGTTTGGACTCAGAACTTTTGACAACCAAATATTAGGATTCGAAAAATTGTCTGTAGATTTGTATGCAGTGCCAGGGAATGGTGGTAGGGCCTGACATATGTGAGGCATCTGCTCTACCACGGAGCCACATGTCTAGTCCAGTAATTGTTTTTTAAGTGTAACTGATGTTCTTTTATTTTCCCTGGACCAAAGCTCTGGAAAGTGAGGAAGCAGAACACTTGTGTCCTCAATTCACACCCAACTCTTCATTTTAGGTTCATTTTCCATTTGTACTTGTATTCCAAGTATGCAAATCAAGATAAAAGTGAGGGCTTAGTAAAGAAACCGAGTCCAGGCGATCCAAGGTTCAAGGCCATAGTTGAAGCATGTAGCATCATCAACTTTCAGGCGTACCTGCCACATCTTGTTTGGATTTTGCAGCTCTATTGGGTAAATGAACCTAATGCTTACAATGTGATACCAAATGTTTTTCTAATAGTAAAGTAATGAATTTTTATTAGTTTTGGTGTGATTTTCTTAAGTAGTTTTCGCATCTGCTTTGCTAGCGTTATATAAAATCATTCTATGCCATTAAATCTATTGTATTTAAAATACTAAAATTTTTATTTTAAAATATATCTGCTTCTCTCTAGCTACCATCACCATACCTATTTTCTTTCATCTACAACCTCTTATACAAAATGTTTGGCCTTTTGTCATTTCATTTATTACTGAACATCAGGATTTTTATTTACTACTCTATCTTACCACATTTCTTTAAAGACAATCATCACATCTAAAAAAATTTAGACTGTTTAGTTTTAGAGGACAATTGTACTCCCTCTCTCAAGCCAGACCTCTTCCTAGAGCTCTAGACTCAGAATCTTGCTGTGCATTGTTGCTACCTGGATTTACAACTGATTTCTCAGGTTCCATAAATTTGAGTAAAAACAATACCTAAGTTTACAAATTTTTTAGTCTTTCCTTTTCTGTTGCCTATTCCATTTAGTGATATCACTACTAACATTAATATTATTAATAGTCAATCATATAAAAATGTATTTTCTATTAGTTACTAACATTAATTAGCAACAATAACCAGTATATTAAAGTCAATTAATATATAGAGGTCACAGTTCTAAGTATTAATATGTGAATTAATACAAAGATTAATTCACTTAATTTTTACAAAATTTCTCTGAAGTATATGGTATTATTATCTGATAAAGAACAGGATTAAATACCTTGCACAGACACACACAGAAATTAGTAAAAATAAGTATTTGTTCTCAGGAGCCCATATGTTTAACCACTTTACCATAACGACTGCAGTTTAAAACCAGAAAGATAAAAGTCATTTTTAACTTCTCAATTTCATTTTTTTCGGTTAACAAAGTTCCAAATTTTGATAATTCAATCGACCTATAACAGACTTTTAAAAATTTGTGCTTAATCTCTCCTCTATTATGTCATTATTATCTCTACTTCTTTCTAATCCATCCACCCAAATCTTACAATTGTCTGGTCAACGTTCAATTCTGGTGTATTAATTCCCTGCTTCAGTGCTTCACAGTGGCATTAAGGATAAAATCAGGTCTTACTATATGACACTGCCCATCATCTCCGCAATGTCAGCTCTTGTAACTTTTATACCCAAATAAAATGTTCCAGAAAAATGAAAATAACAAATTGAGCCTAAGCTATGGTCATGGCAAGACATATTAGTTATGTATAATAACCTGATAAGCTATTTTTGTTTTGTTTGGGGTGCACACCTCACTGGACTCAGGGCTTATTCCTGGTTCTTTCTTCAGGGTTCACTCCTGGAGGGTTTCAAGAGGCTACAGATTGAACCCTAGTTGGCCTCAAGCAAGGCAAATTCTCTGTTCACTGTCCTATCTCTCTGGCCCAGAGACCTTTTTTTTTTTTTTTTTTTTGAGCCTACCTGGTGCTCGGGGCTTACTCCTGGCTCTTACTCCTGAACTCAAAGATCACTCCTAGAAGGACTGGGGAAATTAATTCATGTCGGCAGAGATGGAACCTGCATCAGCCAAGTGCAAGGCAAGCAATCTACCCCTATACTATCACTGTCTGCCCATAGAGAATATTTTTTGAGCAGGGAACTTTAGAATTTTCTGGCTGAATTCAAATCCGAGGTGTAGAGTAGGAGGAGGGTAGGGGGGGGTAAAAGGGTAGATAGGAATCAACAACTAACAAATTGGATGGAAGGAAGTCAAGGTAAGTTTGGAGGGATGGGTACTGGATCATTGTATAACTGAAACCCAAGCACAAAAATTTGTAAGTCTACAACTGTACCTCATGGTGTTTCACTAATAAAAATTTTTTTAAAAGTTCGAAAGATAACATAATGAGTTAACTTAAATTTCAAAAAAAATGTTTTAAAGATCCATGGGCAAATCTTTATGGCACTGTATAAAACCTAAACTTTGAACACACATTTGGTTATAAGAAAGAGGACTTACTTTCAAATAATTTGTAGAGTATCATTTGAGGGAACTGTAAAATAATACAGAGAACATTTCTTGAAAGTCTATTGAAGTTAAATCAAAGGAAATCACTCTCCTAGACTGTTTTCAATCTTGGGCACTCTGGGGCCTTGGGCCATCTCTGATAATGCCTAGTTGAACAACAGCTGTACTTTCTGCATCTGAAAGAAACCTGGCTGCCCATGGGGAATTATGGAGTCAGAAAATGCAGTTTTAGATAAGATGGTATTAGAGTTGCAATAATACTGAGTGAAATGTTGACAGGCCACCCATAGGTCAGCAGAGAGCCTGCCATGCCCAAAAGAGCAAACGCAGAGCTTGTTTGGAACCAAGTTTTCACAAATGTGTTTGAGATAATATTGACTAATCTCAGAAATAGCTAGAGGGCCAGGGGTGTGTCACAATTACAGTCCTCTTGGTTCTGACGATGTGGGTCACATTCTAGAACAAGGAAGAAGGGGCAGAATGTAAATCGCAGTTACATGACTTCTTTGCTACTGATAAGCTTATGGGGACTGAGAACATTCAAATGGTGCCTAAATCATTAAACACTTGGTAATTTTCCAAGTATGCTTGGCAGGCAAGCTGCTCTCTTAGCTCTGTGGGATTATTTGGCAGCATTGTTGTGAAGTCTTTGAAGGCAATATGTATCTGTCTAACCGGAAAGTGCATAATTCACCGAAGGCTAGTAAAAATTAAAAAAATCACTTTATTGGGATGAGTAAAGAGGAGAAAAATACATTTAATTAAACACATTAAAATTCAAGTGTAGTAAACTCACTCATGTAATAGTAAGATATGTAATTGCAATTGTAAGTAAGAGATGTAATAGTACAGATAACACAACTTTTGTGGGTAAAGTAAATACCATTAGAAGAGAATAATGGAGATATTAAGTTGGGGTACTTAACAAGGGGACAGACATTATATTATGTCTGTAAATAGACAATCCCATTAAAGTACTAAAAATGGTGATGGACTTTATATTAATTGTGTTGCATAAGAGTATGTCCCTCAAAGATAACTGTAATTTGTTATAACAATGATAACAAACATAACAGCTTTAACGACAGATTGGAAGTCATGGAATCAGAATTCCGATTTTAGGGTCTATGTTATGTTAGCACTAAGGTTCTTTGATCATCCTTCAAATACCTATGTCACTTTATTTTTTTAGTCATGTTAGCTACTCTTTTAAAATATATCAACCTCGACATGTGTGCAGTAATAAAGGTCTTTGAAATTCTTTGTTTAAATTGTTTCTTATTCTTTCTCAATGAGCTTCAAAATAAACATTTCTGTCAAAATGAAAAATTTTGTCCTTTTCTTACCTCCAGTGATGTTGTATGTGAGTGTATGTGAGTGTTTTCTATGGACACATCTTGGTACATGCTCGCCTTTGTCATGTTACCTCATAGTAACAGGACAGCCAGTTAAACCAGAAGGGATCTTGTTCTTGGCTTCTTTCATTGTGAGCCATCATGATCGCATGAACACGTTTACTTTTTTCCATGACCCCAAATCATTAGCAAAATTAAGGAGGGCATGACCTATTCTAGTGAGTGGTACTCATGACCAACACCTCAGTTTTACTGGTGTTTAGTCAAAATCATAGTCTCACGATGATGATGAATCCATAGGCCAGGAGTCACTTGATTCTAATTTTAATGTCTTACATAGTTTTGTTTCATTTATCTGTTTATTTGTAGAGATGACAGTGCTTGTGGCCCAGTACTTATTGAATAGACTGGGAAAGTTGAGAAAGTAGGGTTCTATTCTGAGAGCAACACACATTAAAAAGATACTCCAAATTAAAATTATATTAACATATTTGCCTCCCTTAAATGAGGGGGCTGGAGTGTTAGTAGAGCGGGTAGGGAGTTTGTCTTGCACGCGGCCGACCCGGTTCGATTCCCAGCATCCCATATGGTCCCCCGGGCACCACCAGGGGTAATTCCTGAGTGCATGAGCCAGGAGTAACCTTGTGCATCGCCAGGTGTGGTCTCCCTTAAATGAAAACCTTAAATTAGCTTATAAAGAAATTCATCTTTAAGGCTTCATTGGACCATATTCTCTAGTTATGAATTGTTTTTCTGGATCATTTCTTGAGAGAGCCTTCATTAACATGATCGTACTATGTTTTAGGGGGTATAATTTCATACCACTTCAAATTGTGTAACACACCACAACCAACACAAAAGTACGAGTACTTTTCATGATTTAACTGTTCTGATTAAGATTATCAGTCACTGTCCTCCCGTTGTTCATTGATTTGCTCGAGGAGGCCCAGTAACGTCTCCATTGTGAGACTTGTTGTTACTGTGTTTGGCATATTGAACACGTCTGGGGGAGCTTGCCAGGCTTTGCCGTGTGGGCGAGATACTCTTGGTAGCTTGCCAGGCTCTCCAAGAGGGGCGGAGGAATTGAACCTGGGCCGACCAGGGTTGGCTGCACGCTAGGCAAACACCCTACGTCTGTGCTATCGCTCCACTGATGAAGATTATTATTTAAAAAAGCAAGAGTTGTTTACATGTGTCAAATACACTGAACTTCAATACACATGCTTTTTATTGACAAAAGAAATACAAATTCTGCCTCTCAGAGAAAAAAAAGTCTCATGGTCTAACTATTTTCCTATCCTTAAATCATACTGTCTCCTGAGCACTTACTACAGTGCAAGAAAAGTGTGTCTCTTACTGTTCACACACATTAAGCTCCTTTGTGCCTCAATGGCTCATGTTTACTCTTTCTTTTGCCTAGAGTACATACATCAGGTTTTTTCCATTGCTCCTAGTTCTTTTAGCCATTCACAAATCAGCCCTCTCATCTCAGAGAGATTTGTCTCAGATACACTGTCTAGAACCAGCCTCTGAGAGTATATTTTCTTCCACACTTGTCACATACCTGGTTTGCATCTCTTAAAATTTAAAATTTTAAATCTTTTACAATTTACCCTGTAGAATTCAAAGCTTATTTTTATGCATGTGTTTAGAACCTGAGCCTTTTCATAAAATATACATTATGCCATAAAAGGAACTTTTTCTTCGAGTGTCTGTTCAATCTCCTCAGGGCGTGCTTTACTCCTTACTACCTAGAACACAGGTGACCATAATAATAACCACATAGTTTCAGTTTTGATAGCCAAGTATTTAATCCATTGTAAATTAAATTTTATTCAGGGTGTAAGATAATGATCTCTTTTTATTCCTTTGCATGTGGCTGTATAGTTTTCCAAGCATCATCTATTGAAAATAAACATAACTTTCTCGATTTTATGTTCCAGGTTCTCTTTTATGTCTTAAGGTAATTTTCCGATGTGTGAGGATTTAATTATGAGTACATAGATCTATTGTATTGATTTCTTAAATTATCCCAATACAAAAATGTTTTGTTTACTATAATGCAATCAAAATGAAGTGTGATCTTCTTTTTTGTCTCAGAAACAATGGGCTACTTGGGAGTCATAAAAAAAATCTAAGGAAACTATTTCTATTTCCATAAAGATTGTCACAGAATAGTGATAAGGATTACACTGAATCAATGTAATGCTTCGGGGAAGACAACCATTTTGAGAATGTTAATCTATGAGTATGGAATATTTTTCATTTCCTGTGTCTTTCTCTACTTATTTTAACAACAACATGAGTCTTACCATCTAAGTCTTTTACCTCATTTGCTATTTTCATTCTTACATACTTAATTATTCCTATGTGATTGTATCATGCTGAGTGAAGTTACTCAGTTGGAAAGAGGCATGCATAAAATGATCTCTCTCACATGCAGGACAGAAAGAAACACAATGATGGAATAACATATACCCAAGGGAAATGGAAACAAAGAAAGTGGAACTGGTAGTCAACAGGAAGGCTGCCATTTGAGGGGCTGGAGATAGGAAAGTGAGGGGCTATGTCAATACTGGAGGGAAGCGTTCAACTGAAGCAGGGCAGTGGTGCTGAAAGGTGGTAAAACGTTGTGTGGAAAACCCCTACTGTAAGTAACACTGCAAAAATGTATATTTCTTAAAGGTCCCTCTCATCAAAAGATAGAAGCAAATGGAGGGGGGGGTCAGGACATTGGTGGAGGGAAGTGGACACTGGTGAAGGGTTTGGTGTTGAAACATTGTATGCCTGAAACCCAATCATGAGTTACTTTGTAATTTCATGCTAACTAAATTAAAAAAAAAATCCTTTTAAAATGAAAGCAATAGCCCAGAAGGCTCAACCAACAACACACAGTTTTTTAAACCCTCATAAAAAAGACTTAATGACCCCATGGTGAGATATAACAATTTTCACAAATTTTCTTTTACTGAAGCAATTTTTTTAATAATCCACTAATCATTTAGTTATAACAAACAATACAAAATAAATTATTGTTTTGCTATGGGAATAGACTTGGGGGGGCAGTTGTTGGATAACATTGGATTGTCCTTGCTCCTCCTGAAGGGAGCTTAGGTTTGTTGAGTTATTCCCACAACAGTGCCCCCGAGGGACACCCAGTTCCATTAGTTCCAAGCACTAATAATCCTATATTGCTTTTCTCTTTCCTTTATGTCACTTGCATGGTTCAGCACTGGTCTTTTTGTAGAGACACAGGAAGACAGTTGATACTATACTTTGAACCACAGGAGTTAATTGACTCCAAATAATATTTACTCCCGGGCATCCATCATATTTACCTGACTTAAGCCTCAGCTGCCTTTTCTTCCTAACACCCGCAAAAGGAGGGTCCCAACAATGGGACTGGATGGACCCAGCGCAAGTGGTAAGCTCCCCTGGCATTCGAAAGGAACAAGCCAAGTGCCATAAGAAATACAATAATTTAAGAGCATGGTCATGGGGCCATGGGGGGAACTTATCTATTTCTTTTAGGTTTAAAATTGTTCATAGTAATTTTATAATCTGAGAAATTGCTTAGTGATGCTTCCACAACTACTATAGACTGCATTGTGCTTATTACTAAACCCCAATTATATCATCACCATCATCACTCTACATCTGTTCCCTGCTACTAACAAAAGGTGAAAATAATAAGAATCTAATTCAAGGTATGTAAATGATGTTCTTTTTTTTATCTTGGAGCCTAAAATTTATGATGTGTTTGTTGTATACAATTTAATTACTACAACTCCTTCATTTCTTATAATATCCAATTCAATAATTGAATTCATGAACTGTATTTAGTTTAGTGTAAATTGAAAGGGATCTGAGATATCCAAAAGATAATAAACCTGTTTTATACAAATAGTGGATATAAAAGATAATAAGCACAATGATTGCTACTGAGAGCCAAAACTTTGGGATAAAGTATTTATTTTAAAGACAAAATTTAAGCGATCAATTAAATATAGTTAATTCTGGTGAATATTAACTGAATTCACAAACTTTATCAGATATTCGCAACTCTTTTGCACACCTGCTAGTATACGTTCATATAAAATGTAGTTATTCAGAATATTTGGCAAGTCATCTGCTTTTAAACTTTTTTGGTAATCAAAGTTAAGATCAACATCAAGTTATATACTGTCTTATCATATTGAGCACTGTCACTGTCACTGTCCTCCCACTGTTCATCGATTTGCTCAAATATATACATATATATACATATATATATACATATATATATATATCAAAGTATGAAACGTAAGGCATTATTTGTTCAGGTGAAAAAATACAAAGCCTTGAATGTTGCTTAACTTTGACCAAATACAGAAGATTCCAAAGAATGTCCACCATGTGTGACTTCAGAACTCAGCGGTGTATTTCCAGTACTAGTATGATGTACAAACATCACAGTTCCTAGTGTAATGGCACTGCTATGCACAATAATATTTAAATGGAAAAAAAATCAATATTTTTGTTTATAGTAGCTAGAGATATTAGAATAATTTCTTTCTTGGGGACTGGAGCAATAGCACAGCGGGTAGAGCGTTTGCTTTGCATGCCGTCAACCCGGGTTCGATTCCCAGCATCCCACATGGTCCCCCAAGCACCGCCAGAAGTGATTCCTGACTGCAAAGCCAAGAGTAACCCCTGAGCATTGCCGGGTGTGACCCAAAAAGCAAAAAAAAAAAAAAAAGAATAATTTCTTTCTTGACTGAAGACAGATTTTAGACAGTTACAGTGTAATAACCCATTAACTAAAAGAATCCATTTTGAAAAGTTATTTTTATTGTAAAATTTCTAATTGTGGAAGCTAATGTTCTATATTCAAAGTTGTCTTTGTATGATAAAGCTCATATTCTGTAAATATAATAATAATAATGTAATTTCAAATATTTACAAAGCACCCTGCAGATATTACATTAGTCATAAAAACCATTCACCTTGAGAATTTACAATAAGGAAGCTTCACTTCCAGGCAAAATTCTCCCTTTGCTTTTCATTTGCTTTATATTTTATTATTATGATTTTAGCTTAGTTTTTTGTTTGTTTGTTTGTTTGTTTTAATTACCCTCTGAGAACCAAAGCAATAGTACAGTGGGTAGGGCATTTGCCTTGCACACAGCAATTCTGGCAACCCATATGGTCACCTGCGCCCCCTAGGGGTGATCCATGAGCACAGAGCTAGGAGTAAGCCCTGAGCAGAGAGGCAAGGCCCCAAAACAAAAATTTACTCTCTGTATCTTTAAAGTTTTATGAAATGACAAGTTACTGATCTTATCTTCCATATAATTTTTTTACTTAAAAATGTGAATATTAAAATGATTAATCACAAGTCTCATCATAGAAAATCTTAAGATTCTATAACAATTAACTAAGAATTCTGAGACTGAAATTGTGGGTGGTGAAGAGATTAGAGATATACATGTGAAGAACTGGGGTTTTATAACTATATCAGAGGAACAAGCACATTCTAGGGAAAGAAACTGGTTGAACACAAGTTGGAGGAGAATAATCAATATCTGAAGTCTTATAATAGATGAATTTTCTATAGTGAAGAGTTAAATCTGGAAGAAAGTTGCTGTAAATTGAGCCAGATGATGTAATTGCTTGATTGTTCAAGGAGGGGGAGAGTTAGATTGTTTTGTTTTGTATTTTTGCAGTGCAGGGAACTGACCCTGAGACCTTGCATATGCAAGTCAAATGCTCAACCACTGAGCCACATTCCTCTATTGTATTATCAAGGCAAAAGTGATGTTTGAAAAATAATAACAGCTTTTGCAAAGGCTCTTGCACATAAATTTATGAAACTCACTTATGTGGATACATTTGAAGAGTAAGTATAATTTCTGATTCTGGTAAATCCAAAGCCAGAAAGAAACAGACATAGAAACATAATCTAGGTGATTTCAGTTGAAAATGTAAAGGAAGAAACATTAATATTACGTATCATGTGCATTAAGCAGTGAGGGTCTATTTAGCAAGAATCTTTGGAAGGAATTTTGAACATACTGCTCTCATATTGCATGGCAAATGCGTTAGATCATAGTAGAAATCGAGACTCAGAAAAGACCATCCTCTTTTCTAATAACAGAGATACAATCAGTAATTCCATTTTTATGAAAATTGTCCTGTTCCTCAGCATCGGGAAGGACATCCATGCATTGTGCCTGCTCTATGAACTCCTCAGTTGTTCAGTAATAATAAAACCGAGTAAGCAGTTGCCAGGGTAATAGCATAGCAGTTAGGGTGCTTGCCATGTAATGTGGCTGACTAGGGCTCAATCTCCGACATCCCAAATGGTCCCTGAGCACTGTTAGGAGTAGTTCCTGGGTACAGAGACAGGAGCAAAACAAAACAAACAAACAAACAAACAAACAAAAAGAAGCAGTGAGACCTGGGCATTACTTCTGCATCAGGGAGTGCTACAAACTTTTCCTTTATGTATATTTGAAGGCCTTTAATCAACTGGAGATTTTTAGTGAAAACATTTTGCTCTAATGTTTTTAAGGAAGAGACTATTGTTTACTACATCATAATGTTCTAAAAGAAGGAAAGGAAAACCAGAGAAACTAGAGATGCATATGAGGGTAGAAAGGTATAAAATATGGGATTCTACTTGATCAGGCAACAATATATAAACTGTTCTCTGCAGGAGGGTGATTCTAAGAGTCTTCGCACAAACGTTTCATCATATTTATCAGAGATTTGCAATTCTGCAGCACGCATGCTACTCTTGGTTGTTTTGTTATAGATCTGCAATTAAATTGTGAAAATGGTTCTTAGCATATTACCTCTAGGGTCCTTCCCCGCCCCCAACTTAGTTCCCACAAGAAGATGAAAAATATTAAGAACCTGAATCATTCTGTATTGCTTGTGCCAGATACACATTGTAGATCCCATGGCAGACATATTTAATGAGGGAGTCAGTTGTTGCCTCACTTCTAGTTTGGCCTTTCCCAGTGTCCAATATGTTTTTCTCAGATGAACTGGTCCATGGGGAGCTTCAAAAAGTCAGGGTGTGTGAAGAGAAGGAACAGGGAAAATTTCAGCTTTATGACAGTGTTCTGCAAGCTTTATTTATTTTTTTTTACAAATTTATGTCAATTGATTTCTATGGTTTAAATTAACCAGAGCACAGGCATCTTAATTAATCAAAAAAATTCCCCTTAATATCAACTCACACACATGCTACCATTACACTGTGGAGTAGCATATTTTTGCATTGTTCTGCATATGGTGCAAATTAACACCTGCATAGTTCAGTTATTAAATGAAAAACAGTTCTTTACTTGACCTATAGAATTCTTGTGTACAAGAATCTATCCAACAGCGTTATGTCTTCCCTTATCAGATGTGTGTGGTATGACATAATGAATGTAACACTTCAGTGCAATTGGCAAGATTTCAATTCCCAGCCAGAGGGTCACATTTCCCTGCGCATTGTTTTGAAAGCAGACATTATGCATTGGGTAGCTCATAGTGAAGCTCTGGATTTTTCCCTGAGAGATCTCAAACCAAATCTGAGAAACCAGTAACCTAAATTTAATAACAGTCTGAAAATTTATTTGCTGAACAAGAACTTCTTAGACCAAGTGATGAAAACTCCAGAGAAATGTTAGGTAAATGTGTGAAGCCAGCCCCGAAGTTGCTTTTATTTGAAAACAACTTAAAGGATAATAGCAATTAATAGAGCAAGTCTGCATTTGAGAATGGGTTTCCTTGTTACTTGTTTCAATAAAGCAATATTTTGGGTCCAAATTTTAAATATTTTTTCTAGAATATTTTGAATTTCATTATTATTCAAAGACGTGATTCAATCTTATTGTACTGTTTGTCTGTACATTTTGCCATTTCTATTTTTTAAGGGGGGGGGGTTGGAGTCACACCTGAAAGTACCCAGTGCTTACTTTTGGCTCTATACTCAGTGGCTGTACTTAGGGGGCCATATGCAGCACCAAGGATCAATCCGGGGTCAGTTGTATATAAAATCAAGAGTCCTAACCCCTGTACTATCCCTGGCACTGGTCTAATTTCTATTTATTTTAGTTTTTTCTGCCTACTCTGATTCAATCTCTGGCATCCTGTATAGTTCCCTGAACCCCATCAAGAGTAATCTCTGAGCACAGATCCAGAAATAAGCCCTTGGCGCCTCCGGGTGTGGTTCCCCAAAGTTAGCACTGTGGCACTGTCCTCCGGTTGTTCATCAATTTGCTCAAGCGGGCCCAGTAATGTCTCTATCGTGAGACTTGTTGTTACTGTGTTCGGCATATCGAATACGTCATGGGGACCTTTCCAGGCTTTGCCTTGCAGGCGAGATACTCTTGGTAGCTCGCTGGGCTCTCCGAGGGGGGTGGAGGAGGAATTGAACCCGGTTCGGCCGAGCTGGCTGCTGAAGGCAAACGTCCTACCACTTCGCTATCACTCCATCACCTTCTTAGCACAGTAGGCAGCGTGTCAGTCTCATAATCACCAAAATTAAATGCACAAATAATGATAAAAATTCAATGTCGATATCCAATGCTGAGTGAAGTCAGTCAGAAGGAAAGGGAAAAGTACAGAGTGATCTCTCTCTCTCTCTCTCTCTCTCTCTCTCTCTCTCTCTCTCTCTCTCTCTCTCATGTGTGATATGTAAAGATACACAACAAGGTATTAACAAAGATCCAAAGGCAATGCAATGGGAGAACAGATTCACACAGTTGAGTGGTGGTGGTGGTGGTTGGGGGGGGTGGATTTGGAAGGGAGGGGTGCTGGGGTCCTTGGAGGAGGAAGTGGGTGCTCTGTGAGGGATGCAGTGTTGAAATCCTGTGCATGATAAACCATCATTAACTGTATTATAGATCAAAGAACCTAAATCAATTAAAAATAATGACACCTCATCGCCCATGAACGGCCTCTGTGGCTCCTGATCAAGCTGCTTAACGGCCGTGATCCCAGAGACTCAGAAACAAATCTTGAAACCCAGTGGCTTTTGTCAGAAATATGTCCGAACCATGCAGTAAGTTACTATCGCCGGGCCAGCCCAGCAGGGAGAGGGTGCTGTCCCTCCACCTGCACCCCTTGGTGGCTCGGTGGCCGCCATCCTTCAGAGGCCATTGGACAGTCAGGTTTGGCCCCACAGTGACGAAACTTGTTGGGCCTCACGGGATGGGGGTGGAGCCAGGCCTGTCCTCCTCACCCCAGTGAGACCCCAAGTCATCGCCCACAAAAGGCTTCTCTGGCTTCTGATCAAGCTGCTTAACGGCCATGATCCCAGAGACTCAGGAGCAGATCTCTAAACCCAGTGGCTTTTGGCAGAAATCCCTCCAGATTTAAGTGTTAAAATTTCAGAATTTCAAAATTGCACGCCACTACTGGAGCTGCGTGACATCATATGTTATTCATAACCAGCAATAGAACACACATTGTCTACTGTTGCCTTTTCAGCAGATCTGAGTGCTGGGGTAAAATCTCAAATAATAATGGTGGGGCTGGTATCAAAATATTGAATGTGACTGAAGTAGAGAGAGAGTAATGTGGAAATCATCTGCCCCACAGGTAGGGGGAGGGTGTGCGAAGGGAGTATACTGGGGTTGTTGGGGGTGGAGAATGGGCACTGGTGAAGGGACGGGTGTTTCATTGTATGACCGAGACTTAGACCCGAAAGCTTTGTAACTGTTCTCAGTGATTCAATAAATAAAATTACAAAAATTGAAAAAAAGGAAGGTGGAGTTCATGCACAATTCAATCAGCTAATCAGTGGCTGAATAAATAGCAGTACTACTACATAAAAAAAATAATGACACCAAATTAAAAAATTAAAAAAACAGATTTCTCTTGTCATTGCATGCTTTCCATGCAGCCACCCCCATGCCCCTGGTGCCACATACAGCACTGGGACCACCATCCCGACACTGCAGGATGTAGCCCTAGAGATTCCCAAACAGTGCTGGGGAGACCTGGGAATCAGCAAAGCATAGGACCAGAGCAGGAACTCAGGATCAAAGCAGCACACATTCTTGGGGCCTCATCTTGAACCATCAGCCAGGTGAGCTAAGAATTGTCAGAAGGACCCTCAGCAGCCTGCATGGGAGAACTGCCACCCTGCCTTCCCCCTGCCCACACACACCTTGCCTCACCAAAATTAATTAATTAATTAATTAATTAAAAAGATGTTCTTGGGTACATAATAGAATGGAAATCACAGTGGTGAATGGAAAATAGTACATACATCGATTGGTTTTCAATGATGAATGTTTGAAACATATGCTATATTGTCGCTATCACTGTCACTGTCCTCCCGTTGTTCATTGATTTGCTCCAGTGGGCCCAGTAACCTCTCCATTTTGAGACTTGTTGTTACTGTGTTTGGCATACTGAATATGTCACGGGCAGCTTGCTAGGCTTTGCCTTGCTGGCGAGATACTCTCAGCAGCTTGCTGGGCTCTCCCAGAGGGGCGGAGGAATTGAACCCAGCTTGGCTGGGCTGGCCGCGTGCAAGGCAAATGCCCTACCACTGTGCTATTGCTCCAGCCGGAGAATGTTTAAAAATCTAAAACTAAAACAAGTCTTAAGATGCCCTTGAATATAAAACAATGAATATGTATCCTAGAAACATTTATGATTAATTAGTAGAGGAGAAAAGATATAACCAACTTGGAAAATCATGAAAAAAATCACCTCAGCAATTAAAATTATTAAGACTTTAACATAGTTTTCATATAAAAATATATTTGAATGGCTGGGGAGATAGCTCACTGAGCTGGAGTGTGTACTTAGCAGGCAGAAGACCTGGGTAGGATTTCTGTACCACATGACCTCTAAGAACCTCTGGTTTGGAGATTTATATAAGACACATAAACATATAGACATTGCAAAGTATATACACATAATCTATATTTAAACTAGAAGCATTATTCTGCTGCATAGTTGCAATTATTGGCAATACAAATTTATAATGGGCTGAATCCATGACATAAATTGCATTGCATCCTATTTATAGACAGGAATTGTTTAAATAAACAGAGAAGACAATTTTTCTATAATGTCAGAGAAGTCTAGCAGTACATCCTTTATTACTGCTCATGGGTCATCACTTGACTGTTAGGAGTTGGGTTTTACTGTTTGCCTTTGCTTTTCATGTCTGAACACTGACTTTCAGAATACAACTGCCAAGTCTAGGAACTAGGGAGTTACCACCAAACCAGTTCCATTCTAGTTGATTCTAGTTCTAAACTGAATATAAGGACAGACTCTTACACGCAAAAAAGCAGCAAAAAAACTTTCCAAGAAGGCCCACAACTTCACGGAAGCTACAGGGATGCCAGGATGTGTGTTTTCTTCAGGGTAACAATTGTTTATCTAGTATTTTGATAGTAAGGGGGTTGCAGAAGAGAACCTGTGTTATGTTCTCAACTAAAGGGACTTCCTTTTCAGTTATTCTACTGCAAATTTGAGGAAACTCATTTAAACATTGACATAAACAAGGAATGCATCTTGCTCTTCGAGAACACATCATCTAGAGGAATAATGTCCCCATGGAGAGATGCAACAATTTTCACAATTTTTATTTTACTGAAGAATTTTTTTAATCATTCCATTAGCCAATTAGGAGTAACAAGCAATATAAAATAAATGACTGTGGGCCTGCTATGAGGGCATGCTTGCACGCTGGCTAGGAAAATGTAGACAATGGTGGAGGGAAGGTGACAGTGGTGGTGAGATTGGAGCTGGAATATTGAATGCCTGTAACAAACCATCATGAAAAATTTTGTAAATCACTGTCACTGTCACTGTCCTCCCATTGTGCATCAATTTGCTCCAGCAGGCCCAGTAACACTGTGAGACTTGTTACTGTGTTTGGCATATCGAATACGTCACGGGTAGCTCACCGTGTTTAAATAAAGTGTGTGTATGGGGGGGGGAGAATAAATATTATATAATTTATTCATGAATAAACTGCATATCTTATAACTGCTACCAAAAAATGGTAAGATTGAAGCCTACTAAAACCTAAAAAGAAATCACACAGATATTAAGGAGTAACATGCTAGAAATAATGTCCATGCCTTAGTAATCAAAGAAAGACCTTTTATAACAGAAAATTTCACTGGATTTCTATGAAAACAAAAAAAAAACCTCTTTAAATAGATGTTTATTTTACATCTTCTATGGATTAGTCACTATGTGGATAATATGTATTCAACATAGATCTAAGTTTTATGCTGTTTCAAATCTCAAAAACTGAAATTACAAAGCACTTGAGAAAGATGTTCTTAAACAGTTATGTGTTAATCATATGGAATTCCTTTACTTAAAGGTTAACCTTAAAATACAAATGTATATTCAAGAGATATTTCACTATTGACCAATTAATTTTAGGCTAGTGAAAGAAAGTTGAGACTTCTCAGGTGTATCTATATGTCAGGATATAAAATAAATCTGTCTCCCCCATCAAACATTTATAAGAAGAGACAGAATAAAAAGTATTCAATTGAATAAGCAAGGACAACTTCTGTAAGATATTTGGCTTTATAAAGATTTATAAGTAGCGGGCACCTTATCAAGAAGCATGAGTTCCTACAGAGATTTAAGAACTGGACAATATAATTATCCATTAGTAGTATAGAGGAAAATATATTGGAGAAAATGCTTATACCCTTGTGAAACTATAAATAATATTTTATAGGCGTTTCACTTTTACATCACAGTTCCCTCCATACCACGTGACATCATCGTGTCCTTTCACAAAATAGCAAATCCATTCTCAGATTTTCTTTGAGATAGAGGCGTTATAGATAGGAGAGAGAATTTTAAGTCTCTTTGAAGCATGAGAAGAAAAATGGGTTGAATAAGAGGGAAATTGCAACCTGTAAATCAACAGCCCTCATAGGAAGTTGAATGATGAATTGATACTATATAGGGAGGGTTCCCTGGCAGGGATCTCGGGGTCCTGTTCCCAGTATCAATTTGTTCAAAACTCTAATCAGCAATTAGGATGATAACAGTAGAGGAACTTTCCTAGGGCAGTTTTCAAATGTTAGGAAAAATATATTGGATGACAGAAACAAGATTGAAAGCATCCCATGGGCCAAAGTTGATACGGTGCAACTTGAAGAATGAAATCTAAGTGATATTCATAGAATATTGCCTTTACCTGTGTTAAAGACCTAGAGTGAGAAAGATTTAGCTTAAAAGCAGTAAAGATGCGACCTTTGTGAAAGCGACATAACCTTCAAGGCCTGACTTTTGGAGGCAATCAGTGGAATGTGTCAAATATTTCATTGTGCCTACCTAAAAAAATTATCAAGCGCAATAATGAGTGCCATGTGCTGTTCATGAGGACACATCATTCCTTGTCTGTGATACTTGAAATTGTTTTCCTTCCCTAGATATAAAATACTAGTAATATTTCTGATGCTTTCTTTAGAAAAAATATATACAATAACAGAAGTGGAAACGCGGGCTTTAAAATAAGACAGACCAGCTTTGTAACTAGTACACTATATGATATGGGAACATATTACTTGAGGGCTCTCTGTCTCATTTTTTCATCTCTGAAATGGGAATGAAAACAATTGTAAACCATAGGGTTGCTGAAAGAATTCCAGAGATAAAAATTAGCACAAGTGTGGTCCATGGAAAATGAAGAAGAAATCTTAGTTATTATCAATGACTATTATCAAAATCATTTCATTCATTCATTCATTCATCATCCTGTTATTCGTCGATTGCCTCGAGCAGGCCCCAGTAACGTCTCTTTCATCCTAGCCCTGAGATTATATTCAAGGCTCTTTAGGAGAATGAGACCCATCATTGTTACTGGTATTTGGCATATTTGGTACGCCACGGGGAGTTTGCCAGACTCTGCCCTGTGGGCAGGCTACATTCGATAGCCTGCAAGTTTGTCCAAAGTAAGGTAAAAAGGTAAGGTAAAGGCCCTCCCGTTGATCGTCGATTTGCTCGAGCGGGCCCAGTAACATCTCCATTGGAGACTTGGTTGTTACTGTGTCTGGCATATCGAATACTCTCGGTAGCTTGCCGGGCTCTCCGAGAGGGGCAGAGGAATCGAACTCGGGTTGCCCATGTTGGCCGCTTGTAAGGCGAACGCCCTACCCGCTGTGCTATAATGAGATAATAAGATGTCATAAAAAGATGTCCTGATAAGATGTCGGGGGCAGGATTTTATAGTCTCTGAGTCTTGGCCGTTGATGGGATTACACGGCGCCAGGGGGCCAGGTGGTGGGTGTGACCCCTGCCTACTGGAATTTGGAGGATCTGGGTGGAGGATGCTCGACTCCAATTCGAGTAGGCTTGGAGATCTCGGCCCCGGAACCCGCGTGGCTTTGTCCCTCTGCCAGTACCTTCATGTGTGCGGAGAGTGGTCTCAGCATGGTGGTGGCTGATCCTGGAGGTCTTCGGCTGCAGGAGCCCTGGTTGGGGCGGGGAGGAAAGCTCAACCCGCTCCCCTCCAAGGGACCCCAGCGAGGAACAGCCAGGCGCAGGGGCAGGAGACTGCACTATCGAAATCAAATAATTTAAATTGAAAATAAAAATTGCTTACACAAAATCCCTCTATTCTTCATACGTCTTATACTTAACACAAAAAACTATAAATTTAAATAACTTAGGACATAGGTATTTAATAGGTGAATTTGAAAGATTTAAGACTCATTAGTTACAAGAAAAATAATTAGAATTATTTCTAACTTGCTCCATATTTTGGTGATCTTTATATTAATATTCACTATTAAGAGATTATTTTGCACAAAATCTAATCTTTGAGGTCTTCATTATATTTTCATTAAATGCTAGTTTCATTTCAGTATTGGTCTCAGGAAAACCAGAAAGAGATAATTCTCCAGAATTGCATAAGCTTTGTTTCTCCCCTGTATTTTGTTTTCTAATTCAACAATCTTCTCCTTTACTGTGTTCTCATTTTTATCTGAAATAAAATGTTTCACCTCGTAAAATGAACACCTGAAAAGGATGAGATTTTTAATAATTTCTCATGCATATCGAATCAATAACTTAAATCTTTTAAAGCAAGTCACTCAATCTATCAACCATAATTACCTGTCCAGTTCTCCAACAATCACTCTGCCCTACAATCTTTGACAACTGTCCTATCTTAAAAGATATTTTCCTATGTGGGGTACTAAGTAAGATATATATCTGTTGTCATAGAACTTCACTAGAGATTTGGCAATGATGAACAAGGAATAAGTGTTGCTGCATTGTAAGGAGGGGCACCTGA
The DNA here is from genome assembly GCF_029834395.1 of Sorex fumeus. Lineage (NCBI taxonomy): Eukaryota > Metazoa > Chordata > Mammalia > Eulipotyphla > Soricidae > Sorex > Sorex fumeus. Next base: position 8,235,943 of record NW_026606070.1, read on the forward strand.
GAATAGGATTTATTGAGGAGTTGGGCAGAGTCGTTGCTCCATCAAATTATCTTTTCCACCAAAAAGAAGACAAAATAGTTAGAAGAATGAATTTTTTAGGTGGAAAAAGAGGTGTATTTATTGTTATCTGCTCTTTCTTTACTCATTTAGGAAGATAGCTATTGTTATATAAGAGATCTGTTGAGAAATACTGGTCAGCAATAAGGCAAACTTTACTTCTTTTTCATTTGGCAGGGGAAGAATGCTTCACCTAGTGAGTCAAACTTCAAGGAGGTGAGAGGCCAAGAAAGAACTTCATATGCGCCATGACAGGCTGCACTACAGCAAAACAAGCAGCAGGCCTAAGTATCTGTTTCCCCCATCGAAGAATTCCCTGAGACTGTCCTTGGCTGAAGCTGGAAATCCCCTAGATGCCTCTAACCAGCCCTATGATAAGTAGGATATCTCTGGGCACAGCAGGTGGGCATGATCAATTAGTTTACAGACTTATGACTGCTCCATAGCAATTCTTGGGAAAACCCACCAACTGTAACCAACAACTGTGCCAACTTTGCTTATGTCACCAAATGTGGATATAATGTTTCCTGGAACTTGGGTCGGTGTCCTGGTCAAGACTCCACTGCATTGGATGAGGCTTGAACCCAGGCTCGAGCTAGCAAAGAAGATTCCTTTGCTTTCACATTCTCACTTCTGGAACTGGTCTCTTCATGAACAAGAAACCCAGAACCCGGGTATAACAGAGGATGCTTCCCAGAGTGTCCTCTCCTCCCAGCTGGTGCAAAAGGACTCTTCTCGGGATGAGGCAGAACTCTCATTCAGCGATAAGACAATATTTCATAGTATTGCCCAGCATTGTTCTAAGAACATTGGAGTTATAATTGGGTTCATGTCTTATTATATCACTTCACTTAATCACTTAACTTCCCGTATGTCGTCGATTTGCTCGAGCGGGCGCCAATAACGTCTCCATTTGTCCTTGTCGCGTGCTAGTGCAGCCCAATGGCATCTGTTTGCTCCGGGAACATGAAGAGCCTCAAACCGATCGTTCATGATCTTGATGAAGAAGTCTGACCATCTGATACGTAGGCGGCCACGCGGTCTTTTGACATCCCGTGGAATCCAGTCGGTAACAGCTCTAGTCCAGCGGTCGTCTTTAAATCTCATTACGTGACCAGCCCATCTGATTTTCGACACCTTGGCAAATGAGACAGCGTCCCTGATTCTTGATTGTCGACGGATGTCAGAACTCCGGATTCTTTCTCTCATTTGAATGAAATGTGATATTCCAAGCATAGCTCTTTCTATTCTTCTTTGGGAGACCTGAATAGCGTTCTCATCTTGTTTGCGTAGGGCCCAGGTCTCTGAGGCATATGTTAATGCAGGAAGAACAGTGGAATCAAAGAGATGTGCCCGGAGCCGGAGGTTCTTCTTTCTCTTAGCTATTTCTTCGACGTTCTTGAAGGCGTTCCAAGCCGCTCTCTTCCTCCTGCGCAGCTCGGGTGCCAGGTCATTTGTCATGTTGACCTCTCGACCTAGGTACACATAGCTGTTGCATTCGGAGATGGTTGTTCCATTGAGAGCGAATGGGGCATCAGGAACGAGGCTGTTTCTCATACCAAATTCCACAGGATGGATATGTCGTTCCCAAAGTTCTCCCTTCCGAAACCTGACACGCCATTTTGTCGGTAAAGAAACAAAGAGCACCCGGCCCAGACAAGGTCAGACCTGAACACCTGAAGAACCTGCTGTCAGTAATCATCAATACACTGGCTCGGCTCTTCACTCACTACCTGTCTGAATGCAAGGTTCCATCCCAATGGAAAACCAGCAGGACCATACTACTGTTCAAGAAGGAGACATCCATGACATTGGCAACTATTGCCCAATCTGCCTATTGTCTGTCATCTACAAGTTGTTCACTCGAGTCATCCTAAATAGGATTGGCAGAACACTAGATGAAGGACAACCATGCGAGCAAGCCGGGTTCCGCAAAGGATTCAGCACCATCGACCATATCCACACGATAACCAAGCTCATTGAGGTTTCTCGGGAGTTCAAGATACCACTCTGTTTAACGTTCATTGATTTAAAGAAGGACTTTGATTCTGTTGAGATGGAAGCGGTCATTGAAGCCCTAGCCAATCAGGGCATTCAAGCCCAATACATCAGGATCCTCCGTGAGCTGTATTGCGGATTCACTACCAGGATCTCACCATTCTACAAAGAAGTGATCGTTGATGTCAAGAGACGGGTGCAGCAGGGTGATACCATTTCACCAAAACTCTTCAGTGCCACCCTTGAGAACATCATGCGATGACTGGAATGGGAAGGAATGGGAGTGAAGATAGATGGTCGGCAACTACACCACCTCCGCTTTGCTGATGACATTGTTTTAATAACACCAAACATCAGCCAAGCGGCACAAATGCTGGCCGACTTTGACCGTGAGTGTGGAAAGGTAGGACTACAGCTGAATCTTACGAAGACAATGTTTATGAGAAACAGCCTCTTATTTTATATTTATTTTATATGTCATAGCATTGTTCTAAGAACATTGGAGTTATAATTGGGTTCATGTCTTATTTTATATTTATTTTATATGTCATAAATAATATATAAGATAAACAAATAATGAATTACCTTAAAATTAGGGGCTGAAGTAATAGCACAGAGGTTAAGGCATTTTCCTTGCATGTGGCCAAGCTGGGTTCAGCCAGCATCCCATATAGTCCCCCAAGCACCAGCAGGAATAACTCCTGAGTGCAGAGCCAGGAGTAACCCCTGTGCATCGCCGGGGTTAAAATTAATAAATAAGGTAAGATAAGGTAAAGGCCCTCCCGTTGTTCGTTGATTTGCTCGAGCGGGCCCAGTAACGTCTCCATTGGAGACTTTGTTGTTACTGTGTCTGGCATATCGAATACGTCACGGGAAGCTTGCCAGGCTCTGCCGTGCGGGCGAGATACTCTCGGTAGCTTGCCGGGCTCTCCGAGAGGGGCGGAGGAATCGAACTCGGGTCAGCCATGTTGGCTGCATGCAAGGCAAACACCCTACCGCTGTGCTATAAATAAATAAATAATAAATGGAAGCAATACACAAAGAAATAAAATTCTCTTAAATAATAATTACACATTACTCTTAAACATCCAATTGACAGAGGACTGGCCCTTTAATCCACAAGTGAATTGAGAGGGCTTTATTGAGAGTTAGTACAGGGAATGAGGTACCTGGTGTGTGAAAGACCCTGGTTCAAAACCCAGCACCACATGGTTTCCTGAGCATTTCCAGGTGTGACACAGGAGACCCCAAGCACCACCATGGTTACTTGGGTGATTCTCACCACCACAGGTCCCTTGCATTGAACCCACCCTGTTCAGTTGGCCAAGAATCATGGTTATGGAACCCTGGACCATTTGGGAGGTCCTTTCAATTAAAAAAAGTGAATTAAAATTACTGTAAGAGTATTCTTAGTGAATATTGAGAGAGAAGGTTATGCCTATAATACTGCCCATGAAAAAGAAAGACCAATTTCAGAGAACAAATGTGAAAGCAGGAAATAGAGAAAAAATGAAATTAATCTCTTTTGCCTATCCCACTAAATTCAGCCCACTGAACAAGCTAATTGCTCTTAGTTCCCTTTCATGTGTATTCCTGTATTACCTCATTTTCCTCCCTGTTCTCTACCATCTCCTGAGGCTATAAATTCCCAACTTCTTTCCCAAAGAAAAGCTCTGGTGGGTTAATATTCTCCAGGTTTTTGAATTCTCATGGGCTTCCTTTGCATTAGGCCACATGGAGATAGGCATCAAATTTATCCTTTTGTCAATTTCTATACACCATATTTCTCACACAAAGCAGTCATGAGTTTGGGAACTTTACTAAATAATTTCAGTGATTAGTCAGGAACACATTATGCATCTTAAACATTTTTCCATCTGTTATTTTGGGGTATTTTATGCTAGATTTTACTCTCATTTTATTCTGCCTTAGTGCCTTGCAACCTTTTCAACCCTCCGTATGCAACTCTGTATCAGCAGGTCTCTAAAGAATTAAAGAGGTAGGTCGATCCAAGTTTCGTTTAGACACCTACATAGAAGTAATCTCTAATATCCACATTCCCATCATTCCGGTCCCAGGCATCCAGTTCTGCAGCCTCCTTTCCTTGACCAGATTCTCATCATGTTTTTGCCTCTGGCACTAAGACTTTGTGATTCTCTTGTTTACCAGACGCAGTCCTTTGCTCAGCACACCTGGGTACAGCTCGTTTTCATCCTTTGTTAAACTTCCACCCCATCAATCTTCTGAGCGATGGAGTTTTCACAAACATTTGCATGTTTAGGACTCAAGATATTTTCCTGTGCCAGGAGAAAAGATACACATCATACCATTCAGTGGAGAGAGAAGCTCTCTTTCATAATCATATTAGCTACGAGTAGTAGGAAAGGGAAGTAAAACAGTGTCATGCAGAGTTCCAAAGATCCTATTTTTGCATAAGATTTTTAGAGTTGGAACAAATTTATCTCAATGCCCTTAGAGTAAGAATGAGGAAAGTGAGGAAGTAAGGCCTAGAAGGATTCCATAACTTCCTGATCACCACACAGATTATGGGAGGTTAGAACAAGACTCTCCCAACTTCTCAATTGCCATTCCTACACTGTTTCTATTATACAAAACTGTCTCCCTTCATATTCTAATGGTTTAGATCTTTACTAATTAACAGAATTGCTGGAACACATTTTTAAAAATTTATGGCCGTTTGTGTAGCTGAACAAAAGCATGCCAATAGTGCAGTTGATTTCTAAAATTCATTAGGAATCTCAAGAGAAGCAAAATAACCGGAACAAACTTGAAAAATAACTAAGTCCTCACATGTCCTGTATTTCTAAACTGCTACAGAGCAATCATAAGTGTGATGTCAGCATAGAAAGATGAATGGATAATGAAATAAAGTATAGAGCACAGAAGTAAAATACTTACATGATAGTCAAATGAGATCTATACCAAGATTATTTCACATGGGAAAAGATAGTCTTGTCAAAAAATGGTACTGAGAAAGCTGGATATCCACATGTAAAAGAATGATGCTGAGTAATTAATTTATATCACATATGGAAAAGGATCTCTACATGTGTGAAAGACTAAACAGAAGCTCTAAAAACTTAGACTGGACTATAGGGTAAATCCCTTGCGATATTGGACTTAACAATGCTACCTTAGATTGACATTAAAGCCACAGGTAACAAGGTAAACATTTAAAAAGACATATTTGAATATGAATAAAATACAAGGAAAAGACTAATGCAGATTTCCCTAAGTGTTCATTAGAGGACTTAGCTCAAAAAGGTGGAGTGCAGGTTTGGATACCCAAGGCTCTGAATCTGATACCTGAGCACATATTCCTTGCCAGGACCATGAGTATGGCTCCAGTGCTGGACCCCATCCCCAGCACTCCTGGAAAAGACATGGTAGACCAGCATTGGCACAAAACTGTCGAAAACACAAACGAGTGACTTACTCAACCCCTAGAAGGGCCACAGAAGATAGCTAATAAGCAAAGAAAAGAAAGTAACAAGTGTTAACAAAGATACAGAGAAATTAGGAATCTTGTGGAATTTAAAATGGTTCAGCCACTACGGAGAGCAGTATATCAGTTGCTTACAAACTAAGGCTGGAGAGAAAGTATTGAAGTTAAGGCTCTTACCTCACATGTTAACTCAAATTGAATCCCTGGTACAACACATGGGCAAGCACCCCCATGACTGATCCCTGATCATATAGTGAGGAATGATTGCCTAAGCAGAGAGTCAGGACCAAGCCCTGAACACCACCAAATGTGGCCACAAAACAAAGCAAACACAAAATTAAATATAGAATTACCATATTATCCAGCAATTGCACTTCTGAGTATGGTCATGCATTGCTGAAGGATTGCATCCTATGTGAATGTCAGAGTGTGGTTACACAAAACTAGACAGTAGGATTAACTACACACCTAGGCAATATCATATTAGAAAGAGCATCATACATTTGGTCTGTCATTGACCAAAATTCTTTCGAGCCATGTGTGCAAGCGTGATTCACCAAATTCACTGAAAGTAGAAATTTGAACAAATGTGTGTGCCCTCGTGTTCATAGTAGTATACAAGGAGTCTTCATTTCTAGAAGATGTGAAAATAAAATTCCTCTAGACAGTTGTTTCCATACCTGCTTATCTTACCATACTTGAGACAAAATCCAGGTAATCTTAAAACAACATGAGAGGTTACATAGCAGAGGAAAAGAAATTGTCTTTTTTTTTATGTGACATATCATCCTTACATTGGGCACTATGCCTAGGTAGAGTTCTGCCTGTTTTTGAGTTCAGGCCACACTCAGTGGCATTCACGACTATTCCTGATAGGTCTGAATGCAAGGCATATATGTTTGAAAACCCTTCGGATATTCAACTTTTGCACATTAACTATTTAATTTGTTTCTAATGCATCCTTTAGCATTAAGTATACACTAAAGAATTAAACAAGATAACCACAGGCTAAAGGTAAGCGTTTTTAGCCTTAGTTTGGGAGTAGATGCTGACCACTGAATAAAAATATTGAATATTTTTTTTTCTTTTTGGGTATGCTATGCTCAGGGATTATTCTTGGCTCTGAACTCAGGAATTACTCCTGGCGGTGCTTGGGGAACCATATGGGATGCTGAGGATCAAACCCAGGTGGGCCGCGTGCAAGGCAAATGCCCTACCCGCTGTGCTATCGCTCCGGCCCCAAAATATTGGATAATTTTCATTTGTTTGAAGATATTTCCGGGAAGAAAAGACACACTGCAGCTGAAGGCATATTATAAACAAGGACTTGACAAGAAGAGTTGTTATAGACAAGCAAAAGTGAGATTAATAATGGTTCAGCATAATCATATATGATAAAATAATTTCAAAAATTCAAAAAATATTTATCTATCTTTCAAAATATACAGGAAGTGACTTAAAGCATTTCCTATAATAATAGTCTATTTTGTATAGCATCAAACTGTGAAAATAATCTGTTCAGCTCTAAGCTGAAATAAATGCCTCAAACATTCAACACATATATATTGAAAGAAGCCAAAATGATGAAGTTACAATATTCTCTTCATCTGTGCTGAGCATTGGTCTATGCATATTCAAAATGATATTATACAATTTTGTGCAGCTGTTCATTATGGGCAGAGGAGAGGGAATCATTCCAGCAGCTTCCAGCCGCCTGACTTCCACCTCCAAATAGAAGTTCAGTACTAAAGAACTGGGACATGGTTTACATGCCAATTGAAGGAGGAGGGTGACAGAATGTAAATTTCTTTGTTTTACATGTGAAGGTTTTCATAAAGCAGTTGGCAGCTTTCCAGTTTTCCTTGTGGGGTACCACGTTTATCATTTCAGGGGCAAAAATTCACATAATTACAGTTTCAATTTTACTTGGAGAATATTGTTGGACTTCCTTTGTGCCTGGCCAGCTGAGCAGCTGTGTCTTGAAGTCGAAGTTTCTACTCATTGTTTCAACCATTTTATGAAAACAAAATGAGAATCATATTTGATGGTACTATTAAAGAGAAAAAAATATACCATGCCCTTGGAAGATGAGACGATTGCTTTTATATTTATTCTTCAAGAACAACACATGTAAAGCATCTGTGAAGCCAACACAGGTGCGGGACCCACTTCTACCAAGTCTGTCTAGCCAGCATCCTTTCTAGATGTTGGAGATTCAAATTTAAGATTAATAAAATGTATTTCCTCTGGTAACTCCTGTTATTTTGTTTTTTAAAATTTGTATCCGAGTAATTTTATGTTAGGCACCAATAGAAGATAGCATGCCTTAAATTTTCATTTTTTCATCATTTTATGGAGATGGTTTGGAAACAAGTTGAATTTCTAGAAATAATAAATTCATAAATGATAACTTACCAATAATCAAATTGATAAATACCTATGTCAGTAAATCATTTTCACTGAAAATATTGACTATTTTAATTATAAAGTATACAAGTCCTGGGTTATTATTTTTAATAAAAGTAATAAGTTCATATTGTTCATTAAGTGGAATCATTCTAATTTAATGAAGTCCCATTTATTTTTTATTTTGCTGCCTTTGCTAATGTCATCATATCATCAAAGACATCTTTCACATCCAAATGTTGGAGCTTCTGCCTTAATGTACTTTAGAGATTCTAGGCTGATCTCAAAGTTTTGATCCACTTTGAATCGACTTTTGTGAGATACAAACCCAGCTAAAAGAAGATATTAAAACCAGTAGATCTATTTAACCTGGCACACATAAACTGTAAAAAGTCAGTATGTGCTAAAAGAAAACAAACAAGTAATCACAGCCAAGCACTCAGTTTTTAAAGGTTTTTGGCATATCTTACTACTCATGACCAGAGAACAGACAGAATGAATAGAAACAAAAGGAGTGCCGAGTGTTATCTCAACTGTAATAAAGGCTGTTGTATTCCTAATTTTTTGGATAAAAAGTACAAAATGTTCTTATCATAAAAAGTATAATTATGTGATATGAGTGGGGCATTAGTAAAAATTGGAGTGGTAGTAATACTGAAATATATATATGTATATATGTAGTCTGTGTTATAAATGGGTACAGGTAAGAATCAAATAAATGTATCATCTTACACAATTATAGGTTCATCACATATCAATAAAACAATGAAAACAATTACACATAAGTGTTAACAGGTTCTTCATTAACTTTGTTGGTTTATTTTTCTCATCCTTGTGGTTTGCGTTTTTTAAACCATTTATTTGAGCAATGAGGAGATATCATAGTTTTATTCTCAACTTAGCTTAAATCAAATTCACAGTTTTAAGTAGAAGGGACATTATTTCTGAACCCAAGGAAAACTTATGTTAACTACTTTCATAGATTTTTTACTCAGATTCACTTATTTTTTATTTGTAAAACATGGAGACATAAATCTGAGATTGGTAGAAATAGGGCACAAGGAAAGAATTTCTAAATAAGAGGTGAGTCAGACTTTGTGGAATATAACGTAACAAAATGGGAAGGTAACACCCCAAATTAGTAGATACAAGGAACAGGAGGATTGCTCCATGGCTTGGAAGCTGGCCTCACATACTGGGAGTAAAGGCAGTTCAGATAGAGAAGGGACCACCAAGTAAAGGATGCTTGGAGGACCAGCTTGGGATGGGAGATGTGTACTGAAGTAGACTATAGACTGAACATGATGGCCACTTAACGCCTGCATTGCAGACCACTACACCCTAAAGGAGAGAGAGAAATACAGAGATTGGGGAGGAGGAAATATAGGAGGGGGTGGAAGGGATACTGGGAACATTGATGGTGGAGAATGAGCACTGGTGAAGGGATGGGTACTTGATCATTGTATGACTGAAAGGTAAGCATGCAAGTTTGTAAGTCTGTAACTGTATCCAACGATGTCTCACTAATAAAAAAAATAAAAATAGGGGAGTTGGGTCTAGAAACTCAGCTCATTTGTGCACTGGTTTGGGGAGAACTTAACTAGGGTTTTTCTTCAGAGAAAACTGTAGAGGAAAAAAACATGCTATGTTTATTGAGAGGGGAGAAGTGTGGAGTTTGGGATCTACATGGAAAAAAAAGAGGGCACACTAGAGAAAGAATGGAAAGAAGTAGGGGTTCATGAGTCTAGGAACTGAGGGGGAGCAGACAGCAGAATTTGAGGAAAATGCCTGGCACACAGGACACATTCAGGAAAGACTAACCATTAATGAATTTATAAATATTTTGTGCTATTCAAATTAAGATGTTTTACTAATTATTCAAAATATATGCAATATGCAAAAATATAACACTCCCACCCCATGTAACTACTACCAGCTCAATTTGTCTTGGGCGTTTTTAGAGATTCACCCAGATTTGGGGCTGGAGGAGTGAGTAGTACCGTGGATAAAGCACTTGAATGTGACTGAACCTGATTCGATCCCCAGCACCCCGTATGTTCTCCTGAGCCCCTTTAGAAATTATCCCTGAGCACAGAGCCAGGAGTGATTCTTGAGCAATAACAGGTATGGCCCAGAAAACAAAACAGAAAAAATAAACAACTTTAAAACTTCAAATGTAGAAATTAAGTGAATCCTCAAATTGATAAATATATAGAGTATTTTCATAAGTTCTTTAGGTCACAAATAAAATGAAAGCAAAGGAAAAACGGAAAATAATATTTTCAGTATAAAATAAAAAAGTTACAGAAGCTCATAAAAACAAATCAAGCTTAATATCAAGTATACATGTCTTAGGTAGAAAACCACCAATATTATGAAATAATAAAACAAAATGAAGATACTACTCAAATGAAAGAACATTTAAGAAGCTGATATATGAGTTGAATATCTAGTTCAACTATGAATTCAAAACCTTAAAGCACTTGCTGCTTATATTCCCTTACTGCTCACTTAAATGGACATAAAAATGTAGAAGTTTGTTTTCCTCCATGGTTACACTAGAGACAATATGAACAGTGTAAAGGTCAATCACAAATAATTAGATAAATATAATGTAATATGACCAAATGGTAGCATTTGTGTAAGTCATTACTGTAATGTTCTTTAAAAATGACTTAGAATATTCAATGATGGTAAGGTGTGCGCTGAATGAAGACTAAAGTAAAACATGATGTATTCGGGCTGGGGAGACAGCACAGCAGGGAAGACATTTGACTGGCATGTGGCCATTCCGGGTTCAATTCCTAGCATCCCATAGAATCTCATGCTAGGAGTGATTCTTGATCACAGAGCCCGAGTCAAGAGTAATTCCTGAGCACAGCTAGGTGTCTAAAAACCAAAAAGAAAAAAAAAGAACTATGTATTCATGTGATTTGGATAATGATAATTACATAGTTTAATATATTTGTAAAAGATGCATTCTGCAAAGTTTTTCAGAATGGTAGGACAAAAATTAGTTTTGTTTTATTGATGTTCTTTTTCAAACATTGTTTTTAGATTATTATTTGCAAAACAAATACTGATACTCAAATATAGCTTTCAATATGTGAATGTTTTAATTTCTTCAAATTATTTTTCAGGTTATAATTTGCAACACTAAAAATTATTCTTTATATTAAAAAGTACTGATATTTTCTTATACCACAGCACTTCTGCACTGTGAAGCTATTTTGTAGAAACACTGAATAAGTGATACAACTGCACTTCTTTCCCCCATTAACCATGTAGAAAACTAAAATTCCATTTTTATTAATATTATTCTTCAGTGATTTATGAAAGGAAACTTCTTAATTCCAAAATACATACATACAAATACACTTGAAACTAGACCATGTAACAATAACTTAGAACATCTTAAGCCATTTGAAAATTCAATTTTAGTGACATTGAGGAAGGAGAATATTTGGTCATAATTGCATTTGTACACAATAAAATTACATTTATTTTGCTTTTGATTTAGAAATAATTCAGGATTTATATAAAATGATCTTAAATATATTCTTAAATTACTCAAATCCTTTCAATATATTAACTTACCACCATAATACTTAAATATTAAAAGAGACAAATAAAAAATATTTTCAATATCTTAAATTTCAAAAATGAGAAATACATTATTTTATACTCAGCAGTAATTACTTTAAAGTGAAGAACTACTTTACAGAGTTCACAGATTATTCATTTTATATCTGTTTATTCACTTGTCAATAATTTTATATTTATAATTGTTTTTCTGCACATAATTCAACTGTATCACCAAATCATTCCAAAATATTTGGTTTACTTTGTTAAAACAGTTTCACCTGTACTTATTGCTTAGAGCTATCTAATTCAATTTCATGAATAATTAAGTAATAATTAAATAATAAACTAATGCAATTATTGATAACAAGAACAGTTAACATAAGTAGGCATGATAACGAAATTAATGACCGTTGTTCATCATGCAACCCAGCCAGAGTAAGCAGGAATTAAAGCATGTAAGTCCTTTACACTAACTTCATATTCAATTTATTACAGTCATCCATCAATGGAGTTTCAGAAGAAATGGATAATCATGCTTCGTATTTTAGTGATTCGAGAGTACAGATTTATAGGATTAATATTTCATTAATTATTTGATTCCTTATAAGACATATGATACATAGAAAAGAACCATAAGATTCATGTTAAATTTACCTACAAAATCACTTAACTAAGAACATTAAACTATTATTTGATATAATTCAAAAGATTACAATGACAAAATCAAAAGCTAACAGAAGTATCTGAGAATTGACATGTTATTTGAGCTCTATACAAAGGAATTAAAGTTATCAATAACTTTAAGTTAATAAATTTTATTAAATTGAAATTTGTTAACTCCAAAACATGCTACAAACTGCAAGCTACTATAATTATAGTGTCAAAATAATTTTGAATTTAGAGATATTATATTACATATTTTTGCATCAAAAGATGGTTTATGTCCTCTATTATGTAGCCATATCCTTCAGTTACTGTATCTAGATTGTTTTATTCACATATCTAGTCAAATAAAGCTTGATAATTATTTTTATCTACATATTTATCTAGAGCTGGAGTGATAGCACAATAGGCAGGGTGTTTGCCTTGCATGTGGCCGACCCAGGTCTGATTCCTCCGCCCGTCTCAGAGAGACCGGCAAGCTACTGAGAGGATCTTGCCCGCATAGCAAAGCCTGGCAAGCTACCCATGATGTATTCGATATGCCAAAAAGAAAAACAGTAACAACAAGTCTCACAATTTGTTGTGAGACGTTACTGCTCTCTCGAGCAAATCGATGAACAATGGGTGGACAGTGCTACAGTACTATATTTATCTATTTATAAGTATAGTCATATCAAAACACACATATTTATAAATTGTATTTATAAATATGACTTATGCTTATATTAAATTTGCATAATGAAATTTATTTATGATTCCAAGTGTGACTTTTATTTATTTATTTATTTATTTATTGGGAAAGGTTACAAAGCTTTCAGGTTTAGGTCTCAGTCATGCAAATATCAAACACATTTCCCTTTACCAATACTTATTTTTTACCATGAAGAACCCCAATAAAACCCCACCCCCCACCCCTCCCAGTCCCTGTGAGGCAGATGAATTCTAGTTAACACTCTATCTGCTTTGATTAGATTCATTGTTTCAATAAAAGATTCACCACTATTATTTAGAGTTTACCCCCCCCCCAAATCAGACATGCTGAAAAAGCATTGTGAAGTGATTTGCTTTCTACAGCTGGGTTCAAGAATTAAATGTTGGTTTTGGATTTCTGCTATTTTACTTATTGACCCTGGAAGTATTTCTACTGAAAGTCAGATAGTTAAGAAATTGGTTTCTGTGCTCTGGAGTCGTGGCCGTGCTGGAGAGCCGCTAGTGGGGGGCAACTGGTGGCCTCGGTAGGGCGTGAAGGGCGGACCGAAATGCCCCCTTCCCATGAGGTTTTAGTCGCCCCCACACCCCCGGCTCATACCTGCTGTCCACAAGGCTCCCATGCGGCCGCCATCTTTCTTTCCAGAGAGGAGAAGGCGAATGGGGCAACACCCTTTCCCCTCTGGACAGACATGATGGCCTGGATTAACGCATAGTCCGTTCACTTTTCTGCTCCAAGCTGTCGGGTTCTGCATTAAGTCCTTGTGCTTCTGGGGCCGTGGCTGTGCTGGAGAGCCGCTCGCGGGGGTGTGACTTATTTTTATATGTGCCACTTTATAAAAGACGGCATGCATAGAAATGGGGCTTTTTCAACATGATCTATGCAAAGAAAGAATCAACCATTTGACTATGACATGTGTATGCATGTCACACATATACGTGTGTGTGTGCCTTTATGTATATAAAGATGGAGTGATGCCTGAGCACAGAGAGTGTGACTTTCAGCCCTCTGTGGTCAGGTGTGTGCAAGCAGCACAACTAAAAACTGTGTTTCTCCCATCCAGTTTTTCAGTCAAGTGTGTGTACTGCAGCCAAGAGAGTTCAGCCACTCTCATCACAACAGACAGAAGCGAAAGGTAAAGAAGAGGAAAAAAACTCGTTTGTGTGTGGGGGCTACCCCTGGCAATGCTCAGGGGTTGCTCCTGGCTCTTCACGCAGGAATTACTAGTGGTGGTACGCAGGGGACCATTTGGGATGCCAGGGATCGTACCTGGATTGGCAGTGTGTAGGGCAAGTGCTCTACCTGCTGTGCTATAGCTCAGGTCCAGGGAAAAAAATTTTTGATTTTGGGTTTTTTTTTTCGGTTTTAGGATCATACCTGGCATTGCACAGGGGTTACTCCTGGTTCATGCACTCAGGAATTACTCCTGGCAGTGCTCAGGGGACCGTATGGGATTCTTGGAATCGAACCCGGGTTGGCCATATGCAAGGCGAATGCCCTACCCTCTCTGCTATCATTCCAGTCCCAGTAAAAACCTTTGAAAAGTTCTCATATCTGGTATCTCATTTGAATCTCACAACAATATGAGGCCTTAAGAAAACCTTAAGATGTTTCTGTCATGACATAGAAAGATTGCACTGATCTGTGGAATATAAAGTAACAGAATGGGAGACTAACACCCAAGAATAGTAGATATAAGTAGATATAAGTACCAGGAGGTTTGCTCCACGGCTAGGAAGCCAACCTCACATGCTGGGGGAAAGGGCAGCTCCAGAGAGAGAAGGGAACACCAAGTAAAGTCTGGTTGGAGAACCTGCTATGGATGGGAGATGCGTGCTGAAAGTAAACTATAGATTGAACACACTGGCCACTCAATAGCCCTATTGCAAACCACAACACCCAAAGGGAGAGAAAGAACAAAAGGGAATGAAGGGAATGCCCTGCCCCACAGAGGCAGGGGGTGGAGGGTTGAGGGGGGGTGGGGGGATGGGAGAGATGCTGGGTTCGTTGGTGGTAGAGGGTGGGCACTGGTGGAGGGATGGGTACTCGAGCATTGTATGACTGAAACACAAGCATGAAAATATGTAAGTATGTAACTGTACCTCATGGTGATTCACTAATAAAAAATTTTTTAAAGAAAAGATCAATCATAGGTACATTTAAAGAGAAAGTCGTGATGACCTACAGTAAAGCTAAACATACCAATTTTTATGTGTTAAAAACTACTGAGCAATAAAAATTTACAACATGAAAATGCTTATTTTAGGACTTTTCAGATTGTCAAATTCCCCTGTTCCACGTTTGAAAATCAATGCTTTTTGTTTAGATCATTATTCTCTATTTTAGATAATTATTCTCTACTCTAGATCGTTCTCTGCCTAGAAACAGCTGCCTCAATGTCTTACACAGAGGTTCTCTCTGTGTTTTGTGATTTGGAAGAGGATGGAAACAAAAGAAAGTGAAGAGGGACGGCAGGGGGGGAAAAGGAAGGTGGACTATAGTCTATTTTCAGCATGAATCTCTGAAAATAGACTATAGACCAAACATATTGCCACTCAATGCCTCTTTTGCAAACCACAGCACCCAAAAGGAGAGAGAGAGAGAACAAAAGCGAATACCTGCCACAGGGGTGGGGTGGTATGGGGATGGGGGATGGGAGGGATTCCGAAAGCATTGGAGGTGGGGAATGGGCACTGGTGGAGGGATAGGTACGCAATCATTGTATAACTGAAACCCAAGCACAAAAATCTGTAAGTCTACAACTGTACCTCATGGTGTTTCACTAATAATAAATAAACAAACAAATAAATAAATAAATAAAAAGTTTGGGGGGGGTAATACCCATTGGTGCTCAGGAGCTACTCCCTTGGGGGTTGTTCTTGATGGTGCTGAAGAACCACATGGTGCCAAGAATTGTACTCAGACTTCCTGCAGGCAAGCGTGTGCTCCAGCTCATTCAACTTCCCCCAGATCTGGAAGCCTCTACTTTTAAACGTATGAAAATGGTCACCCCAAACTTCTTATATTAAATTCTATGAAAAATGCTTTTAAAAAGGAAGGTGGAAAGAACAGAACCAGACAAAGAGTTCTGTTGTTACCTGGCACTTAGGCTTGAAAGACAGCAATGAATGCCACTGATAAAATCAGTGCACCTTGTTTTCCACAAATGAATCAGATAAAGGCATAGAATGTGATCTTATTTTCTAATGAAACTTTACAACTAATTTTATTATTTTTTCTCTAACTATTTTAACATGCATAAAAATTGAAAGTGGCTCACATCAGAAATAATTAAGTGGAGAATTTGTGAACATGACATGGAGACTATAGGATTCTATTGGAATAAATTGCAGAACTCTTGTTCTGCACAGTGGATCGATGGTAATATGCTGATTAGAAATTAGGATAATAAGTCACCAGCAATCATCAATTTAAATTGGATGCAGAATGCCAGCTCTAATTCCATATTCCCCTAAGTCAGGAAAACCATGGTGAAAAGAATTTGCAAGCTACTAAATATCACATCTGGGTGAAGCATGTCTGCTTCTTTTTCCCTTTTATTTAACAAATATTGCATGGGATGAAGGAACGTCAAGGCTAAACTCTATAACATGGATGCAGAACATGTGCATATGTGTCAGCTCAAAGCAATTACAGGCATTGAGGCACTGTTATGGTCTGGCAGTCAGAATCACCAATTTTCATTAATTTGTGGTACAGATACACCACATTCAGGAAAGGATGCAGTTTTTTATTTTCCATGACTAGGGTGTTGAAATTAAATCATAAAATCTAAAAAGTAGAAACAATCCGTTGATGATTCATGCAGAATTTCAAATATTTCTTAAATGGAAATAATTCTATCACTGTAAAAAACGTGGTTTCTAAACCAAAGTTCTTTGTAGATAATATCTTCCCAAATCCTTTCTTCTTTTTCACTTGCTATTGTTTGTGAGAAAAGGCATAAACAGCACTTGAGCTTGCGAGTCAAGAAGGAGTTGGAATATGTGAAAAGGGAAAGTATCTAATATAATAGAGGCCAAGTAAGTCTTCCTGTCTCAACTTTTTGCAAGAGATAGGGAGACCTTTCAGCTACCCCAAGGACCATTAGTTCTTTCTATAATCCTAGTTACTTTACATCCCATAAATTCGAAAACTTGATCACTTGATCACTTGACTTCCCGTTAATCATCGACTTGCTCAAGCAGGCGCCAGTAACGTCTCCATTCGTCCCTGTCTTGTACTAGTGTAGCCCAATGGCATCTGTTCATTCTAGAAAATGAAGAGCCTCAAACAGATCATTCAGGGTCTTGATGAAAAGACTATCTTATAGGTGGGCGGCCATGAGGTCTTTTGACGTCCTGTGGAATCCAGTTGGTAATGGCTTTAGTCCAGCGGTTGTCACCAAATCTCATTATGCATCCAGCCCATCTGATTTCCGACGCCTTGGCAAATGAGACAGCATCCCTGATTCTTTATTTTTCTTAATTTTTTATTAGTGAAAAACCATGAGGTACAGTTGTAGACATACAAAGTTTTGTGCTTGGGTTTCAGTTATACAATGATCGAATACCCATCCCTCCACCAGTGCCCATTCTCCACCACCACTGATCCCAGTACCCCTCCCACCCCACATTCCCCCCATCCCACCCTACCTCTGTGGCAGGGCATTCCCTTTTGTTATCCCTGATTCTTGACCATCGATGGAGGTCGAACTCCGTATTCTTTCTCTCATTTGCGTGAAACGTGATACTCCAAGCATAGCTCTTTCAATTCCTTTTCCCGGAGACCCAAATAGAGTTCTGAACATGCGACAAAAGAGGCATTGGTGTCGATATCCTTGTCAACATGAACTTAGCCATGAGCATTGATTCATTTGAATGCCTAACAACCCGAATCAGACAATTACACTTGAATAGATGTGGCTCATTGCCAGCAGTTTCTATCTTCATTGTCTATGCACCAACATCCAATTGTGATGAAGAAGAAATTGAGAAGTTCTACATGGAGCTGGAGAAGTTCTATAAAGAAGACCACACCTTCTACAAGATCATTGTCGGTGATTTTAATGCCAAGATAGGACCGAGAAGATCAGCCAAAGAACTCCACATTGGAACCCATGGCCTAGACTGGAACGAACAGGGTGAGAGACTGTCTGAGTTCATCATGTCAGCCAAGACCATCCATGGTAACTCACAGTTCCAGAAGGCCAAATCTAAACGTTGGACATGGAAGTCTCCTGGTGGACGGTTCCACAACGAAATAGACCACATCATATTCAATCAACGGTTTTGCCTGACCAATGTCGCTGTTCTCCTGGAAATTCTAAATGGGATCGAACCACCGTCTCCTTCATGCAAAATTCTACTTCCCAGAGCGGGGAGAAAGGGCTGCAAAGTTTAAGAAGAGAACTCCCAGAATGACCACCAACTGGGAGCTCTTTGGCACTATTGCTGCAACATGGGAAGATGCTGTTGTTGACAACATTGACGAGGAATACGGTCGACTGGTTCAGCACCTCCATGATTGTGCGAGGAACACCAAGAGAAAGATAGCCACAAAAAAAGTCTGACTTCAAAAACTCTTGAGCTTATTCACCAACGTGGTTTGGCGCATGACTCAGGAAACCACAAGCGAACATCCGAGCTCACAAAGCAGTGCAGAGATGCGATCAAGGAAGACCTCAAAGAGAGAAGAACAGAAGTGCTGGTAGATGTGGCAGAGGCCGGGAAAAGCATTCGTAATGCCCTCCTGTCCTTCGCCAACTATAAGACCAAAATGACTGCTCTCCTATGTCCTGATGGATCTATCACATCTTCCAGAAGGGCAATGGAGAAGATTATCCATGACATCTACACAGATTTCTTTGATAGCCACGTCCACCTGCCGACATACCTAATTCCACAGGATGTATATGCCATTCCCAATGTTCTCCCTTCTGAAATCTTAAATCCAAAACACAATTTCGTTGGTAAAGAAATGAACAGCACCCGGCCCAGACAACCTGCCATCAGTTCTCATCAATACACTGGCTTGGCTCTTCACATGATACCTGTCTGAATGCAAGATTCCATCCCAATGGAAAACCAGCAGAACTGTACTACAGTACAAGAAGGCACGACATACTGAACATCCACAACATTGGCAACTATCGTCCAATCTGCCTATTGTCTGTCATATATAAGCTGTTCACTCGAGTGAAAAAAAAAATAAAAAAACTGTAAAAATCAAGTCCCCCTAACTTTCTACCACCCTTTCATTCTCACTCCAAAAACGAAATAAATTTTGTATTTGCATCTTTAAAAAATTTTATATTTGCATCTTTAAAAATATGTGTACCTAGGTCGAGAAGTCAACATGACAAATGACCTGGCATCCAAGCTGTGCAGGAGGAAGAAAGCGGCTTGGAACGCCTTCAAGAGCATTGAAGAAATAGCTAAGAGGACGAAGAACCTCCGGCTCTGGGCACATCTCTTTGATTCCACTGTTCTTCCTGCATTAACATATGCCTCAGAGACCTAAGCCCTACGAAAACAGGATGAGAACGCTATTCGGGTCTCCCAAAGAGGAATTGAAAGAGCTATGCTTGGAATATCACGTTTTACTCAAATGAGAGAAAGAATCCAGAGTTCTGACCTCCGTTGATGATCAAGAATCAGGGACGCTGTCTCGTTTGCCAAGGTGTCAAAAAGCAGATGGGCTGGTCACGTAATGAGATTTAAAGATGACCACTGGACTAGAGCTGTTACCGACTGGATTCCACGGGATGTCAAAAGACCGCGTGGCCGCCCACCTACCAGATGGTCAGACATCTTCATCAAGATCGTGAACGATCGGTTTGAGGCCCTAGAGCAAACAGACGCCATTGTGCTACACTAGCACGCGACAGGGACAAATGGGGGCATTACTGGCGCCTGCTCAAGCAAATCGACGACTAACGGGAAGTCAAGTGATCAAGTGATCAAAAATATCATTTTCGTAGTAATACAATCTATTAAAATACGCACAAGGCACATGCTTCACTTTGTTTTAAAATTGGAAATTTAAACATTGGTGACAGTTTTGTTCCTCACTTGCCTAAGATACATTGAAAATACATGAGTCAGAGCTACACTACAGTAGACAAGGCATCCAGCTTTCACGGGACTGACCTGGTTAAATCCCTGGCCCCTCATCTGGTCTTACAACCCCACCAGGAATGGTGTCTGACTTCAGATTCAGGAGTAAACCTGCTGGGTGTGACCCCCCCCAAAAAAAACCCAATAACCTTCAAAAACAAAAAAAAAAACAAACATAGATTTGATTTAAAGCTATGTTCTAATAGTTACCTAGTACTCTGCAGTGTCATGTACTAAAATGCATTCAACTAATTCCCAACTACGGATGGACAAATGAGGTATAAAAACTTTATCTTAATTCACATGAGACAAAAATCACTAAGGAATCCTGCACATCTAATGCTACAAATGCATATGATGCCAAAATTCATAACATGACATAATATTATATACTTTTTATTTTATGTTAATTATAAAATTATTGATAGAAGTTATACCAAAAACTCCTCATTCTTAGCTAATTTCTTTGATTTATATTTCTTTGGAATTAGTGGATCTGAAGACCTAAGAACATAATTTCTGTATGATTTTAAATATATTAAATCTACCAATGTTTATACAAGGACCCCCAAAGCGCTGCTTTCCCCAATCATGTGAAATGAACTAATTAACTTTCTATCAAAGAGCTAATCTTCAACTGGTAAGTTATGCATCATTGTCCTTCACATACTCAAATGCATCGCTCTACAATTCATTTTTAAAATTCATTCTCAAATTCATTATTTTAATAGACTCCAATTAACATGCAAATAGCCTGCAATCTAGGTACTACAAGAAAGACAAACCAACAGTTTGCAACTCTACCCTTTTTTAAATCAATCTCCTACAACATATTGTTTAGTTATCTATACAAATCCCTTCTTTCTTTTTCATTTGGTGATAGTTTATCCTCACCCTTTCCTTAAAATCAGATCTTGAAAGTAACCAGGACCTACCATCTCTCAAGCCCACAGCATCTCTTGTCCCACTCTCCTCTGAAAACAATTCATTGACTTTTCTTGTCCCACTCTTCTCTGAAAATAATGCATTAACTTTTCTTCCAGTTCAGCATTTCCCTGGGTTTTCCTTTTATTTCAGAGACCACTCTTTTGCAGGGTCCTTTGCTCACCCCACACCTAACACGTACACACACATGCATGCGTACACACATACACACAAACATGAACTCCAAGAGTGGAAGGATTTTTGTGTCTGTGTTGGTAACTAATTTCCCCAGTACTTAAAGCAGCATATCACATTTGATAGATCGTAGTGTACTGCCCAGTTACTTTTCACTGAATCATGCAGGTACAGGAAATTTTAGCACTCTGAAAACTCAAGGAGTTCTCTTAATCTGTTAAATGTATGAATAGAATTAATCTTTGTAGCACTGCCTTCCCATAGTTCATCGATTTGCTCGAGCGGGTGCCAGTAACGTCTCCATTTTGAGAGATGTTGTTACTGTTTCTGGCATATTGAGTATACCACGCAGAGCTTGCCAGGCTCTGCCATAAGGGCGGCATACTCTTGGTAGCTTGTCAGGCTCTCCAAGAGAACAGAGGAATCAAACCCAGGTAGGCCACGTACAAGGCAAACGCCCTACCTGCTGTGCTATCACTCCAGACCAGAACTAATCTTATTCTTTTCATAATCCAGCTTTTACTCCAACCTTCCCTAGTTCAATTAATAACATGATCATTCATTTCCCTAGTTAAGTAGATTACTCAAAACTGTACTTCAAATGCAACCAACTGTCAACTCCTCCTATAAGTTTTATATTTTCTGTACAATAACGGGGATCTGGTGCCACCTGTGCGTCCATGGCTCAAACTATTCTTCACACTGACAAATTAATTTCCTGATCAGAAGGATGCTAATGAGCATTTACAACTTAAATTGTTTTGTAGCTCCCGAATGGCAATGAATTAAATATAAAACACTCAGACCGGTTTTGAGGGGCCTAATAAAAATATAACCAATCCCTGCTTCTTTTTTTTTCCCCCTTTATTTTATTTTATTTATTTTAAAGTTGTAGATTTACAATTTTTTGTGCTTTGGTTTCAATTATACAATGATCAGATACCCATCCCTCCACCAGTGCCCATTTTCCACCACCATGGATAATATCCCTCCCACCCCCATCCCCCCATCCCCCCTGTCTCTGTGGCAGGGAAATCCCCTGTGTTCTCTCTCTCCTTTTGGGTGTTGTGGTCTGCAAAAGAGGCATTGAGTGGCAAACATGTTCAGTCCATAGTCTACTTTCGACATGCATCTCCCCTCCTGGGAGGATCCTCCAAACACCCTTTATTTGGTGCTCCCTTCTCTATCTGAACTGCCCTTTCCTCTAGGATACCCGGCTGGCCTCTAAGTTGTGGAGTAATCCTCCTGGTGCTGATCTCAGCTATTCTTGGGTATTAATCTCATACTTTGTTACTTTATATCCCCCAGATGAATGCAATCTTTCTATGTCTATCCCTCTCTTTCTGACTCATTTCGCTTAGCATGATACTTTCCATATTGTACCACTTGTATGTAAATTTCATGACTTCATCTTTTCTAAGAGCTACATAGTACTCCATTGTGTAGATGTACCAAAGTTTCTTTAACCAGTCATCTGTTCTTGGGCATTCAGGTTTCTTCCAGTTTCTGGCTATTGTAAAGAGTGCTGCAATGAACAAACAAGTGCAGATGTCACTTCGACTATACATTTTTGCCTCTCTGGGATATATTCCCAGGAGTGGTATTGCTGGGTCAAATGGGAGCTCAATTTCTAATTTTTTGAGAATTGTCCATACTGTTTTCCAGAAGGGCTGAACCAGTGGACATTCCCACCAACAGTGAAGGAGTGTCCCTTTCTCGCCACATCCACGCCAGCATCGGTTGCTTTTGTTCTTTTGAATGTGGGCCAGTCTCTGAGGTGTGAGATGGTATCTCATTGTGGTTTTGATCTGCATCTCCCTGATGATTAATGATGTAGAGCATTTTCTCATGTGCTTTTTTGCCATTCGGATTTCTTCTTTGAGAAAGTTTCTGTTCATTTCATTGCCCCATTTTTGGATGGGGTTGGATGTTTTCTTCTTGTGGAGTTTAACCAGTATTCTGTATATCCTGGATATCAACCCCTTGTCAGATGTGTATTCGGCGAATATCCTTTCCCATTCTGTAGACTGTCTTTGTATTTTGGTCACTGTTTCTTTGGAGGTGCAGAAGCTTCTTAGTTTAAGATAGTCCCATTTATCTATCTCTGTTTTCACTTGCTCGGCCAGTGGCGTGGCATCTTTGAAGATACCATTAGCTTCAATGTCATGGAGGGTTTTGCCAACTTTATCTTCAATGTACCTTATGGTTTCTGGTCTGATGTTGAGGTCTTTAATCCATTTTGATCTTACTTTTGTACATGGTGTTAGGCAGAGTTCTGAGCCTATTTTTTTGCATGTAGCCGTCCAGTGATGCCAACACAATTTATTAAAGAGGCTTTCCTTACTCCACTTCACATTACTTGCACCTTTATCAAAGATTAGATGAGCATATGATTGAGGAGAGATGTCAGTGTATTCAACCCTGTTCCATTGGTCTGCAGTTCTGCCTTTGTTCCAGTACCATGCTGTTTTAATTATTACTGCTTTGTAGTACAGTTTGAAGTTCGGGAGGTTGATTCCTCCCATTTTCTTTTTCCCAAGAATTGCTTTAGCTATTCGTGGGGGCTTATTGTTCCATATAAATTTCAAGAGTGTTTGCTCCATTTCTTTGAAGAATGTCATGGGCAATCCCTGCTTCTTTTGACATCCATCATCTTCATTAATTCTCGCATCCAGTTGTGCCCAGTAGTACCGTTGATTTACAGGTTCGTCGGTGTGCTGCATGTTGTCATTTTTGTTTGCTTTTCTTTGTTGGGCCAAGCCCTGCTGTGCTCAGGCCTCACCCTAGGTTCTGTTTGCTCAGGGATCACTCCTGGCAGGGCTCAGGAGGTCGGGATGCAGTGGGAGGGATCAAACCGGGCATTAGCCTCTGCATCCTCTCTCAGGCCCAGATTCCTCTGTACTCTCAATGACATTTTTATTCAGTACTTGTTGAATTATACTTTGATTTCAGCTGACAACACTTCTGCCCAACCTATGTGCCATCTTTTCCCTGAAAGGTTCTGTTCAGCCTAGTGATAGGAGACTGTCACCCACTTTGTGACCGCATGCTTTGTTAGATAACATCCATAAGATGTCAACTCTAACTTTGCACTTGTATGAAATGTATGCTATAAAGAAACTCTTTATTTGTGATGAAATCCTTGGTAGCACTTGGTATAAAACCATATAGAGAGAATACCTTTAGTTACAAAATTAACCTAAGTTAGAGACCACAAGATGCTGCTCACAAACCACCCCTCTGGCTACTTATTAAGTTCCTTAATGGTCATGATCCCAGAGACACACAAATGAATCTTGGAACCGAACGGCTTTTGGCAGAAATGCCTCCGGACTTTGCATGAGGCCCCCTGTGGCAGGCCACCCCAGATGGGAAAAAGTGTTGTCCCTCTGGCTGTTCCCTGGGAAGCTTGGCGACTACCATCTTCCAGAGTTCACTGAACAACACAGGTACAGACCAGCAATAACGAGACACGGGGCCTCAAGGAATAGGAATGAACCGGGTCCTTCTCCTCCCCCACCCCAAAGAGACCCCAAGATGCTGCCCTCAAACGGCCCCTCTGGCTACTTATTCTGCTTCTTAACAGTCATGATCCCAGAGACACAAAAACGAATCTCGAAATCTCAGAACCGAGCAGCTCTTGGCATTAATCTCTCCAGATCTAATTATTATTAAAATTTTAGAATTCCAAGATCACATGGCATTGAGAGAGACATTATATGTTATTCATAATTAGCAATAGAAAACAAATGGTCTAATATTGTCTCTTCAGCAGGTCTGAGCATTGGGGGAAAATTCCAAATAATAATGGTGGTACTGGTGTTGAAATATTGAATGTATCAAAGTAGAGAGAGAGAGTAATGTGGAAATTATCTGCCACACAGGTAGGAGTAGGGGTGGGATGGGGAGTATACTGGGGGTTTTGGTGGTGGAAAATATAAACTGGTGAAGGGATGGGTGTTTGATCATTGTAT
The DNA here is from genome assembly GCF_029834395.1 of Sorex fumeus. Taxonomy (NCBI): domain Eukaryota; kingdom Metazoa; phylum Chordata; class Mammalia; order Eulipotyphla; family Soricidae; genus Sorex; species Sorex fumeus. The sequence continues at coordinate 8,261,038 of NW_026606070.1, forward strand.
TACCGAGTCTTAAACACAAAAGCTTTGTAACTGTTCTCACAGTGATTCAATAAATAAATTTATAAAAAAATTAACCGAAGTTAATAAATCAGGAAATTTTTCAAATAAATCAGGAATTATAGAATGAAAGGAATCTATTTGGTTTTTTTTTTTTTGATTTTTAGGTCACACCCAGTGATGCACAGAGGTTATTCCTGGTGGTGCTCAGGGAACCATATGGGATGCTGGGAATCAAACCCGGGTCAGTCATGTGCAAGGCAAATACCCTACCTGCTGTGCTATCACTCCAACCCCGAAAGGAATTTATTTGATATAGGTAACTGTGCTCTGATAAATATATGACTTGTATAGAAACTCATTTTATATATCATTATGCAAATCTGTATAGAAATAAAGACTAGGTTATAAATAGATGAAAACAAATCTTGCAAAAATATTAAGTAAGATAAAAGCTATTCAAATTATGAAATTTGCTGATATCATGTTTAGTAGATACGAAATTTTTATATCTGCAGTGACCCAATTTGCCGGACAATTTAATTGATGTGTGTAGCCTATCACTTTAATACTTGCATTGAAATGTGAAACATTTTCATCTGGACTTTGTAAAGCAAAGTAATGGACTCTATTCCCCAGTGATGAACTGCAGAGGTTGTCACTGAGAATGCACAGGGGGCTACTAATTAATCTTGAGAACCCCCCTGAGACATCGATAATAAGCAATGTGCGCATGGCGGGGAGAGCAATAATTCACCAGAAAGTAGCGGAAAAGTAGACTAATGCAAGCAAATATAATAGTTCTTATAGTTGGTATCTCACGTCAATATTGGAGTTGACTTTGGGGAAGTTTGGAAATTTCCAGGACTAATCCTGGACCATAATTACATGTGTTTTCTAGCATTCTGGGGAGATAAACTAAAGATGAGGAATTTGGGACTCACCTCATCACCAGCGATGGGAATACTCCGAGTACCACTCTGTTTTCATAGGCTAGGCAGTGTTCAGCTCTGCCCAAGGGACGTACACCTGAACAAAACAGGTGGCTTAATAAGAGGGCTAAACCTGTCTGGGTAGGTAAAAATACAATCTGCTCACAAACCTGGCTTCAGTCTTAGTGGTCCTTATACCACAAACAGGCCTCTGGTATTCCCAGATATAAAAACTTACCAGCATCTCTCTAGCAGGCTGCAGATCTGAGCCAGCTTTCTTGGGCATAACCTCCCATCAGCTATAAAGACCCCACACTGGCTTTTTTGATTATTGTGCTAAAAGGGACTTAACATTATAAATTATCAATATCTCAATAACTTTCACGCATACAATTTATTGGCAGAAAATACATTTGCAATGCTATGCAACCTGTCACAACCATCCATTGTCAAGATTCTTTATCAACAACCCCATCCTTGGATCGGAGAGATAGTAGAGGGGTAACGTGCTTGGGTTTGCATGCAGCTGATAATGAGTGAGATTCCCTGCATCGAATATGGTTCCCTTAGCCCTGGCTGCTGATGTGTGAGTCCAAAACAAAAGCAAAAGTAAACACAAACTTTGTGCCTTTCCCCCAACCCTGTAGTGCCACCAGATTTCTTTATAACTCTATGATTCTGACTATGCGTGGCACCTTTTTAAAATAAAATATTCCTCCTTTTACTCATACTTGCCAGCTGGAGCGATAGCACAGCGGGTAGGGCGTTTGCCTTGCATGCGACCGACCTGGTTTTGATTTCTCTATCACTCTTGGAGAGCCTGACAAGCTACCGAGGATATCCCACCCGCATGGCAGAGCCTGGCAAGCTCCCCATGGTGTGTTCTATAAACCCAAAACAAGTCTCACAATGGAGACATTACTGGTGCCTGCTCGAGCAAATTGATGAACAATGGGAGGACAGTGCTACAGTGCTACTCATACTTGATTCAATGCTTTGATGTTACTACCTTGAAAGCCTAATAATTTTAAACCAAAGCCACTTCATTTTCGTTTTTGGGGAATGAGGAACACACACAATGAGGAAACTAAAAATTTCTCCAAATAGAAAAATGAGATTAGCATTTCATGAAAGATCTATGCTAGGTTTATCATATATGTTTTCTTCTGTTCTGAGCCATCATTCTATTTAGTGTTTATCTCTGGAAATGAGTCTCAGATCCTCAGTTTCTTCATCTGGCAACACATTTGATAATTGTGACTCTCCTTAAACTTTGAACACTTCAAATCAGTGGAGTCACCATCTTCCGCTCCAAATGACAAGTGCAAGGATAAAATTAATTTAAAAATAATTTTATCATTGCTAGAAATTAACTATGACATTCTATATTTAATATTTTAAGTGAGTCACCTATGTATTTCAAAACAAACTATAATTTCTATGACAATAGGTAATAAGGTCCCATGACCTCACGTTGAACTAGACTTGAATGTGTGACTTTTTAAGGAGATGACAGAGATCATATGCTGATATGTTGTTGGTTTTCTCGCCCTATTCTTTTAAGCCATCTAATAGGTCTAGTCTAGTGTTTCTATTGGCTCCTTTTCTATGGAATGAGACTCCCTTTACTTGTTTGTATCTTTCCTGTCAACCATGTATTCTCATTTGGGGACCTATGACAAGGAAACAAGCCTGGCTGATGGGGAGTTTTTATATAAAATGAAATGCTATAGTTCTGGGAATTCTTCTTTAGTTTTAACTTTAAATTCGATCTTTGAGTTGCATGACTGACCACCTTATTATTACCCGTACTGAAAAAAGGTCCATCTGTACTAAATATCTTAGGTCCACAGACCAAAAACAAATGCTACCATTGTGTAGCATGGAATAATCTGTCGAGAAAATGCAGAGGCATTGACAACTATTTCTTTCCAAAGTAAGAGAGCTTCACAAGAATTATTATGCATGTCTATCACGTCTCCTTTCTACTGTACATTATATCTAGTATAGTTTGCTGGCAATTAATTTTTTCTCATTTTCCCTCTATCTTGCTGGAAGAAAATTTAGAGGATCTGACCCATACCCTCATAGCCATTCCATACTAAGATTTTTATCTTTATTAAACATGATACAATGGGTCTTAGATCCTTAGTTTAATAAATAGTCTTTCAATTATCCACAACTGCCATTATCTATTTTTATAATAGACTGAATACAATTTCATTGATTTCTGAAATACACATTGAATAATATTTTTTAAATTTTTTACTTTTTCTCCTTTCCAATATATACTCAAAACTTAATTTCTTATACCTAAGTAGCTTTTGCTTTAATGGATCATTAGTCACATATTTTATACTTTGTGAGCTATACAGTCTCAAATGTGAGTGAGTTAATTTGCGTCTAAGCAAAAGCAGCCACAGACAACAAATAAATGAATGCACATAGTTGTTCTACAATAAAACTATATTTACAAAAGCGAAAAGAGGAGGGGTGAGAGAGTGAGAGAGAAAGAGAAAGAGAGTAGGGGTTAAGGTGCTTTCCCTATACATGCTCAACTCTGGTTCACCTTTCAGTACCATATATGATCCCCACGGGTGGTCTAGAGAGGTTCCTGAACACAGAGCCAAGAGTAAGTCCTGAGTGTCACTGAATGTGTCCCCGACCCCTCCCCCACCACCAGCACTCCCCCTAGAGAAACACCTCAGTATGGAATTAGGTCAGAGTCAAGTTTGCTGTCTTCAGCTCTATCCTACTGTATGAATAGTTTTATGAAGTTCTTAAATCCAGGATGCCAATATGAATTTACTTAGAATAATCTTGTCCATCCACTATATCACTCTGGAATGTCTATTTGAGATTCTTGAATTATATTATAAACTGCTTTTTGGTTTAGGTGAATCTCATCAAACTCAGACATCCATATAGTCACTTAAGAATGTCCTTGACTACACATGAACAAATTCTGAAGCTAAAATTAAAACTATGAACAGCTTTCTGATTTAAATACTAAAATTTCTTACTAGAAAACTTTTATTTTTATTGTTTTTCTTTGAAAATCAAATTTCTGAGTGTCTATAAAGGAAAGTCCATTTATTTAAATCTTAACACTTAATATTGGAAAGGAAGGATCTGAAAATAATTTAGCTATGGTGTCAGAGAACAAGTGAGTGGTAAAAATTAAGACTACTCTTCCAGACAAACACTTCTTGATTCCATTTCTAATTATTCAGTTATTAGAAATGATAAAAACAGAAATGTTTATTCTGTAGAAAAGAGTGAGTTTTTAGGTTTGAGCTTTTGGGACAAAGCTTTATATTTTAAAATCCTGATGAATATTAACAGCCACAGTGCATGAAAACTGAAACAACACTAAATAATTTGAAATTTTGATACAGCAGAAATGGTGATATGATTTGTTTTTCATGGTACTTTTTTAGTATTAATGAACATATATGATGTTTCCTATAGGAAATGTATCATTTCTGTTCTACCAGAATATGTAAATAATTATCAGTGGGTCATCTTGGGTGAAGATCTCCAAATTCTCAGCACTTGCCTAAAATAGTAAAGTTGAAGAAATAAGGGATCATCGTTATTAGAAAACTAGTGAATGCCTGATTCTATTTTTATACTAATCTGGGTCGGTCATGAAAATGTATTTTCTGGCAAATGGCTGCTGTATTAAATGGGAGGAATCTGAGGGCAACTGTGAAAATGTAAATGATTATATAAAGCAATGCTATATCTTGCTAACTACATTTGCATTTATTTAAGAATAATTCACAGAAGTCAGGTATATCACTTGAATTCAATATAGTTTTATTTAGACAATTTATCTCATATTTTTAAATAAAATACTCCATTGCTGGAGGCCAGAGAGCTAGCAAAGGGTTTAAGTTACTAACCATTCATGAGGCAAGCCTTGTTCAATCCCCAACAATGCACATGGTCCCCTAAGGATTGCTAGGCAAAAAGTAAAAAGCAGATTCTAGATTTTTAACTCAGATGAAAAATCTTTTTTTCTAGATATGGAATTTTGTATCTCTCGTGAAATACTTTCTGGGCAAAGCTGTATATGATGAATCCTTTGATTTCACTGCATTCAACTTAGCTCTACAATATCAAGACATAAAATGAACTGAAACTAAGAAATCTGAAATGTCAGGATGAAAAATGCCCATAAACATGCACAAAATTCATTTCCTACTTCATAATTCCAAGAATTATACAACATTATAAAGTTTGATTAGTCTGAGATCAGGAAGTCTATGCATTTTTGGTATAATTAATCATTTTATGTTAAATTCCTTTGGGACGTAGCTTAATAAGAAATGATTTACAATGACATCAGTGAAATACATCATGTTAATTTTATTTCACTATTCACATTTTCTTCATTTCAATATAGACAAAGAGCATTCATATCTTTTATATTTTAGCAATTCTAATTTAGCCGGCATTTGGTATATGAAACTCTTTGTCAACCTTAATTGTAATACAAAAGCAATAAATATAGCAAATATTGAAAATGATGTCTCCAAAGATCTGGAGAATCCCTAAACACTTTCAGAAACTTAGAAAATTCATATTAGGATATTTGATAGTTTTGTACTTAGACTATAATCTAGTGAACTCTCCAGAATACTGAGGACAGAGGCACCTCTAAGGAATCAACAGCAAGTAATGATAAAAAAATGGTAGGACATTAAAACCAAATGCTTCTGCACATTAAAGGAAATAAAGAACAAAATAAAAAGACACCCCCCAACTGGAAGAAAATATTTACCCACTACTCATCTGATAAAGGGTTAATATTCAAAATACATAAAGTACTGGTAGAACTTTACAAGACAAAAATCCAACCCCATCCAAAAATGGGAACAAGAGAATAACAGACAATTCCTCAAAGATGATATACAAATGGCCACAGGGGAATGCTGACTGGTTCAACCCTTTTGGAAAACCGTATGGACGCTTCTCAAAAAATTAGAAATTGAGCTCACATTTGACCCAGCAATACCACTCGTGGAAATATATCCCAGAGAGGCAAAAAATTATAGTCGCAGTGACATCTGCAGTTGTATGTTCATTGCAGCACTGTTTACAATAGACAGAATCTGCAAAAAAAAAAAAACTCGAGTGCCCGAGAACAGATGACTGGTTAAAGAAACTTTGCTACATCTACACCATGGAATACTATGCAGCTGTTAGAAAGAATGAAGTCATGAAAACTGCATGTAAGTGGGTCAACATGGAGAGTATCATGTTAAGTGAAATATGTCAGAAAGAGAGGGTGTGACATAGAAAGATTGCACTCATTTGTGGAATATAAAGTAATAGAATGGGAGACTTACCCAAGAATAGTACAGATGAGTACCAGGAGGATTGCTCCACGGCTTTAAAGCTGGCCTCACATGCTGGGGGAAAAGGCAGCTCAGATACAGAAAGGACCATCAAATAAAGGGTGCTTGGAGGGCCCGCTCGGGAAGGGAGAAGTGTGCTGAAAGTAGACTATAGACCAAATGATGGGCACTCAATAATTTTCCAGGCTTTCTGGAAAATATGAATATGCCTCAAACAATTAGGAACTGTGCTTCCATCAGACTCAACAATTCCACTTCTTGGAATATACCCCAAGGCTCAAAAACACAAAGAAAAAAGACTAAAATTCTCTACTTCTTGCTCCAACTAATACACACACACACAACCACATTTAAAATGTGTGTTTTTAATTTTCCTTTTGGGGTCACACCTGGCGACGCTCAGGGCTGGTTATTCCTGGCTCTGTGCTCAGGAATTACTCCTGGTGGTGCTTGGGGTATGGGATGCCAGGGATCAAACCCCAGTCTATCATGCAAGGCAACATCTTACCCGCTGTATTATCATTCTGGCCCCTGTGTAAGTATTTTAGTCATTCTTAGGAACACTTACCAGTGGTTTAAGATAAAATATTATGTTACTATCCTGCTGCTAATGAGTCCAGAAATTTGTATAAATTCCTCAACTCATTACCAGCAGGACAGTAACAGAATACTATAGTAGTAACCATATGCTATTCCAGTTATTTGTGTAGTATGTAATGTAACTCCTTCTATAATAGTATCTGTATTAATAAATCAAGGGGCTGGAAAGATAGCACAGCGCCTTGCAGGTGGCCGACCCGGGTTCGATTCCTCCGTCCCTCTCAGAGAGCCCAGCAAGCTACCTAGAGTATCCCCCCACGTGGCAAAAAGCCTGGCAAGCTCCCTGTGGCTTACTGGATATGACAAAAATAGTTAACAACAAGTCTCACCATGGAGATGTTACTGTTGCCCGCTCGAGCAAATCGATGAACAACGGAAAGACGGTGCTACAGTGCTACAGTGCTCTCTCCTGTACTAGTATCTGTGAAAGCACCTAATAACATGACTAGCACATCACTGCTGCTTTTGCTTTCATTGGCTTCTTGAGTCTTTCCTTTCCCTTGATTGGAACTTCTAACTAGCTTCTAAAGGCAAATAAAATTAGCAAACCTGTCAGTAATTATGTATCAAATGAAAAAAGACACAGAGTGAAAACCTAAGGCCACAATGTTTAGAGACTGGGATGTTTGGGGGAATTCATACTTAAGTCAGAGCATTGAGAATATTAGGTTTAACCACAAAGTGGAAGTATTATTAGAACATTTTAAATTAAACATGGATATTTTATATGTGTATTATTCATATACACAGTTACAATTCAACTTAAAGGTAAAATCTTTTTGTAAATACAGAGATTTCACAGGATATTAGTAAATAATGACAGATGACTTCAGCCTTTTAAATGTACGAAGTATTTTGAATAAAAAGGATATAGGTTGGTGAAATTTTAAAGAGATACTTTAAGTTTTTAAAAAAGTCTTGATATAATAACTTTTAGAACATTAAATTAGTATTGAAATTAGAGAAATTATTTTGTGAATATACTGCATTAATTCATCTTCCTTAATAAGTTTTGGGTTATTTTTTAATTCAGTGTGTTTATTTTTTTTTTCTCTTTAAGGAAAAAATGGGAGGCAGGACATAGAAAATAAGGCAGGGAAAAAGAGAAATTACATATTTATATACAGAAAAAGTAAATGTACAAATTTGCTAATAATTGAGGATGTAACAGGAACCTTTAATTTATTCTCTTGCTTTAATTTTAGATGTGAATGATATATTCTTTTACGATATCTTACGAGCAAGATGTAATAGGGTTTTATAAGATATCTGGTAGTTTCCTTTCCCCTGTTTCTTATATTTAGCATGTATTTGTATAAATTTAGATGTTTCTAAAATAACAAAACTGTTTCTAAATTAATCTAAAGCCACTTGGCAGGTTTTCCTTTAGGAATATCAGCAACCAAAATAACAAATCTTTAGTGCATGACCATCATCAGTGATCTGTGAAATTCTCATATTTACTCAATCATCTGCTTTATTTTTAGAATTGATCCAAACTCATGGCCTTCCACAGAAATACATCAGATCAAAATACACTTATATTTCAAGAATCCTCTGCTTGGGAGGGTATGGTCTGAGAATCGCAAGGCTACAGTCTAGTCAAGTCTTTTTCCGCAAGTCAAGACCCACCAAAGCGAATGGCAGCTTGGTAGTAATACGGCTGAGGTATTCAGTCTTTCACATCCCCTGTCATCTTTGGTTAATGAGGAGTTAAGAGATCAAATTCCCCAAATGTTCAAGAGAACGCAAGAGAATTTGCTCAACCAAGTTCAACGATCGGACTAAAAACAAGTTGCAATTCAGATTTGATCCCTGCTTCTGACGAGTGTCCCAATCCAGGTGTGGCCTGATTTTATAAAACATTAACTTTGTTCTTTTTTGTAAATAAAATGGTAGTTGTGCAGGTGCACCTGCTGGGTGGTATTACAAGCAACCACAAAGTTATTGAAGTGTAACACAGAAAAACTAAACAGAACAACGGTGCAAAAGGGGCACATTTAGATGACCGTTGTAGATTACGCACACAGTGAAAACTGCCAAATCAATAGCATAATGTTGGGCTTTCCTGGAAACTTAAGTTCCCCACCAGTCCCATATCATCTGCTGGTATTTAGGTAAATATTTTAAAATTTTCTCAACAGTGAAATAACTGGAAGGTATCTTAAAATACTATAAAGGTGAAGCCAAGTGTCGCTAGCTACATAATAAATGGGCTGTGTTTACATTTAATTTCTTTTGTAAAATAAAAGAATGATAGTGAGTACTAGGAACATTTATTATTGACAGGTGTAATTTCACCCCTACTTGAAAGGCCATGACTTGAAAAGGAGATGAAAGCCTCCAGCTGATGAATGAAGGAAGAAAAAATTGACAGGAATAACATGACAGTCTCAAGGGAGTTGAGTCATGTGCTCCTGTGGTTTACCATTTGGCCATGAAGTTACAAAGATTTACAGTGTACTCCAAAGGGGGTTGGAATTCATTTATTTGCATTTACTTTCTGGGGAACTGATAGAACTTGAGAGCTGATAGAACAACTTACTCAAACTAAAAACATTGTGATCAGCTCATCCCAACAACTGATAATGAATAATGGCAATAGACCAGCCAGAGCAGTTTAACCATGACTTACATTGCTTAAGCCATTGCTTAAATCCTCCTGTCTGCAAGTTTCTGAGCTAAATAATAAAATGTGAGCTATCAATATGGGTATTAAAAATCTTTTATAGTTATCATTTCGCATGAAACACAGATTTATATTGTTAAAGGGACTTACAGACCTATGCCGATTCTACAGTTTTTAAAATAAGTCTTTAAAGGACATTTTAGATTTGGGTTCACATTGATAAAAACTTAGGTCTCAAAATTAAATATATTGATTAAACCAATAGCCATTCTATACTCTTATTTTGAAGTATTTTTAAAGTACTGAGCTTATTAAAACTGTAATAAAGTTAAAAAGTTAGTGGGAGAGAACGTAAGTACGAATTACTACAATGTATGAAAGAATATGATGAGTGTCAGAGGAATTATAAGCTAGACGGATAATAATAAATGTTTATTACCTATAACACTAACTTGGCATACTATTTTTTTAAGAGTCCACTCTCTTTGGGGAGAAAGTGTTTACAAACCATATATCTGATAAAAAGGTGACCAGTACCAACTTATACAAAGAATCTATACAACTCAATAGCAAAATATAAACAGCTTAAAATGAACAAAGGACCTGAATAGATATTTTGGCAAAGAAAATATAAAACTGGCGAACAGGTATATGAAAAGGTAATCTACATCATGTAAGCAACAAGAAAATGAAAATCAAAACCACAGTCAGTTGTCCCGTCATCGCTTTGGATGGCTATCATGATGTCCAGAGATCCTTTTGGTAAGGATGTAGAGAAAGGTGATTTTTTTAGACATTGCTGGTGGAAATATAAACTGGAAGAACCAAGATAAATATTGGCCCCTCAAAGAATTAAAACTAGAACTACTATGTGATCCAGTAGTCCCACTGTGGGTTCATTTGCAAAACAGATAAATCTCGATCTAAAGAGATGACTGCACTTATGTTTATTAGGGATTATTAATCACAAACAAAATATGAAAACAATCTAAATATACACCAACAAATGAATTGAAAAAACAAACATATATATAATTTTCCAGTGTGTGTCTAATTCACATAGATTTCTATGAATATGATATAATTATGAATTATTATTTAATCATAAAAAGGAAATCCTGACATTTGTGCCAATGTGAATGAATCTTGAGAATATCTTAATGAAATAACCTAATGTTGAAAAACAAGTACTGTAAAATGTCACTTGTGTGAGGAATCTTAAAACAGGAATTATGAGTATTCACAGGAATGAAGAGTAAATTGTGAGCTTCAAAGTTGCCATAGAAATGCAGTAGAAAATTGGAAAGAAATTAATCAAAGGATACAAACTTAATTATATATGAATAGTTTCTGAAAAACTCACTACAGTTAATAGTACTCAATTGCAAACTTAAAAATTTTCTAACACTTGTGTTCTCACAGAAAAGGAGGATTAAGTATGTTAGATGGCAGTGTTAATTAGTTTCATTATGGTCATTACTTCACTATATGTGCATATTGAATCATAAAATACAGTATAAACATATATACACAATTTTTACTTGCACTTATATTTATTAACTTATATACCTCAATAAAGTGAAAAGTTGCCAACTTTTCATCATATGTGAAATTTTAACTATTTTAGTGCTTCTTCAGTTAGGGATATAGGAGTGACTAGAAAAGTTTGGAATTTTCACTCCAGTGAAATCAGTGAATCACTGCAATATTCTCTGTGAACAAAGAATACATTTTTATTTCCCTTCACTCCCCACTTGTGTTATTTTCATTGAGCAACTATTAAATTTGGAAGTTGATAGTGTAATTGGAAAGAAGAACTATAGATAGAACTAAAATATTTTCATTAATAAAAAAATTTTAAATATATCCATCCATACATTCCTTTATATTGAGTTATAAATCTTGATTTAAAAGTCTCATACAATAAAAACATCGAATAGAAAAATATGAATGTAGGTTATCACAAATAATTTGTTGAACTGAATGTTCTCATTTACAAAAAGGTTATAATGAGAACATTATATTTTAGTGAATTTTATTTCCTTTTATTGTGCACTTTCTCCTATGTGCCCATGCACGTGCGCGTGTATGCATACACACACACACACACACACACACACACACACACACAAATACTCAGAGTTAGCTTTATGCATTTTTGAGAAATTCTAATTCATTTCTGACCCTCACATAATAGCTCTGTTCTCAATCCTTACTACTTCTCATTAAACCTCCTGGATTCATCCTATTATATCACATCTGCTTTCTATAAGTACCAAGGAAGACAGATTACTTTAAATGAATGTTCTTCAAAATATGAGAATTAAAATATGAGTTATATGGATCCTTAAAAAGTAGAACTCTAAGTCATTTTAATACATCCAATTTTTTTTAAAAAAAATGGAAATCCTCCATTTTTGCCAAGAAAATCGTGGGAAGTATCAACATCTGTACATTGCAATAAAAGTACTACTTGCAATTGCCATTCATCAAGTCAGTGAGTAATTTGGAAAACAGTAGCAATAGACCTTGGAATGGAGCACATGCAGGATAAAGCCAAATGTTTTTCTAACTTATAAAGGAAATTTTCCATGAGCATTACTTTCTAGCAGTTGCTTCTTTGAGGTAGGAACAGCATTAGCCTTCTGCTGATGTAAGTCCAATAAGCGGAGAGGAAATCCAAATGAGGTATATTTCATATGTTGAAGAATGCGCCTAGTAAAGTAAAATTGGAATCTCACCATCTGGTATCTTTATAGACAGCGGTCTAGCATAGTGATAAATTTGATAATATTCAATCAGTAAAATAAAAATGTGCAAGCTCCTATTAATTATTTGTATATATCATTCACTTTTCTTTTATGAAACCAACCATTAATGTTGGTGAGATACATGACCCCAAGGGGGAACCGTGACAGAGATGAAGCAGGAAGTTAATAAACTGAATAAATTATTTCCTATTTAGGTAAACATGCTATAAAAGGCACAAAACTTAGTTCATATTTTATTTTTATAATTTCAGCATCTTCATAAGTTATAATTATGCAAATAAATCTATGTATATCATAAGTAGATACACAGAAATAAAAATGGAGGTGTAAGTGAAATACAACAAAATGCAAAAAAGAAATTTTAGCTAGAACATTTTACAAATATCTCTGCCATATTATACTCTATGAGCAACATGAATATTTCTTGAAGGAATTATGCTAAGTGAAAAAAAGACAAAACTTATATGATCTCAGTTAGTTCTGTAAAATTTAAAAATAAATAAATAAATAAATAAATAAGAGATCAGATTTAATTTATTTGGTTACCAGAGGTGGAGATATTTAAAAAGATGAGCAGTTGAAAGGAGGCTGTCAAAAGGAACAAGCTAGTTATAAGCTAGTTATAAGATAGCTAGATACTAGTACAAGCTACTTATAAGATAAATAAGTACTAGGGATGTAAACTACAACAGAAGGAGGAGAGGTATCACTGATGTATGCTACATTTGTAGGAGTTATGGTGAAAGTAAATTCTAAAGGATTTCACCCAAAGAACTTTTTATTCATCTCCCTCTCTTCCTTCTCCTTCCCTCCCTCCCTCCCTCCCTCCCTCCTTCCCTCCTTCCCTTTCTTCCTCCCTCCCTCCCTCCCTCCTTCTTTCCCTCCCTCCCTCCCTCCCTCCTTCCCTTTCTTCCTCCCTCCTTCCCTTTCTTCCTCCCTCCTTCCCTCCCTTTCTTCCTCCCTCCTTCCCTCCCTCCCTCCCTCCCTCCTTCCTTCCCTCCCTTTCTTCCTTCCTCCTTCCCTCCCTCCTTCCCTCCCTTTCTTCCTTCCTCCTTCCCTCCCTCCCTTACTTCCTTCCTCCTTCCCTCCCTCCTTCCCTCCCTTTCTTCCTTCCTCCTTCCCTCCCTTTCTTCCTTCCTCCTTCCCTCCCTCCCTCCCTCCCTCCCTCCCTTTCTTCCTTCCTTCCTGCCTCCCTCCCTTCCTTCCCTTTCTTCCCTTTCTTCCTTTTCTCTCTGGAATATCTTCGTGAAAGATAGATGTTCAAAGAACCTATAGTGATAACCATTCACAAAATACCTAAAGCAAACCATCAAGTTCAATGACTGACTTAAATATATAAAGTTATGTGTATTGATCATTTATCAATAAAAATGAGGAAGAATCAATTAGCTTCCATTGAGAAATTACCTGGACTCCTACTTCAAATTATCTCCCTGAATGACTGAGAACAGCAATTATGTTTCTATTGCCATAGCATTGAGCAACTGATCACTTGCTATTTCGTTACTCATCCATTTGCTTGAGCAGGTGCCAGTAATGTCTCCATTCACCCCTGTCATGTGCTACTGTAGCCCAATGGCGTCTGCTCATTCTAGGAACATGAAGAGCCTCAAAATGATTGTTCAGGGTCTTAATGAAGTCTGACCATCTCGTAGGTGGGTGTCCACACGATCTTTTGATGTCCTGAGGAATCCAATCGGTAATGGCTCAAGTCCAGCGGTAGTCTCCAAATCACATTATGTGCCCAGCACATCTGATTTTTGATGCCTTGGCAAATGAGACAGCATCCCTGATTCTTGATTGTCAATGGAGGTCGGAACTCCAAATTCTTTCCTTACTTGAGAGAAGCGAAATACTCCAAGCTTAGCCCTTTCAGTTCCTCTTTGGGAGATCCAAATACTATTCTCATCCTGTTTTCATAGGGCCCAGGTCTCTGAGGCATATGTTAATGCAGGAAGAACAGTGGAATCGAAGCGATGTGCCTGGAGCCAGAAGTTCTTCATCCTCTTAGCTATTTCATTGATGCTCTTGAAGGCGTTCCAAGCCGCTCTCTTCCTTGTGCGCAACTCAGGTGCAAGGTCAATCGTCATGTTGACTTCTCGACCTAGGTACACATAACAGTTGCATGTGGAGATATTTGTTCAGTTGAGAGCAAACAGAACATCAGGAAAGAGGTCATTTCTCATAAACATTGTCTTCGTGAGATTCGGCTGTAGTCTGACCTTTCCACGTTCACAGTCGAAGTCAGCCAGCATTTGTGTTGCTTGGCTAAAGTTTGGTGTTATTAGAATGATGTCATCAGCAAAGCGGAGGTGGTGTAGTTGCGAACCCTCTATCTTTACTCCCATTCCTTCCGATTCCAGTTGTCGCATGATGTTCTTGAGGGTAGCACTGAAGAGTTTCGGTGAAATGGCATCACCCTGCTGAACCCCTCTCTTGACATCGATGATCACTTCTTTGTAGAATGGTGAGATCCTGGTAGTGAATCCATAATACAGCTCACTGAGGATCTAGATGTACTGAGTTTCAATGTGCTGTTTGGCTAGGGCTTCAATGACCGCTTCAGTCTCAACAGAATCAAAGGCCTTCTCTTTATCAATGAAGTTTGAGAGAGCAACATCTCGAACTCCTGAGAAACCTCAATGTGCTAGGTAATTGTGTGGATATGGTCGATTGTGATGAATCCTTTTCAGAACCCGGCTTGCTCGCATGGTTGTCCTTCATCTAGTGTTCTGCCAATCCTATTCAGGATGTCTCGAGTGAACAGCTTGTAGACGAAAGACAACAGGCAGTTCTGGTGATAGTTGCCAATGCCTTGGATGTCTCCATTATTCTACACTAGTACAGTTGGCTGGTTTTCCATTGGGATGGAAATTTGCATTCGGACAGGTAGTACGTGAAGAGCCGAGACAGTGTAATGATGAGTACTGACGGCAGGTTCTTCAGGTGTTCAGTTCTGACCTTGTCTGGGCTGGGTGGTATTCACTTCTTTACCAACAAAATGGCCTGTCGGATTTCGGAAGGGAGAACGTTGGGAACTACATATCCATCCTACAGAATTTGGTATGTGGGCAGGTAGATGTGGCTATCAAAGAGATCCGAGTAGAAGTCATGGATAATCTTCTCCATTGCCCTTCTGTAAGATATGATAGTTCCATCAGGACGTTGGAGGGCAGTCATCTTGGTCTTGTAGTTGGTGAAGAAAAGGCAGGCATTGTGAATGCTTTTTCTGGCTTCTGCTGCATCTGCCAGCACTGCTGCTCTTCTCTCTTTGAGGTTTTCCTTGATTGCGTCTCTGCACTGCTTTGCGAGCTCGGAATGTTTGCTTGTGGTTGCCTGAGGCTTGTGCCAAGCCACGTTGGCGAATGAGCTCAAGATTTTTTGATGACAGGCATCTTTTTGTTGCTATCTCTCTCTCGGCATTCCTTGCACAATCATGGAGGTGCTGAACCAATTGATGGTATTCTTCCTCAATGTTGTCAACAACTGTATCTTCCCATGTTGCAGCAATAGTGCCAAAGAGCTCCCAGTTGATGGTTGTTCTGGGAGTTCTCTTTTTAAACTTTGCAGCCCTTTCTCCCCACTCCGTGAAGTAGAATTTTCATGAAGGAGATGGCGGTCCGATACCATTTGGAATTTTGGGACTACAGCAATATCAGTCAGGCAAAACCGTCAATTAAATATGATGTGGTCAGTTTTGTTGTGGAACCGTCCACTGGGAGACTACCATGTCCAATGTTTAGATTCGGCCTTCTGGAACTGTGAGTTTCCATGGATGGTCTTATTCGACATGATGAACTCAGACAGTCTCTCACCCTGTTCATTCCATTCTAGGCCATGGGTCCTGGTGTGGAGTTCTCTGCTGATCTTCTTGGTCCTATCTTGGCATTTATATCACCAACAATAATCTTACAGAAGATGTGGTCTTCTTTATAGAACTTCTCCAGCTCCATGTACAACTTCTCAATTTCTTCTTCATCATAATTGGATGTTGGTGCATGGACAACAAAGACAGAAACTGACAGCAGTGAGCCACATCTATTCAAATGTAATCATCTGATTCAGATTGTTAGGCATTTGAATGAATCAATGCTCATGACCGGAATGCTCTTGTTAGTTTGCTGGGCTCTCCAAGAGGGGTGGAGGAATCGAACCCAGGTCAGCTGTGTGCAAGGCAAATGCCCTACCTCCTGTGCTATCGCTCCAGCCCGATCTTTTTATTAGTTAAAATAATTAACAATTTGTTTAATTGCTCTCAACAAGTAGAGAAGCCATTCTTAGAACTACAAGAAAAAGGCATTTTTTTTTTTATGTAGGAGTACTGCTATTTATTCAGCCACTGATTAGCTGATTAAATTGGGCATGGACTCCACTTTACTTTTTTTCATAATTTTATTTATTTTTTCTTCTTATATTTATTTATTAAGTTACTAAGCTTTCATGTTTAAGTCTCGGTCATCACAGTCACAGTCACGGTCCTCCCATTGTTCATCGATTTGCTCGAGCGGGCCCAGTAATATCTCCATCGTGAGACTTGTTTTTACTGTGTTTGGCATTTCGAAGACTTCACAGGTAGCTTGCCAGGCTTTGACGTGTGGGCGAGATACTCTCGGTAGCTTGCCAGGCTCTCCGAGAGGGGTGGAGGAATCGAACATGGCTCTGCAGGGCCGGCTGTGCAGAAGGCAATCGCCCTGCCACTCAGTCATACAATGATCAAACACCTTTCCCTTCACCTCATATTTCACCACCAAGAACCCCAGTATACTTCCCCGCCCACCCCTCCCCATGCCTGTGAGGCAGATGATTTCTACTTAACTCTTCTCTACACTGATTACATTCATTATTTCGACAAAAAATGAACCATTATTGTTTAGAATTTCCCCCCGGAACAATCAGAATTGCTGAAAAGCCATTGTGAAATACTTTGTTTTCTATAGCTGGTTATGAGAATCATATAATGTCATGCAGCCACAATTATGGATTTCTGCAAAGAGCCAGATAATTACGAGATTGGTTTCTGGGTGTCTGGTGTTATGGCCGTGTCGGAGAGCCACCCGTGGGGGGCAATTCGTGACCTCGGTAGGGCGTGAAGGACGAGCCGGTACCACTCCCCTTCCCATGAAACTGCAGTTTTCCTGTCACCGCCGGCTCATACCTGGCTTTTCTATAAGCTCTGAGGCAGCGGCCACCTTGCTGCCGGGGGGGAAAATTGCAGAAGGGAGCAACACCCTTTCCCTCCCAGGGAGGCATGGCACTGTAGTTTAACATATGGTCCCTGGCAGCAAGGTGGCCGCCACCTCAGAGCTTATTGGAAAGCCAGGTATGAGCCAGCAGTGATGGGACAACTTCAGTCTCATGGAAAGGGGGGCGGTACTGGCTTGTCCTTCACACCCTACCGAGGTCATGAGTTGGCCCCCACGAGTGGCTCTCCAGCACAGCTGTGGCTCCAGAGGCAAAAGGACTTAATCCAGAGCCCAGCAGCTTGCAGCAGAAATGTGGATGGACCATGTGTTAAACTACGGTGTCATACCTCCCTGGGAGGGAAAGGGCGTTGCTCCCTTCCACCTTTTTCCCCCCTGGTAGCAAGGTGGCCACCACCTCAGACCTTATTGGAAAGCCAGGTATGAGCTGGAAGTGATGGGGCAACTGCATTCTCATGGGAATGGGGGTGGTACCAGCTCGTCCTTCACGCCCTACCGAGGTCATGAGTTGCCCCAAACGAGCAGCTCTCTGGCACGGCAAAAGGACTTAATCCAGAGCCCAGCAGCTTGCGGCAGAAAAGTGAATGGACCATGCGTTAAACTACAGTGCTATGCCTTCCCGGGAGGGAAAGGGTGTTGCTCCCTTCCACCTTTCCCCCCCTGGTAGCAAGGTGACCGTCACCTCAAAGCTTATTGAAAAGCCAGGTATGAGCCAGCAGTGAAGGGGCAACTGCAGTCTCATGGGAAGGGGGGCGGTACTGGCTCGTCCTTCACGCCCTACTGAGGTCATGAGTTACCCTTACTAGCAGCTCTCCTGCATGGCCATGGCTCCAGAGGCAAAAGGACTTAGTCCAGAGCCCGGCAGCT
Source organism: Sorex fumeus (assembly GCF_029834395.1). Classification (NCBI taxonomy): domain Eukaryota; kingdom Metazoa; phylum Chordata; class Mammalia; order Eulipotyphla; family Soricidae; genus Sorex; species Sorex fumeus. The sequence continues at coordinate 8,279,401 of NW_026606070.1, forward strand.
TGCAGCAGAAAAGAGAAAGGCATTTTGACTCACCTATATTGCACTAAGAAAACTTGAATGAACTGGCTTTTCCCAAAACCTATGAAAAAGAGGAACCCTGCAGAATTAACAATACTTACTGTACCACTGTCATCCCACTGTTCATAGATTTCCTCAAGCAGGCACCAGTAATGTCTCCATTCGTCCTAGCCCTGAGATTTTAGCAAGTGCCACATTGGAGGCTCCTTCAAAGTCATCATTGTTACTGGGGTTTGGCATATCGAATACAGTACAGAGAGCTTGCCAGACTCTGCCGTGTAGGCAGGATATACTCAGTAGCCTGTCGGGTTCTCCAAGAGTGAGAATTAGACAAGAAGAGGTCGCATGGTCACAAATGAGGCCACGCGCTTCCAGGAGCTGGGTTTTATAGTCCCTGGGTCTTGGCCATTGATGGGATAACAGGGCACCAAGGGCAGTTGGTGGGTGTAATGTCTACTGGAAGATGGGGGATCTGGGTGGAGGAGGCCCAATCCCGATCTGAGCAGGCTTGGAGATCTCAGGCCTGGGTCCCTCACACCTGAATTCCTCTGCTGGTTCCTTCATGCGTGTGGTTCATTCAAACGTATGGAGAGTGGTCTTAAGTATGGCTGCAGCTGGTTCTGAAGGTCTTCAGCTGCTGGGGCTGTGCTTGGGGCGGGGAGGGAAACTCAACCCGACCCCCTCCAAAGGGACCCAGTGAGGACAGCCAGGCACAGGGGCATGAGACTGTGCACTGTTCTCTTCTTGGAACTTGGTTTTAAAGTCTCAGGGTCTTGGCCATTGATGGGATAACAGGGCGCCGGGGGCAGTTGCTGGGTGTAATGCCTAGCTCCTGGAAGATGGGGGAATCTGGGTGGAGGAGGCCCAGATACTCAATATGTTTAAATGTTTTTGAAAATTTCCATTAAAAAGAATAGACACCAAACAGTAAGTAACAATGGGTAAAGAGTACACATGTGAGCTCTGAATTTGCTGTGTCCGTTCTATAGTTTGAAATTATTTATAAAAGAAATTTTTTAAAAATTTTTATTAGTGAGACACCATAAGGTACAGCTGTAGACTTACAAATTTTTGTGCTTGGGTTTCAATTATACAATGATCAAATACCCATCCCTCCACTAGTGCCCATTTTCTACCACCACGGATCCCAGTATACCTCCCACCTCCCATACCCCCCATCAAAATAAATAAAAAAAAGCCCTCCCGTTGCTCGTCGATTTGCTCGAGTGGGCCCAGTAACGTCTCCATTGGAGACTGTTGTTACTGTGTCTGGCATATCGAATACGTCACGGGGAGCTTGCCAGGCTCTGCCATGCGGGCGAGATACTCTCGGTAGCTTGCCGGGCTCTCCGAGAGGGGCGGAGGAATCGAACTCGGGTCGGCCATGTTGGCCGCTTGTAAGGCGAACGCCCTACCGCTGTGCTATCGCTCCAGCCCCATCAAAATGAACTTTCTTTTAAATAAAATAAGTGCTGGCACAATATATAAAGCTGATTGGAATAGCAATTACATTTTTGGCTTTTGGGTTCACATTTTGTTTGTGGTCTCATGTTGTTGTTATGGTTGTTGTTGTAGATGGTGATGGTGATACCTGATGGTGCTCAGGGTTTACTCCTGGCTCTATACCAGGCGTCTCTCCTGGAGGTGCCCAGGGGATTATATATGGTGCCTGAAATTAAATCCACAGTGGCCCCATGAAGGGCAAGCACCTTATCCCTGACCCCAAGTATTTGTTTAGATTTCTAAAATAAAAAAATAAATGTCCCCTTTTCATTTTATTTGTAGGTGGCTTATGTTTAGAGCCAAAATGAAATTTCACAAGCAAGACATTCATTCTTGAAAGCACATTCTTGACATTTGCTTCCTTTATTTAAAAAGTGATGTAGAAAAGTCAGTGAGAGTATTTTATAATGCTATTTTATCCTGGCTCTATCTTCCAGTTTTTCAGTTTTCCAGTCTGTACTTAGAATGAGATGTATTAGCATAACTCCTTTTATGTTTAAGGAAAAATGATTATTAGGAAAACACTTGAGGAAAATCATTTTGGTATTTTCCTTCTCCTCCTGTTAGACCACTTTTTCACCTTTGGAAAATAAAATCATAGACGTGCTTATTCGGCATTTAGTTGAAAAGTAAATGTTCAAGACAAGGTATTGGCACAAAAGTATCTTTTCAATGAAAAGTATCTAACTCCTTTCTACCGTATGAATTATTTTAACACCACCCTAAGTAGGATTGATAATTATAATTTCTCTTCATTGAAATATGAATTTTACTCAACTTAGTCATTAAAATGTAACTGGCTTTTTTTCCTCTATAACTGAACTTACCTGGAGGCAAGGGGTGGGGGTGAATTTCAAGGGTGGCAAAACATGTAATGTTGCCAATGTAAAATAAACTCAGTTACTTTTTTTTTCTAGTCTAAACACACTTTCTATGGGGAAAACATTTGGTTGACTCAGAATTCTCCTCCTTCCAGTTCTCAGTCACTTGCTTATGCTTAAAATATTCCTTCTGGTATCATAAGAGCCTAACTTGCATCTATTCTATCTTTCTGGTGTAATAGGCAATTATTCTGCACTAGTTGGATTTTTATTACTTTGATGTTATCCCTGCATTTTTCAGGGAGACTTGATTACTGTTTCTACTTCCTTAGTATTTTTTTTTTATTTTATTGAATCACCATGAGATAGTTATAAGCTTTCATGTCTGGGTTACAACCACACAATGATCAAACACCCATCTCTCCATCAATGTACATTCCTCACCACCAATATCCCCGGTATAACCCTCCTTTCCCACCCTCCCTACCCGTGGCAGAAATAATCTTGATCTACTTTTGGGCATCATGGTTTGCAATACAGACCCCTAAAGGTTATCATGTTTGGTCCTTGATCTACTTCCTGCACACATCTCCCATCCCAACCGATTCCTCCAGCCATATTTTTCTCAGTGATCCATTTTCTATTCCAGCTGCCTTCTCCCCTTTGCTCATGAGGCAGTCTTCCAGCTATGGAGCAATCTATCTGTCCCATGTCTCTACTGTCCTTGGGTGTCAGCCTCATGTTATGTTGTTTTATACTCCACAAATGAGTGCAGTCCTTCTCTGTCTGTCCCTCTCTTTCTGACTCATTTCACTTAGCATGATACTCTCCATGTCTATCATTTATAAGCAAAGTTCATGACTTCATCTCTCCTGACAGTTGCATAGTATTCCATTGCGTAGATGTACCAAAGTTTCTTTAACCAGTCATCTGTTCTAGGGTACTTGGGCTATTTCCAGATTTTGGCTATTGTGAACAATGCTGCAATGAACATATAGGTACATATGTCTTTTCTACTGTGCTTTTTTGCATCCTCGGGATATATTCCGAGAGTGGTATTGCGGGATCGTATGGAAGCTCAATTTCTAGTTTTTGAAGAACTGTCCATATTGTTTTCCAGAAAGGCTGGACCAGTCAGCAGTCCCACCAACAGTGAAAGAGCATCCCTTTTTCCCCACATTCACACCAGCAATAGTTGCTTTTGTTCTTTTGAATGTGTGCCAGTCTCTGTGGTCTGAGATGATATCTCATTGTTGTTTCGATTTGCATCTCCCTAATGGCTAGCAACGTGGAGCATTTTTTCATATGCCTTTTGACCATTCGTATTTCTTTTTTCAGGAAATTTCTGTTCATTTCTTCTCCCCATTTTTGATGGGGTTGGAGGTTTTTTTCTTGTACAATTCTACTAGTGTCTTGTATATCCTGGATATTAATCCCTTATCAGATGACCAAATATTTGACCACTTAATCTTTAACAAAGGAACAAGAATTGTGAAATGGAACAAGGAAAGCCTCTTCAAGTGGTGCTGGGAAAACTGGATAGCTACCTGCAAAAAAATGAACTCTGACCTCTGTCTAATGCCATGCACAAAAGTAAGATCAAAGTGGATTAAAGACCTCAATATCAGACATGAATCCATAAGGTACATATAGAGGAAAATGTAGGCAGAACTCTCCACGACATTGAAGCTAAAAACATCTTTAAGGATAAAACAGCACTGACCATGCAAGTGGAAGCAAACATAAACAAAGGGACTACATCAAACTAAGAAGCTTATGCACTTCAAAAGAAACAGTGACCAAAACACAGAAAGAGCCCACAGAGTGGGAAAGAATATTTATCCAATACCCATCTGATAAGGGACGACTTCCTTAGTATTTACCTGTTCAGGGTTTCTATTTCTTCCTGATTCACACTTGGAAGGTTGCAAGATGTTAAAAAATTGCTCATTTTTCCTAGGTTTTCTAAGATAGTTACCTAATGTTTGTAGTAGTCACTTGTAATTCTTTGTATTTCTGTGATATCTGTTGTATTTAACTTTTTCCCTTTGATTTCTGGTCCTATATTTTGAAGTTTATGTTTTATCTTAGTCTAAGGGTTTGTCAGTTATGCTTATTTCCTTGAAAAAACTCTCATCGATTTTCTATATTGCCTTTTGTATTTTATTTCCACTGAATGCTTTTATTATTGTCTTGCTTCATTCATTCATTTTTTATAGTTCCCTTAGAGATGATATTGAATTAGTTGAGAATTTTCTTTTTACTTGATGTAAGCCTTTATGGAGTCCAATCATTCTATGTCTGTCCCTCTCCTTCTGACTCATTTCACTCAGCAAGATACTCTCAATGTCCATCCATTAATATGTGAATTTCATGACTTCATTTTCCTAGTGGCTGAGTAGTACTCCATTGTGTAGACATAATATAGTTTCTTTGTGCAGTCTTCTGTTCTTGTACACTTGGACTGTTTCCAGATTCTGACTATTTTGCAAAGTGCTGCAATGAAAACAAAAGTGCAGATCCCTTTTCTGCAGTGTGGTTTTGGGCCCTCACAGTTTATTCCCAGAAGTGGTATTGGTAAGTTATAGAAATTCAATTTCTAGCTTTTTGAGGAACGTACAACTGAAAAAAGAGCAACCAATGCTGGTGCGGGTGTGGGAAGAAAAAGACTCTCCTTAACTGATATAAATATAGTTTTTTAAAAAATACATATAATCTCATCTGTCCCAAGTGCTCTCTCTCTCAATCCTTGAGGCAGGCTTCCAAACATGGACCATTTGCCCTGATCCTTTTTTCTACTGTCCTTGGGAGTCAGTCTCTATGCTTTGTTTCTTTTTTCTTTATTTCCCTCAAATGAGTGTAGTCATTCTATATCTTTCCTTCTCCTTCTAACTTATTTCACTTAGCATGATACTCTCCATTTCACGAATTTCATGACCTTATTTTTTCTAACAGCTCTATACTATTCCATTGTGGAGATGTACCATAGTTTCTTTAACCAGTCATTTGCTCTCAGGCAGTCAGGTTGTTTCTAAATTCTGGCTATTGTGAACAGTACTGCAATGAACATAAAAATGCAAATGTCATTTCTGCTGTGTTTTTTTTGCAGCTAAGGGGCTGGAGCGATAGCACAGCGGGTAGGGTGTCTGCCTTGCATGCAGCCAACATGGCCGACCCGAGTTCGATTCCTCTGCCCCTCTCGGAGAGCCCGGCAAGCTACCGAGAGTATTCGATATGCCAGACACAGTAACAACAAAAGTCTCCAATGGAGACGTTACTGGGCCCGCTCGAGCAAATCGATGATCAACGGGAGGGCCTTTTAAGCGGTAGATTCCCAGAAGTGGTATTGCTGGGTCATATGGAAGCTCAATTTCTAGTGTTTTGAGGAATGCCCATATTGTTTTCCAAAAAGGCTTGACCAGTCAGCATTCCCACCAACAATGAATAACAGTCCCTTAGTCCCCACATTCGCACCAACACTGGTTGTCTTTTGATGGGTGCCAGTCTCTGTGGTGTGTGAGATGATATCTCATTTTGATTTTTCTCTTCCTGATGATTAGTAAAGTAGAACATTTTTTCATGTGCCTTTTGGACATTTGTATTTTTTCTTTGAGAAAGTTTCCGTTCATTTCTTCACCTCATATTTTGATGGGATTGGAGGTGTTTTTCTTTTAAAGTTCTATTGGTGCCTTATATATCTTGGATATATATCCAAGAGAAAGGATAATTATGACAATAATGGAAAAGATTGCTCTGGATGGTAGACATGCACTGAAAGTGGTCAAACAACCAAACATAATGGCCTCTTAATATCTGTGTTGCAAACAGTAATACCCAAAAGGAGAGAGGGGAAGAAGAAATGAGAGAAGGCCATGGCAGGAGGGATATGGGGAATATTGGTGGTGGGAAATGTACACTGGTCGAGGGATGGATGTTGGAATATTATATGACTGAAACTCAATCATGAAAGTTTTGTAACTGTATTTCACAGTGACACGGTGATTCAAAACATACATATAATTTCTTCTGTAATCAATTTTTTCTTTATGGAAATACATAAATTTATATGTAAAAAATTTAAACATATGAGATGATTCTATGCTTTCCCTCACCTTTTAGCTGATTTCTCTCAGCAAAATACCTCTTTCCAGCTATATCCATGTTGCAGACACTTGCATTATTTCATTTTTTCTTATAGTGGAGTGATATTCCACTGAGCATATATTCCACAGTTTCTTTTTTCATTCATATGATCTTGGTAAAGTATATTAATTCAGTTTTATTTTTTTGTATGTGGCTATTCAGTTTTACCAGCACTATTTGTTGAAGAAGCTTTCCCTGCTCCAACTTATGCACACAGCTCCTTTGTCATAAATCAACTGTCCACAGATCTGAGGATTTATCTATAGTACTCAATTCTATATTTTTGGTTTGAGAATATATCTTTATTTCAGTATTATATGCATTTTATTGCTATGATTTTATAGTAAAATTTAAAGTCAGGAAATTAAATTCCTCCCTTCATTTTTCTTAGAGTAGCTTTAACCTATTTGGGTAGTTTTATGGTCAATTACATACTTTAGTAGAGATTTTTCTAAACCTTTAAAGAATTCCACGAGGAGGATGGAAAGAGAGTACAGCAAGCCGGGAGCATGCTTGTCTTGCATGTAGCCCGCCTAAGTTCAAAATCCGGCACCTCATATGGTTTTCTGAGCCCTGCCAGGTGTGATCCCTGAACAGAGAGCCAGGAGTACAAGTTCTGAGCACAGGTATCACAAAATACCAAGAAAGGAGACAGAGAGAGAGACAGACAGAAAGAGAGAGGATGTCATCAGAATTTTTATGTGAATTGCATTAAATTGATAATATTTGAGGGTAAATGGTTATTTTTACAATGTTAATTCTTCTAATCCATGAACATAAATGCTTTCCCATTTCCCATTTCTGGTGTCCTCTGCTGTCATAGTTTTCTATGTCATAGTGTCATAGTTTTCTATGTGTATGTCATAGTGTCATAGTTTTCTATGTGTAAGCATCACAATTCTGATGTCAAATCCTATTATGGTTGTGGAAACTACTTTAAATGAAGATGTCTTCTATATTTCTTTCTCAATTCATTTGTCATCTGTATATATAAAAATACAAGGGATTTTCTGTATTAATTTTGTATCCTGTTACTTTTACTGTGCTGTTATTGGTTTGTTGTTTCCTTTCTTTTTATTTGAATCACTGTGAGACAGATAGACCATCGATTGCAAAGCTATTCATGGTTGAGTTTCAGACATACGATGTTCCAGCACCCATCTTTCCACCACATTTCCCACCACCAACGTCCCCACTTTTCCATCCACCTCCACCTATACTCTCACCACCACCACCCGCCTGCCTCTAAGACAGGCACCTTTCTTCTTTCTCTCTCTACTTTTGTGCATCATGATTTGCAATACAGGTACGAAGAGGTCATTATGTTTGTTTGGGCCATTTAATGTTTTTATCTGTAAGGTACAGCTGGATAGCTTTTTTAACTGGCTTTGGCTTCATGGGTGTGGACGTGACTGTCTGGATTTCTGGAAGTACAGGGAGCACGTGGGGAGGTAGCCCATTCCAACCCCAAGAAAGCTTGGAGATATCAGTCACAAACGTCGCACACCCAAATTTTCAGCAGATTAGTATCTTATCGAGGTCTTTCCCGTGACCGTGGAGTCCAGTTGGGGATTTGGGGGCGATTTTGGATTATGGGCTAGGGCTTTGTTTGGGTAGGGACCGGGCTGACCCCACCGCCATCCAATCTACCACGATCTGTTCTGCCTTGTCAAAAAAAAAGTCAAAAGCAAGTCAAATAAAAAAGACTAACTACAGCTTTTGATCTCTTTTGATATATATTTATGGGTCTCTGAAGCAAGGCTGATAAATGAGCTTGTCTGGCTGCACTGGAGGTGGTTTGTGGGCGTGGCTCCCACATACCTAACTCTTGGTGGTTTAATTTCTGGACAAATTTTGCCTGAGCTGTTCAGAGTCCAGCCAGAGGCACAGTGGTAATTTGGGAAAATCAAGGAGCCTGTAAGCACCATCAGGCTGTTGATGCACTCACCATCAGGTTCAGGTTGACCTGCTGGTGATGCCGTGGCCCCTGGGCCCCAGTGGCAACAGCTTGTAGTGGCCCCAGCAGGAACCAGGACTGGGCAGGGCTACTCCTGTTCACAGTGCCTAGGTACTCTAGCAGGCTGCAGTCACCAGTTAGGCAGAGCCTGACCCCATTCTGGGTCTCCAGACAGTTGGTGCCCAGGGAGGTTTTCCTCCATAATATGCTGCAGGTGGAACAAGATGTTCCAGGGAAGATATGGTGCTGGGTCCGCCCTGAGGGCAGTGAATCCCAGGGGTCCCCTGGTGGGAACCCAGGTGACGCCTCAACTCCAGGCCCATGCTCCACAGTGGGGACAAGATAGACTCAGAGTCCTATTCAGACATGTTAAAACTTCTGCCTACCACAGCGACAATAGCTGTGGTGTCTCTGCCCATTGGCTGCTGCACTGACGCCGTCCTCAGTGGGGGGCCAGTCAGACTCATTTAATGGCATACCCAAGGGTCATCCCCATTCACTCATGTAATGTAATGACCCCTTGGGCTGTTCAGAGCACTGAAAGCTGCCGTCCCTCCCCCAACCCTGGGGCTGGCCACTGCAGCATGCCAGCTACAGGACTGTCCTGATGGAGTTTCCATTGAAATCCAGGATACAGACCTGGAAGCAGTTGATGTATCCAGGGCCCCCAGAGTCCCTGCATCCCCTCAGTTCCAGGCTCCACCTCTTGGATGCTGGGGGATCTGAGGGGAGGGGAAGAGGTCCTCTGCCTGCTCTAGTCTTTCACAGCTGCTGCTTTCTGGTTCATTATTTCTAAGAGGTTTTTAGTGGTGTCTTTAGAGTCTTCTAAATCTAAAATCATGTCACCTGAAAATAGTGATAATTTGACTTCTTTTCAAATTTGGACATGTTTGATTTTTTTTTCTTATCTAATTGCTGTGGCAAAAATTCTCAAACCTATACTGAATAATAGTAGAGACAGTGAACATCTTTCCTGTACCTGATACACAGAAAGAAAGAAACCTTTCAGCTTTTGCCATTGAATATAATGTTGCATGACACATTATGTGTTATAATGGTGCATGACACATTCTGTATTATAATGGTGTATAACACACATAATAATAATAAACCCAATGGAATACTGTTTATCTATGTAGCACTGTCCTCCCATTGTTAATTGATTTGCTCAAGTGGGTACCAGTAATGTCTCCATTGTAAGACTTGTTAACCTTATTTTTGGCATATCAAACATGACAGGGGGAGTTGGCCAGGCTCTGCCGTACAGGTGGGGAATTCTCAGTAGTTTGCCGGGGTCTCAGAGAGGGAGGAATCAAACCCGGGTCAGCTGCGTGCAAAGCAAATGCCCTACCTGCTGTTTATCTATAAAAAAATAAATAAAATCTTGCAATTCACAACAACCTGTCTGGAAGTCGATGATACCATATTAAGTAAAATAAACCAAAGAGAAAAGAACAAATGCCATATAATCACACTCATCTGTGAAACACAGGGAGTCAACACAAGAAAATAGAAATTAATAAATAATGACAAATCCTGTTCCTAGATTTTAAAACTGATCTAGAGTTGGGTGATGATGAGGTGGACTAGAGGAACACAAAGACACTGGTGTGGCAAATTAGAATATCTTGGTGGAGCTATAGTGTAGTCATTACATATATATATATATATATATATATATATATATATCCAGAGCACAAACATTAAAAGTGATGTAAAATATTTATCATTACAATAATAGAAAACATTAAATACATTAAAATAAATTTACTATTAGAAACCTTCTTCCATATGTTTTAGATATTCAGAACCAATCTTTTTATGAGGTTCCCATTCCTAAGGGTGAGTAAGGGCAAGGGCTGAATATTTCAATGGTGAAAGGAAAATTAAAAAATCATTAAAGCATTGTATGCGATAATTGTCATGAGAACTACAGCATGGACTTAACAAAATACCCTTAATTTCGCTATTTTCACCACTGACACATTAAGAAAAATCCTGTTTCTTTTTTAAAAACCTCCTAAGAGGACAAGAAATTCAGTCTGTATTCTTAGGCATTTGCATTTGGAAAATAAACTTATAAGTCAAAGGATAAAACAGACTCAAACAGAAGCTGATTAAATGCTTGAATATAATTCAAGGTATTATACCATTGAAGTGATTCCAAAAAATGACATGAGTGTAATATAAGATCCTGAACTACATCGGGAGTCTAAGACTTAGCAAAAGGGTGAGAGGGGAGTTCATTCATGTAAAGGAAAAGAAAATTTTCTTTGGACTAGTTATATCAGATAATATGTTTGTTTAAGGAAAAATAAATAGGTGGGAAAAGTTCTGCCTGCCTTCTGTGGAGGGGAGGATTTTTGTGCCTAATATACTGCATAAGCTGTTTTAATACACCTCATTCTTTTAAAAATATTACTCTGACATTGAGACCAAGGTCGGTTTGAATTTAGGTAATCTGCTATATATCTGTATATACATATGTACATATATAGAGAGATCTATATATTTTAGAATATTTCTGAGTCCAGTTTATATATGTGTAATGTGTAAACTGAACTCAAAAATATTCTGATACCCTACCTTTTCCAAATATTTTCTCTACTTATTATTCATGGATTACTCTATTTTTCCCCCCTTGAGACCTAGCAATGTTTAACTTTTTGTTTGTATCCCAATTTCAAGTATTTTATATCCAAGTTTCCGACTGATAACCAACAACCTTCATTTCTTCATTGCTAAAGGCATATGTTATGATTTGGTCAAAGCCTTATAAAAGTAACACCTTTTAAAGAATAAATGACCCATTTACAAGCTAAATGCAAGCTTTAGGCCCTCAGTCATTTTTTGCTAGTGTAACAATCAAACTCAGTAATAAGGACATCATAACACAGGCATGAGGTATACCTAAGAGCACTTTGATTCCCCACTCACTTTTGACAATGAACCTTATCTTAAATACCTCAGCAATTTTGAAGCTGGACATTGTACACTGATGGGATACAAAATAAGATCGTCAGTGAAGGGAATTTTCTAGATTCTATACAACTTGGGCTGGAGTGATAGCACAGCGGTAGGGCGTTTGCCTTGCACGCAGCCAACATGGCCAACCCGAGTTCGATTCCTCCGCCCCTCTCGGAGAGCCCGGCAAGCTACCGGGATTATCTCGCCCGCACAGCAGAGCCTGGCAAGCTCCCCGTGACGTATTCGATATGCCAAACACAGTAACAACAAAGTCTCCAATGGAGACGTTACTGGGCCCGCTCGAGCAAATCAATGAACAACGGGAGGGCCTTTACTATACAACTCACACTCTAAAAAGGTTGTTTTTAGTTCTTATGTGATAACAGATCACGTAAGGTAGTTCATAGAGGAATGCCATTATAGACTTGGTTATAGCAGGCAAACTTTCCTTTTAGAGTATAAAACCAGAAATCATCTATACACCAAAGCAAATTATCCCCAGCTCATCTCTAACTTGCCTGGAAGACCCTGCTTCTATGGAACTGAAAGTTAGTGATGGGTGCTCAGGGATGGAGAAGCACGGAGAGCGGGATGTTACCGTTGTCTTATTCCTAACCATTGCTCTTTGCTAAAAAGCCTGGGTAGGAGACAATGATGGAGATCTACAGACCCTAATATGGGGGTGACAAGAAGCTCTGCTGGTGGAGACAGTGAACTAGTACCAAATATTGAAATTGGTGAGCTCTACTGTTCTCCTCGTGCAGAATACTTGAAGATTTGGCGACTGAATCAAGACCTAAAAGGAAGAGATTAGAAAGAGAGATTTCTGACATGGATAAGACACTAATGTGGGCACTAAGGGCAGAGCATGGAATTCTGGCTTGGTTTACTCATTCACCAACGCCATTCAAAGGACTTCATAGGACTGTGATCTGCTTTCTGGGTTCCCCATATTTCCTTCCAGCTCCCAACTGTGGTCATGTAAGCAGAGAATCACAGCATTAAAGTCACAGTACCACCTATGGGAAAACAAAAGAGCAACTCAGAGACAGAAAATGTCAGCCGGAAACCACCATAAAAATCACAAGGGTGGGCCCAGCTGAGCTTCTCGAAGGACCATGCAAGCTTCACTACCAGACATATATGACCCATCATATTTGCAGAAACAAAGGGAGGGTAAAAATGTTTTTTTATCTAACTTGCCTTTAGTTTTTTAAAAGTTCTAAATGTATCAAATCTGAGATATCCAAGCCTGCTCGGATCGAGGCTGAGCATCCTCCACCCAGATCCTCCATCTTCCAGTAGGCAGGGGTTACACCCATCAATGGCCCCCTGGCGCCATGTAATCCCATCAATGGCCAAGACCCAGAGACTATAAAACCCAGCTCCCGGGAGAGAACAGCGCAGACTCTCCTGCCCCTGCACCTGGCTGTCCTCACCGGGGCCCCTTAGAGGGGAGCGGGTTGAGTTTCCCTCCCCACCCTGAGCAGAGCCCCAGCAGCCGAAGACCTCCAGAGCCAGCCACAACCAAGCTGAGACCACTCTCCACATTCATGAAGGTACCAGCAGAGGAACAAAGGCATGCGGTCCCGGGGCTGAGATCTCCAAGCCTGCTCGGATCGGGGCTGAGCATCCTCCACCCAGACCCTCCATCTTCCAGTAGGCAAGGGTCACACCCACCAACTGGCCCCCTGGCGGCCTGTAATCCCATCAACGGTCGAGACCCAGGGACTATAAAACCCAGCTCCCTGAAGCGCATGGCCGCTTATCTCATATTATTATCTCATTCTTACTTTGGACAAAATGGCAGGTTACTGAATGTATCCTGCCCACATGGCAGAGTCTGGCAAATTCCCCGTGCTGTACCCAATATGCCAAATACCAGTACAATGATGAGTGTCATTTTCTTAACCCTGAAAGAGCCTTTAATATGGTACTTTTTAAAAAAATCTCAGGACTAGGATGAAGGAGACGCTACTAGGGCCTGCTCGAGGCAATCGATGAACAACAGGATGGCCGTGATCGTGATTGTGATCAAATTATGTTTATCAATAAAATTATTTACTAAAAAAAGTGGGGCACCAGCATTAATACAGTGATCAGGGATTTGCCTTGCCTGACCTCATACCTGATACAGACACCTGAGCTCACCAGGAAAGACCCCAGATTGCAGAATCAGTGCTCAGAATCTGAGCACTGCCAGACGTGGTCCCCAAACAAAGAAACATAAAAATTATGAATGTTACCACTATTGCAAACATGTTATATCAATTATAATATTTTTTCTTCAAAACTTAACAAGGGTATTTTTATAGGGAATGTATTTATTCTTTAGGCAAAATTGTTATTTTGACAAATGTTGAAATTTGTCAGATGTTAGCCCCTCCCATCTATGAACAGGGAGCGTGTATCTATTTCCTCACATCCTCTTTTCTTTTGGTGGTGGTTTAGCATTTTCTTTGTATGAGTTTTCCTCTTTGTTAAACTATTTATTAGGCGCTTGATTTTTCTGAGGCATAATTGTGAATACATTTTTTAAAAATTTCTCTACTATTTCATTATTTAAATATAAGAAAGTTATGGATTTGAGCATGTTTATTTGTAGCCTGCCACTTTATTATACTAGTCTATTGATTCTAGGAGTATTACTATTTAGTCTTTAAGGTTTTACAAGTATAGTATCATGTTATCCACAAATAGTGAGAGTTTGACTTCTACTTTTCCCATCTGGATGCCCTTAGTATTTCTTTCTTGCCCAATTGCTATGGCACGAGTTGCCAGCACTATATTAAATAGTAATGGTGAGATTGATAGCCTCAAATTGTGCCTGAACTTAGAAGGCTTACAGAGTTTCACCACTGCGCACAATGTTTGCTGTGAGCTTGTGGTAAATGGCTTTAACTTTGGTGAGGAAAGTTCCTTCAACTCTCATTTCATTGAGGCTTTTATCATAAATGCATGTTGGATCTTATCAAATGTTCTCTCTACAGCTAATGATATGATCCTATGAGTTTTATTTTTCCTTTTATTGATATGGTATGTTATATTGACTGATTTGTGTATTTTAAAATAATCCTAGCATCTCAGGGATAAATCCTACTTGGTCATGGTGTATGATCTTTTTCATGTATTGCTAGATTCCATTTCCTAACATTTTGTTGAGGATATTGCATTCATGTTCATCAGGAATACAGGTTTTTAGTTTTCTCTCTTCTGTGATATCTCAGTCTGTCCTTGGTATCAGGTTGATGTCTGCCTCAAATATACTGTGTGGGATGCTGGAGCAATAGTATAAGTGGATAGGGTTCTTGCCTTGCACTCAGCTAATAAAACTATGATCTTTGGTATCGCATTACTAAGTGCTAATCAAATTGTGAAATTATAAGGATTTTCATGCATGGTTGCTGAGAATGCACATCCCAATCACTTTGTAAAGAATTTGGTACTGACTGCTAAAGATGATTTATATAATAATTATACAACTTTCATTATTTTTACATAATCTTTATTAATTTGTACCTTTATGCTCTACCAACTTTACTTATAAGTGTATGCCCAATAGAACAAATGAGAACAAAGACAGGTCTAATAACATTCATAGAATTATTATTTATAAAACACCAAACTATAAATAATTCATTGTCCTTAAATAGTAAAACAGAAAATACATTATGTTGCCATCTAGGGGAAAAAATCACAGAAATAAAATTGTTTATATTACAACTATATACAACATGCATAATTCTCACAAATGAAATAGAGTGAAAACTCGGACAATACGTTTCTATTTTTAAAAAAACTTCAGGAATGTTCTCTCGTGTTAGAAATCAGAATAATTATCTTGTATAGAAGAAAAAGAGTAGTAAGTGGGTGCAGAGAAGGCTTATTTAATATCTAAAATGTTATTTCTTTGCTTTCTTTTTTTAAAATATTGGGGGTTGGGAGACACTCAAGCAATATTCTGGGACCTGGGGGAAATGCCCTGCGGTATTAAGCTAATCAAGCAGGTGTTTTTTATGCCAGGGCCTACTGATGTGGTGCTGGCCAGGTTCAGTAGCTATGGGCCACCTGGGAGACATCTGTCAGTGCTCAGGAGGCCATACTATATGGCCTCCAAACTCAAGTCCCTGTGCATGCAAGACATACACACCTGACCCCTGGCTATGTCTGTCCTTTCTCCTTATTCTGGGCTGATCTGATCTCTCATGGCAACCTGTGGAGCTGTACATTTTGAATCATATACTTTCATAGCTAACCTATACAATATATAATATTAACTTAAAAGTTAGTTAAGTACTTTGAAAATCAAAGAATATCAAGAACAAATTATTCAGAGTATTAAATCTTGACTAAAGAGTGACTGGGGGATTAAAATTTTAACTAAAACAAGGTTCAATAAGTTCAATAGAAATAATGAAAAGGTATTCTCCAAAAATCACATTGGTATTATATTCCATTGCCTCAAAAGACCAGGAACCAAAAAAAGCCTTATTTTTCCTAGCATTAATTCTTGAACTCTGGAAAATTAGCGACCTATCAATGAAAGCATTTAAACTATTCTGTCAGAGTAACTAAGAAAAGAATTTCCATGTTGGAAAACAACTTCAACAAGATACATTCCGTTTTCTTCATTTCTGAGATGCTACAGTTCATGATGAAGTTGGCATCAAATCTATCTCTATCTTTCCTCCCTCTCTCCCTCTCTCTCTTATCTCCTTTCATCCATGACATTTCTTTCCCTCCCCCTGATTCTAGAAAGGTAATAATAGAAAGCTAGCTCTTTATTTTATCAATTTGATTTATTTTTGATGAGTCACACATCACCTATAAATGTGATGGGAATTCGCACAAGAGCCAGATGTGCAGCGTATCTCATGCCCGGCCAACTCTGTTTTCCCCAAAGAAGGTATTTTGGAACTAAATGGGCCTCCTCCACAAATATTTCTTCGAGAATCTTCTCACAGATTTCTACTACCTCAGACAACACAAGAAAATATGTGCCCTTGCTAGACAACAATAAGTGTTTAATTCTGGTTACAGATTCCATGGTGGTAAGCTGCATCCTTTCAATGAAACCTTATCTCTTAGGTCTATAGAACCCAAAAGCAAAAATAGTGTTAAATTTTATATTAATTTTGGCATACTAATTCTTTGTAGCCTAAGACCTCCAGAACCAGCCACAACCATGCTGAGACCACTCTCCACACGCGTGAAGGTACGGGCAGAGGAACAAAGGCATGCGGGTCCCGGGGCTGAGGTCTCAAAGCCTGCTCTGATAGGGGCTGAGCATCCTCCACCCAGATCCTCCATCTTCCAGTAGGCAGGGGTCATACCCACCAACTGACCCCTGGTGCTGTGTAATCCCATAAATGGCCAAGACCCAGAGACTACAAAACCCAGCTCCCGAAAGCGTGACATCTTATTATCTCATTCTTACTTTGGACAACCTGGCAGGCTACCAAATGCAACCTGCCCACACGGCAGAGTCTGGCAAACTCCCCATGGTATACCCAATATGCCAAATACCAGTAACAATGATGTGTCTCATTCTCCTAACCCTGAAAGAGCCTTCAATATGGCACTTTAATATCTCAGGGCTAAGACGAAGGAGATGTTACTGGTTCCTGCTCAAGGCAATCGACGAACAACAGGATGATTGTGATCATGATTGTGACTAATTCTTTGATGCATGAGATATTTTATTACTCTTTACCCCAAATTTAATAAGGTACAAACCATTTAGGTTAAATAGGAGTATCTACTGCAAAGCAGTATACACATACACACATACATAGACACACATACATACATACATAATGCTAGACAGAACCATAAATATGATAACCCAAAATTCTATAAGTCATTTAGTGCATGTATTACCATGACCAATGACTAGCAAATATTTCTATTTTATTTAATTTTAGGCACAGTGGTTTGAAAAGGTATTCCTGATAGAGTTTTATGCTAAATTATTCCAGCACCATATCTTCAACCAGAGTTTCCGCTTCCCTTCACACTGACTTCATGTTCCTCCACCCTCATCTTATCCTCCCACACACTTTCTTACATATAGTAAACTTCTTGCTAAAGACGAGCTCTCAGTATCTATTTCATGGGTATTTGTTCTTTCCCTACTATATTTTTTTATATCCCACATATGAGGAAGGTCATAGTATGTCTATTCCTGTCCTTCCGACTAATCTGACTTAGCATGATACTCTTTGGATCAATCCACGTAGCAGAAAATTGTGTGATTTCATTTTTTCTAAAATCTAAGTAATAGTGTATATATACCATCATTTATTTATCCAGTAATCTGTCTTGAACACTTGGGTTATTTCCAGATTTTGGCTATTTTTTATTGTGCTTTGATGAATATAAGCGCGTGAATGTCTTTTCTGAATAAAGATTTTGGGGTAGATGTCATGAAATGGATTTGTTGGGTCATATGGAAACTCAATTCCTAATTTTTAAAAAAGTTTTAGTCCATATTATTTTCCCCAAAGGATGGATCCATTGAACTTCCCATTCTGGATGGGAATAAAGTGAGGGTCCCTTTATTCCCATCCAGACCAACGTGTGCCAGTCTCACTGGTGTGAGACGATATCACATTGTTTTGTTTTTACTTGCATTTATCTTACATGATGCAAAGAATTTTTAATATGCCTTTTGTCCAAAGAAAACGTTCACAATCCTCAGCATGCATCTCCCATCCTGGGTTCGGAGGGATGCTGGGATCGGTGTTGGTCGAGAATGGGCACTGGTAGAGGGATGGGTGTTCGATCATTGTGTAGCTGAAACCCAAGCACAAAGGTTTGTAGGTCTACAGCTGTACCTCATGGTGTTCCACTAATAAAAATTTAAAAAAGAAAAAAAAGAAAACATTCACATGTGTTTTTTGAAGATGTTTCTATTTATCTCTTCCCCTTATTTTTGTTGTTTTTTTTTCATTAATTTTGTAAAGTTCTACCAGTGCTTTACATGTTTTGGATAGTAAGCCTTTACCAAATAACTGGAGGGTGATATTATCACCCAGTCTGTGGGAGGTCTTTTGTTCCTTTATCAAAGATTAACCATCTATATAGGTGAGCATCTGTCTCTGGACTCTCAATTCTATTCCAGTGATTTGAGAGTCTATCACTCCAGTACTGCTCTTTTAATCACTACAGCTTTTAATATAGTTTGAATTTGAGGAAAGAGATGCCTAACATCATTTTTCCTTGGGACTGCTCTGACAACTGAGGCTTTTATTACTCCCTATAAATTGCCACAGTGTTTTATCTGTATCTTTAAAAATACTACAGGTATTTCTGTAGGGACCATATCTGCAAAATGCTTTGGTAACAATTATCTATTTTGACAATATTGATTCTTCCAATCCATTAGAAGGAGGGTTTGTTTTTCATTTTCTCATGTCCTCTCATTTTTTAGTAGTTGTTTATAATTTTCATTGTATTTGATTTTCTTAGACTAGAGATTTCTTAAAGTGTGAAAGATAACCTAATGCTTTGAAATACTTCTTGTATATTTTAGTAACTAAAGAAGAATACAAACATAATTGGGATTAGTACAAATCATTTCTGATTTGATATTATGGATTTTTGAGCGTAAGAAATACAGTGGTTAAATTAAATTCACCCTCTCAATTTCTCGATTCAGAAAAGTAAATACAGAGAAAATCAATAGTCAGATCTGTGGAATCTGACCATTCATCTAAAGGAACATAATCCTCTAATGGCTCATCTTATACATACATAAATAGATCGGTAACTTTTATTGCTGCATTTAAAGTAACATGATTATAATAATGTAAATACTTATGGTCTCGCTGCACAGTTAACATGTCTTAGCATCATCAAAGTTCCCACATCCTCTTTTCCACTAGGCTTACATCATTTCTAATCTACCTTGTCATCTGCCTGTATCCTCCTACTGCTTGATTATATAATTTTTTAAATCTAGGACAAAAGTTTATCATCTTCTGATACTCTCAGTTCCCTTGTTTTGTTTCTCTATATGCCACAGATCAGCCACACACCACTTGTTCATTTCCCCTGAACCCTTTCCTTTAAGGTGACACCCAAGTTCCATCCAAGTTGGAGTCAACTATAAGATTTTATCTTTTCTTCAGCTGCATAGAATCCCATTGCATATTATTGTATCAGCTTCTTTGTCCATTCAGCTGTGTTTAGACTTTTTGGTTGTTCCTAACCATAATAATTGCGTTAACCATTGCAATGAACATAAGTGTGCATACCTATTTTGAATTAATGGTTTTGTGTCCCTGAGATTGATATCAGTAAGTAGAATCACTGAGTCATATGGAAACTCTATTTTTTTTTTCACGGCAGAGCCTGGCAAGCTCCCCGTGACGTATTCGATATGCCAGACACAGTAACAACAAAGTCTCCAATGGTGACGTTACTGGGCCCGCTCGAGCAAATCGATGATCAACGGGAGGGCCTTTGCTTTACTTTACTTACTTATTTTTTTTTAGATTTTCGAGAAGTCTCTATATTGTTTGTCTGAAAGACTGAAAAGACAACACAACTATGAATGAGGGTTCCTAATTTTTTCACCACATACTACCAACACTGGTAGTTTTCAGTTTGTTTTGTTTTGATATATGTCATTCTTAAAAGTGTAAGGTAATATCTCATTTTCATTTTTATTTGCTGATAGCAAGTAATGATGGACACTTTTTCTTAATGCTTACTGGCAAGATGACCCCTTTTTAAAATATACTCTTCCTCTTCGATTGAAGAGTGGGAGATTGGAAAAGAGGATTGAAAGAATTTTGTTTTCTTTTCAGTTACAGAATATAAATAGACAAATAAATAAACCAAGTTTGCTTTAAAATGTCTCTAAGCAACATTTAATATGTTCACTAATTCAGGTTAAGAAGACAGAGAGGAATCAATACAGTTGCTAAATTTCTGCGTGTAATCAATCCAAACTTTGCTGTTGACATATCATTCTCAAAATACTAAATTATATTCAATTAAATATCAAATAAAAATTGACATTATGCAACATAGTTTTCTCTTAGTAATACAGACATTAAATTAGACTTATTAGATAATAAGCTTTCTGCTGAATTTACCCACATTCTGCATATTAGTCCGTGTTCAGAATTTCTAAAAATAATCATTATGAAAACCTACTGTTGTCAGTAAATTCTCCTTTTTATTATAGTACATTTAATATTCTCCTATAACTACTTCATATTATATTCTTTCTTATAGAATACTTTGTTAACTTTAGGAGGTAAAATATTGTTGACACAAGGCTATCTGACTCATTAATTTCTAAGAATGTATTGCATTTATCAAGAAATTTATGTTCCCACAGTTTCTTTTTGATTAGTGACAGTACAAAAGTCACTGTAATTATTAAAATTTTACGTACAGTAGTCTTTTTCTTTATTTATGAATGATACTAAGTTATATCTAGTATAAATTAGTATCATAAATATATTCGACTTCACTACAAGTGCAAAAATTGAGATCTATCTATAACTATTTCCTCAGATAAAGAGAATATCAACTTTTATGATTTAATTAACAAAAAAGATGCCCTACCGCTGTGCTCCTGGATAGCACAGCAGTAGGGCATCTGCCTTGCGCGCAGCCAACCTGGCCAAGCCAGGTTCAATTCCTCTGCCCCTCTCAGAGAGCCTGGCAAGCTACTGAGAGTATTCAATATGCCAAACACAGTAACAAGAAGTTTCACAATGGAGACGTTACTGGGCCTGCTCGAGCAAATCGATGAACAACAGGAGGACAGCTCCTTACAGCTCCTTAATTAACAAACAAAAAAAAAATAGTAGCATTCTAGCACTGTAGCAATGTCCTCCCATTGTTCATTAATTCACTAGAGCGGGCACCAGTAATACCATCTCTGCTGTGTGTTTTGGGACCCTTGGGTTATATTCCCATAAGTAGTATTGCTGGGTTATGTGAAAGCTCAATTTCTAGCTTTTAGAGGGATAACTGTTTTACAAAAAGGCTGCATCAGTTGGCATTCCCACCAATAATGAAGAAGAGTTCCTTTCTCCTGGCATCTATGCCAGCATTGGTTGCTCTTTTTCTTTTTGATGTGTGTAGTCTCTAGTATAAGATGATATCTCATTGTTGTTTTGATTTGCATCTCCCTGATGATTAACAATGTAGAACATTTTTTCTTGTGAATTTTAGCCATTTGTATTTCTTCTTTGAGAAAGTTTCTGTTCATTTCTTCTCCCCATTTTTGATAGGGTTGAATATTTTTTTCTTGTAAAGTTCTACTAGTGTCTTAAATAATTTTAATATTAACCTATTATCAGATGAGTATTGGTAAATAATTCTTCCCAATCTGCAGGCTGTCTTTATTCCTTGGACACTGTTTCTTTGGAGGTGCAGAAGCACTGTAGTCCCATTTGTTTATCTTTGCTTCCATTTGTTTGATCAGTGGTGTTTCATCTTTGAGGATGCCTTTGGCTTCAATGTCATTGAGGGTTCTGCCCACATTTTCTTATGGATTCAGGTCTGATATCGTGGTCTTTAATCCATTTTGATCTGACTTTTGTGCCTGACATTAGAAAGAGGTCTGAGTTCATTTTTTTTTGTAACTGTCCAGCTATCCCAGCACCCCTTGTGGAAGAGACTTTCCTTGCTCCACTTCATATTCTTGCTCCTTTATCAAAGAATTAGTGATCATACATTAGAGGGTCAGTCTCAGGATGTACAACCCTGTGACTCTGTCACCTAGCTCCAGATGCTGTAAGTGTAATGGCTAATTAATGACACCTGAAATCTCCTCACAAGTCCCTTGCTGACCAGAGCCTCATACCCTGCCACCTCACGTGGAAGTTGGTGGTTCACTGATGAGGACAGGATGGGGGGAAGGGCAGTGTGTAGTCTTATATCCAACATCAGCCCTGCCCCACCCCAACTCCTGTGCCTTGGACAGAACAAACTCTGATGCAGTTCAAACTCCTGAGCTACCTGGGTGACCAGCCTAAATCTAGATTTCCAGTGAAAGCCAATCTCTCACCTTTCCCATCTATAATATCATGCTTCCCTTCTGCCCTCTAAGGTTCCTCAGGAAAGAGTTTTCTAATTAATTACTTCACTAATAACTCTAACTTAGATTCTGTTTCCTGGGAACCTGAAACACTACATAGACTTGATGCAAAATACTTACTAAGGATTACACTTATTTGTGCTTTAAACATGATATGATTTAATTCCAAAAACATCTTGCTGGTGTGAAAATTACTACCCCTATATACAGTGGTTTGTAGAAACTTGGGCTCTGTAAATTTGAAACATTTGGGTTTAACTTAGGATAACTTGGAAATCTAAGAATCAAACTCAGATTAATGCAGCCCAATAAACTTTATCCTTTCTAGAATTTCTCACTGCTTCTATATCATTTTTTTTTCAGCTAGGAAATACAAATTTAAATATCTATCCAACTATAAAATTTTTCGTAAAATGTAAACCGATGTCTATTTTATTTTCCAAGCCCTGATGTAATTTGTTTAAAATGAAAGTAAGATTATGTGAGTCACATAATTTCCATAAGGGTTTATTAGTGGACAAGCATGGATTCAATTAAAAAGGAAATAAACATCTGTATAATACCTTCATTTTATTGAAAGGGAATATTTTATAGAAGTTGGAAAATAGCAATGAGGGAAAAGATCATGTCAGCACAATGTTACTGGTCATACACAACGCAATCTTAGGTTTCAGAGAGATTTCAACGCAGGAAACGGGTATATTAGGAACTGCCTAATTCATAGGTTTTCCTAACTCATGTACAGTGGTTTCTTTGAATGATTCCGAAGGAAAAGCTATAAGCAGTGCTTTTAGACGGCTTCAATAATGCATATTTCAAAGCCCAAACTGGTCGGCCATATAACTGTTTACATAGTCAACATTCAGTGGGAAAATAAGGGTCAACAGGTTCCACTTTTCTAGCCCAGAACAGTGCGTAATCTTCCATTACCATCCTCAGGGGTATATAATTAGGAAGGGAATGTTTTGTTTTTGTTTTTTTTCCCCTCAGTAACTCTAGAATTCTCAGTTTACTGCAATCTGAAAAATAACTCCCTCCCACCCAACTTCCAGCCTATTGCCACTCTGCCATTTAGTCACTTAAAAAGAGTTACATAATCCTATTAAGTTAAACACTCTGTAGTAAAAGCCCAAGTGTTATTCGTCTTTGTGTAAGTCAAATAGCACTGTGGTTTGCACAATGAAAAGCTAATGAAACGCACTGCGGTTTCCTGTAATATCAAATAAAAACATTAAAAATAATAGCATAAAGTGTTTCGTAAATTCCGTATTGCTATAATCTCTGTTGACAACGACCCACAATCTATATGTCTAATAAATCAGGTAAGGATCTGTTTCAAGGAACCCTTTCGACTATATTTTCTAAAGAGACTTGAAACTGCTCAACACCCCCTTTTAAAATTATCAGCAAAGGACTGGAGAGATAGCACAATGAAAAGGGTGCTGTTGCCTTACACCAATCAATCTCTGATTTGATCCGCAGCATCCTATATGGTCCCCTGAGCATCATCTGGAATAATTCCTGAGTGCAGAGGCAGGAGAAACTTCTGAGTTGTCCTAGTGTGCTCCGACCCCAAATAAAACAAATAAAATTATAAGCAAGAGCTTGCATATTTTATACATTCTATTTTGTTTACAATATTAAAATGCAAAACAAAGGTGCTCATTTAGTCTTTACATTACAGAACATGACATTGTGGTTGAGAAAACAACATAATCCTTTTGAGACTTGACATACTGGATAAGCAATAAATCTGGAAGTTGAATCACTGCTTAACGTCAACTAACCAATTCATTATCAGTTGTTCACGTTCCACTGGCCCTCCCGTTGATCATCGATTTGCTCGAGCGGGCCCAGTAACGTCTCCATTGGAGTCTTTGTTGTTACTGTGTCTGGCATATCGAATACTCTCGGCAGCTTGCCGGGCTCTCCGAGAGGGGCGGAGGAATCGAACTCGGGTCGGCCATATTGGCTGTGTGCAAGGCAGACGCCCTACCCGCTGTGCAATCGCTCCACTGAATCTTACAAATAGAAATACTTGAGCAACACTCAACTACTTCTTCTCACGCTTTTTGATACCAAAACAAAGAAAACGATTTTCATCTTTCTCATAGTTTTCTAATCCACTTTTTCTCAATATTCACTATCATTTCTTTATGCCAGTCCTTTTAATTGAGAGCTTAAACTTACAATACTCTTTTGATTGATCTCCTATCTCCCTACAAACTACTTCCTACATACAATTTCTAGTACACTCTTAGAATGTATATCTCTACATTTCAATTATTTCTCAAAATTCTTTCACACAGACATTGGGGATGGAGAGATAGTACTGCAGGTAGGGTAATTGACTTGCATGAGGCTGACTCCAGGTTCGATTCCTGGTATCCCATATGGTTCTTCTCCCCCCACCCCCTCCTCCAGTACTGTCAGCAATGATTCCTGAATGTATAGCAAGGAGTATCCTCCTAGCATAGGTGTATGTGTCCCCCCCCAAAAAAAAACAATGATTTTTTTCACACAGACCCATCCTGTTCGGATGTATAATCATGCTCTGAAGACAACACAACAGAGCCCTTAGAGTAAACTTCCTTCTACCCCTGTTAGCTGTCCTGCACCCTCTGTCACATTGATTTGAGACACATTTACAAGGTAAAATGAGCAAACGGGATGAAAGTTCTCAGAAAGTAGGAGAAAAGCAAAATTAGTTTATATGTAGATTAAATGCTGAAGCATAACCATGTAGAGATTAACAATGGATTGAGTTCAGATTTTTCTTCAATTTGTTTAACATCTCAACATCTATAGTCAAAACTGACTCAGACTCAGTACTGAAAACTCAGATCCAGAATTTCTGCCTTCCGTTCCTGACTCCTGCCACGTCTCAAAGACACAGGACCATGCAACCAGCTGTGAAGACCAATTACCCATAACGCCCCTTTTGCTCCAACCCCTTCCTAGAGCTACATCCTATCACCACGTTCTGATCAGGAGAACTTACAGATAACTCCTAAATTACTTCTCTTTATTTTCTTTATTATCTTGTTGTTCCACACTATCATCTCACATGATCTGGTATTGAATTATCTAGCATCTGTTTTTTTCTGTTCTATGATTTCTATATACCAAAGTTATTCTGATGTTTTCATTTCTAAAAACCTGCTGCTATCTTTTAACCTACTTACACACTATTAGATTTTTTTTGATTTTCCATTTATAACACCTGATTCAGTGGCAATTTTTCTTTTTTGTGTAAAACCTGATTATTCTCTGTATTTCTCAAGCAACTCTAAGATCCATAACAAAATCACCATGTATTTTTTATTAATTTTAATTAGTGAGACACCATGAGGTACAATTGTGGACTTACAAATTTTGTGCTTGGGTTTCAATTATACAATGATCAAATACCCATCCCTCCAATGAGATATCATTTCACACCACAGAGATTGGCCCACATCCACAAGAACAAAAGCAACCAGTGCTGGCGTGA
Organism: Sorex fumeus; assembly: GCF_029834395.1. NCBI lineage: Eukaryota > Metazoa > Chordata > Mammalia > Eulipotyphla > Soricidae > Sorex > Sorex fumeus. The sequence continues at coordinate 8,305,368 of NW_026606070.1, forward strand.
ATGTGGCAAGAACAGGACCCTCTTTCACTGCTGGTGGGAATGCCAACTGGTTCAGCCCTTTTGGAAAACAGTATGGACAATTCTCAAAAAATTAGAAATTAAGCTCCCATTTGACCCAGCAATACCACTCCTGGGAATATATCCCAGAGAGGCAAAAAAGTATAGTCGAAGTGACATCTGCACTTGTTTGTTCATTGCAGCACTCTTTACAATAGCCAGAATCTGGAAAAAACCTGAGTGCCCGAGAACAGAAGACTGGTTAAAGGAACTTTGGTACATTTATATAATGGAGTACTATGTAGCGGTTAGAAAAGATGAAGTTATAAAAATCACCATGTATTTTATCCTCAGAAGCCAATACAGTATCTGGCATTGAGCAAACTATTGCCACTTAATGAATAATGGAGTAAAATAGTCATAGGTAACACTAAAGATTAAGGCTTTGTTTTGATATCAGGAAGAATATAGTCAGGAAATAGATTGTGGAAGAGAGATACAATTCAAGTGGAAATACACTGTAATCATCCCAAGGAGACAAAGACCGAAAGTCAACAAGAAAACTATAATCAGAGAACCAGTAGGAAAGAAATTAAATTGAAAATCTGCATAAATACTAAAGAGTAGGCTAGAAAGAAATCAGAACTTATCGCCTCAGAATAACCCATTTTTCCCATTGATTCTGAATTATACCTAGTATCTTTTTCAGTTATTGCATCTTCCACCCAAAATTTATCTTATAATCAAATACGTAAATGAAATTTCTTAAGATATTACATCTTCAGACAAATCTATCTATAGTCATGAATTTTTGACAAGGGTGCTGAGAACATGAAATGGAGTAAAAACAGCCTCTTCAAACCATGCTGGGAAAAACTGCATGATGATATGCAAAAATTAAAGTTGTAGGCTGGAGAGAACTCATTGGAAAATGCAGGTATGGGGCAGTGGTAACGGCAAATTCCAAGCCTCACGGGATAGGAGAGGAGCTGGCCCTTCTCCTCCCCGACCCTGACGGGAACCTGAGATGATGCCCACAAATGGTCCTGACTACTTATTAAGTTCCTTAATGGCCATGATCCCAGAGAAACACAAAAGAATCTCAGAACTGAGTGGCTCTTGGCAGGGATCTCTCTAATTATTAAAATTTTAGAATTCCAAGACCATGTGGCTCCTTGCTATTCATATGCTATTCATAACCAGCAATACAAAACAAATTGTTTAGCATTACCTTTTGGTCAGGTCTGAGTGTTGGGGGGGGGAAATTTCAAGTAATAATGGTGGGTCTGGTGTCAGAATATTGAATGTAATCAAAGTAGAAAGAGAGAGTAATGTGGAAATTATCTGCCACATAGGCAGGGGTAGGGTTGGGATGGGGGGTATACTGGGTATACTGGGGTTCTTGGTGGTGGAAAATGTGCAGGGATGTGAAGGGATGGGTGTTAGATCATTGTATGACTGAGATTCAAACATGCAAGCTTTGTAACTGTCCTCACAGTTATTCAATAAATGAATTTTTTAAAAAATTAAAGCTGGGTCTAGAGCAATAATACAGTTGGTAAGGTGTTTGCCTTGCGTGCAATCAATCCAGAGTTGATCCCTGGCATCCCATATCGTCCCCTAAAACCAAAAGGAGTGAATCCTGAGAACAGATCCAGGAGTAAGGCCTGAACACTGCTGAATGTGGTAAAAAAATCAATAAAGCTGTATCCATATCTCACACCCTATACAAAAGTCAATTTAAGTAATATCAAAGACCTTGAGATTTGGCCAGAATCTATAAAGAACAAAAAGATGATATATACCTTATATAGGCAGAATTCTCAAAGATTTGGACCTCAAAAGGGTTTTCAATAAGATGCCATTGGCAAAGGCCATAGAATTAAAAATAAAGAAATGTGACTACATCAAATTAAAGAGGTTCTGCAAGGCAAAAGAAGCATGGTATAAAACTAAAAAACAGCTAACTAAATGGGAGAAAATATTTGCATTCAGCATGTCAGATAAAGGATTGACATCTAGAATATAACTGCTTAGTATACACAAAAAAAGGAGAGAGAGAGAGAGAGAGAGAGAGAGAGAGAGAGAGAGTTACTGCCATAGAGGCAGGCTCTTGAGCGGAAGAAGGTTGGGGGACAGGAGGGAAATTGGGGGCATTGATGGTAGGAAATGTACACTGGTGGAGGGATGGGTGTTGGAACATTGTATGACTGAAATCCAATCATGAACAGCTTTGTAATGGTTTATCTCATGCTGACTCAATAAATAAATAAATAAATAAATATTAGCATTAAGACGGATTAACAACAAAATTCAAGAATCCTATCCAAAAGTGAGAAGAGGAAATTAATAGGCATTTTTTTGAAAATGAAAGGGAGATGATTAATAGGTACATAAAGTGCTTATTATCACTTTTATTATGGAAATCCCTTCAATAAGATATCATCTCACACCAGTGAGAATGACACATATCGAAAATACTGTTAATAATCTGTGTTGGTGGGAATGTGGTAGAAAAGAAATTCTCCATCCACTGCTGGTAAGAATGTTGTCTGATTCAACTCCTATGGAAAACATCAAGAAATGAGGTCCTGAATTCTCTTCCTAGTGTTCTAGAGCATCCTAATAGCACCAGGTGCGGCTCTAGGGGCCCCTGGGTATGACTGAGCCTGCATGTTGCTGCATCACCAACCCATCATTAAACCATTAGTCCACACTCCTGAGTCAAGCATCACTGGAAGTGAGTTCTGCCCTTCCCCACCTCAGTACTACTAAGAACCCTTTTTAAAGAATTTATCTAAGCAATATCTGTACCAACAACCTCTGACCATTCAACCATTTAACCAGAGAAAGCCTTAAAGGAAGTAGATTTTCAATCACTTTTTTTCTTCGAGGAGTATTTTGTTCTAAAGAAGTATATATGTTATAGAAATAGCAATTTTCATAAAAACCTATTTCCTCCAATGGTGTACACACACACACGCACACACACACACACACACACACACACACACGTAGATATTTCTGACACTGTATATGTCCAAGCAGTAGGTATGTGGGAATGTTGGGGTAGGTGCCCTTGGGAAGGAGGGACAAGAGCTCTATTTCTAAAGCTCTATGTTCTATAGTAGAATAAATTCAAGAACTAAATGGAATAAAACACAGTTAATTTTGTAATTAGTTGACCCTAGGGAAAAAGAGCATACTCAAAATAAGATTCAAGAATACTAAATAGCATTGAAACTTTAAATCACCAGGCTTAAAAATAAAACAAATGCTGCAAATGCACAGCTATAAATCTAATATTCTAATTTCTTAGCTACGTTTGAAGAAAATTAACCAGGAAGATTGCTATGGCATTAGTCTTGCAAACCACATTAGGCCATGTGGGTCAACTATGTCAGCTCTAGCACTGCATCATAACTTCTCTAACATGCACTTTCACTAAGGGGAAGGAACAGAATGGACAAATATGCCTCTAGATTGAAGTCCTCTATTTCTGTCACAAGGACACATTATGTAGAGAAATTCTAATGCTTAGGAAATCATCATTTCCCTTAGAGAGTTCAGACCCCATAAAATTTGCATTTAATTTCTGCTGAAAGTAAATTGATATAGATGAAAACCTCATGAACATTGCATAATTCATATGACTGCTTTTTAGAAAGTCTATCCACTTGGTAAATGGATTTTAAGTCAACTCATTAGATCTTTCTAAACCATGATGCACTTTGCTATAATTTGCAATAAAACTATTGAGAATGCTAAGACAGGTGAAAAATTAAGTCTATTTTTTTAAATTTTATTGAATCACCATGAGATAGTTACAAGCTTTCATGTTTGGGTTACAATCTCACAATGATCAAACACCCATTCTTCACCAGTGCACATTCCCCACCACCAATATACCAGGTATACCCCCCCACCCTCCCCCTGCCTCCATGGCAGACAATATTCCCCATACTCTCTCTCTACCTTTGGTCATTATGGTTTGCAATACTGACACTGAGAAGTTATCATGTTTGGTTCTTTATCTACTTTCTGCACACATCTCCCATCCTGACCAATTCCTCCAGCCATCAATTTCTTAGTGATTCCTTCTCTATTCCAGCTGCCTTCTCCCCAAAAAATTAAGTCTTAAATATTGGCCTTGATATAATGATGTGTATTTTACTGATTACAACAATATCACAAACTCAGATGCCCAATAAATGATCACCCATTTTTTTCAGTCAGTAGAGGATGAGTTTGACAACACTCTTGTTTCCAAATCATGGTACATCCAGCCAGCATTAAATGCTATTTAGCCTAATGAAAGTCTTTTTTAATTACCAATGTAATTAAAGATGATTTAAAGCACTGTTTCTCTACCAAGGACCTTATGGCCCCCTCTGAGACACTGAGATAGCCCAAGAAAGCCATAGTAAAAGTCACCTAAATAGTGTGGTTGTGGCTGAAACTAGAGGCCCAATCCTTATGGCAGGGAGCCAAAGTGAGGAAACAGGAGGCTATGGTCGGCAAAATGGTTGAGAAACTGATTGGGCAACAACAAAAGAAGGCAGAAATGCATTTGCAACAGAAGTATCTCATATTCCCCAACCTCAACCTACCAACCAACTTAGACCATAATAGTTTCCTGCCAAAACATTAATAGTTGCTTTGCCATTCACAAAGGCACACCCTTTCCTGGCATCCTGCATCCCATCTTCCATTTAAGTAATTTCCATTTCTACCCATATTTTTCTGTTGTGCTAAGATTTTCAACACACTGCTTTTTTTTCTTATTATTGATTCGTCAAGAATATATGCCAATTTTTATCATTGGCTTGGAACGTTTAAGATTTACGGAAGACTTATCATGGACATGGCGTGTGTATAATAACTATATTGTGCACATATATGATATTAACAAAGGGTGAAAACAAATATTCAACACGTCAACAATATAAAATATTTGATATCGTATATATTTTAATAGAGAACATGTTCTCTCTAAATGATTCAAAATCATCTCTCATCTATCACATCTTCTGAGGTCAGACTTAAGACCCACAATGGGGTTTTTGTGGGTGATAATATTTTGCAATGATCATACTAAGTGTAATGTTATGGATATCATCTGTATCCTTACTGTAACAACCTTTAGTTCTTGGCAAAATGTACTCACGCTCACTTTTCCAGTGTTATTGTCTTCTTCTCTTGCTGCCAAAGCCTTCAGAAAATTGTCTTTCAGTGTTTTACCAGCACTTGTTAATGTCCTATAAAAAAGTAAGTGTTTGGTGAAATTAGAAAATTAGTAACTTAAAACAATCATGCTTCTTTATACTGATGATTTCTCATTACATAAAAAATATTTATACCCCAACTATAATAATTGGGGGGTGTCAAAGTCATGCTCAGAGGCTCAGGGAGAGTATTTCCTTAAATTCTCTATTTTCAGCCAACTAAACCTAGAAGTCTACACGTGGCCTAAGAATGCAATCGAGTTCAAACCTGACTGAACAAAAAAAGTTAAACTCTGTCCCATCAGTGTTAGGAGTCTCCAGGGCCATTCCCTGTGGCAATCAGTGTTCTCAAAGACAACATCTTAGTGGTGCTTGGGGAGCCATTTGATGCTAGAGATTCAACACTGGTCCTTGCACACGCAAGGTAAGTACCACTGGTCCCCTGACTCCTATTCTCCAGGTCCCATTCTATTTTTCAGAAGAGAATACAGAAGCTGTAGAGATAGTATAGGGATAGCACAGTTATGCTTGAATACTGTCAAGCTCAGTTCAAACCCTGACACCCAGATATAACCTAGAAGGCCCCCAAGTACCAAGAAAGAAAAATTAGTAGAAAAATAACTTTTGGAGCCAGAGAGATAGCACAGTAGACAAGGCACTTGCACAACATGCAGTTAATCTGGGTTTGATCCCCAGCACTACATATGGTCCCCCAAGCTTACTAGGAATGATCTCTGAGTGCAGAGCCCAAAGGAAGCTTTGAACCCCACCAGGTGTGGCCTCAAAAACAAAAAATAAATAAGAAAAACAACTGTCCCTGGGAGTAACCTCTAAAAAACAGATTATAACAAAAGTTGCAATTAAATAAAATTATATCACATGATAAAAAGTGAATTCAAGGAATTTCTGAAACAATATTTATGTTTTCAGTTATTTTACATATCATCATTTCATTGTATTTCTATAATGTAGCAGGTACTGACTCAGGCACAATTCCTTTTTCAGAAGTAGCTTGTGATCCATAGAACGGAATATTTGTATAAACATTATAATATTAAACTATGAATAATTTTAGCAACACATAAAAATAGGAGTTAATAAGAGACATTTTATAGTTATTTAATTCAAAGGAGTTAATAAGAGACATTTTATAGTTATTTAATGAAACATCACTTAATTTTAAAAAGGTAAAGTGAGCATCACTAGTTGAAAAATGTGGAAGAGAGGGGCATCAAACACTATTGAAAAAAATCAATTCATGGAGATATAAAACTTCAAAGTACTTTGGGTAACAAAAAAGGGTCAGAAAGTGCATAAAGTGAAGGCAGAATCATATGATTCTAATAGAAACAGTTTTTATACATCTATCACTGCAAATAGGTATCTACAGTACTCAGATAGTAGAAGAAGCACCCTATTTCAAGCTATATAGTCTCGTTCTAAAACTCATTCTCAACTCTATAGGCCATGCAACTTTCCTAGAAGGGCCTCCGATAGTATGTTAAGAATCCTGACCCTTGTCTTCTGGGAGAGGTGAATGACAAAAGTCTCTTGAAAATAAATAAAATGATCAAGTTTTTATTTTACAAAGAAAATCCAGCGGCTGAGAGATATATAGCCTGGATGAAAACAACGCTGTTGGATCAATTACAGGACTATTACACAACGTAAGCATGAAATTATAAACACCCAATTGAAAAACAGTGACAGGAAAGACAGAAAGGAAACAAGTTGGTGGTTTATTCTGTGAAGAATTCAAGATCACTGCCACGTTTCATTAAGTCAAGACAGCCATGTAAAATGCATGGACTACTGATTACATTGTTGATGTGTGAACGCAAGCTTTTAAATAAATAATAACTGACTGCTTTAGCTCTTCCAGATTTATGGAATTTGGTTGCAAAGTCAACCACAGCAGATATTTCAAACATTGCTGGAGCGACAGGACAGCAGGGCAGGGAGGGAACCTGCCCTCCACGTGGCCAACCCACTTTCCATCCCCAGCATCCCATATGGTCCCTCAGGCGTGCCAGAAGAAATGATCCCTGAGCACAGAGAGCCATGGGTAAGTCCTGAGCACTTTCGCGTGTGGATTACTTAACTGAAAAAAAAATCTAAATATGTATTAACCACAGGTTACTGTCTGGGGCAAAATATCTACTAAACTACTAGAACGAACATGAAAACTTATTAATTTATAACCAGTTTAAGACATGAGACTGACGATACAGTAAAATCAGAGTAGTCCTCTTTTACTATTATTTAAGCCTTATATACTGGGTCTTTGATCATTTTCTTTGATCTCTAAGAAGATAAAATGAACAAATTTTGTTTTGTCAATTGAAGGCAAAGAAGAGAACTACAATTCCTAAAATATTTGAAGCAGAATAAAAAAATGTTTCATACATAACCAACCATTAGAGTACACTACATCTGAGAACCTGAGACTTCCCAACAAGGGAGAAATAATGGAAAAGAAAGTTAATGCAGAGTGTGTGGTAAGGAATTCTTAAATCTTTAACATGCATTACTCTTACTTAACTAGGTTTATTTAACAGTCAGTGACCTGAGAAAACTTGCTTAAATAAATATTACACATGGAGTTGCTTCCTTATGAAATGAAGTAGCAAGTTTATTACAAAATCTTAGGGTTAAAGTTTTATAAAGACAAATACTCCATCTTTGCTGTTTACACTTCACTACACTTTCAAAATGAGGTAAAAGTTATATGGATGAGTTAATTTTTACCAACCATGTTTAATCATTAGCTGTAAGAACTTACATAATCCTACATGAGAGACTCAAAATATATACTGAGCCCTCAACAATTAAGCTACTGGTTTTATGATTTAATTCTGAAGTTTCTGCATCATGTATATTCACATTTCTTTAGTTAATACAGGAAAAAGGAAAAGGAGAAAGACTGAAAAAGCAAAATAGAAATTCATTTTTAAGAACAATTTTCTTAGGAATTAACAAAAATATTTTTCTTTCAGTTAATATTAGATTTGCTTATCACCTTAAACTTTTAAATATATATTGAGAATGACCTAATAATAAAGATCTCATTAATCATCAAACTGTGTTCTAATAAACACTAAATAATCCCTAAATCAAACCTGAGACGATTTTTACAATTTTATCTATTGAAGAATATATTAGCCTCAATGCAAGACATTTTGCAAACACTTCCTATTAATCTCAAATCAAACCCTGAAGGGGAAAAATATCATCTTCCACTTTGAAGAGGAACATAATTATCAAATAGAATTAATATTTTAATCTCGATCTCCCTGATTCTAGGCTTATTCCTTATGTAATATATTACTGCTTCGCAATATCATGTTTTACATATAATAGTACTGATAGACTACTGGGGAGAGTTGGAATACACTGTGGTGTTCAGGGGCTATTTCTGGATCTGTCCTCAGGAATGACCCCTGATGGTGCTCAGGGGACTATCTGTGGTCCCAGAGATTTGATGTCTAGTCAGCTGCACTCAAAGCAAGTAGCTGAACTCTTACACTCTATCTCCAACCCAACATTTATATAATATTTTTACATCATGGAGACAGTGATCATTTACTAGGGAGAAGAAACCAAATTAACGAGACTGAGGGTGAGCTGGGGAATGCAGCCTTCATCACAGGTGCTTTGAGGAGTTATCAGAACCGAACTGTTCGGCTTGAAACCTCTAGGGAAAAGTAATCAGCCATGCTTATCAATAAAGAAGTCCAGACATTAGTTCTGATTAGCTACTTTATCTAGAAATGTTTTATCTTCTTTAATGTCAGTGAATTCTCACAAAACCTGTATCGCATATTTCTAAAATTCAACATAAAAGCACTACTAGAATATGAAATTCAACCTTTCTCTCTCTCTCTCTCTCTCTCTCTCTCTCTCTCTCTCTCTCTCTCTCTCTCTCTCTCTCTCTCTTTTGAGGGAGAGAACTTTGGGATTACACACAACTGCCCAAGGTTTACACACCCTTGTCTCGGTGCTCAGGAATCACTTTGGGACCATAAAGGATGTTGGGGACTCAATCCCAGCCAGTCACAACATGCAAGGCAAGCACCTTACACTCCATACTATCTCTCTCAACCCTTTTGCTATTTTTAAATGATATTTTGCAAAGTTCAAAAAATTTTAGGGACCATTCTCTGTCCTAGAAATTCAAATGCATGTCAATCTAAAATGTATATCCTCAGCTCTCTCTCTCTCTCTCTATCCAAATAGATTATATAATTAAGGCTTGGTGCCCTCTCTCTTACCTCAAATAAAACTAATGATTCCTTAGAAAAACTCTTTATAAATATTAAAATTTTGCTTCTAAATATCATTTCCATATCCCCCTCTTTTTTAAAAGTTGAGCTTTGCTCTCTCATCAAAGGTGAAACAGGGGTGCTCTTATACATATATTATACTGGGACATTAATAAATTACATTTATGGGGCCAGAGAGATAGTACAGCAGACAAAACTTGCACATGGCAGATCTGAGTTCAATTCTCAGTGCCACATATATTCCCGAGAACTGTCAGAAGTGATCCCTGAGTACAGAGCCAAGAGTACGTCCTGTTACCTGTCAGACATAGATGGGAACGTTTGTAATATATTTATAATATTGATTATATAACATTTTATCTCAAATATTTACCCATTTGCTCTGCCTTGAATTAGTTTCCTATTATTAGTATTATTCAATTATTTATCATTTCTATTATGAATTTTTTTCAGTGCTGTGACTTGAACTCAGAATGGCCACTTACTGTGATTTCTGATAAATAAATGCTATGGAGTTATTATTTGGTAATTAATTATTAGCGACTTATTTGTATCATTGTAAATTAATTCATTAAACATTTAGAATTTCTCTTCATGTCATGTTAACAGTCTTGTTACTAAAAATCTTAGATATCAAAATTATGACTCATTTATCTAAAATACTTTAGTTCTTTTACTTATTTATTTTATTTAGTTGTTTATTTGTATAAAAGATATAGCACTTTGTTTTTATATTGAATAAAGTTTATCTAAACATACTGATATGATTGATGTATTTTACCTTACTTTTTGTTCATTATGTGATAGTGATTCATATTACAATATATGCACATACATAAAAGAGATTTTTATTGATGACTATTTTCTTGTTGGTATTCTTCTTGGAATTCAGAATGGCTATTATATTGCTTAAATGACTACTTTAATTTGAAATTGTTATCCTCTTTCATCTAAATGTGCATTGTTCCTATTATAAAAGATGATATTAGTTTTCAGCATATTTTTCTCCTACTAAATTTAACCTCTAAGTTGAAATAATATGCTGTTATACCCAATTAATGTTATTAGACTTATTCTGTTTCATATATTTTCTCTTATTTTTTAGTTACTATACTTACATTATTATTCGAAACTGGCAGCCCATTCACACATACTTTAAGAATAAAACTACTGAACATAATAATAAACTTGTATTAAAATATATTAAATCTTTGTAAAGTTCGTTTTTAAGTTAGCAAAATATTTTCCTTTTTATATGATTATTTTCCTCTTACATATTGTGGACCATACAAAGACTTAGGAAAAATGTTATAAGACTTAAAAGGTCTGATAATAAAATAACTCACTATTTTTAATTAAAAAAATTATGACCCATGTTATTCTGGTTGAATTTCACCTAGGTGGCTCATAGTTGGTGGCACTTTTATATCCTCATTATGCTATGATAATATTTAACAGTTCAGGATCAGGGAAAAGAAATTTTTCATTTTCATTTCCATTGAAGGCACCTTCATGAATAAAAGAAACTCTGTCTTCCCAATTACAGAAGCAACCATAGCATATAACATAAAGATGGCACCAAATTTCCAACTTTAGCATGCAATGTTTTAAAAGTCCTTATGAAATGATATCCCAAGAAGCAATTATTTCTGTGTTGCCCCAACAGAGAAAACAAACTAGCTTCTATTACAGGAATGATCGTTTGTGTATTAATATATCCACAAATAGCACACATGTCATTATATTTTATCTTAAACAAAATAATGATTTCAGTTCTATTAAATACAGGCAGATATTATTACATGTAAAGATTTTAAATAATTGTTTTAAAATGTAACAATGTGAAAAAAATTTTAAAAAAAGAAGTTATTAAAAAAATTAAAATAAAAAAATAAAATGTAACAATGTGAAGAAACTACAGGTTCAATGCATGAAACTAGAACCAATTTGGAGAAAAATGAATAACATTATTCATAGTAAAGTTCATTCATATCTAGACTTACATGCAACACATGGACTTGAATGAATCTATTTTATTAATATAACCAATATTTCCATCCGGTATTTTAGTGCCAGTGAAATGTGTTATCCTTTATAAGAAATAATTGGATTAGGAAGTCACATTTTTAAAACTTAGATTATTAGTCACTTAGACATTGTTGGCAGATTGTCAGCTAAAATATCTCCTATATAAATATGATTGTTACTTATATAATCTACTGTAAAGGAAATGCCCTTATTTTAAGAACCTTAATACTGCATATTTTATTGTTTCATAAAATGAACAAGGAATTGTAAAAACTATACTTGCAATGTGATATTTGATACTTCACAGTGTAAATAATATAAATATATATTACTATTGCTCACATTCTCCAGTAGAGCAGTTTCCATGATTCCCAGAGTTTTGACTTATACTAGAAGTCCACATATGACCAAACACAGGCATGAAGGAGTCAGTGGCGCTCCCCCAACATGACCAGTATATCCAGCCTAGGTTATATATTTACAGGTTACACACACATTATAGACATATATACACACACACCTATATACATTTTAGTCATATATATATATATATTATATATTAAGGGTTTTTTTTAACCAACTTTCTGTTAATCCTGTAAAGTCCACCACTGGATGTGGCTCAGTATCACAGCATTTGACCTGCAAGAATGAGAAGTAGGTTTAATCCTCAGTATTGCAAAAAAAAAGTGTACCCTGGAGCTAGAGAGAAAAATACAGAGCACAGGGGCTGAAGGGAAAAGAGCTGACCTTGCATATGGCTGACCCAGGTAATGGCACCCCAGATGATCCCTTGAGCCCCACCAAGAGTAATCCCTGAGTACAGATCAGGAGTAAGTTCTGAATAGAAGCAAGTGTGGCCCAAAAAAATTTAAAAAAAATGTAAACAAGAAGTTTCTTCTTCAGTATAGCATAAAACATTAAATATGAGTAAACCTTCATATTTTAGAAGAATGTGTACTGAGAATTTAATGATACTTTTAAATACTTAGAATTGAGTTATTTTAATAGTAAACTCTCCTAATATTTTCTATATAAAATTATTTAGAAAGTACTCTATTATATGCAATCACGATCACGACCATCCTGTTATTCGTCAATTGCCTCGAGCAGGCCCCAGTAACGTCTCCTACGTCCTAGCGCTGAGATTTTTTTTAAAAAGGTGCCACATTCAAAGCTCTTTCAGGTGTAGGAGAATGAGACCCATCATTGTTATTGATATTTGGCATATTGGGTATGCCAGGGGGAGTTTGCCAGACTCTGCTGTGTGGGCAGGTTACATTCGGTAGCCAGCCAGTTTGTCCAAAGTAATAATGAGATAATAAGATGTTGCGCTTCCGGGAGCTAGGTTTTATAGTCTCTGAGTCTTGGCCGTTGATGGGATTACACGGCACCAGGGGGCCAGTTGGTGGGTGTGACCCCTGCCTACTGGAATTTGGAGGAGCTGGGTGGAGGATGCTCAGCCCCTATCCGAGCAGGCTTGGAGATCTCAGCCCCAGGACCCGCATGCCTTTGTTCCTCTGCTGGTGCCTTCATGCGTGTGGAGAGTGGTCTGAACATGGTGGTGGCTGGTTCTGGAGGTCTTTGGCTGCCGGAGCCCTGGTCAGGGTGGGGAGGGAAACTCAACCCGCTCCCCTCCAAGGGGCCCCAGCAAGAACAGCCAGGCATGGGGGCAGGAAACTCTATTCCTGCAATACTTTACTCCAAATCTGCTGGGAAATTATGTAACATTAATATAAGGATAGCAATGATAGAATGACAAGGAATGAAAAGAGAGTGATCAGGGTCATAGTATAATATCATGCTATATTTAACAAATTAAGGAAATTAACCAATAAAATTTTTTTTAATTTATTTATTGAATCACTGTGGGAAAGGTTATTAAGCTTTCAGGTTTAGGTCTCAGTCATGCAAATATCAAACACATTTCCCTTTACCAATACTTATTTTTTACCATGAAGAACCCCAATGAAACCCCACCCCCCACCCCTCCCCGTCCCTGTGAGGCAGATGAATTCTAGTTAACACTCTATCTGCTTTGATTAGATTCATTGTTTCAATAAAAGATTCACCACTATTTTTTAGAGTTTACCCCCCCGCCCAAATCAGACATGCTGAAAAAGCATTGTGAAGTGATTTGCTTTCTACAGCTGGGTTCAAGAATTAAATGTTGGTTTTGGATTTCTGCTATTTTACCTATTGACCCTGGAGGTATTTCTACTGAAAGTCAGATAGTTAAGAAATTGGTTTCTGTGTTCTGGAGTCGTGGCCGTGCTGGAGAGCCGCTCGCGGGGGGCAACCGGTGGCCTCGGTAGGGCGTGAAGGGCGGAGCGAAACGCCCCCCTTCCCATGATAACCAATAAAATTTTATTGGAGGGTGACTTCCCAGTCTCTACTTAGGTAGCAGTTCCATGCTGGGAGTCAATGCATCGATTTTATGCTCAGTTTCAACAAGCACCAATTGTTTTGTTTGTTTGTTTTTGCTGAGCTACTATATCTTACAATAGGGTCTCAGGCACACCATGTGACCACCTCCAATGCCACCACCATTTCAATGCCACCATCCCCAATACCAATCACCCCATTCCTCCATCAATGATCCCAGGTTTCAGAAACATACTTTAGTTTAATTATTGTGCCCATGAATTCAGAAGTGTTCGTTCTAGTAGTTTAGTAGATATTTGCCTGCACCCTGCAGAAGAGCCCAAAGCCTTTGACCCTTGCTATTTCCACATCTCTTCTTACTCCACCCCACCCTATTTCTTAACTTTCGTGGTATTCTTGTGTCTTCAATTTAGGGTCAAAGTTCTTCCCACTTTTGATAGTTTTCATTCCCAATACATGTAATTTTGTATTTGTGAGCAATGTTAATTTTAAGACCGAGTATTGATTTAATCCTGAGTCGGGAGGAGATGCTTAGCATGCCTGGTGCTCAGCCCAGGTGATGTTAGAAGCCACCAGGGGGACCAGGGGCTTGGAAGAACCACAGGGTGCTGGGGATTGAATTTGCAGATGTGCACTTTTGCCCTCCGAGCTAGCTCACTGGCCCCAACTTATCTTTTGAGTCATATATTCACTGTCCTCCCGTTGTTCATCGATTTGCTCGAGCGGGCCCAGTAACGTCTCCATTGGAGACTTTGTTGTTACTGTGTTTGGCATATCGAATACGTCACGGGGAGCTTGCCAGGCTCTGCCGTGCGGGCGAGATACTCTCAGTAGCTTGCTGGGCTCTCCAAGAGGGGCCGAAGAATCGAACTTGGGTTGACCATGTTGGCTGCGTGCAAGGCAAACGCCCTAAAAATACCTGCCAAAGATCCAATAATAAATGAATATTTGAGTCAGACTTGGCTATAAAAAAAGCATAACTTTCTAGAATAGATCAATTAAAATATGTAGATATACTTCATTTTGGGAGGGATGGGTCACACCTGACAGTTCTCAGGGCTTACTCCTGACTCTTTGAAGAGGAATTACTCCTGGTGTGGCTCAGGGACCATATGAGGTGCTAAGGAGAAAACCCAGGTTGGTCTCATGCAATACTATAGGCCTACACACTGTAATATCGCTCTGGTCCCAATAAATCTGTATTTAATTGCAAAAAATGGGGTTTTTTTGTTTTAAAAAATGTGATTGTTTAGTATTTACCTGATTTAACTGAAATAAAAGGTGGAATCAGCACTTAACATTGATCATAAATATTAATCCTGATGATGTGTACTAAACATAACTATCATTTACTAATAACTTTATACACTACACACGCCTAACATAAGTGTGAGCTCATTGCAAGATTGTTGAAGAGATACAATAAAGTCTATAGCTATGAGTATATTAAGTCTACAATTTTTGAAACCTTAGCTTCAATTTTATTCCTATAATAATTTGAAATAATTTAAAATAGTAAAATTACAACAGCATTTTGTAGATAATGTCTTCATGATGTGAAATTTTTGCAAATGATGTGTAAGAAGCTTAGATGAACCAATAAATATTAAATACAACAAAGAATTATTAATGATGGAAAACATTTGTATTTCCTTTGGCTTTACAACAATGAGAAAGTGCATAAGTGAACTTTTTCTCTCTTCATGAAATTTAGCAAAATTAACTCTCCCTTCAATGTTTATGAGAAACAGCCTTGTTCCTGACGCCCCATTCGCTCTCAGTGGAACGACCATCTCCGAATGCAACAGCTATGTCTACCTAGGTCGAGAGGTCAACATGACAAATGACCTGGCACCCGAGCTGCACAGGAGGAAGAGAGCGGCTTGGAACGCCTTCAAGAACGTCGAAGAAATAGCTAAGAGGACGAAGAACCTCCGGCTCCGGGCACATCTCTTTGATTCCACTGTTCTTCCTGCATTAACATATGCCTCAGAGACCTGGGCCCTACGCAAACAAGATGAGAACGCCATTCAGGTCTCCCAAAGAAGAATAGAAAGAGCTATGCTTGGAATATCACGTTTCACTCAATTGAGAGAAAGAATCCGGAGTTCTGACATCCGTCGACGATCAAGGATCAGGGACGCTGTCTCATTTGCCAAGGTGTCGAAAATCAGATGGGCTGGTCACGTAATGAGATTTAAAGACGACCATTGGACTAGAGCTGTTACTGATTGGATTCCACGGGATGTCAAGAGACCGCGTGGCCGCCCACCTACCAGATGGTCAGACTTCTTCCTGAAGATCATGAACGATCGGTTTGAGGCCCTTCATGTTCCCGGAGCAAACAGGTGCCATTGGGCTACACTAGCACGCGACAGGGTCAAATGGAGACGTTACTGGCGCCCGCTCGAGCAAATCGACGACTAACGGGAAGTTAAGTGATTAAGTGAACTCTCCCTTCAATGATTCCTTCAAAGTTCCTTCCACTAGGTATTTTATTACCTAATTTCGAACTGTATTATAAAGCTATAGTGACCAAAACTGAACGAATCGATGACAGTGCTACAGTGCTATAGTGCTACATAAAATTAAAGAGCTTCTGCATGGAAAAAAAATAAGGCTAAAACTAAAAGACAGCTAACTGAATGGGGGAAATATTTGTATTCAAAACACTTCAGATAAAAGCTTTATATTCAGGATATATAAATTAAAAAGCTCAACGACAATAAAAAATCAAAACCCTATCAAAAAATAGGGAAAGGAAATGAATAGACACTTCTCAGAAGAAGACAGGCAGAAGGCAAGTAGGCAAATAAAAAAATACTCAGCATCACTATTATCAGAGAAATCCAAATCAAGACAAAAATGAGATGCCATCTCGCAGCAGTGAGAAAATGGTTTATGTCAAAAAATATAATGAGAACAATCTGTGTTGGTGGGGATGTGGTGAAAAAGGAACTCCTATCCACTGTTGGTGGGAATACAGTCTGGTACAACCCTGTGGCAAACTGCGTAGAGAATTCTCAGTAAATTTAGGAATGAACTGCCATTTGATTCAGTAATTCCAACTTGAAATATCTACCCCCAGGAATAAAAGCACTCTCTCAAAAAGACATATGCACACCATTACTTATTGCTGCACTCAGTACAACAGTTAAGATATGGAATCAACCTAGGTATCCAATGACTGGTGAATGGGTTATGAAGATTTCATGTATACATACAATGAAATAGTGTGCAGCTGCAAGAAATGATGCAATCATGAAATTTGCTGCAACGTGGTTTGAACTGGAAGGTACTGTGTTGAGTGAAAAAAGCCAGAAGAAGAAAGACGAAAACAGAATGATCTCACTTATCTGTGAAATACAGAATACTGGGTGAGGAAATGTACCGTAGAAAAAGGTAGAGTTCTAGATCACCCTTGACTCCAGTGTTTAGAGAGGAGAAAGAGAAGGAAAGAAATCCACGGGGAAGAAGCGAATGGGAAGTAATGGGTTAACAGGCATCGGGGCTTCAGTTACAAGAATGATATGGGAGAGTGGTATAACCACATATCCAAAACACAGACTCAACAACACTGAACCCATGAGATCTAAGCTGCAACCACCAAAACTTTGTAATGTGCCTGTCAAGTGACTGCCGGAGATGGGGTAGGCGTTGGGGAGGGGAGGAAACAGGGGGACACTGGTGGAGAGGTGACGGTAGGGTGAGATTGGTGCTGAAATATCAGATGCCTATCAATAACTTTGTAAATCAAAATTATTTAATAAAAACATGAAAAAAAAGTTCTTCCCACTGTCAGTGTTTAAACACTCTCAATCCACAAAAGGAATCCATTAAAAAAACAGGTTTCAGTACTCACAGTTAAGAACGTTTTGAGAGTTACATGCTCCTTTAAACAACACACACAAAGTGTGTTTAGCAAGAAAACTAAGCCGACGTGAATTTTATTAACACAAAAGTTTCCACTGTTATCTTGCTGAAATTCCTCAACGCCCAACAACACATGATAAACACTGAAAAGTCAGAGAGAAGCAACCTCTAACCTCACCTCAATTAGTAATCTTCAAAAAGGTTTTTTTTGCTTGTTTGTTTGTTTGTTTTTATTTTTGTGTTTCATTTATTTTTACCCACAGAATTTTTTTTTCATTTCTGGGTGCAAGGATTCTACATACATAACAAGTGTAGTGTAGAAACTGTGGAAATACCTCAGTGCTTTAGCTCCTGTAGTCGCTCACAGTCACTATCTTAGTTTGTGTCCTTTTGCAATAGCTCTAAAATCCATTTAGTCTCCCTATACTCTTTGCCACTATCTGAGTTCCAACTCTTGTCATCATTGTGTCAAATATCACAATTACCTCTTAAAAGTCCGACTTTACCATTTATTTCATTGAAGCCAGAGTACTCTAAAGATGTGTGTATATATGTAAATGTATATATCTCTTACTTGGACAGATCCCTTTGTTTCCTGGAGTATGTCAAATAATATATATTTTTAAAAAAATCAAATCTGTTCTACAAGGCATTGGAACATTTCCCTAGTCACTTTCTTTCCCTCCCACCCTTCCAAACTCAAAGATCTTGGGTAGTTCACGAAACATCTGATGCTTTTTTCTACTTCAGGGCTCACTCCTGCAAAGAGATTTATTTTGTTGAATATATCACTGGAATAGAAAAAAAAAGGCAGAAGAACTGATGGAGGCAAGTAGACACTGGTGAAGGGGCACTGGAACCTTGTACACCTGAAACTTAATCAGGAATAACTTTGTAACTCTGTAAGTCACAGTCATTTGGTTTAAAAAAAAGAAAGAAAGAAAAAGAAAAAAGAAAGGAATGAAAATACTGCCTGAGGTTTTTATTTCCCCCTAATCTTTGTAACGGGCTGGAGTAATAGCACAATGAGTAGGGCGTTTGCCTTGCAGGCAGTCGACCCGGGTTCGATTCCTCCGCCCCTCTTGGAGAGCCCAGCAAGCTACCGAGAGTAATCCGCCTGCAGGGCAAAGCCTGGCAAGCTCCCCGGGACATATTCAGTATGCCAAAAACAGTAACAACAAGTCTCAAAATGGAGACATCATTGGTGCCCACTCAAGCAAATCGATGAACAACAGGAGGATAGTGACAGTGAATCTTTGTAATAATTTATTATCTAGAGTATGTCCTTTTAAACATAATATCCTCGAACAGCTGCCTCAATTCTCATTTCAATTATGTTCACAGAGTATACTGGTACTGAATGCAAGATAATTACAGTGAAACGAGTATTTTGTTATAAAAGGTAGATATGCAAGGAGGAAAGTGAGTTCAGTAAACCATGATCTCCTGACCTGGGTCAAAATTCACACAAATACACACACAGGCGATGGGGGATCTCAGCTCCCCATGACAGGGATAAGCCAAACAACTTGAACCTTGTATAACAGTGCTGTTGGCAATACTTAGAATTTATCTCTTGTGTATTACAATAGCTTATTTTTTAGTTCTTATTATTTCTTTTGGGCTGGAGCGATAGCACAGCGGTAGGGTGTTTGCCTTGCACGCAGCCAACATGGTCGACCCGAGTTTGATTCCTCAGCCCCTCTCGGAGAGCCCGGCAAGCTACCGAGAGTATCTCGCCCGCACAGCAGAGCCTGGCAAGCTCCCCGTGACGTATTCGATATGCCAAACACAGTAACAACAAGTCTCATGATGGAGATGTTACTAGGTCCGCTCGAGCAAATTGATGAACAACGGGAGGACCGTGACCTTATTTCTTTTAATCACTGACATAATATCTTTTCTTGCCACTCTTGCTGTTTGACCACTAGCTCAATGGTGCCTTAGTCCCATGATAATAACTGCTTGGAACGTCCTATTACATTATTTTAGAGTTTCTATAAATTAACATGGAATATTTTTATCTTCATAGCATTCATAATGTTATTGGTTTTTTTCATCTTCAAATGTCTGCTATCCTTACAGGATTCAATCCGGTGAGACCAAGAATTTAAATTTGTTTAGCACTCAATAACCAATGAGTGGCAGAGTTTATAACCAATAAATGCCTACAGACTTAAAAATAATCATTGTATGAAACACCTGCTATGTATGTTACTATGATCAGAACTACAGTTTCTCCCTTTAAAAAGTTATACAGTAAATGCAATGAAAAAAATGAACATAAGTAGACTATTTAAAGAGTTTGATAAAACTATTAGACACAAGGAATATTAATAAGTCTTAGAATGGCATATAGTACTACATTAAAAACATTCTTGGGTTTTCTTACATAACCAATTATGTGAACAAGGAAAATATTCATATATATCTTTACACATTTATGAATTTGATTGAGCTAACCCATCTGTTTCTTTGAAGAAATGTTTAATTCTTATAATAGAACAACCAACCACAATGAAACATGGAAACAAAGAGTTCAAAAAAACTTAACCATGTTTATATGGAAAACACATAAACAGAGAAATTATATTCCTGCAATGTCTAAGGAATATTTGAACAAAGTTTGATGTATATTATTTCTCACAATTATCTTTCCTGTCACATGAAACACTTTCTGTACATATGATGTTTAAATCACATAGCATATTATCTTGATCATATTTCTTGGAAAGGGAAAAACATATTACTAAATGTCTTAGGGAAAGCAAATTTCTCTTTTGTGCCAAGGTTTTAATTTGACCGCGATACTGAGATCAGAGCAAGAATTTAATCGTCTGTTACTCTGATTCTTCTGTGTGGTAAACAGCTCTGATAATTATCAAGAATAAAAATTCTCACCAAAGAAGCATTTGAGACTCTTGCAAAAATTGAAAGGGTTTAATTCCCAGCTAATTACTACAAACATGTTTTTTTAATATGGTATAGGAAAAAAATTATGTGGGACCATTTCTGGCATATTAAACACTCAAATATTTCTAAATGTACAATATCAACCTTAGATCATAAAAATTAAATCTTCGCATGGAGAAAATACACATTCTTTTTTGTATGAACAAAAGATTTTAAACTTATTGTCCATGTATAGAAGTCTGCTGGACATACCGATGAGTGACTAACAACTCCTCTTGTTTTTTGTGTACACATTTTGTTTGGACTTCTAAGCAACAGTTGTGCATTTTGAAGTAACACTTTCCTTTATATTTCTCCATGTTATCAAAGTAGTCATAACAAGTCCACACCTGCAATTGCAGTTAGTTGTAGCACTGTAGCACTGTCCTCCCATTGTTCATCAATTTGCTCAAGAGAGCACCAGTAACGTCTCCTTTGTGAGACTTGTTGTTACTGTTTATGGCATATCGAATACAGCATGGGGAGCTGGGGAGTTTGCCAGGCTCTGCCCTGTGGGCAGGATACTCTCAGTAGCTTGCTGGGTTCTCTGAGAGGACAGGGGAATCAAACCTGAGTCTTTAAAATTGTATTTGTTTATTTTTTTCAGTTTCTGAATACTGGAATTGCATAATCTAGTTATAAATTAGTTATCCCGCTTATGATTCCATCGGTTCTTATTATTCTAAGCATAATTATTTTACTGATGCTAATATATACTTTAAATAGTTAAATATTTTCATGTTTGGAATTTTCATTTATCAAAGAAAAATTCAGAAAGATGTAATTTTTGAAATTCTAATTTTTGAAATACTAGAAATTCACTGTATATCTTAAGATTTTGCTTTCAAACCATATTAACACCTGTTGGCTGGATTAGGCATAAACAGAATTAATTAAAAGACTGTAAGAAACTCACAGTATTTCCAATAAGACCAGAAATTCAGGCTATCAGGACATCAGCCACCAGAAAATGGTTGATCACATTAAACTGATGGCTTTGGCAAAAACACAAACTGATAATGTCCTTGGTGTCCATCACAACCTTTGAAAACTGCAAGGCTTATATACTAAAAACAAACAAAAACAAAATAAACCTAGATTCCAGAAGATTATTTACTTTTGGCCCATAAGCTAGATTCTTGACTTACCAAAAGTATATTCTCAATGTTCTTGCTCCCTCTAAACCCAAATTTCTAGCAAATTCACTGATTAGTCATACTGAAGTCACATGTTTATGCCCCCAAAGCACGGGAGACCAGAGCAATGATCTCTGGCTTCGACTTTGGAGAAGTGTTCTGTGTTTTCTCAAAGTCTGTTTTTTGTCTTTTGGGCATCTATTATGCACAGGGCCATATTAACAACCAAATTTGTTTATATGTCCCTGCAAACCAGTTTTTGCAGGCATCTGAAGACTGTTTTACAAACCCTCTTACCAATAGAGACTTTACACACCCAGCCACATCCTTTATCTAATTCTCAAGCACCCAGCCAATATTTTTTCAACTTTAAATTTTCCGGGACCAGGTACCAGAGAACCACAGACCACCCCTATAGACCAGAGCCCTCTGACATTATTCATCATAAGATTTTTTTTTTGCTTATTCTGTGTTTTTCCCATGAAAAATACAACAAAGATTGGGTCACCTTTTCACCTCACTTCTGACAAAACCTAGTGCCTCTCCGGGTGATTCTTAATGGCATGGCATGCTTTCTGCTCTGGAAAAATTCTGTCCAAAACACCTGCTTCTTAGGGCAGAGATAGTACAGAGATTACGGTACTTGCTTCGCACACAGCTGACCCTGGTTCAATCCAAAACACCAACAAAGGAGATCCCTGAATACAAAGCCAGTAGGAAGTCCTGAGCATCAAGAGTTGTGACCCCCGCCCCCCAAAACCAAACCGACAAAAAGACCTATTGTTTCTGAACTATATCTCTCATGGAATTTTTGTAGGGGTTGCCCTCGGTGGTTCTTTAGGGGTCTGGCTCCCCCCATCCAGTGATACACAGCCCATCCGTGCGGGACTGACAATTCCCGTGCTGTTCAGGAGTAAATGCAGCACCAGGGATCAAACTTAGAATCATGTACATGCTGCATATCAGGAGTGAGCTCCTTCGCGCCAAGGTTTATTTGTGATTTTCAATAACTTTTTCCATGTTGAAGGTGTCACTAGATTGGAGCTTTCTGTAGGCTTCAACTGTGCATCTCTGAAAATCAAGAAGCGTGGCCCCTTTATCGGTATTTTCCTCTCCGCTCAGACTGCATCATACTTCCCTTCTTCTCAGTAACCAGTACTTGGTCTGATTGTTTGGTTGGGGGGCCACACCCAGAAGTGTTCAGGGCTTACTCCTGGTTCTGTGTTCAGAGCACACTCCTTTCAGACTCAGGGGATCATATGCGGTGCTGGGGATTGAACCCAGGTAGGCCACATGCAAGGGAATTGCCCTACCCATTGGACTATTGCTCAGACCCCACCACTAACTAGTCTTGTATCCCAAATGTTAATTACTGTTTTACTGAGACTGTTTTCAATATATTCCACATATTAGTGAAATAATAGAGTGGTTGTCTTTCTCTACCTGGTTTATTTTCACTAAGCAAAATAGCATCTAGGTCCATCCATATTGTTGTAAATAGAATTTTAGAGGGTGTTCCTCATGGTAGTGCATTAAATGCGTTAAATTTTCACTTTTAATGTTATTTTATACTTTATATTCTTTTTTAAATTGATGGTGATGTGTCAGGTAACTCCTTCTTCTATCCTGCTGCTGAGTTCTGCTACTCTGCCTTTTAGCTACTTTATCTTATCTAAATGAGTTTTCCTTTCCCCTCAAGTACACTGAATCTCTTTGACAACAATTTTCTCAGCTTAGTGACTACTTAGATCATTGTTGCTCTGAAGTCTTCCTTGGACTATATCTAATTTTGTGATTAATTCAATGGGCTTCTCTTCCCATTCACTGATGCAGCTTTATAAAAAAAATTCCTGGTACTTTGTGGATTAGACTTTTGGAGCTCTGAATAGCCACTGGTCTGGGTAGTGACCCAGGGCATCCATTCACAGTATCAGGATATTATCTGTGAGCCTAAAAATTTCTGGGAGCTAAGGATACTTGTAAGGCTCTCCCAGGGGCACCAGAATGGATGGTGCTAGTTCCAGTGCTCTGTTTCAAAAGGAGTTTAGCAGTCAGCCAGATTCATGGTGAGTCGGTGCAGGACTCTTCATCCATAAATTTTAGTGTGACTCTAAAAACATCTTTATTCCTTCTTTTGTTACAGTTTAGGAAGGTTACTATAATGTTAAAGCATACGGCATTGATAGATGCCACCTCCACACCACAGTGCCCATGATTTTATGCCATTGTCCCTCTGTCTCCTCAGGTCTGGTCATGTGCCTCCCTTCATCTGCCCATTATTTGGTAACTAGTTCTTTATTCCAATACCAAGCTATATCCTATAAATGTATTATTAAAATAAAAATACTGTTAATGGCAGGATTTTATGTATATAATTATCAACACTCCACTCTCCACTAACATGTCCACACTCCCCAAGCATATCCCAAGGATCCCTCCCCACAGGGTACCACTCACCTTGGCAAGCTCAGTTCTGGAAAAGAACTCTTAAGATATGTTGCCTTAGGCCATCTGCTGTTCCCTTCATATGTTTCTTTATAGCTCACATTTATTTGACATTTATAAATGTGAGATATAAAGAATATCCATCTCATTCTGATTTTATTAAACATGATAACATAATACCCTCTAATTCCATCCATGTGGCAACTAATTAATTCATCTTTTTTGTATCTTAATATCCCATTGTATATAAAATACATGTGTATCCCAATTTCTTTATTCAGTCATTTGGGTTGTATCCAGATCTTTGCTAATGTGACTAGACTTGTAATAAACATAGGATATAAATGTCTTTGCAAAACAATTTGGGGAGGGGGGAGCGTTGGAGCAGATGCCAAGAAATGGAATTGCTAGAAATGGAACTGCTGGGTCTTATGCAAGTTTAATTATTAGAGTTTGGAATCCATATTGTTTTCCAAAGAATTTGACTCAATAGGGGCTGAGGATTCCATTCCCTTCATGCTTATGACTGATTGATATTTTTTCTTTTTGGGGTTGCACCCGGCGATGCATAGAGGTTACTCCTAGCTTTGCACTCAGGAATTTACTCCTGGTGGTGCTCAGGGGACCATATGGGATCCCAGGGATCGAACCCAGGCCGGCCGCATGCAAGGCAAACACTCTACCAGCTGTACTATCCCTCCAGCCCATGACTGATTTTTTTTATGTGTGCCAATCTCACCGGAGTGACATGGCATCTCATAGTTATTTTGATTTAGTTTTTCCTGGTGATAAGTTATGAACAACAGTTTTTTCATATATCTATTGGCAATCCATATATCTTCTTTAAAGTCATATCTGTTCATCTCTTCTCCCCATTTTCATACAATTGTTAGTACTTGAGTGGTAATTCTTTGTCAAACAAATGATGGGTAAATATTTTCCCCCAAATTGTGGAGTATCTGATAAAATATATTTACTTTGGTGCTTTTACACATGAGCCCATGATTTTTGTTTTGAGATAAGAAGAATGTGTTTTAATATTCCAGACATAGAAACTACAAAATGACAGCTGCAGGAGATAGCACGAACAGGGAGCACGTGGCTGGCAGATGCAGGAGTTTGATCCCTGGTCTGTGTGTTCCCTCCTGGCACTGTTGTTCATTACCCCCTGAGTACTCACTACTGGATCCTCCCACTCTGGAAGGTATCTCTACTTTTTAAGAAAGAAACTATAATATAAAATGTCTTGCTTATACAATGGATTTATACTGCTACCACAAATTATGCAGTCGAGTTTCCCACATTTGGGGAAATCGCAGGGGTCAGCACATCCCAAGTGCAATGGATGGGCCTCACCCTGGGAAAACCACCTACGTGATCATGGTGTCTCCCCTGCTAGGTACTGCTAAAAAGTAATTAAATTAGATCCAAGATAGAGTGTGTGCTAAGTTTCGGGTCAGAAATACAAGACTTAACTAAGTTTCTCTGCAAAGTTCGACCAAAAACACCAACCATTCAGCGTTTTTCTGTTCAGCCCAAATTACTCAACCAGTTGCAAGAATTCCTTTTGCACCATTTACGGAGAGTGATTCTTCTTTAATCAATCACAAATGCCAAGTATTCTTTTCTTTACTTTTTTTTTTGAGGGCGAGTTCAAACCATTTTTGTTTTATTTTTATTTATTTTTTAAATTTTATTGAATCACCGTGAGATAGTCACAAGCTTTCATGTTTGGGTTACAATCACAAAATGATCCAACATCCACCCCTCCACCAGTGCACATATCCCACCACCAATATCCCCGGTATAACCTCCCTTCCCCACCCTCCCCCCTGCCTCCATGGCAGACATGATTCCCCATAATCCCTCTCTACTTTTGGGCATTATGGTTTGCAATACAGAGCCTGAGAGGTTATCATGTTTGGTCCTTTATCTACTTTCTGCACACATCTCCCATCCCGGCAGGTTCCTCCAGCCATCTTTTTGTCAAACAAATGGTGGGTGAATATTTTCCCCCAAATTGTGGAGTATCTGATAAAATATATTTATTTGATCTAAATAAATAAATAAAATATATTTAGTGATTCCTTCTCCATTCCAGCTTCCTTCTCCCCTTTGCTCATGAGGCAGGCTTCCAGCTATGGAGCAATCTATCTGTCCCGTGTATCTACTACCCTTAGGTGTCAGCCTCATGTTCTAAGTATTCTTTTCTTGTTCCTACCCACTTTGCTATATTGAACCCTCTTCGCTATATGACTTTTTGAAAGTCCTGTTTTCTAGAATAATTCTTGATGATTAATAAATACTAAAACACCAACTATATCAGCAAATTGTGGAACTTTTTCTTTTAAAATAATATTCTAAGCTTTCTTGTTCATGTAAGTAAAATCAAGGTACATTTGCTAAATTTTAATAAAATCATCAAAACCTTAAAAGTAATTTTCTAGATGCATTCTGCATTATGGGGATTCACCCACATCACCTCTTGAAACTCTCTCTCCTTTTCCTTGATGCCTCAGGTTTCTCTAAATAAACCTATTTTCACTTCAAAAACAGACATTTTCTAGTTATAATTAGCAAAACTTGTTATACATTGGACTCAAATTACACTGAACACCTATGGAGAAACCCACTTAAACTTCCCAAATCTAGATGAGATCAAATCATTTTAAACAGAAATATTCCAAAAGATACAGGCAAAGATGCTCTAAGTTTTAAAAGAAGGACATGTTTCAGGGATGTGGGCAAAGGCACCATATGGCAAAAGGAAATACACATCTCTAGTAGACATGTGGACGAACACAGCTCGTTTCTTCTGCCAAGTTTGTTTATACACAATTTTCCCAATCTGCTCCCTAAAGTCTATTACTAGGGTATTGCCAAGGGGGTGAGTGTGGAGATGATGGATGATATTCCTATTTTGATAGTCTTGGAGTGGCCTTTGATGCAGTGAGTCTCTCAGTGCTCTAAGTCTGAACATTACTTACTTAATTCTGCATCTTAGAGGTTTTTCAGTATCCTTAGATCAGGCCTGTGTCTCTACGACCCCTTCATGCCTTTGGGCTGGTATAGGTCCCAGACAATGTTCTGTTTCCCAGTCTGCATTACAAGGATCCCCATCTTTCTGCCTAGAGGATGTTCTTTCCTTTATCCATGTCAGATATGAATGATACTAACATTAATCATAGTGTTTTATTCAAATGGTTATAATTGTCTAAGCACAGTACATGAACCAACGGAAGTTTCTGTGTATTTCCATTGTTTGCATGCAGTATTATACAATTATGTCTTGTTTTTCATTTCTTATTTAAAAATTCAAGAGCATATTTCCAAATCACAGAGGTTTTGGTTTTTGTTAGCATTTTTACTTAGAGAACAACTAATAATCATTAGTTATAAGAAGCACACTTATTGTGTGGTTTCTCTACCTTTCTTTGATGGAAAACTACCCATATATTTTGTGTTATAAATAACTGTGATGAACATCATTGATTGAGTGCTCATATGATGCGGAATTCATCTGTAGTAAAAAGCTTCTTAAAGTGTGTTAGATTTGTATGAGACTTTTTGAAATGTTTTTGTTACAAATGTCAAGAGACTCTGGGAAATGACTGGGTCTTCTTTAATTTGAGAGTCATATTTAGTAAAATCCTTTTTAAAAAGTCCCCTGAGACAGGAAACCTAGTTGCTTTGTTCTGCCAACAGTGAAGGCTCTTCTATAATTAAAACTGCAATAGGTACCCATCCAAGCCAAAAAAAAAAAAATGGATTCGCTGGCAAAAAAAAAGTCCCTCCTAACTAGAGAAGTCCAAAATAAGGTGTAAAAAAAAACAAAACTGGAACATTCCAGTAAAAGAATTTATAAATAGGAATCCTAGAATTCCACACCTGTGCATACTAATAAATGTTAACAACCTTCATTCAACTTTGTAAAGAGTAAAAGGTAGACAGATTTAGGGAACCATGCTTGAATACAGTGTTTTAATCTTTTGTGTCTAGCCAGGTAACCAAGGACAGCTTCGATTACGCAGCCACTATTATGCAAATGAAATTGAAGCCAGAAGTCCAGCACCTGTGCCTGTCTCTGGATTTAATATTCCTAATGAGTTCTTAAATCCTGTTCTACAGACAACCATGTGAGATTGCTCAACTCAGATTACAGTAGAGCAGGTGAAAAGCTTTTCAAAGGAAGACAATACTTTCAAGGAGTTCAGTAAGGTATTGCATACACAAGGATTACACATTGTCAGGTGGAGAATAGACACAGGCAAAGTGCAATAAATTATGAAAACGTTTGTTAGTATTGAGATGCTGGTGCCCACTGAGCGAAATCCCATTGACATTACAATAATGAGCAAGGCTTTGCTGCCCACAAGCTTTTCTGAGTGGGAGGTCCTTTGCACTCCTGACAGCCATACTCAGTGGAGCTATATCAAATTTTTAGTCCTTCCAGCTCTGTGGCTTTTCTTCCTGCTTATATAATGTGGTCAACTCAACCTTTGCACAAAATCTCACTGTGTTACTCTAATATAAAATACAAATATCTGTTGAAATAATAGTAATAGTAGCAGACATGTAATTATCTCCTGTGCCAGACACAGGCGGCCAGATTTCAGGAAATTTACAAAATTTATCTATTGGATGTCACTTAATCCTCACAACAAATTAATGAGAAAATAACTTCTAAATTTGCAAATAAGGAAACTGAGGCTTAGCTGAATCAACCAACTGTAGCAAAATCACATAGTAATTAAGGGACAGAGCAAGCAATAAGCCAGCCCCAAACTAACAATCAGAAAAATGAGCTTTCCAAGCCTACAGTCAGATTTGTCGCAAAGAAGTCAACTAAAAAGTCAAGAGCTTTATAATTTTTACACAAGTAATTGAGATGCTGGTGCCCACTGAGAGAATCACTTGTTTTTAATACAAGTTATCAATTACAAATTTATTACAAATTTGTGTTATTAAAAATTAGATTCCTTCTAATATCTCTTGTCCTAACACTTAGCAGTGAATTATTTAACACAGGTGCTACAATCTTTCTTATGTGTATGCTATTCATTCAAACAACAGAAGTATTAAACTGTGATGAAATATGCACCAAATTTACAAGATAAGCTTACAGATAAGTTAGCTGTACAAAGCAGTAAATAATAAATTGAGGTTTGAGAAGTATCAAGCAAAGTCAGAGGACAAGAAACAGGTCCCATGGGAGAATTGGCGAGCAATCTTTGTTAAAAACCTTTACCAGAATGGAAGACTAACACCGAAGGATAGTAGAGATAAGGACCAGAAGGATTGCTCCACGCTTGGAAGCCAGCCTCATACACTGGGGGAAAAGTCAGCTCAGACAGAGAGGGGACCACCAAGTAAAGGATGCTTGGAGAGCCCACTCGGGATAGGAGATGTGCGCTGAAAGTAGACTATAGCCACTTAATACCTGTACTGCAAACCACAACACCCAAAAGGAGAGAAAGAGCAAAAGGGAATGTGCCTGCCATAGAGGTGGGGGGGAGGGAATGGGATGGGGGTGGTGGGAGAGATACTGGGATCATTGGTGGTGGAGAATGGGCACTGGAGGAGGGATGGGTACTTGATCATTGTATGATTGAAACGTACACACGAAAGTTTGTAAGTGGGTAACTGTATCAGAATGGGCTGGAGCGATAGCTCAGTGGGTTGGGTGTTTGCCTTGCACATGGCCGACCCAGGTTCGATTCCTCCATCCCTCTCAGCAAGCTACCGAGTGTATCTCGCCCACATGACAGAGCCTGGCAAGCTTCCTGTGGCATATTCTATATGCCAAAAACAGAAACAACAAATCTCACAATGGAGACATTACTGGTGCCGCTCAAGCAAAATCAATGAACAGGAGAACAGTGCTAATATCAGAATAAGGTCCACAACTAATGCAGGGGATGCTAAGAAAATGAGAACTTATAGCAAGGTACACTGTCACCTTGAATCAAAATAGAAATAAGTTTTAGGTTTTAAGTATCAATATGTTTTGTGCCTACTCCTGGTTCTGTACTAGGGAGTATCTCCTGGAGGAGTTTAGGGTGCCATATACAATTTGGGGAAGTCAAACCAGAGCTGACCCTATGCGAGGCAAGTGCTTTTATCTCTGTACTCTCTCTGACTCCAGAAATATATTTTTTAATAAGGAAGAGAATGGATATCGAATAAATCATTGTCAATTGTTTCTTGCACACTACGAGTCTTCTGATTTTCTCTCTCTGAAGATTTTGACAATGCTAAGACAATAATTACTAATTAAAATCCTACCTTAGAAAGATGGGATGGGGGGGGATGGGGGGGTGATGCTCAGACCCGTGGTGATGGATGACAGGCACTGGTGGAGGAATGGGCACTTGATCATTGTATAACTGAAACCCAAGCACAAAATTTGTAAGCCTATAACTGTACCTCATGGTGTTTCATTAATAAAAAAAGAAAAAAAATAGAAAAAAAAAGAAAATTATACCAGCTGTAAATACTGCTTGGTATCCAGGAATAATAGTTGAAACAAATCTTTGATAAAAATATCAATAATACATATAAAATAATAATAAATAGTAAAATGAACAAGTATACTGTTCAGCTTTGAGATATTTGAAATGATTACTATGCATTCAAGAGGAAATGTCTAAAGGTAAATATTTTAGGTAATTCATCATTAATTCCTTGAATTTACATAACAATTTACATCACACAAGCAATACATCAGGTAATTTTATGACAGTTGCTTCCAAAATTCACCTTGAATCTGGCCACAGTTTGCAATTTCCACCCTCCTATCATCACCATCCAAGCCATCCTCCAGAGTTTTCTGTATTATAAAACAATCTATCTCCCCACTTCCTCCTTTGCCTCTCAACACAACAATCAAGCTCGCACATTTTAATATAAATCATCCCTGCTTTTGCCTTAAACCAGCTGAAAGATTTCAATCTTTTTCAAAACAAAATATAACTTTTATGAAACACAAAGGACCACACATAATCTATGCCATCACCCACCCACATACTACATGCTTTGAATCATCTCATTTCCTTTAACTCTCTTATTTGTCACAGAGGCACTCCTTGAACTACATGTTCATCTCCTGCTTCTTGTTTTATCTCTGTCTGGAACACTTAATCCCCCAATTTTATGTTCCTCACTTTCCTTTCATCTCTTCTTAGCCATCATAATGTCAATTAAGCATCACTTGACATCCCTATGACCAACAATATAACCCCATCTCTATTCTCATATTCTTACCTTAACTATTGTACTTTGTATTTCTGCACTGCATTCATCACCGTGTAATAAACAATGAACTCTCTCATGGTTAAATTTCTCTCTTTTGTACACAGAGTAATTTACAATAAAGCAAAGGTTGTATTATATTGACTGGTAAATCTTGTGCCTAGAATGTTACTGGCACATAAAAATAAAAATGTTTATTCAGTGGCATGCTAGACATCATTATTATTTAAGTTTTAAAAGGAGGATCTGAGAGATGATGCAGGGGCTGATTTATTTGCCTTGAACATAGCAGGCTACAGTTTATCTCTGGCACCATACATGATCATCTGAACAACTCCAAGAGTGATCCCTGAGCGCTGAGTCAGAAACAAGTTCCAAGCACTGTTTCATGTTGCCCAAACCAAGCCTCTTTTTCAAAATAAAAAATTCATATTGTTCAGAAGAGCCTGTTTTCCCCCTGGATCTGCGCAGGATGGGGAACTGAGGCACATCTCGTGGAAACAAAGCTGAACGGCTCCAGGCACTCTCTCCTCATTCGAACAGGTACTGCCCGGTGCCCAGCGCCAGGGACCCTTTCCGGAGGCACAGCCGGTAACGCGGCCGCAAATTACTCTCCCACCACATATCCCATAGGAACCATAAGTTAACCTCTTAGATGAAACGTTCTCTAGGTTAGCTCAACCTCTAGAAACACGTTAGCCAATAACTCGTTAAGACTATCTCAATTCATTCTGTATATCAAGCAGAAAAGTAACAGTGAACGTGAAGGACTAAACCACACTGGTCACAAATGGTAAAGCAACGCAAAAGCCCACCAAGCTTTCTTATTAAAGAGGCTAGCCCAGAAGACACCAACAGTACTGTAGTGTTAGACAACCTCTCTGGCAAGGAATTCAGAAGGGAGCTACTTAGGATGCTTAGGGAACTAAAAGAAACAATGGAAACCAATGCCAATAAAAGACAAGAGGATTTGAAGGCAGAAATGAGGAAAATGCAGACGGAAATGTCAGACCTGAAAAACCTGGTAGGCAAATTGAAAAACTCAGTGCAAGGCCTCTGCAGCAGAGTAAGAGCTGCTGAGAACAGAATCAGTGAGCTCGAAGATGAAGTTCAGAGACTCTCCAGAAAAGAGCAGAAAATGGAAAAGAGACTCACAATTCGGGAACAGATGGCAAGAGAAGATCGTGATGAAGCCAAGAGGGGTAACATAAGAATTATTGGAGTCCCAGAGGTACAGGAAGAAAACCTTGATGAAGAAGAAACTGTCAAAGACATCATTGCTACAACGTTTCCAGAGCTGAAGAAAACGTGTGACCACATTCAGGAGGCCCAAAGGGTACCAGCTAGAAGAAATCCGAATAAAAATACCCCAAGACACATTCTGATCAAAATGACCAAAACCTTAGACAGAGAAAAAATTCTGAAAGCAGAAAGATCGAAGAAAGAAATCTCTTACAAAGGAGCATCCTTAAAATTCACAGCTGATTTTTCTGATGAAACCCTCATGGCCCGAAAACAGTGGTGGGACATAGTGAAAAAACTCAATGAAATAAATGCCTCCCCAAAAATACTTTTCCCAGCAAGACTCTCATTCATAAAAGAACGAACAACACGCAATTTCACAGACAAACAACAGCTGAGGAACTTCATAGACTCAAGACCATGGTTACGAGAACAACTAAATGGGCTACTTTAAGGCAAGAAAGGCCCCTCAAATACACCAAATTTCAACAAAAAATGGGACAAAACCCCATAACAATAATCTCTCTCAATGTCAATGGGCTAAACGCACCAATTAAAAGACACAGAGTGGCAGGATGGATTAGAAAATTGAACCCAACATTCTGCTGCCTGCAAGAAACACATCTCAATAGTCAAAGCAAACACAGACTCAAAGTTAAAGGCTGGAAAACAATCCTACAGGCAAACATCTCCCATAAAAAGTTGGGGTAGCCATCCTAATATCAGACCATATCGATTTCAGAGTGAAGATGGTCACAGGAGACAGTGAAGGCCAATTCTAACTGATCAAAGGTTCTGTACAACAGAAAAAACTTACAATGCTAAATGTATATGCACCTAATGAGGGACCAACAAAGTACTTAAAACAACTACTCACAGATTTGGAGAAAGACATCAATAGCAACACAATACTAGTGGGAGACTTCAACACCGCTTTATCACCTCTTGATAGATCAACCAGACTCAAGATTAATAAGTACATACTTCATCTGAGGGAAACAATGGAAGAAAGGGACTTAGTAGATATATACAAGACATGTCTTCCTCAAAAAGCTGAATACACATTCTTCTCAAGCGTACATGGAACATTTTCCAAGATAGATCACATGCTGAATCACAAAACATACCTCCATAAAATTAAGAAGATAGAGATTGTATCAAAAATCTTCTCAGACCATAATGCGCTGAAATTAGAAGTAAATCACACACAAAAACAGAAAACTAAATCAAACACCTAGAAATTAAACAGTGCACTATTGGACAACGATTGGCTTAGAAAGGAAATCAAAGAGGAAATCAAAAGATTCCTAGAAATGAATAAAAAGGAGGACACGAGTTACCAAAACTTATGGGACACAGCAAAAGCTGTGTTAAGAGGAAAGTTTATAGCTCTACAAACATTCCTCAGGAAAGAGGAGCGAGCCCACATAAATAACCTAACCTCACAGCTTAAGAGCTTGGAGAAGCTGAACCAACAAAAGGAGCACAATCCAAACAGGAGGAAGGAAATAATAAAACTCAGAGCAGAGATTAACGAGATGAAAACCCAAAAAACAAACCGAAAGATCAATGAAACCAAGAATTGATTCTTCGAGAAAATTAACAAGATCGATAGGCCTCTATCAAAACTCACAAAGAAAGGGAGAGAGACAAACCTAGTAAACAAAATCAGAAATGAAAAGGGGGTCATCACAACAGAAACTACAGAAATTCAAAGGATACTCCGGGAGTACTTTGAGAAGCTTTATGCCATGGAACATGAAAACCTCGAAGAAATGGATAAATTCCAAGACTCCTACAGACTCCCAAGGCTGAACCAAGAAGACCTGGAATACCTGAACAGACTTATCACCATCAAGGAAATTGAAATGGTAATAAAAATCCTCCCCAAGCAAAAAAGTCCTGGCCCGGATGGATTCACTAGTGACTTCTTCCAAATCTTTAAAGAGGACTTACTCCCAATCCTCTTTAAGCTTTTTCATGAAATTTAAATATCAAAAGCACTTCCAAACAGTTTCTATGAAGGAAATAATACCCTGATACCAAAAGAAGACAGAGATACCACAAAGAAAGAGAATTACAGGCAGATATCCCTGCAAAGATCCTCTCCTCAACAAACTACTAGCGAATAGAATCCAACTACTCATTAAAAAGATCATACACCAAGACTAAGTAGGATTCATCCCAGGGATGCAAAGATGGTTTAGCATTCAGAAATCAATCAACAGAATCCATCATATCAACAAAAGAAAATATAAGAAGCATATGATCATATCAATAGATGCAGAGAAAGCATTTGACAAGATCCAGCACCTCTTTATGATGAAAACCCTAGCCAAAATGGGTATAGAGGGGACTTTCCTCAACATAGTTAAAGCCATCTACCACAAGCCTACAGAAAGCATCATCCTCAATGGGGAAAAACTGAGAGCCTTCCCTCTAAGATCAGGGATGATACAAGGATGCTCACTCTCTCCACTGCTGTTCAATATAGTACTGGAAGTACTTGCAATAGCGATTAGGCAAGAAAAAGATATTAAAGGCATTCAGGTAGGAGAGGAAGAAATCAAGATCTCACTATTCGCAGATGATATAATACTATACTTAGAGAACCCTATAACTTCCACCAAGAAACTCCTAGAAAAATAGA
Organism: Sorex fumeus; assembly: GCF_029834395.1. NCBI lineage: Eukaryota > Metazoa > Chordata > Mammalia > Eulipotyphla > Soricidae > Sorex > Sorex fumeus. The sequence continues at coordinate 8,340,832 of NW_026606070.1, forward strand.
CTTGTATAGTAAAGTTGCAGGCTATAAAATCAATACCCAAAAGTCCATGGCTTTCCTATATGCAAAGAGTGAGAGAGAAGTAAGTGACATGAAAAAAACAATCCCGTTCTCAATTGTGCCCCAGAAAATCAAGTACCTAGGAATCAGCTTAACTACCTGTACAAAGAAAACTACAAAACGCTACTTCAGGAAATAAAAGAGGACATGAGAAAATGGAAAGATATCCCCTGCTCATGGGTCGGGAGACTTAACATTGTCAAAATGGCAATACTACCTAAAGCATTGTATAAATTCAATGCAATCCCTATAAGGATACCCATGACATTCTTCAAAGAAATGGAGCAAACACTCCTGAAATTTATATGGAACAATAAGCCCCCACGAATAGCTAAAGCAATTCTTGGGAAAAAGAAAATGGGAGGAATCAACCTCCCGAACTTCAAACTGTATTACAAAGCAGTAATAATTAAAACAGCATGGTACTGGAACAAAGGCAGAACTGCAGACCAATGGAACAGGGTTGAATACACTGACATCTCCCCTCAATCATATGATCATCCAATCTTTGATAAAGGTGCAAGTAATGTGAAGTCGAGTAAGGAAAGCCTCTTTAATAAATTGTGTTGGCATCATTGGACGGCTACATGCAAAAAAATAGGCTCAGAACTCTGCCTAACACCATGTACAAAAGTAAGATCAAAATGGATTAAATACCTCAACATCAGACCAGAAACCATAAGGTACATTGAAGATAAAGTTGGCAAAACCCTCCATGACATTGAAGCTAATGGTATTTTCAAAGATGTCACACCACTGGCCGAGCAAGTTAAAACAGAGAAAGATAAATAGAACTATCTTAAACTAACAAGCTTCTGAACCTCAAAAAACAATGACCAAAATACGAAGACAGTCTACAGAATGGGAAAGGATATTCGCCGAACACACATCTGAGAAGGGGATAATATCAAGGATATATAAAGTACTGGTTGAACTCCACAAGAAGAAAACATCCAACCCCATCAAAAAATGGGGCAATGAAATGAACAGAAACTTTCTCAAAGAAGAAATCCAAATGGCAAAAAGGCACATGAGAAAATACTCTACATCATTAATCATCAGGGAGATGCAGATCAAAACCACAATGAGATACCATCTCACACCTCAGAGACTGGCCCACATCCAAAAGAACACAAGCAACCGATGCTGGCGCGGATGTGGCGAGAAAGGGACACTCCTTCACTGTTGGTGGGAATGTCGACCGGTTCAGCCCTTCTGGAAAACAATATGGATGATGCTCAAAAATTAGAAATTGAGCTCCCATTTGACCCAGCAATACCACTCCTGGGAACATATCCCAGAGAGGCAAAAATGTATAGTCGAAGTGACATCTTCACTTTTTTGTTCATTGCAGCACTCTTTACAATAGGTAGAATATGGAAAAAACCTGAGTGCCCAAGAACAGATGATTGGTCAAAGAAACTTTGGTACATTTACACAATGGAGTACTACGTAGCTGTTAGAAAAGATGAAGTCATGAAATTTACATACAAGTGGTACTACATGGAAAGTATCACGCTAAGCGAAATGAGTCAGAAAGAGAGGGATAGACATAGAAAGATTGCATTCATCTGGGGGATATAAAGTAACAAAATAGGAGTTTAATACCCAAGAATAGCCTAGATCAGTACCAGGAGGATTATTTCATGGCTTAGAGGCCAGCCGGGCATTCTAGGGGAAAGGGAAGCTCAGATAGAGAAGGGAGCACCAAATAAAGGGTGTTGGGAGGATCCTCCCAGGATGGGAGAAGCATGTTGAAAGTAGACTATGGACTGAACATGATTGCCACTCAATGCCTCTTTTGCCGACCACAACACCCAAAAGGAGAGAGAGAACAAAAGGGAATGCCCTGCATCAGAGGCAGGGTGGGTTGGGGGGGGATGGGTGTGGGAGGGATACTGGGATCCATGGTGGTGGAAAATGGGCACTGGTGGAGGGATGGATACTTAATCATTGTATAATCGAAACCCAAGCACAAAAATTTGTAAGTCTACAACTGTACCTCAGGGTGTTTCACTAATAAAATTTTTTTAAAAATGCAAAAAAGTCATATTGTTCAAAAATAGCAGGAAAAATAAAGACCTTGGTACACAATTTTGACAAATTCTTGGAGATATTCATGCTGAGCAAAATAAGTCAAAGGGAAAAGAACAAGCATAGGATGACCTCACTCACCTGTGGCATAGAGAGAAACAAATCAAGGGTATGGAAAAATATCAACTGATAACAAACTTGGATACTGAAATATGGCCGTGAGATGTCAGGTTTGGGAGGAGTGGGTGTAGGGAATGAACAAAGTGACTGGAAGAAGCAGGGCAACATAGCTGGAGGGTTCTAAAGCACATGAGTGCTACTAAGGGAGGTAACAGTTGGTACTAAAACCAGAATTAGCAATTAACAAATCATGAAGAGAAGGGTAGGAGAGAAGGAATGTCAAACTGGAGGTGACAAAGGGACAGATAGGAGGGCGTGAAGGGGTCATGGACACTTCAATGATAGGGGTGTGCAGTAACTTCCATAAAAATACCATAAACTTGACCATTATTACAACCCTATTTCTTAAATTGTGAAACAAATTTTTTCCACAAATTTTATTCTCTAGAAAATATCATCTAGTTAGCAGGATATCCCTTTTAAAGTACTTACAAATGACTTTACTTGACTAAAAATAATTATATCTTACAAATAACATTTGTGAAAGAGATATTTAATATAATCATGGCATACTTTGCGACTCTTTGCATTTCAAACCTTGAATCACCACGATTATAGTTTCAGGTACACTTTCAAATATTTTCATGATTTCGGTGATGTCACTGAACCATGTTCCAAAGCAAACAACTGGGATTTGAAATCCCTGTGAACTTCATATAAATATTGACACTCATAGTCGTGAATATGTAACCTGTTTTGCTAATTCACAAGTATTTTAAAAATTAGTATTCAGATACTATAAGGAAAAATATTTCAACTCGATGATTTATAAAAGTTCCTCCCTTGATTCATGTTCATTTTTCCCCTCACAGTTTTGAAACACTCTTTTCAAAACTAAGAGACTAAGTTTTTGAATTTTTTACTGTTTCTCTTAACAGTAAATTTTAATTTAGTTTATTTAATACACTTTCTTCCTTTTCGCTCACAAAGATACTGTGTTACTCATTGTATGTTGAGAATGCATTGCTGATCTCTCTTTATCTCTGCAATATTTTCTTGTTGGGCAGGAAGAAAATATTTTTATCTAAATAGTATGTAACAAATAAAGGTAAACAAGGAATCCTTCCCATCTCTCTATGCAAGCAGGGAAAAAAAAACATATCAACACCAAAATAGCTATTAAGTATGTTCCTCCTCATATCTGTAAAAAAAAGTATGTTTATAGCAGCTACTCAAAAAATTGTATTTAGGCAATGATTAAACTGCATTTGCAAGATCCAGACAACTAACTTTACTGTGAATTAATGAAACAATTAGCATAGTTTTTTTAAAAAATTTTTAAATTAGCACAAATATAACATAGCACTTCTTTGAAAACTAATGTTAGTTAGATGCTTATCTATTGTCATGAATTCACAAGACTAGAAGCCAAGGGATTATTGGGAGAAAGTCTTTGAGGAAGAAGAAATGTACGAAGATTGAACACAAAAGAATGTGTGTCTCCTCGAATTTGCATCTTAGGGTTCCACCATCAACTTACAGATTTCATTCTCTAATTCTTCCAGACGTTTCTAAATATCCACACAATTGCCCCCACAAGATAACTTCTTTCTCTCACACTTGCCTTGAATTATGTAGCTTTATCAAAATTGGACATAAATTATCGCTGGATTCTATCCCTCCTCACCATCTCCTTTACCACTGCATTCATCCACTCACTCATTCAACATTCACCAAATATTTAATTCCTGCTAGAAACCATCCTAGGATATGCCAAGATAAATAAATCAATAGTTTATTGAAGCAGGCAGGAATGTAAATAATTACAAGACCATGAGGTGCATTGTGATTAAGAACATGAAGTTGCACAAGACAGCATAAATTCACATTTTTTTAAAAAATAAATGTTGGTTAATAATGGGTGCTCTGGGTCCGAAAGATCGTGAGAATTCAATGCACTATGAGGAGACATGGTTTAATGGAGGGAAGAAAGGAACAAGTTAAAATATAGGAAGTGACAGCTATGACACTGCCTCATGCTTCTGAACGTATAAATAATGACATGACTTGAAGTATGTAAGAAGTGAAAGAGGAACTGGCAGGAATAGCAAAAACAATAAATAGGAGAAAGTCCAAAAGGAGTTTTTCCTACTTTTAAAAAATGTCGTCAACACTACTAGAGCCTGAGTTCACATAATTCTGGTAAAGTAGTGAGCAAAGTAGACAACGGTAGGGAAAACAATCTTAATGTGGTTGAAACAGGGGCATGACGGAGCTGACAGGACTTTGTGGGCATTATCCAGTTGGAGGCAAGGAAGCTATGCATTCATATACTGACATCCATTGATTCTTTGATGTGGACTCCCTGGGCAGTATGGCTAGGAAGTGAGAATTAACCTCATGTTGGGCAGTTTCGTCTGCAAGGGCAATTCACGAAGAGTTATCCAACTGTGAAGCTACAACAGCCAATAGCATTTTGGCAGCTGAAAAAGGTCTTGTTCTAAAAGGGATTTACTATGAACTGAAGTTTTGTGCCCCCTATCACCTATATTCCTATATTGAAAATGAATCCCCTCACTTTGGATGGGAGATGTGTACTGAAAATGAGGAAAGTTCCGAATATGATGGCCTCTCAGTATCTGTACCACAAACCACAATGCCCAAAGCATGCTGGGGGAGTGCCTGCCTGCCACAGAGGCAGGCTGGAGGGGGGTGGAGGTGTCAGAAGGGATATAGGGAGGGGATATTGGTGGTGGGAAAAGTACACTGTGGGGGGATGGCTGTTGGAACATTATATGACTGAAATACAATCACGAAATTTTGTAACTGTAACTCATGGTGATTCAATAAAAAAAAAATAAAAATGAATCCCCAATGTGGTACTATTTGTATGTAGGACTACCAGAAGATGAAAGATCATAAGTGTGAAAGATCCTAAGATTATAAGTCACTGTGAGTATTATCGATGTCTTTATGAAGGGCATCCAGACTGCTTCCTTGTTTTGTATGATAGAGGATGAAAATGCAAGAGACATTTATGAAGTAGGAAGCAGACTGTCAGTGATGATTTTGCCAGCCCTACAAGAACTATGAAATTGATTTCAATTGTTTATAAACCACCCATTCAATAATATTTTTGTTACAGCAGCCTGAACAGATACTGTATGATCTTATATTCTCCCTTTGCTGATTTACACATTGAAATATTAAGACATGAGACTCATAATCTTCCATGAACCGTGACTATAAGAACCAGAGAAAAAGAACATGCATTTTATTTTGAGCAAAGTGGCATAACTGCATGTCTTCAAAATCCAATAAACAGATTAAAGTTGTAAACAGTCTCCGCTACACTCATAAAAATGCCTATCATAATTCTGTCAATGGAAATTAAGCCCAACTTTGAGAATATTTTTAATATACATGGGAAAACCATTGAACAGTTTCTATCTATGCTGTCCTACTAACTTACAAAAATATCACAAAACAGAGTAGAAAGCACAGATACATCGGAAAACAGACACCTTAATCAATAACCTAGCATAAATCAAGAGCCATCGACTGATCAAAATGCAGAAATGGGGGATGTGGGGAGAATTTAGCACCCAAGCAACTGGGAAACCTGAGAGCAGAGATCTGTCAACTCAGAAAACAACAGTCATTCCTGTCTTCAAGGTAGCTATCCCTTTACCCTTTTCCAACAATTCTTTCATTCTTTTTTATTTTTTTAAATACTGCCAAAATTACCACTTTGCTGTTTCAGTGCTGCTACACCATGCCACCATCACCATGCAGTGCATCTACCATCACCTTCTCCCCACCCCACCTTAGCCCCCACAAATCATGGTCCTACTGCTCCATCTCAGGCTCTGTTTCCACTCGAGACTGTCTAACCACTTTTTTGTGTTTTTTTCTCTAATCCATTTATAAGCAAAGTCACCTGGTATTTACCATTTTAAAATTTGCTTCATTGAGCATGATGCCTTCTAATTCCATCCAAGTTGCAGAAAACTGTAGATCTCATCTTTTCTCATAGTTGAGTAGTATTCCATTCTTTATGTCTGCCACAATTTCTTTTTTTTAAATTTTTTGTTTATTTTATAAGGAAGTTCACAAGGGGGTATGGTGCTGCCAGCAGGTCATCCTGTACCTGTGGGGTGAGTGCATCAGCAGCCTGATGGTGCCTTCAGATTTCCAGATACCCCCAAATTACTGCTGTGCCCTTGGCCAGATCCCAACAATTTGGGGCCAAGTTTAACAAGAAATTAAACTGCCAAAATTTAGGTATGTGGGAGACACACCCACAAACCACCTCCGATTCAGCTTTATAAGCTCATTTATTGGCCTTATTTCAGAGACCCATAAATCTCAAAGGAGATCAAAAGATGCAGTTAGGATGTGTAGCACAGAGGTAGACGGGAACCAGTGACTGAGAGCTCCAGGCCACTTGGATCAGGAATAGGCCTCCTCCCCCTCCCCCAATCCCAGTTTTCCAGTAGCTTGGCAGTCACACCCACAAACTGCCCCAGCACCGTGTAATCTCATCAAGACTATAAACTAAAACTCCCATAAGAGAGCGCCCCAGAATGTCCTGACTCCACGCCAGGCTCCCTTAAACAGGGCACCCCAGAGCGGGTGGGTGGGGGCCCTCCCCACCCCAAGGGACTCAGCAGCCAAAATTCTCCACAACCCAACAGTCGCCACACTCAAGGCCACTCCCCACACACTCGGCTTGAGCCTCACACATGAGTGAAGTCCTATGGAACCCAGGTAATGCAGAACTTTGTGACCTTGGACTCTGGGTCAACAAGACCAGGAGTGGAGATCCTCTGCGCACTTTCCCCAGTCTCTGGAGACCCAGGGGTCATGCCCATAAGCCACCTCCTTCTGGCACTAGATAATCTCACCATTGGCCACCGTCCAAATCACAGGCCTACAAAAGGAGAGAGATAACAAAATGGAATGCCCTGCCACAGTGGTAGAGTGGGATGGGAGATGGGGGGAAGGGGGGGTGGGAGGGATACCGGGACTGGTGGTGGTGCAGAATGGGCACTGGTGGAGGGATGGGTATTTGATCATTATATAACTGAAACTCAAGCACAAAAATTTGTAAGTCTACAACTGTACCTCATGGTGTTTCACTAATAAAAATTTAAGGAAAAAAAATCAGAAAAAAAAAATCACAAGGCTGCTTCTCCAGAAAGGGAACATAACATGAAGCCCCCATAACCATGCCACCAGACTCTGTGCCAGGCTGTTCCACACAGGGTGCCTCAGAGAGGGGCAAGTGAGAGCTCCCCCCACCCAAAGGACCCAGCTCCTGCAGCCAAAAGCCTCCACAACCCAACCGCCACCACACTCAAGGCTGTTCCCCATACACTTGGGCCGAACTTCACATATGAGTAAGCATAGTCCTGGACCGCGGGGCTGGTTTTGCGGACACGTGACACATCATAAAACATTCCCTACCCATTTTCCACAATTACCACACCACATTTTATTGGGTTCATAAGGTAGGCAACAAATCATAGAGAGAAATATAGATATATGTGCGTAAATGCATATTTTAAATATATATACCAAAGCTCACACCACCCAAACTTTAACAACATGTTAGTGATATCCTGTGTAAACTCACACAAGAGGGGGCACAGCACACACAGCGGCGGTGGCTCTATCTCTCCCGCCACCCGTGTTCGGTAGTCTCACCCTTCTCCCACCCCAGAGAGGTCGATGGCGATGGTCAGGCGGAGGAAGGAATGAGGGCCAGGCTGGTAGGTATTAGTCGCAGTTTATTCCATTCCTCTCTCCATCTACACCAGTCTCTCTTGTCTGTCTCTGCTTCTGTCTCTGCTCCCTCTCTCCTTCTGTCTCTGTTCCTTGTCTCTCCTTCCTACCCCATACTACTTCATTCTCCTTCTCCATTCCCCTTCATCCTCCTTCTCTGGAGTCTGGGTTCTGATCTCTCTCCACGAGGAATTGGGGGGACAATTACACATAGGTGCGGTCACAATCAATAGGGGCAGAAATCAATAGGGGTAGAAATCTTAGCCTCAGGGAAGGCTGCTCCTAGGACAGATCCTTCCTCAGCAGGAGGACCCACCCTAAAGCAGAATCCCATGGGTGTGCCTCTCCTCTCCTTGTCCGACAAGCATATAAGAATATAATATAAATAATTTTGTATGGATACAGTAAGAAATATCTTAAACTTATAGAATTGCTCTCCTAGGGCCATCTCGATCTCAGACTACGGTGCTCATGCCAGATAGTCTTTCCCACCCCTAGCAGGATCCTGTCTTGTCATTACCTTTGGATCATGACAGCATTTGTCTATGATCCAACTCTTATAGTTAAGAATCGTGGCACTTTGGCCTGGCCCATTTCGATGCCAGGGTAGCTCACCGCTTGCCCTGGGTCCATTCAGTCCCCCATCGACACCCTGCTTTTGGGGTGTTAGGAACTAAGGGCAACTGAGGCTTAAGTCGAGAAAGCAGATGCCCGGGAGTGAATAATATTCAAGGCCAATCAAATCCTAAGTTACAAAGCATAATGTTAATGGTCTTCCTGTATCCATACAAAAAGGATATTACTTTAAGGTAAAATGTTCATAAGGAATAAGGAGAGGAGAAAGGCAATATTTCACTCATACATATAAAATCATAGATTTCTGGGAAACTTATCTTACAAATTAACAAAGTCTGATTAAGGGGAATGCTGATTAACTGGGTGGGAAGGAGAGCATAGGGAAGACTGTTTACAGATAAACACAATGGAAGTGGAAGTGCTTCAGGAGCACTATGATGGGTGTAACCAGATAAACCTAAGCTCCTTGTGGAAGAAGGACAAAGCAATGTTACCCTACAATATCCTATAGAATGTCTTTTTTTTTAAATTTTTATTAGTGACACACTATGAGGTGCAGTTGTAGACTTACAAATTGTTGTCCTTGGGTTTCAATTATACAATGATCAAATACCCATCCCTCCACCAGTGCCCATTTCCCACCACAACAGATCCCAGTATCCCTCCTACCCCCCACTCCCCCACCCCACCCTGCCTCTGTGGCAGGGCATTCCCCTTTGTTCTCTCTCTCCTTTTGGGTGTTGTGGCTTGCAAAAGAGGCAATGAGTGGCAATCATGTTTGGTCTATAGTCTAATTTCAGCATGCTTCTCCCATCCTGGGAGGATCCTCCCAACACCCTTTATTTGGTGCTCCCTTCTCTATCTGAGCTTCCTTTTCCCCTAGCATGTGTGGCTGGCCTCCAAGCCATGGAGCAATATTCCTGGTACTAAACTCGGCCATTCTGGGTGTTAGTCTCCTATTTTGTTACTTTATGTTCCCCAGATGAATGCAGTCTTTCTATGTCTATCCCTCTCTTTCTGACTCATTTTACTTAACATAGAATGTCTTAATGGCTCCTGCCAAAATAGAACAATCTTTACACTATTTCCTATATGAACACATTTTTGTAAACATGTTCAGCAGTTCTTCATAAAAGACAATATGAAATATATTATTTCGGTTTTGTTTTGGGACAGGGATTGGGGCTTGGGATGGAAACATCCTGAATTTTGTGGGGGGAAGGTGTAATAGTGGTGGGATTTGTGTTTTAATATTGAATGCAATCAAACATTGTGAACTAACTTATAAAATTAAAAAATTTTTTAAAAAAGTAATGTAGAGTTCATGCCCAATTCAGTCAGCTTCATCAATGGCTTAATAAATAGCAGTGATCCTACATTATAAAAAAAGCAGTTCACAATATTTTATTACATTTAATATTTGAACACCAATCCCACTACCATTACACCTTCCCGCCATCAGGTTTCAGATGTTTCCATCCTGAACTCCTGCCCCAAATCAGAACCAAAATAATATATTTTGCATTGTTTGTTATGAAAAGACACTAAAAATGCTACAAAAGGTATCCTTAGAGGAAAGAGTGTGAAGATTGTTGTATTTCACCCATGGGCCAGTAAGCTCTTCTATAAGAGATCACTAACATATTGTTAAAGGTTGAGCCTTGTGTGATTTTATATATATATATCTCTATGAAAAATATTTTCTTCTAAGATTGCTTGCCTCCTACTATGAACCCCATCAAATGTGGTGCACTACTCTTGGAGTATGGGTAGGGTGTGTGTCATATGAAATATCACGTGGCCATGGTCTAGGAATAGGTTCACTTGTTAGTTAGGCTCAGCTGAAGTGTGTTGTGTGGAGAGCAGTCATGAACGTGGCAGCAGTTGAGTGCTGGATGTTTTTGGCTGCTGGGACTGGATCCCTTGGGGTGGGGAGGGGTCTCACCTGCCCCCTCTCCAGGTTCCCCTAGTGAAACTGCCTGGTGCAGGGTCTGGAAGCATGGTTATGACAAGTGTCATGTTATGCAACCTTCCAGGAGAAAAGAACATCTGATCTGGATGGTGGCTGATGATGAGATTATCTGGCACCAGCAAGAGGTGCCACAATCTCTTTATCCACTCACCTGTTGGGGTAGTTGGGTCACTCCAGATCTTGTGTTATGTTAATAATGATGCAATGAACATAAGTGTACATATATCCTTTTGAATGTCTGCTTTTTGTTTGGGGGATGTATGTCCAAGAATAAAACTTCATGGCCATACAGAAGATTTATTCTCAATTTTTGGGGCGTCTACAATTTTGCCAATGAAAATGAAACAGGCAATAGTGTCCCTAATACTTAGTGATACTCCTTATTGATTGGGAGAAAATATTCCTGCATCATACATTCCAGGACTAATATTCAAGATATATAAACCAATCTCAAAACTCAACAACACAAAGTGAATAAACATCAAAAAATGGGAAGAGGCGATGAACAGACATTTCCTTTAAAAAGGATATTAAAATGACCAACAGGCATATGAAACAATCATTGTCATTAACTGTTAATACAAAGTCCAGAAACAATAAGTGATGGCCAGTGGTGGAAAAGCAGCAATAGTTTTCTTGATGTAACTGGATCACTGGGTGTCTATCCTTTCTTTTCAAATATACACAACATTTGCAAAAGCCATCATCAGAAGCCACGGATAATTAACCGAGGACCCCACCACGCAAGCAGAAAGATAAGAATAGAAGCAGAGAGGTGACTAAGGTCATGCACTTTCAGGAAAACAACACGGGGCAGCTGTGCTGAGGAATAGGAATCCTTTTGTAAGTTGAATGGCGATTTATTTGGTGAAAGGTAGGGAACTCCCTGATTATAAAGCGACATTCATTCTCAGACTGGTATTGCACACACCACACCATCCTCTAAACAGCACTTTTCAGAGGGGCCAAGGGGAGAGCACATGGGCCCATTTGACCTCTCAGGATGTTTTAGTGAGCCACAGGCAAAGAGCACATAAATAAGAGGCCACAGCATGAAACTATGGTGTCAACCAGCAGAGCAGGAACCACCAACAACGCTCTAAACAAAAGCACATAATAATCAAAGACTTTTACAAAAGAAATTAGGAGGTGCATGATGAAAATGGTATCTCTAGAACACTAATAAGGCCCTCTGCCCTACTTTTGTATCCTCGTTTCCAGGAGTAACTTAAACAAATGTTGAAAGAAATGATGCCCCCAAAAGAAAATATTTACAAATAAAAGCATATCCTACTACCCCTCCCTGCCTTAATTTGCCATGAAAACTGCTTCCGATTGAAGTAATATTATACTTTTTAACAGAAACAAATGTTATTCACCAACAATCTTCAGTGAGTTCCTGACATAAAAGCCTATACACAGAAGGGCACATTTCTGAAAGATGATGCATCTATATGAAGACAAAACAACTAGTATGCTTAGTGTGGGGTAGTACACATAATAAGCACTTATGGGTATGACCTCATTTCATCTTCATAATAATATATTAGCTAGGTACTGAATATGGCTTGAAAATTCAACAACTGTGCTAATCACAACTGGTGGTTTGCTTTCATACATTATAGTTGGGAAAAAGATGGAAGAACATATTTTGTGTGATTACTTGTGACACTGAAAAATAAAAGTCATTAAGAGGTGCTCAGACAAGAAATAAATATAGAATGGATATTGCATACTGTCAGGCTGTATACAATGCTAGGAGTGTTACGAGGTCAGGAGGGTTGAGAAAGAGAAACTATGATTACCTCTTTCTCCCATAACAGCAAAATCTACAAAGTTTGGTGTAATCTATATGGAAATAAATCCAGAAAAAAACAAAGCATCCACAACAAGAGACAAAAGGCAATTGCCAAGTGGATTTAAAAAAAAAAAAAAAACAGAAACAAATACAAAAGGGAAAAAAAATCACCAATCAAGAAACCCCTCGATATAAGCCAGAGAGATAGAACAGGGATTAAGGCACTTGCCTAACACGTGGCTGATCCCAATTAGCCCTCAGGCACCTCATATGGTCCTCTAAGCACTGCCAGGAGTAAACAGTGAGTATGGCCAGGTGTGGCCTAAAAAAACAGACATTAAAATAAAATAAGAAGTCCCAATGTGGGAAACCAGGTATAATCAGGAAGGTATTTTTCAGGTGTGTAATTTCACCCATGGAGGGGAAGGGTAGAAGCATGGCACACACTCAACACATAAATTCAATGATCTAGCAGAGTGGAGACAGACCTTGGGACATTTAGGTTGAGGCCACGGAGAGATGAGTTCAAGAAAACCTAGGGAAAAAGAGGCAACTAAGATCCAGCACTCAACAAGGCCCCTGTGCTTGCCCTGGGTCCCCAAGCAGCAGCATGGATCTGAATAGCACCCAACCCCCAGAGGAAATCCCACAACTGACTGGCAGCCCTGGAACAAGAGTCAAACAGCGAAGGCAGTTGAACCAAGATGGAAAGTGACAGGCCAGTACCATCTAACTGACTTCTTCCAACCTGCTGAATTATTACTGGTGGATATGATATGGGATCCCACTCCCCAAACCCACACTCTAAACGAAAACCCCTGAAAAGAATTCTATGCCCCCCAATCCTCCCAGGATGGGAGAATCATGCTGAAAGTAGACTATAAACCGAACATTATTGCCACTCAATGCCTCTTTTGAAAACCACAGCACCCAAAAGGAGAGAGAGAACAAAAGGGAATGACCTGCCACAGAGGCATGGTGGGACGGGGGGGATGGGAGGGTGGGAGAGGTACTGGGACCCGTGGTGGTGGGAAATGGGCACTGGTGGAGGGATGGGTACTTGATCATTGTGTAATTGAAACCCAAGAACAAAAATTTGTAAGTCTACAACTGTGCCTCACGGTGTTTCACTAATAAAAATTTAAAGAAAAAAAAAAGAATTCTACACCTCCCTCCAAAAGAGCTGAGCTAGTGAGAGAATGAGACACAACTCCCAAGAGCGCTTCCTTTGAAAGAAAAGCAGAGAGGGCGGGTACCAAATCTGCACCTGCCTGCCAGCCAGCGAGCCAGCCACATCCCGGCACCCCCAAAACACAGCTAGCAAGGAGGCCCGCTGCCTGCTGGTTTCTCCGACTGGCCTGTTGCCATCTAAAGTCTTTTTCCTGCCAAACTGTGTGTCCCCCATCAGCGGCAAGGGATCAGAACCCAGATTCCTTCCAGACACGGCCAGGTGCTGAGTTCCCCGGGCACCACCCACATCTGCATGACTGTGGCACCTTAGCAGCTGCCAAGCACTGAGCACTCGGGTCCCCGGCCAACACCACATGCCACAAGATGATGTCGTCACAACAGCCGCCAAGCACTCAGGCCTGTGATCTGTGACAACCCTCCCCTCCCACTCCACCCACACACACACACACACACGCAGGTCCTCTCAACCTCCTTAAACAGCTGTGAACAGACACTGGCAACAAAACTCCAAAGCTGCCACCCGAAGCCCACACAGGCTCAGGCCCTTGTTCCCCACCTCCACACTCACAAACACTGCCCGGAGAATACGGGTCCATGGAGAACAAAACTTCACCATCACATTGTCTTCTACCCAAACTTCCCCAGCTTGTACCCAGGGCCTTACTGCACCCAGCAAAGGTAAATAAACCTTTGGTTGAGTTATTTATCTCTGTGCTCTCAGTTCTTTTTCAGTGATGTGAATAAATGTTTTCAGTGCAATATGACACTGTTTTCATGTCTTGGCAGTATTGTTGGAAGCCAGGAAGCACGATGCCACCACTCTTCTTCCTGTCCTCAGTACTGCGTTGGCTACTCAAGCTCTTTTCTAGTTTCCTACACATTTCAGTAATGTCTGTCGAGGAATCTCCTTGAAGAATGACATTGGGATTGTGACAGGGCATTGTGACAGGGCATTTCTCCTTGAAGAATGACATTGGGGGCTGGAGTGATAGCACAGCATGAAGGGCGTTTGACTTGTACACAACTGACCCAGGTTCGATTTCCAGCATCCTCTATGGTCCCCTGAGCACCACCAGAAGTAATTCCTAAGTGCAGAGCCTGTGCATTGACGAGTGCGACCCAAGAAGAAAAAAAAATAAAGAATGACATTGGGACTGTGACAGGTATTGCATTAAATCTGTATGTAACTTTGGACTGAATGATCATTTTCTATGTGCTAACTCCTCCAGTCCTTAAGTATGCCCTATCTTTCTATTTCCTTGTTTCAATTTCTTTTTCCAAAGATGCATGTCTTTAGGGTTCCTTGTTGAGCTGATTCCTACGCATTTATTTTTGATTAGACTACAAATGGGAATCAATTTTCTTGCTTTTGTTCTCTTCTAGTTTGTTGTTGACATATACAAATGCAACACATTTCTGTATTGAGCCTGCCAGTTTACTGACTTCTGTTTGTTATTCTGAATAGTTTTTACTGGAGGTTTTGGGATTTTCTATATACATTACCAGGTCTTCTACAAATTGTAAAAATTTAACTTCTTTTCCAACTTGGATCAGTGCAATTGCAATAACCTTTTATTGGCTGATGAATTTGGCTAGGATTTTCAATACCATGTTGAATAATAGTTACAAATGTGACATCATTATTTGCTGCTTGATATGAGAAGAAACTGTCATATTTGCACGATTAAGTGTAACAGTGACTGTGGCCTTGTCAGATATGGCCTGAACTCTCTGCCACTCTCCCAACCTCCTTTCTTCCCTCAGTCATGGAAGCATAAGTTCAGGACCCTCAATGCTGTAACAAAACTGTTTCTTTGGTACATCTACACAATGGAATACTATGCAGCTGTCAGGAAAGATGAAGTCATGAACTTTGCTTATAAAAGGATAGATATGAAGAGTATCATGCTAAGTGAAATGAGTCAGAAAGAGAGGGACAGACATAGAAGGACTGCACTCATTTGTGGAGTATAAAACAACATAACATGAGGCTGACACCTAAGGATAGTAGATACACGGGACAGTTGGATTGCTCCACAGCTGGAAGCCTGCCTCATGAGCAACGGGGAGAAGGCAGCTGGAATAGAGAAGGGATCACTAAGAAAAAGATGGCTGGAGGAATCGGTGGGGATGGCAGATGTGTGCAGAAAGCGGATAAAGGACCAAACATGATAACCTCTCAGGGTCTGTATTGCAAACCATAATGTCCAAAAGTAGAGAGAGAGTATGGGGAATCATGTCTGCCATGGAGGTAGGGGGAGGGTAGGAAAGGGGATGTATACCAGGGATATTGGTGGTGGGGAATGTGCACTGGTGGAGGGATGGGTGTTTGATTATCATGTGATTGTAACCCAAATATGAAAGCTTGTAACTATCTCACGCTGATTCAATAAAATTTGATGTTTCTTTGTCAGCATCCCACACTGCCAGAAAATTTGGGGTATTCACTAATCACTCCTACCAACTGCACCCAACCCCCTAAGGGCGAAATTCACACAAAATCACAAATCATCCTGTTAATCGTCGATTGCCTCGAGCAGGCCCCAGTAAGTCTCCTTCATCCTAGCCCTGAGATTATATTCAAGGCTCTTTAGGAGAATGAGACCCATCATTGTTACTGGTATTTGGCATATTGGGTACACCACAGGGAGTTTGCCAGACTCTGCCGTGTGGGCAGGCTACATTCGGTAGCCTGCCAGTTTGTCCAAAGTAGGAATGAGATAATAAGATGTCATAATAAGATGTCGCACGGCATCTTATAAAATAAAGGGCGAAATTATGGGCTGAAATAAGTCTCAGGCTAAACCCTTGCCACCTGGAGTAGAGGTTTTGAGGGCAAACACTTTGGTGGTGGGGGTTGGGGGCGAATGAGCCACACCTGGAGGTGCTCAGTGCTTACTCCTGGCTCTGCACTCCAGGATCATACTTGGTGGGATTCACAGGACCATATGCAATGCTAAGGATCAAGCCTGGGTTGGTCACATGCCAGGTGAGTGCCCTGCCCACTGCAGTATCTTTCCAGCCCCCAGGGCAAACTCTTTTGCTCTTATCTCCACTAGTGTATCCAAGGTCTTTTATCCATTTTGTGTGTTTGTTTTTTTCAGCAGAGTGTTATAACTTCTCCAAAAGTATTGATTTCCACACTGGCTCTCTTGTCTTTCTGTGGGTGACTCTACAAATCCAAGCTTGCCAGGTGACCCCAGATCAGTGCAAGGGGGGCAGAACCAGATCGTGGGTTCACATGCATATGGACTTGGCTCTCCTGTGGACTCTTGAAACCTGGTGCTCGATTTCACAACTCCCACTGTGGCACTTGGTGGTTATGCCTGAGTTCCAAGGTTTTGCAGGGTGGGAGAGAGAGGACAAAAACAGTGGATGAGTTCTGCTGCCATGGCACAAACAGCTCTAACTCCTTGGTAAATGCTTTGACTCACTGTATTGAAAGAGGAGGGGATTTTATGGCAGGAAAAATAATTATCCTAAATTACGAAAGTAAATTCATCTGGTCAATCAGAATGAAGTACAACTCTCCCTACTGTGTCAGAGAAGGCTGATATAGGGATAGGGAATAAGTGAATACTAAGGTAACTGCTGTTGGGTGAACCCCACCTAGCTGGCACAGTCAATATTGTGGTACTCAAAAAATATTACAATAATAAAAATGGTTCCACTCAGTACTTTTTTCAATCCAGGTTTATTTTTGTCTGGTTGCACTATAGGATCAGTTAACTATATACATTAGTGTTCCCACAGTGTAAACACATAGAAAATGAAACAAAGAGTTTTAAAGTTAACACATGCTTTGTTCATACTTTCCCCAAATATCAGTTATAAGATCTCTAGTGAGAACCTCTGCCAGGGGTTGCCTGGAATGAGAAGTGCAGAGAAAAGCTACAAAAATCTCCCTTCTCTGGCTCTCTCTGTCATAGTCCATCCCGACACATGGTAACTACTGTTCTGACATGACATGAATCATGAAACTTTAACTCAGAAAATTATGCTCAGAACTCAAAATAAGACCCCAGGTATGCACAGATGAATAAGCTCCAAGGTCCTTACACTTTTTAGTTTTATAACTTCTAGCACATGACATACGTTTGAGGGCCCATGATTTTGGGCAGTTAGGAGAAACTGTTGACACATTTTTGGCGATGATCAACTCTGACATTCAAACAATCACAGCTGTCCATTATCTTTCCTACCACTCAGATCTGTTTTATTAGTATTTTGTTTTATTTCCTTGCACCAAATCTTTGATGTTGGCAAAGTGCCAAATTTCTAAATTCCTCTACTTTCTCCCTTATCAAAGGGTCTACTCAAGTCTGCACTTCATCTCATGCTTGGCTCCATAACGTTGCATTATTAATCTCACCATGTCATGCCCTCAACTCCTTTGCATTTCCCTCATTGATCTAAACTGAAATGCCTCCCATTCATACCTGCACAGCTAACCCCAGCTAAAGAAAATCAGAGATACAGTGTCGATGTGGATCTGCAGCCTCTAATACAAACTGACTGTTCTAAAATTATGTGTAGGTCTCACAAGTGACTCTTCTCTTGCCATCGATCATGTAGTTATTTCAAAATGTCTTCATGCACCACTAGGCACCAGGGATGTGTATATATTTGGGGTGGGAGTTGGGGACAAAAATGCCCCCACCAAAAAAGTCTTCACTCATCTCAAAATGTTGGTTACATTCTTGCTCAATAAAGATTAATGTACTATCACACAAACAAAATAAATAAGGCAACATAATTTTCTTAATTTTCTACCACCAGGTCTACTAATTTAGCTCATCACATGTCTGTTTCCTGCTATGATGGAAAAATGGTTTGGCCACCCAGTTAATGGCAATTTGTGTTCCCATAAGTAAGGACCATGTGACATCTCAATGAGCTAGCTCTGTTCAACATATTTCTTTCTTCCAGAAGCTTCTCATAAGCAATTTAACAAGATTCGTTCTTTTCAGTCTAAGACAACAGAATCCCTTGTCAAACCAACTTTTATTCTTCCTTGTCCAAAGAGTAAAGTTTAAAAGTGCACCAAATAAAGGGTGTTGGGAGGATCCTCCCAGGATGGGAAAAGCATGCTGAAAGTAGACTACAGACCAAACATGATTGCCACTCAATGTCTCTCTTGCAAACCACAAGATCCAAAAGGAGAGAGAGAGAACAAAAGGGAATGCCCTGCCACAGAGGCAGGGTGGTATGGGGGGACGGGGCGTGGGAGGGATGCTGGAAACTGCAGTGGTAGAGGATGGGCACTGGTGGAGGGATGGGTACTTGATTATTGTATAACTGAAACCCAAGCACAAAAATTTGTAAGTCTATAACTAATAAAAAAATAAAGGGAAAAAAATTTTTTTAAAGTGCTGTTATACAAAATCTTGCATTCAGACAACTCATAGCTATTCCTCAACAAATTGTGAAAGGTAACATTTCACTTAAAACAACTAGAGGAAAAATACCCTTACCAAAGTTGCAAATGAAAATCTTACCAACAAATTTGATAGAAACATATTTCTTCCTCTAAATTCACTCATTCATTCAATGAATGTTTACTAAAATCTTTACCAAGGCTGCAAATTTGGTGCTGAAGATAGAGTTGCAATAAAATAAATGCAGTTGCCCCCTTGTAAACATAAATTCTAATCGGGTTGTTCTGATAATATTTCCACCACACACAGAAAGTCTCCTATTGAAGAAATGATTTTTCACTCCCTTACCAAATAACTCAAAATCCTGTACCTTATTGCTTACATGCTTGGAGAGGGTAACTATATTATTTGAATTTCAATAACCAATTTCCTGATTTCTTATCAGGTATCCTATCTTGCTAACCTGTATTATGGCATTATTGTTTGACTTCACCTTTTTTCTTCTAGTGAGATTATGTAAATTATGTCACTAACACTTAACAATAAGCTGCATTAATGCATTAAGTTTACAATTACCCATCTTCTGAAAATAAAAGATAATCTTCTGTATTCTATGGATTCTATGAGGACTTATCATTAAAGAATCATTCATATATACAAATTTTACATATACCTATGACACAGTTTTTAATTTAAAAAAAATGTTACAGGGGCTGGAGCAATAGCACAGTGGGTAGGGCATTTGCCTTGCACGCGGCCAACCTGAGTTCGATTCCCAGCATCTCATATGATCCCCTGAGCACCACCAGGAGTAATTCCTGAGTGGAGAGCCAGGAATAACCCCTGTGCATTGCCGGGTATGACCCAAAAAGCAAAAAAAAATATATATAAATTAAATAATTTTAAAAAGTTACATAGAGATAAATTTCTTGTATCATAATCGCCAACTACAAGACCAAGATGACTGCCCTCCGATGTCCTCATGGATCCATCACATCCTCCAGAACGGCAATGGAGAAGATTATCCATGACTTCTACTCAAATCTCTTCAATAGCCATGTCCACTTGCTGACATACCAAATTCCACAGGATGGCTATGTCATTCCCAACGTTCTCCCTTCCGAAATCCGACACGCCATTTCGTCGGTAAAGAAACAAACAGCACCCGGCCCAGACAAGGTCAGACCTGAACACCTGAAGAACCTGCCGTCAGTACTCATCAATACACTGGCTCGGCTCTTCACTCGCTACCTGTCTGAATGCAAGGTTCCGTCCCAATGGAAAACCAGCAGGACCGTACTACTGTTCAAGAAGGGAGACATCCATGACATTGGCAACTATCGCCCGATCTGCCTACTGTCTGTCATCTACAAGTTGTTCACTCGAGTCATCCTAAATAGGATTGGCAGAACACTAGATGAAGGACAACCATGCGAGCAAGCAGGGTTCCGCAAAGGATTCAGCACCATCGACCATATCCACACAATAACCAAGCTCATTGAGGTTTCTCGGGAGTTCAAGATGCCGCTCTGTTTAACATTCATTGATTTAAAGAAGGCCTTTGATTCTGTTGAGACGGAAGCGGTCATTGAAGCCCTAGCCAATCAGGGCATTCAAGCCCAATACATCAGGATCCTCCGTGAGCTGTATTGCGGATTCACTACCAGGATCTCACCATTCTACAAAGAAGTGATCGTTGATGTCAAGAGAGGGGTGCGGCAGGGTGATACCATTTCACCGAAACTCTTCAGTGCCACCCTCGAGAACATCATGCGACGACTAGAATGGGAAGGAATGGAGGTAAAGATAGATGGTCGGCAACTACACCACCTCCGCTTTGCTGATGACATTGTTTTAATAACACCAAACATCAGCCAAGCGGCACAAATGCTGGCCGACTTTGACTGTGAGTGTGGAAAGGTAGGACTACAGCTGAATCTTACGAAGACAATGTTTATGAGAAACAGCCTTGTTCCTGACGCCCCATTCGCTCTCAATGGAACGACCATCTCCGAATGCAACAGCTATGTGTACCTAGGTCGAGAGGTCAACATGACAAAAGACCTGGCACCTGAGCTGCGCAGGAGGAAGAGAGAGGCTTGGAACGCCTTCAAGAACGTCGAAGAAATAGCTAAGAGGACGAAGAACCTCCGGCTCCAGGCACATCTCTTTGATTCCACTGTTCTTCCTGCATTAACATATGCCTCAGGGACCTGGGCCCTATGCAAACAAGATGAGAACGCTATTCACGTCTCCCAAAGAAGAATAGAAAGAGTTATGCTCGGAATATCACGTTTCACTCAAATGAGAGAAAAAATCCGGAGTTTTGACATCCGTCGACGATCAAGAATCAGGGATGCTGTCTCATTTGCCAAGGTGTCAAAAATCAGATGGGCTGGTCACGTAATGAGATTTAAAGACGACCGCTGGACTAGAGCTGTTACCGACTGGATTCCACGGGATGTCAAAAGACCACGTGGCCGCCCACCTACCAGATGGTCAGACTTCTTCGTCAAGATCATGAACGATCGGTTTGAGGCCCTTCATGTTCCCGGAGCGAACAGATGCCATTCGGCTACACTAGCACGCAACAGGGACAAATGGAGATGTTACTGGCGCCCGCTCAAGCAAATCGACGACTAACAGGAAGTTAAGTGATTAAGTGATGACCAATTAAAAATATTTCTTTGTATAATATAGTTTAAAAATGGCTCTAAATAAAAATAATTAAAATCTTTTTTGTAGCATTAACTGTTAAAAGACTTGTGTGCAGTTTTCATGTTTGAAGATTATAATAAAAGACACTCCATTTTGGGGGGGAGGGGTTTGCTTTTCACTTTTTTAATTTTTAATAGTGAAACACCATGAGGTACAGTTGTAGACTTACAAATTTTTGTGCTTGGGTTTCAGTTATACAATGATCAACTACCCATCCCTCCACCAGTGCCCATTTCCCACGACCACGGGTCCCAGTATCCCTTCCACCCCCATTCCCCCATCCCACTCTGCCTCTGTGGCAGGGCATTCCCTTTTGTTCTCTCTCTCCTTTTGGGTGTTGTGGTTTGCAAAAGAGGCATTGAGTGGCAATCATGTTTGGAAAGACACTCCATTTAAGCAAAGGAGTTTGCTGGGCAGAACTCATTCCCTTGTAGAACAGGCACAGTCCTGAGTGAGTTGGGGTAATTCATGAATCGTCTGTGTCTTTTATATTAAGAAAAATGTCTCTTGGGGCCAGAGAAATGGTGCAGATTCCTTGTCTTGAGGTTAAGCAAGTCTTGTTTGTTCCTCATCCCCAAGTAGAGACCCTGAACACAGTGCAGGAGTAGCTCCTAGGACCATGAAGTGTGGGATAACACATCCCCCACAACCAAAAAACTGTTCATATTATAGTATAGTATAGTATAATATATTATTATTCCATAAATTTCATCCTGTAGCTATTGAACTCCAAACTAGTTATGTTTTTATCTTTATTCAAGTTTTTTCGAGGCATAAAAAAAATTCCTGTTAGCCACTAGAATCTATCAAAGAGGGGGCTGGGGTCGCAAGTATGAGATGAAAAAGGTGGATGAAGCATCAGCTAATGTACAAGCTGTAGTTAGGAGTGAGAGAAACTCTAAGGCTTAGGGCTTTTATATAATGAAACTGCAGCATCAAGAGACTACTGAGCTTTAAATAATCATTTTAATTTGGTGGTGACTTTTTGGTAATTCTCCTGAATCAGCCCTTTTATTTTTCTCTCCAGTAATTCTCTTCCTACTGACTTAAAGAATTAAAGACCTTTAAAACTTTGAGCCATTCTATTTTGTGCCTTCTCTTTTCTCATAATGCTGCTACATACACTTAAGGTTTATTGTAATTATTGACTACCCCTCAGTAAACTTTAGAATTAGCTTAAGTGTTATTAAATTCCTAGAAGATTAATAACACGATCAAAGAGTAAAGCCTATCCCTTAAAATGCAGTTCTCAAATTTGGGTTTTAAATTACATGAAAAGTTGAAGACTTACCGGTGTTCTGAGCTGTGCATTTGTAAACTGGTATATTTTTTTACTTAATAGTAGGTTGAAATAACATGCTAGCTTGATATTAAAGACATTTGTAACCTAACATGAAAAGTTATTAAATAAAATAACTGAAAAGAATTTGCAATATAACATGAAAATTTTATCTTAAGGGGTTCCAAAATGAGTATTAATATAATTTCCAGAAAGGTTCTAAAATAGAAATCTATTGGAACACCAGTCACCATATAACAAAGAATAACTGTTTCATGGTATTCTCTTCCCATATTGTTTTTTTTTCTCTGACTTTATACGTATAGGTTAGATTTTTTCAGTATCTTTCATGGCATAATTTCATTATTCTTTAGTTTACAATGTGCATCAGGGCTGGAGCGATAGCACAGCACGTGGGGCATTTGCTTGTACGCGGCCAACCTGGGTTCAATTCCCAGCATCCCATATGGTCCCCCAAGCACCGCCAGGAGTAATTCCTGAGTGCATGATCTCTAGCAGTAACCCCTGTGCAATGCCAGGTGTGACCCCAAAAAATAAAAAAAAATGTGCATCAGTACCGTATTTAAAGTAATAAATGTAGGTAGTATCAACCAGATCTCTAATAAGAATTTTTTTTCTTAGAGCTTGGATGACTTCATAAAACAGTTCTGAAATGATACAAAATTAGGAATGTTTATTAAAAATTAACAAAACTAATATTGCTACATATCTAATTACTAATAAAAATAATTCACATCTGCTTATTGAATTAACAGACATTATGCTATATCCAAGGAACTGCTTCCTGCAAAAGCAAGGAATTTACTTGTGGTAAAATTATCTGACAAAATTGTGTCTTCAAAAAGATAATTTTGAATGATACAAATTTGGTTTTTTGTCGTTGTTTTGTATTTTTAGTATTAGTTTTGTGGCTGTACCTGATGATTAGTGATCACTCCTAGCAGTGATCATTCTGGGGAGTGAAAAGGGGCAGCCTCATGCAACGTAGATTCTTAAAACCCATTAATTTGTGGGGTCCCTTTATCTCCAGCCCTACAAATTCTTGACTATTGCACACATTTAAATCTACATAAACCTACATAAATTTAAATCTGCTCATTAAAAACTAGACTTGAATTTTAGGCTACTATTTGAATAAAATGTGCAGCAAAGTAGGAATACGGTTTTAATTTGAAGACTATGAATGAGGAAATACTTAAACAACATAAAGTTGCACTGATAGCAGAAAAACTGACTCCTGTGACTGGACCCAATTTTCACCAATGCTTCCAACTCACAACTGTTGCTGAAGAACTTCCAGAATACTTGAGGTTATGACAGCATTTTACAAAGTTTTCTGGCACTACATGGTATGTGCACATGCTTTATCGAATAAGGCACATTTTTGAGAACCAAAGAGAGTATTATGAATTCTAACTTAGGACATCTGACATAATATAAGATGATCACCAAAACTCATATGATCGCTTCTCAGCCTTTTGGCTAAGATCAAGTGTAGTAACAAAACTCATATGAATATAATCTCCTTAATTTCAAGAGACCAATGTACATTTACTTCATATAAATATATATATATGTTTTATTAAGTGAAAATTCAAACGTTTTAAACATATTTAAAGGTAGCCTAGGATATAACCATAATTATTCTTGATCTACTATTTTATGCGATCAGTTACCTTTTTAAAAAAATAGTATTATGTTTTTTGATTTGCGTTCCCTGATAATTAGTGATATAGAGCATTTTTTTCATATGTCTTATGGCCATGTTTATGTCTTCTTTTAGAAAGTCTCTGTTCATCTTTCCCCCCCAGTTTTTTGATGTTCTTTTCTTGTAGAGTTCTACCAGTGCTTTATGGATCTTGGATATTAACTCTCTATCAGATGAATGGTAGATAAATAATTTCTCCCTATCTGTGGACTGTGTATTCTGAACATCTGTTTCTTTGAGGTGTAGAAGCTTCAAAACAACAATTAAATATCACCTCATACCATAGAGACTGGCACTCATCAAGAAGAACAACAACCAAAGTTGGTAAGGACGTGATTACAAAACAAAAGGACCCTCACTCACAGCATGTGGCAATGTTTACTGGTTCAGCCTTTTTTTTGGGAAGACTATATGGACATTCCTCAAAAAACTAGGAATTGAGCTTCCATATGATTCTGCAATGCCATTCCTAGGAATATACCCCAAGGGCCCAAAAAACAAAATGCAGAAAAGACATCTGCACTCCTATGTTCATTACAGAACTATTCAAAACAGCCAAAAATTTGGGAACAACCCAAATTTACAGGAACAAAAGACTAGATAAAGAAACAAAGGTATATATACACAATGGAATACCACTCAGTCATAAGAAACAATGAAGTCATGCAATTTGCTGCTGCCTGGGTAGATCTGGAGAGTATCGTAGTGAAAGAAATCAGTCAGAATGAGAGGAACAGACTCAGAATGATCCCTTTCATCTGTGGGATATAAAGAAACTTCATCAGTGAATATCAAATGCCTGAACCGGCCTTTAGTAGGAAGCTTGCTACTGGGTGGCAGTATTGGGGGGTAAGTTAGGGACAAGTTGGAGTGGGAAAGTAGTTGGGAGACAGGAATAAAACTGGGGACATGGGGACAGTAGAGAATATTGGTGAAGGGATTGGTATTGTAGCATTGTAAGTTACTGAGATCTAAAAGCACCAGAAACATCATTTATTCTATTGAGGTGACTCTGAGTGGACTTCAAACTAGAACCAGTAGGTGAGAAGCACCAATGTTAGCTTGGTCTTAAAACTGGCATGTGAAGTATGGAAGAGGGAACAGTCTCATGGAACTGAGCTCTTAATGTGTGCAATCTGATTCTACCTCCAGGTAATGCCAGAATTGTCTTCAATGTATAACACCCAGCTAATGTCGCAGAGAATTGCTTGGTATGGAGTAAAACCTCAACACCTGGGTGTAAGGACCAAAAGTATCAAGAGTTCTTAGTACAGAAGACACAGACGATAGACAAAAACTGGGTTTTTCCTTACACAAGGAGACAACAAAGGATTTTCCAACATACCACCTTACTATTCATTGACTTCCGTGGCTCATTCATATAATGCTACCTGTCCACTAAACGACCTGAGGACCACATCCTCATTCAGATCAAAAATGTGTCCCTATTGAGTTTAGAGCTGTTATGCACGTGTAATTCCATAAGTATGTTGTTCCTAAAGCTGTTCTTTAAAATTTTTTAGATAGGTAGACTAGCATAAAACTATTTTAGCATAATTTGGAGTGTAAGTTTCTTCCATATTTTCAACTTAGCTTACATTAATGCATTTAGGCAATCAATTAAATAGACAGCTGGTGGAGAAAGGTGTGACTCAATTTAACAGAGACATTAACATTATTTTGGTCCTTGAATTATAGTTTATAAAATTTACCCACCATCAATGCAAAATAGTACTCATACATTTACTATTTTCCTCCTTTTCAGTTATATTTAATCTTCATTTTAGTCATTGGATTTCAGTCACATAAAGTTGGAAGTTGAACCTGAACAATTTGATCTGTCCTACTTAAATATTTAAGAAAGGGCCCCTTTTGTTTTAAAACTTCTAAAATTTGATCAATAATTTCCCAAATTTAATACTTTAATAAAGCCAATGTAGAAGCCTCTATGTATTTCTCAGAATTTCAGATGAACTCTTAGCCTTAACTTAGCAATTAATGTAATGATCCTAAGAGAAACTGTCATTAAAGCAATTCCAAAGTTAATATAACTTTAAAGAAAAGAAGACCTGTTATTTTATGCTTGGTTTGACTATAGTTATTGGTACACCATTAAATTATATAAAATATCTTATTGAATCAACCTTAGGTCATATGAGGGGACCAGGATGAGTAGTATTACTAATGCTAAATAGGACTTATTTGAAGACTGTGCTCTTTAATAACATTAAAGGCAAAGGGTCACAGTTTACGTGATATGCAATAACCAAATCCACTAACTTCCATCATCACTATGTTCGTTGGTAGTAACTGACTTACTAATAATGTTTGCAGTGACTTACAAAACCATACATATTAAAATATAAGTCCCTTTAATATAATACTTTAGTGGAAAGATAAAGAAGTCATTTTGAATTTTCACAATATAATAGTTATATTAATACACTTTTTATGTCATAAAATAGTCAAATAAACTCATTTTACATATTAATCAAATCACATTTACAACTCAGCATTAGTATAACTGTAATGGACTTAAATTTAAAAGCATTGGGTGCTATCGGCATCTCATGTATTTCATATTAACAGGAGTATAAAGTAACTCCCCTTGGACAGAGAAGCCTCAGTCAACACACTTGGTGTTCGTAGGACATGTGAACATTGATATGGTCTTTTATCCTTTGTCTCAAGACTCTGTTTCTGCCTCAAAATGTAAATTGAGTTGAATCACCAAAAGCAATATAGAGTTAGAATTTCCAATATGTTATCAGTTTTCATATACATACATACACATATTTGTGTATATATATACAAATATATGTACATATGCATACATACACATACACACACACTGATGTGGGTCATCCATAAAGCTGGTACTTTATATATGGTAGAGAGACACACAGAGATTAAGTAGATTAACAAGGTAAGTGGGGTTGGAAATTACAGCTAATCAAAACAAAATGTACATCTTAACCACCAGTGCATTATATTGCATCCCTATTAAATGAGTAAATAAAAAATCACCCCAAAGTATTAAATATATGGAAAACATTCAAGTGGAAGCAAAGATAAACAAATGGGACTACATTAAACTGAGAAGTACAGAAATAGAAAGAGAAAGAAGCCATAAAGAGATTTTTGGTCTTTGTCTCTGGTTCCTGGCAAAGAACTAAAATTCCTTGTGTAGGAAATGGAGTGATAGTACAGCAGATAGAGCACTTCTCTTGCACATGACTGACCCAGATTCTATCGCTGGCACACCATATGGTTCTCCAAGACCTCCAGGAGTAATTCCTAAATGAAGAATCAGGAGTAAGCCCTTAACACAGCTAACGTGGCAAAAAAACTATATGGAGAGAGTTATATATACATATATGTATATCTATGTGTCTATGTATATATGTGTGTATATATACATCCATATATAAATTTATCCATCAACAGGAATTATTAAGCCAAATAATGCAAAGAGTTTTTGTGGGTACACTAATCATTAGAGGTTTATAATTATAATTCCTTCATGATTTATAGATGTTAGTATATAAGTATATATACATATATACTTATATACTTTGAATGATATATGGGTATCATTTTATACCAAAAAGCCACTTTCAACTCCACCTGTGTTTAACCCTGTAAAGTAACTCTTACTGCTCTACTCAACACCTGCAGGACAGATGGTTGTTAGAGAAGACGGTCCAGTGATGAAGGAATGGACCTTACAGTACCATATCAGACTGACAAGGAGTAAAGAGTTGAAGGTTAAGTTTATCACCGATGGTCAGTTGCTCAAAAATCATTATTGTATAATGGTATTTTCAAAAGATCACCTGAATGACATAGTTCAGAATAGCAGGGGCTGGCAAATACATGAAAATATGGTTTTCCCCAAGTTTTTTTCTCATATCCCTGTATATGAGTATATTTAGTTCTGTATAATTTTATTACACGTATGCACTACCTAATAGTTCTATCATAAGAATCCCTCCTTTTACCCTTTAATAAATACTCAGATCTCTCAATTTCCAGCCCTTCCTTTAAGCCATCCCCACTTCTAAAATCCACTAATTTATTCTCCAGTTTGAAAATTTTGAAATTTTTAAATTGCTCCTTTTGTGGAACCCATAATGTAACCTTTGCTGACACTTTTTTAATTCTTTGGAAATTCATGTAATTTTCTATAAAACTGTGAGTCACTTTCTTGAATTTTTGTGTAACGTTCAATAATATATGCACCGTATTTAGTTTAAGCATTTATCTGTTGAAAGACATCTGGCTGGTTTTATTTTTTTGATCCTTACAAATAAAGTTGCTAATAACATACAAGTACAAGAGTTTATAAGGGGTAGGGATATGTACTTCAGTGGTGCGTGCCTGTCTATAAACTTAAGTTTCATTATTCTGAGATAAAAAGCAACGAGTGGAATCGCATGGAGGGTAACTACATATTTAGTTTTACAAGAAATTTCTAACTGATTTTCCAGAGTTATCTAGAACTGAGTCCTTGCACTGAAAATGACTAGGAAACTAGAGAAGGGTGTGGAGATGTATATCCAGGAAGCAAGAGTAAAGATGCCAGATGGATGCCCTCCACAGTGACATCTTAAACAATGCTAAATTTAAAGAAATTCAACACTTAGAAAACTATCCCCCCAAAGGCCTTCCCTTCAAAGATGAGAAAGCAGCACTCATCAGCGTTTTTACACCTGGACCAGGATCAATTCTGCGTACCAGTCCCTGGAATAGAAGTTACAACCAAGATAATAGACCGTGATTTTCAACCTTTCTACAGCTGCATACTGACACCTATCCATGCACTGATGATTGAAGACAACTGTTACAGGTCATGTAACATGACAAGAACTTTCTGGTTGATGGTAGAAATGCAAAGATTAATAACGAGCACCCTGTCTTAACTCTAATTGGCTAAAACACTAGCTAATAGAAGAAGAGCCTGAATGGGAATTTAGTTAACTTTTCACTGATTAGAGAATATTCAAGGGAGAAAAGCAGGCGAGATGAGAAGGTAAAGCAAAGCAAGGATGTCTGCACAGATACTGTCTACTTTAATCCAGGTTTCAGGGAACATCCAGGGAGCTCTCAATATGAATGGCACCACAGAACAGTTGCACCTCAAGGCAGAGAATGGACCTTTTGCACCTCAACAGCATAACTATTTAGAGAAACCCGACTCTAGGCCTTTATTTAGCAGTCTGTAGTCACTGTTACTAGGAAATTAGAGAAGTAACTTGTGGAAGAGATCCGGGTGGCCTCCACCAGTATCCACCAGAATTGCCTGGGATATAAAGCAGGTAATAATCAGGTTAGTGTAATTTGACTTATCAAAGTTCAGACAGCAACAAAAAAAAAACCTATATAAGAATTAAGAGAAAGACTAGATTCTGTCTGGGCATCTCACGAAGACTTTCTGCATAATTTGTGGGACCCAGTGGAAAATTTAAACATGGGGCACAGAGCTCAAACTCTTGTGATTTCAAAATGATGGCAAAATATTAGCTTTCTAAATGTGGGAATTTTCAACTGCAGTGATCCCTTATCCATGAATCTGGGTCTGATAGGGGATCTAAAATAAATAAGGGGGCTAGAGTGATAGCACAGCAGGTAGGGCATTTGCCTTGCACGCAGCCGACCCAAGTTCAATTCCCAGCATCCCATATGGTCCCCCGAGCACTGGCAGGGGTAATTCCTGAGTGTAGAGCCAGGAGTAACCCCTGTGCATTGCCGGGTGTGTCCCAAAAATCAAAAAATAAATAAATACGGAAAATTGGGGATAAATTCTAATATGTATTTTTAAAAGCATTTCCTAAAAGCAGGGCAGAAAATTACCAACGAATAAATTGTATGATTATATTGTATATTCTAGTCAGTTGAAATGCCTCATTGCTCACCTCAATGAAGGGAATGTTCAATGTCCAAAATGTATGGTGACTTTCTGCTGCTGATTATTAAACTAACATCTGTAAAGTTGTGAAGGAATTATAACTATAAATTTCTAATGATGAATGTTCTAACTAAAAATGTTTTTCAAATTACTTGACCCAATAATCTCTATTGACGGGTACATTTTATATATAATACAGAGATCAAGGAGGAAGACTTAACTCAAGAAAACTACTGAGTGCTCATAAAAATTAATTCTTGACTACAAGTCACATTAACATGTGCATGTAATAAGAGACTTTTCTATTTATTCAGCTTTCATTTCATTTTAAATTTTTTCATCACACCGAGTGAAACTGAACTTCAGCAAGGAATACAGTAACCAGCCACATAGATGGAGGCCCAGGAATATGCCTAGTAAAATTTTTTAAATAAGTATTCTGAAGTTACTCAGGAGGCACATGCAAGCAATTTAATGTTTCCAGGAAAAAATACAAAACCAAAATACAAAATATAAAAACTGGAGTCATAGCACAGTGGTAGGGCATTTGCCTTGTGTGAGGCCAGCCCAGCCAGCCAGGTTTAATTCCTCCACCCCTCTCAGAGAGCCTGGCAAACTACTGAGAGTATCTTGCCTGGCAAGCTCCTCGTGATGTATTCAATACGCCAAACACAGTAACAACAAGTCTCACAATGGAAACGTTACTGGGCCCGCTCAAACAAATCGATGAACAACCGGAGGGCAGTGCTACAGTGCTACGGAGTGAAAAAAATCAGAGGGAGAGTGACGAGAGTCAGAGGGAGAGCAACAGGCAGAATGATCATACTCATTTGCTGGACAAAAAAAAAAAAAACCAGTATGAGAATCATACCCAAAGACAGTAAAGATGAGGGTCAGGAGGACTGGTCCATGATAGGAAGCCTGTCACTAGTTGTGGGGGAGTGTAGTAGGACAGAGAAGGGACCACTATGACGATAATAGTTGGTAGTGATCACGCCAGACAAGAACTGAGAGCTGAACGGAGGTAAAGGGATATAAATGATAACCTTTCAGTAACAGTGTTGTAAACAACAATGCCTAACAGGACAGAGAAGGGAAGGGAAAAGGAGGGCAAGGGAGGGGAGGGAAGGTAAGGAGGGGAGTACCTGACATAAAGGCAGGCTGTGGGGAAGAAGGTGATGGGAGGGAAATTGGAGACATTGGTGACAGGAAGCATACACTGGTGAAGAGATGGGTGTGGGAATATCGAATGATGCAAACAATAATAAACAAGTTTGCAACTCTATCTCATAGTGACTCCATAAAAAATAAAATAAAAGCCTATTTCATATAAAGGCAAACATATCTAAAACTTTATTAACTATATATATGATACTGTTGTCATTTAATTCTACCTTCTCTATTAAAGCTTGTTCTCAAATACTTTCATGTATATTCAAGATTTAGCAATCTGTGATACAGGGCAATAAAATACAAAGTGTCATGCTGATACTTTTTATAAGGTATTTAAACTAAAAGTACATAATTTCATGTAGTTGGTGTGTATACATACAAGTATGTTTTACATTTAATTTACATCAGTCACACTTAAGTTTCTGAATCCGACCACACTATATCCTGTGGTTTAAATATCTTCCATCATTCCCTCCATTAGTCACCAGGATCAGCATGGGAACATATGGTTCAGAAAGTTCTGTTCGGGATTTAGATTTTAAAGAGGCGAATGCTTTAGAGCTGATCTCCAGCTCTAAAAGTTTGTAATTCTCCGTCTTAACAGTACTTTGAATCCAAGTATTTCTCGGCTGGCAACTTGTCATTTGGCATTCTTTGGGTGTGTGCATAGCTGTGTTCTGGAGTAACCATCAACATTGAGAGGAGGCAGCAATTCACTAGGAACTTGGGAATTAGTGCTGAATCTGAAGTCTGACTATCTGAGTGGTTCTATTACACATCACAGATGAGACCTTACCTATTCGTGCTGCTTTTGAATAAAGAATACCTGGATTCACTTCTAGCTATGATCTCAAATGCCTCACTCCTCCAAAAAAATCAGGGCAATTTCCATTCAAGAAAACTCTAAAGAACTTATTTTTGACATAAATCAAGTAAATAGTGGAGGGGCTAAGGTGTATGCATGCCTTGCACGTAGCACTTTCATTTAGCACTGTCGTCCCATTGTTCATCGATTTGCTCGAGCGGACCCAGTAACGTCTCCATTGTGACAATCGCTACTGTGTTTGGCATAACGAATATGTCACAGGGAGCTTGCCAGGCTTTGCCGTGCAGGCGAGATACTCTTGGTAGTTTGCCGGACTCTCCACGAGGGGCGGAGAAATCAAACCTGGGTCAGCCGGGCTGGCCGAGTGCAAGGCAGATGCCCTACCAACTGTGCTATCGCTCCTCTAGGGACTCATGTTCTATATTGCTTGAACCTTTCAAAAGGAGTAAGATGAAGGGTCTCTCTTCGCTGCAATCTCAAAATCCCAAAGACTATACAACAAACTTCTAAAAACAATAAACTTAGAAATTAGCAAGATACAAAATAAACCACTCAAGCAAATCAGTGAGCAACAGGAGGTCAGTTCTACAGTGCTATAGAATAAATGCACACAAATCTGTTGCCCTGTTTATTGTTACAACAAAGTAGAAAAGAAATATATATGAATATATGTGTATATATATGCATATCCCACTTATAATCATGTCAAAAAATTGAAGTATGGACCAGAGCAATATTATACTAGAGTGCTTACTTTGAATACAACTGACCCTGTTTGATCCAGAGCATCCCCTGACCCTACCAGGAATGATACCTGAGTGCAGAGACAGGAGTAAGCCCTGAGCATGGCCAGGTGAGGCCCAAAAAAGCAAAACAAAAAAAAAAAATTAAAGTACCTAGGAATTTAAAAGGAATTAAAAGACCTATTTAGTGAACATTGAAATTTATAAATCTCTTCTGAAAGAAATAAAGAATGACAAAAGGCAATGGAAACTCAATAACAACAATAAGTACAACAATGCATCCAAAAATGGGAGAAGAGTTTCAAGAGACAATTCTTGAAAGATCACATAAAGATAATAAACAGACATATGGAAAATTGTTCAGCATCACTGGTTACTGGGGAAATTTAAATAAAGCAACTGTGGGATATTATCTTATACCAGTAAGAATAGCCTATATTAAGTCCGGGAACAATAAGCACTGGTGGGTATGGGCAAGAAGGAACTCTTCCTCATGCCTACTGGGACTGCTGCCTGGTTAAGCTTCTTGGGGAAATTAAAGACTTTACAAACCATTAATATATGACACTAAAATTCCACTCCTGGGCATCTACCTCAAAACACAGAAACATTAACCCAAAGGACATATGTACAGCTCTTTATAAATTATACCCTTAAAAAATAAAATAAATTATATCCTTATTACAACAGTCAAGATCTGAAAACGAGGCAAGTAGCAACCACAGATGAGTTGATAATGAAATTGTGATGTAGGCATGAAATACTAAACTCAGCTATGAGAAAAGATGAAATCTTATAATTTTTCACAAATTAGAAGAAACTGGAAAAGGTGTGCTAAGTGAAGTAAGGCAGAAAGAAAAAAGACAAACACCAAATGATTTCACTCATCTGAGGAGTATCCAGAAACAAAGCAAGGGATTAGACGGACATGATCAAGAGAACTATGATCTGCCAGGGTCGTGGTGGGTGGTGAGGACCAGGAGACCACCGAAGAGGGATAATGGCACTCTGGAGGTGGGACTATTCATGGCTCAAGGGCACTGTAAATAGAAAACAATAATATGGGCACCATCCAGATCCCATGTCCTTCTCTCCTAGAAGGGAGCATAACACAGATGCTCGACATAACCATGCCACCGAACCCCGCGCCAGGCTGTTTAAGTCAAGGCACCCCAGGAGGGGATGGGTGAGACTCCTCCTGACCCCAAGGGACCCAGTCCCGGCAGCTGAAAACCTCCAGAACTCAACCATTGACATTCCTACGGCCACTCTCCACATGCTCGGCCAAGCCTCATCCACGAGTGAATCTATTCCTGGACTGCAGCTACAAATGCTGCAAATGGTACTTCATATGACACTCCCCACCCATATACCAAGAGTACCGTACCACATTTGATGGGATTCAAAGTAGGAGGCAACCAATCTTAGAGGGATTTTTTTCACAGATATATATATATGTATATATATATATATATATATATATATATATAAAAGCACACAAGGCTCTATCTTTAATGACATATTACTAATCTCTTACACAAGGGCTTAATGGCCCCAGGGTGAAATACAACAATCTTCACACTCTTTCCTCTAAGGATACTTTTTTGTAACATTTTTAGCGTTTTTTTTATATCAAACAATACAAAATAAATTATTTCGGTTCTACTTTGGGGTAGGGATTGGCGTTCATGATGGAAACATCCGAAATATGGTGGTGGGAAGGTATAATGCTGGTGGGATTGGTGTTTGAATATTAAGTATAATTAAATATTGTG
Organism: Sorex fumeus; assembly: GCF_029834395.1. NCBI lineage: Eukaryota > Metazoa > Chordata > Mammalia > Eulipotyphla > Soricidae > Sorex > Sorex fumeus. The sequence goes on from NW_026606070.1 coordinate 8,375,896, forward strand.
TGAACTGTCACTGTCACTGTCCTGTTGTTCATCGATTTGCTTGAGCAGGCCCAGTAACGTCTCCATTGTGAGACTTGTTACTGTGTCTGGCATATCGAATATGTCACAGGTAGCTTGTCAGGCTTTGCTGTGCAGGTGAAATACCCTCGGTAGCTTGCTGGGCTCCCCAAGAGGGGCAGAGGAATCGAACTCGGGTCAGCCATGTGGGCTGCATGCAAGGTAAACGCCCTACCCGCTGTGCTATCGCTCCAGCCCATTGTGTGAACTACTTTATAAAAAATTTTAAAGTCTTACAATGTTACTGGGTCTACTCAAGCAAAACTGATGAACAATGGGAGGACAGTGACAGTGACAGTGAAAAAAAAAATGGCATTGGCTAAACTTAAGGCATTTGTGATATTGTGATCATCTGATCTCCTTTTGTTTTGCTTTTGCTTTTTGGGTCACACCCAGCGATGCTCAGGAGTTAGTCCTGTCTCTGCACTCAGAAATCACTCCTGGTGGTGCTTGGTGGACTACATGGGATGGCAGGGATCAAACTGGGGTCGGTCTCATACAAGGCAATGACCTTCCCACTGGACAATTGAACTGGCCACATCTCAGCTCTTACAGACAGTTCCTATACTCAATCACCTATACACAGACATAGTACAAACATAGAACACAGTTAGAAAATGTGAGTGGCTGGGTTGGAACAATAGTTCCATGGGTAGGACATTTGCCTTGCACACTGCCAACAAGGTTCTATGTCCAGCACTTCATATGCTCGCCTGAGTATTGCCAGGAGTGATCCCTGACTGCAGAACCAGTAGGAAGCCTTGAGCAGCACCAGACGTGGTCCAAGAACAAACAAAAATGTGAGTGGCTATAAGATACAAGAATCAAAATCTCTAAAGCCCCAGATAAAATAAACCTCATTGAGTTTACATGATTGAGATGGACTCCATTTAAACTGAAGTAAATTCATTTCTCAATTAAAATGCAAATAACTCTGTGAAGTATAAATATTTATTTTCTAAAAATAAAAAAAATGTTAGATAGACTAGTTCCTGGAGTTTAATCAGTAGCCATGCAAGGCTGGCTATTTTTCTTTATATTAAACTGAAACTTCTTGAACCAAACAATTCCAAATTGAATTCCAAAAGTCAAGCACTGCCAAGAGTCTACACCTGTGTTACTCTCAGAACCCACCAGTTTTAATTTGCTTATTAGATCATCTAAAGTATTAGAGAAGTTGAAGTTTGCAAGAAAGAAAGAGACTAGATACTTGCAGACACAGAATAAGGGAAGAACAAATATCCATAGGCTAGGGCCAAGGCAACAGTACAGTGAGTAGGGCACTTGCCTACACACGGACAACCAGGGTTCAACACGCTACATCCCATGTGATCCCCTGAGCACTGTCAGGAGTAATTCCTGAGCATCACTGAGTGTGACCCATAGGCAAAAAAAAAAGTGCTCAACGGCAACAAAAATTGAGAACTTGTCTTTCAGTAGAAAGTTTGGAGGAAAGAAGTGAGGGACACAGGGACTGTGGTGGTGGGAAGAGACAGCAGCGTAGAAGGCGAGGTGCTAGAATATTTAATGTATAAAGCCCTACTAATAAGTTAGATTTCATGTGCGAAACCCTACTAATAACAGTTTGTACACTATGATGCCCCAAAATATGTTAATTCAATCATTAAAGAATAGTTGCTTGAGATTAGGAATAGAAGAAAAGTTTGGGAGTAAGTTTTTTGAAGGAGAAATAAGAGGAAAAGATAATTTTTGTAAACATTTACAATGAATTTGATGGTTTCTGGATACTTCATTCTATATATCAATATATTTAAACTGACTCACATGGCATAAGAAATTAAGCTCATCTCCCAAATTCACTCTTCCTATGAAACAAAAATTACAAACTGAAAGAAGAGCTATTGGGGCCAGACCGATAGTAAAAGGTTTAAGGTGCTTGCCGTGTGCATTGCTGAAGATGGTTTAATCCCAGCACCACATATGTTCCCCAGCATTGTCAGGAGTGATCTCTAAGCACAGAGCAAGAAGTAAGCCCTGAGTGCCAACAGGGAGGGAGGGAGGGAGGGAGGGAGGGAGGGAGGGAGGGAGAGAGGAAGGAAGGGAGGGAGGAAGGAAGGAAGGAAGGAAGGAAGGAAGGAAGGAAGGAAGGAAGGAAGGAGAGGGAGTGGAAAGAAAGAATAAATGTTCTAATTCAGAGCACATTTTGGAAATAGTACACTATAGGCTTGTATTTAGTTAATTTAATCTCAAAAATATTTTCCTTTCACAAGTCGACTATCTCAACTAGAGTATTATCTTGACAGAGACACAGCCCCCGCTGATTCCAATAATATCCATATGACTATAAAAAATGATTCCCCACATCCAGAAATCTCACTATATGCACATATGTTTCAAATAGTTTTGCCTGTATTTATTATAACCAAAATTCCTTAAAATGAAAGCTGTTATTAAAATATATCAATCTATCATAACAGTCTGAGGGTTTATGAATTGCAGTGTTTTACATTTGAAGTTAAAGCAATTAAAAATAATTTTATCATGCATATTTAAATGTCATCTCCAACAAAAGATCAAGAAACAGTGTAGACAAATACATTAAAATCTGTAAGTAAAGGTTACTTAACAAACCTTTTTTTTGTAAAGAACACAAAGGTATAACACATAGGATTTACTTGCAAAGTAAGAAAAAATATTTGTTTTCATAAAACATATACTTTTTTTTTGCTTTTTGGGTCACACCTGGCGATGCTCAAGGGTTCCTCCTGGCTCTGCACTCAGCAATTACTCCTGGCAGTGCTCAGGGGACCATATGAGATGCTGGAATTCGAACCCGGGTCAGCCGCATGCAAGGCAAATGCTCTACCCGTTGTGCTATCACTCCAGCCCCAATAAAACATATATTTTTAACCCCTGAAGTAAAGTATCTTCTAAGATTTTGCATTAAAAGACATGATATTCAGTTCCCATATATAGCTATAAAGCTCATACCTTACTTTTCATGGGCACCTTTCTTGATTAGCATTCAAACACCTTGACTGGAAAAATGAAGGGATAGTCATTTGTACTTTAAATTACTTAATATGTCTCAAGAGGGTATGATATGATGCTGGCAGGCCCCTCTACAAGAATAGCCAGAAATGAACTATTATCCACTCTGAAATCTGACCAACCCAGTCTCTATTTCACAGGATGGTCACACCGATACTTTCTCTCTGATGGAGAGTTGTTCTTTCTCCGAGGTGGTCGAACATGAAGTGGAGAAGGCCAAGGCCATTCCCGATGGCTGAACTAGGGGACAGCCCGTTCTTTGTGTGGGCAGGCAAACACAGACACCGTCCTTCCCCAGGGAGGGTGAAATGCCCTGCTGCTTCATGACTGATCCTTGAGAGCTGGAATTGCGTCCAGCCAAGACAGCAGCACAGACATCAAGGCCTCATTCTGCAATCCCTTAAGAAACGAGAATAATGAGACTGAAGACAAAGCTACGAGCAACAGAGAACTAAAACACTGAAGCGAAACCTGGAAAGTGGAATCTGAGCATGAACTGGTGGTAGGTCTGGACGCGCAGAGAGAAAAGGAAGCAGATGTTTCTCCTTGGGTCATCCACCCCTTCGCTAAAACGTTTAGATTCACCTGTTCCTGCCATCCCCCTTCCCACCACCGAGATAAACAAGGAAGATCCCAAAATTGAAACCACAGTGCCATCTACTGAAGAGGGGAAAAAAGAAAAACTCCCTTACAAAAAGTGAACCCTGAGGATGTGATAAAGAGAGCATGTTCCCTTGTGCAAACTCTTGGCCATTTGGATATTTTCTTGGACGAAGTTTCTGTTCATCTCTTTACCCCGATTTCTGATGGGATTGGAAGTTTTTATCTTGTAAAGTTCTGCCAGTGCTTTATGTATTTTGAATATTATCTCTTTATTGAATGAGTGGTAGGGAAATAATTTCTCCCAGTCTGTGAGCTATCTTTGTATTCTGGTCTCTGGTTCCTTTGACATGCAGAAGCTTCTTCATTTAATGTAGCCCTATTATATGATATAATAGGACTAAAGTACAATTTTCTGTTTACATTTAGAACTCTATAATAGGACTAGAATGAAAAATAAAGAATGTTTTACCCTCTGGGGTACATTATTTTCATTACATATGTGCTATATGTCTATAGATAATTGTTAAGCCACTTGTTTATAAAACCATATAAATTATAATAGCAAGTAGGGGTAAGTTTCATTATCTCCACAGGGTACTTCATGCCCACCACCAAGATCTAGTTAACAATTCACAATTATCCACCTGACCATCTCCACTGGTGTGTTACATCCCTCAGGTTTTCATATACACAAGCACATATAAATGCATATATTTTCAAATATTCCTCCTATACTGGTGACTATACACAGATGTATGTAGCATAATGAAATTCCCATCAATTAAAGAACAGTCCTACAACAGTAGTAGCTATATAAACAGCCTATATAATGTGGTATGTTATACCATCTATCTAGGTTTTTGTAAATGCACACAAAATGTCTACAAAATGAAGAAATTGCCCAAGGATGCATTTCTCAAAGTATCTCCATATCATTTAAATGACACATAACTCCATATCCTTTTTTTCATCTTCCTTTTTAACTCTTCCTCTTAGACTTTGCTACCTTTATAACATGCTACCTTTTCTTTCACCCACTTTCCTTGACAGTCCCATTACAATCCCACATTATTCCTCACTTCTACAATTCTTCTCCATTCTCCCGAAATTATCAATACCTTAGTAAAAAATTAGGTCTTAATAAACCATTTGAAAAGTGTATATGTTACCTCAGTCATTCATTTATTTAAAAAAGAAAGACTTGCTCTTCCTCTTCGTCCCCCAAGCTGTGCTGGTCTTCTTCCCCACTCAGGTCAGCTTATTCGTCAGTATTCGAACCTGGGACTTGGATTTCTCCCTGCAAGTCCCCCAGGCATCCTCTTGGACCTTAGAAAAAAGCAGTCCTGAGCCTCTGCCTCTTCCTCTTCGTCCCCCAAGCTGTGCTGGTCTTTTTTCCCCACCCAGTCTTTACTCCCCCCCCACACACACACCAGTATCCAAAATTATAACTGTTTATAATAATTGCAGTGTATCATAAGAATAATGTCATCAACCCATATGGAAGTCAAATATTTTCAAAATATATCAAATCTATTAAGCATAAAAACTATATCTTTGTTGATACTTAACAACTTGAAAATATGTATGATCACTGCTGTACTGAAAATGAGAAAACATAAACGTACTGTTTAAATAAAGGCAAGGATAATTTACTTTTATAATCAAAAAATAAATAAATAAATAAATATAAAATAAAATAAAAAAAGAAATAAAAACAGAGAATTTTGGAATTTAGCAAAATTTAAGTACATATTAAAAGTAAGTAGAGTAATTGAGTGTAAATGATAAATTTATATTTTAATTATAAATTCTGGCCACTCACCACCTGGGAAGCTGTCTGCATTTTACAGATTTAAAGCATTCTTTATATATAAGCTGCAGGAAGAAAATTTCATATATTCTATGTGATACTTTCAAGATTTTTTCAAATATATCAAATATTTCCATATTCCTCCCATACCTACCCAAACATCTTATTATCTTAAAGCATCAATTCATATCCTTTCCAGGCCAATCCATCTGCTTTCCACATTACATGAAAATATTTGAGATTTTGTTTTTCTGTGTATAAAACTGTTAACATACAGTAATTCTTTACTATCATTCTTTTTTAGTATTCATTTTTATTTATACTATTTAACTAAACCACCATGAGATACAGTTACAAAACTATCATGTTTGATTTTCAGTCATATAATGATTGAACAACCATCCCTTCACCAGTGCACAGTCTCCACCACCAATATCCCCAGTATACCAGCACCCGCCCTTTCCAACCCTCCTTCTGCCTCTATGGCAGACAATTTCCCTCATACTCTCTCTCTCCTGGGCATTGTGGTTTACAATACAGATACTGAGAGGTTATCACGTTTTGTCCTTTATCTACTTTCAGCACACATCTCCCATCCCAAATGATTACAATACAAAACACTCCACAAAGATTTACCACTACCATGCTATATTATACCAGGTTATCTTTTATCTCTTTCCAAGTCAAACTAGCATCTTTTTCTCATGTTCACCAAATTCTCCCTGCCAGCAAGTTAATATATATTCCTCTCTCTCATCACAGAACACTTATCACTTCCTGAGGAAGAATTTAAAAACCTTGCAAACAAAGTCACATTCCTCAAGAAACATGAAAAGTACCACATACCAGTCCTTTCATAACATGATGTATTGGGTTGAATCCCTAACTGTACGAATAGTTGTATGATTATTTGATTAATGTCTTTATTAACCACCATTCTATAAAATTCTCAAAGGCATAAACCAGGGTTGCTCCCCCGCCATTCGCTATTACCATCAATTGAATAAAGTCTGAACTTTGATGCTCTGGCATTCTTTACAGTGCAACTCAATTTGATGTGTATCTAGTTTTTTTCCCATTTAATTTGTGACAAGAACAGAGGTGAATAAAATAGTGTCAGCCCCCAAACTACTTGCAAGCCTGTAAGTGCCTGAAAATGTATGATTAAAAAGTACCAACAACTAAGAAAGTGACATGCCAGCTACTGTCCTAAGAGATAAATACCCATAGCCCTTAACACCATAAGGGAGAGGCACCACCCTTAACTTTTATAGCATCGTGAAGATGATCATAAAAGGAAAAGTCAGGATACCAACCCGAAGAAGTCTATGTTCTAAGCCATTATTCTTAACAGCAAATTATTCCTGGCCTGGTGCTCGAGCATCACTCCTCATGGAGTTCAGGGAACCATATGTGGTACTGGGGATAAAACCCTAAATTTCCCCTCATATGTATGAAAAATATATATATATTTATATAAAATTAACAGAGAAAGCATTAATAACAAAAGTAGCACTTACTGAGATAAAAAGTCAAGTTCACTACTACTAAACACAACGCACTGATTCTATATTTAGCAGTTTTGTTCCCATTTAAGATAATTTAGTGGCCAGAAAGATAATGCAGACTTTAAGTCCTTATATACAGCTGATATCGATAGGTCCAATCCCCAGCACCCATAGGACCTACCAAGAGTGCCAGGAATGAACCTTGAACACAGAGCCAGGAGTAGCCCGTGAGTGCCTCTGGGTGGCACTTAATTAAAAATTAAGCTATAATTCATATTCTAAATAAAAATGTTCATGAGCAATGTTCACTTTGGGTCATAAAAACACTCTCTCAAAAAGATGCATGCACCCCATTATTTATTGCTGCACTCATTACAATAGTTAAGATGTGGAATCAACCTAGGTGTCCGACAACAGATGAAAGATGATGATGTGGTATATATACACAATGGAAGACTGTGCAGATGTGAGGAACAATGAACTCATGCCAGTTGCTGCAACATGGTTAGAACTGGAAGAGAGCATGTTGAGTGAAGTAAGTCAAAAGAAGAAAGACAAGCACAGGATGACCTCCCTTATCTGTGGGAGAGAGACAACCGGATGAGGAAATGTATAGTAAAAGGGGAAGGCTTGGGTCATCCTTGACCCAAGTGTTTAGAGAGGAGACGCAGAAGGAAAACATCAAGAGAGGAAGAAGAGAACAAGAAGTTATTGGGTTAATGGGCAGGCATCAGAGATTCAGATATACCAGTGATATGAGTGAGGGGTACAGTCAGATATACAAAACACAGGTTCAACAGAACTGAAAACATGAGATCTAAGCGCAAACACTGAAACTCTATAATGTGCCTTTCAAGCTGACAGGTGGGGGTGGAATGGGGAGTGGAATGGGGAGGGAATCTGAAAACACTGGTGGAGAGAAGCTGACACTTGAGGAGGGATTGGTGAATTATTGTATGCCTAAAATACAACTAACTTCATGTCTCTTTAATAATTTTTTTAAAAAAGGAACAGTGTTCAATATAAACTAGAGTTACATGGGCTCAATTTATCTTCCCAATTATCGAAAATGTTGATCATTAGTAATCTATATTTGCTGTGACCACACTTATTTTGAGGACAGGAGGTTGATTTTTGAGCCATGCCCAACAGAGTTCAAGACTTACCCCAGACTCTGTTCAGAGACCACTCCTGACCATTCAAGGGGTCAAAACATGGTCAGTCATTTGCATGGTATATAACTTAATCCCTGCACCATCTCCATGGCCCACAAGCACACATTTTACGAACTTTAGGGAACTTTACTAAAATCACCAGTTTCAGAACAAGATGAATATATGACTGTTATATCTGTCAGTTATCCACATGTTAGTTAGGTAAATAAGACCATTCTCCATTTGACAGTTCTACTTATTTTGAGTACTTAGAAGAACCAGTAAAGTCCAAAATGCCACAAAGAGTAGGCGGTTTGATGAAGGAAAAAATGGTTTTTTTAAAAAAAGTAAGTAGAATCACTTCCTACGGTTAATGTTTTAGAATGGAGTCCAGAACAGTCTGTACCAATATTGTGGGTTTGTTGGTATCTCATTTATGAGTATCGGAAACAGATTTGCACGGGTTCCATGCTTTGAGTAGGGTCACGTGCGAGACAGATGGAACTTGTATTTCTATCAGATGTAATTAAAGACTTATTGAATATACTGCCAAGCGCCACAAATATTAAACCATTTTAGAATACATTTCCCATTGTTTTGACAGCAGTTTCAACAAAATAACTCGTTATTCCAACTAATGAGAAAGTGATTATATATTCAACTATTAGAATTATTGTCATTTAAAATGTTAGTTTGATAGAAACTACTTTTGTCCATAAAATAAAATCCAAACATATTTATATTTAAGGATTTTATTATTATTTTTTTCGATTTCTGGAAAACTCTCAATAATGCCAATGTTTCAGAAAGACTTGATAGAATAGCAGAATTAAATTAATAGAATCCATGGAAAACACTGGCAAGGGCATTTTTAGTTGAGATGGGAGGTCATTTTAGAGTGCAGGTATCTCTCAACCAAATCAACATTTGCCTAAAACTCCCTTCAGAGAAGTATATAAACTCAGACTGGAGACATAGTACAAGGGGCAGGACACATGCCTTGCATAAAGCCAACTCAGGTTCAATCTCTGTTGCCCCATATGGTCCTTGCCAGGAGTGACTACTGAGCAAAGAATAAGGAGTAACTCCAAGCACTTCCAGGTGTCAACCCAAAACCAAAATGTGCATATATGTATGTTTGTATATATATAGAGAGAGAGAAACTTATTCAAAACAAAAATGTCTAATCCTGTCATTTAAACAAAAAAATGAAGTAATAAAGTACCTAAAGTTATTGATGGCTATTTTATAAAATAAGATATAAAATAAAAATGGTAAGGTTTACTGGGAAGTTATGAGATATCTTGCTACCAAATACTCTACAATAGATGTTTTATTAGAGAAAAAAATTTACCTTATGCTTACTATTCATCTTTAAAAAAAAAAAAAGCTAAGTTAAAAATGGCAGAAAAAGCACATATGCCCAAACCTCTCATGTACCCACCTACAAAAGTTAAATTAAATGCAGAACTTGAAAAAAGAGAAGGAGGAGGAGAGAGAAGTTTCCTCCATAGAAGGGTCTAGGATGGGAGGGAAACTGGGGACATTGGTGCTGGGAAATGTACATCAGTAGAGGGATGGGTGTTGGAACACTGTACAACTGAAACTTAATCAAGAACAGCATTGTAAGAGTCTATCTCACAGTGATTCAATAAAAAAAAGTTTTAAATTTTAGGGGCCAGATCAATAGTACATCGGGTAGGGCATTTGCCTTGCATACAGCTGACCTGGGTTCGATTCCCAGCATCCCATAGGGTCCCCCCAAGCACCGCCAGGAGTAATTCCTGAGTGCAGAGCCAGGAGTAACCCCTGAGTATTGCTGGGTGTGACCCAAAAAGAAAAAAATTAAATTAAATTTTTAAGAAAAAAATAATTTTAAAAAGAAAGAAAATGAGAGCATAGAGTTAAGGAATTTAACCCTATTTTACACACAAATAAACCATTTTACATTCTGACAACTCATATAGTCTCCTGAGCACCCCCAGAAGAGATCCTTAAATACAAGCCATAAGTAAACGCTTAGCTCTGCCCAACTGACCCCTAAATTGAAAATGAGTTGAATTTTCAATTTTCTTCTTAATGCTAACATTTTCTGTTCAAATGAATATGCAAAAAAATTATAGACACGATGTTTGTAAGAAACATATCAACTAAAAATAAAGATAAAATAGAGGAAAAAAAGTGTCTATTAGGCAAATGCTACTGATATGTACAGTAATCTAGAAATGCTAATACCGGAAACATCATTTCAAGATTTAGCCATTACATGCTAAAAATATTCTCTAATCTGGAAAATAAATTCATGCTTAAAGTGTATTATGACTTTTGGAAGGTGCTTAGGTACCTATGGAAATATAATGCAAAATAAAAATCCTAAATTCAATCCATATTAGGACAGGGCGATAAATTACTTTGGAATCAGAGAGATAGCTCAAGTGAGGAACCCAGAGATGTAGGTACAAGGCTTTAAGTTTTCACTACGGCATCACCCCATCACCCATGCACTAAGAAGTGCAGCTCTCTGGTGGCCCTCAAAGCTCCCAGCATGAGCACTGTCAGGAGAGGCTACTGGAACTGCCTGCTGTAGACCCTATAAAAATTAAGCTAAACAAAACCACTATTTCTGAAAAGCATCCATCATTCACATTAACTTAGCTCAGAAAACAAACTAAAGACTCAAAATACTAATGGACAGAAAAAAAATATGTTTTATCTAGACCATTAAATGTTACTGCAACAAATATCTGACAAGGGCTAATATCCAAGATATATAAAAAACTCCCCAAACACAAAACCATAAAACAAACAGTCCCATCATAAATTGACATCACATTTACATTGATTGTTCTATACCTGATCAGTTATTTTTTAAAATTTTTATTAGTGAGACATCATGAGGTACAGTTATAGACTTACAATTTTTTGTGCTTGGGTTTCAATTATACAAGTTATTTTTTACATCCAGAGATTTTTTTGCAATCTTTTACTTATTAATGCAGATACTTAAGTAGTATCTATAATATTTTCTGATATAACCCAATATTCCATTTCTTAAGACAAAAAAAATGTACTTTTAAGGCCTATCTACATTTTCCCACTTAAATTTTCTTAATTCTCTTCACCCTTACTAAATTTTACATTTGTAGGTTTTGTCTATTTCATGAAAACTCTAAAATGTATTGTACATAATTTGTAAAAAAAAAAAGTCTTTATTTATGATTGGGAAGACAGAATAATTACCATAATAAGATCCTAGTACAAAATAAAATTTAATATAATATATTTAGATGTAGGGTTGAAAACTTACTTATGTAAATAAGAACAGGCAGTATACTATATTGTATCAAATAGCTGGAATTTATTTGCATAAGTTTAAATCATTTTTATTGTTTTTGATTCATTTTTAACCAAACTGACTTTCATTGATTCATTTTCTGATAATTCTATTTGCCTTCCCGTTAAGTTTTATTACAGCAGAAACATTAAATAAGTTTTTTATATACCCGCCAAGGGGAAAGGCTGGGATTTTGAAAGTTGGAGGGAACGTGGAGACATTGATGGAGGGAACAAGACATTCCTTAGTGGTGGGATTGGTGCCGGAACATCGTAGCATGTAAATCATAAAGTTGTTGTGAACAAATTAAAAGGAAAAAGTTTTTTATAAAGAAGTAGAAAAAAAAAAAGAAGTAGAGACAGGAATTCCTGAGGGGATTACTGTCTGTATAAAGTGAGGTTTCATTTGAAGAAATGATACGGTGCCAGACTTAGTAGAATTAAGTAGAATTCCTCCTAAATCACTAGCTAATATTATATTATTGCAAACAGTACACTATTTACTATGTCTTCAAACTGTTGACAAGTGCCATATTGTGGTAGGGCATTTACCTTGCACACAGCCAACCCGACTGAGCCGGATTCGATTCCTCTGCCCCTCTCAGAGAGCCTGGCAAGCTACCAAGAGTATCTCGCCCGCAGGGCAAAGCCTGGCAAGCTACCCGTGACGTATTCAGTATGCCAAACACAGTAACAACAAGTCTCAAAACGGAGACGATACTGGGCCCACTCGAACAAATCGACAAACAACAGGAGGACAGTGACAGTGACATTATTTTAACTAACTCAAAGATCTTCTCAATGTATATTACTATAGCCTGCATACAATATTTATATAACTTTATGAGCTAAAATGCTCTCATTACAATGTATGCCTGAAATCCATTCACATATTTCTCTGTAACTTTGTAATTCATAATAATTCAATAAAAAATAAACTCAAAGAAAATTACAAGAGAAAAGTTCTCATTTCTTGGATGAATTAATAAGAAATTTCTTTGACTTATTATAATCTGGGATGGTTTGCTATCTTTTCTCCATAAAGAACTTTACAGAAATTTTATTTTAAAGAATAATAAAAATATACTCTAGACAAAAGTGATTATTCATAGTATTTCAGTCTGAATTTGCTCTCACCCTCTTAATTTGCTCTCACCGCTATTCAGGGCTGCAGTTGGATCCAGTACTGATGATATTACTGCGAAGGGCTTCATGTATACTTTCTTAATGATCCCATGTACATTGCTGGTAAAGGAATTTCAAGCATCATAAAAGTTTTGCTTAAATTCTATATTCCCAGATAGAGTCACCACCTGTGCAGTTACAGAGCGACTTTACAAGATCCCCTGACTCTTCCACTTCTCTTATTACGATCCGCTTTAGACAGAGATCCTAACTCACATAATCACTCAAAACATGTGTGCCTATATTCTCAAACAATACCACATTTGCCAGAACACAAAACATTCTGTATTTCCACTTCTTGAAATGAGCTGTTTAAATTAAGTGTTTGATCTTAAGTATTATTTATGTACCAGATCCTAAATATAAACCACATACTGGAACATTCTTAGGCAGAATAATTGGCATGTGTGTGGGCAAGGAATACATGGTAGAACCAATACCATGCGTGTTAACTGGCAACAGTTAATATACATTTATTCAAATATTTTCTGCATTTAGTTTTAGAAATAGGAACACTTAATTTTAGCACCAGATCTATCAATTACTGGCCTGTAATTTTAAACAAGTCAATTTTAAGACATAAGGGTCATGCACGGTTTCCTCAATCTATAAAATAAGATAATAAAGTAGTTTTCCAAGTTTCCTTCCAGTTTTAAAGTTAGTGACTTTGGTCAGCAATCCAACTTCTTCCAATCATTTTGTTCTTTTTAATACAATTATTTTGCACATGAAGTAAACACTTACTCTTTCAACAGAATATAAAAAAATGCCTTAGGCCAGAGAGATAGTGCATGGGGTAAGGTGCTTGCCTGCCCATACATAGCTGACCCGGATTTGATCCCCACACCACATAGGATCAGCCAACACCATCAACAGTGATCCCTGGGCAGAATCAGGAGTTAAGATCTGAGCAGTACATTGTGTGGCCCCAACACCAAATAAATTAATAAAATTTAAACACTGAAGTATGCCTTTAGTTCCCAAATAATTTGGCCGGACTGATAGTACAGCAGGTAGGGGTTTGCCTTGCACAAAGCCGACCTACGTTCGATCCCCCGAGCATCGCCAGGAGTAATTCCTAAGTGCAGAGCCAGGGGTAACCCCTGAGCATCACAGGGTGTGACCCTAAAAGAAAAAAAAGTGACCAAATAATTCCTTGGCAGAGCATCTGCCTTTGGAACATGAGGTTGCCCGTTGGATTCCCCCAACACCGCCCGGTATTTTTGAGTGTGATCTCAGTGTAGATGCTCTTTTTTTCCTTTTGCTCTTTGGGTCACACCTGGTGATGCACAGGGGTTACTCCTGGCTCTGCACTCAGGAATTACCCCTGGCGGTGCTCAGGGGACCATATGGGATGCTGGGAATCGAAGCCGGGTCAGCCACAGTGCAAAGCAATTGCCCTACCCGCTGTGCTATTGCTCCAGCCCCAAATGTTTTTTATTTCCCAGCACCACAACAAAATGATGGCCCACCTACGGCAACTACGAAATCTGCAAGCACCACACCTATGGACGTACCCACACTCAACACAAGATAAAAGCAGGGAAGGGGGAAACAGTAAATGTCAATAAGTTTAAAATATATTCACATGCTTTAGTCTATTTCAATCGTTGAGTTAAAAACTCAACAGTCCAGTAATCCACATATATACTAAAATAGGTTTGTTATCATGTTATTGGGGACTTATCATGTTCAGTCAAACCGAATATCCTCAGAACATTTGTTGGTTGCCTCTGCCTAAACTTTTTCAACAAAATGTTTTTTTTTTATTAGAACTGCTTTCCCAAACAAACTCAGGCTGAGTTTTATCAACATTTTTAGAAACACAATCCAGAATGTAGAAGATTTTCTGTAGCACTGTAGCACTGTCTTCCCATTGTTCATTGATCTGCTCGAGCGGGCCTAGTCACATCTCCATTGTGAGACTTGTTGTTACTGTGTTTGGCATATCGAATACCTCACGGGGAGCTTGCCAGGCTTTGCCGTGCAGGAGAGATACTCTGGGTAGCTTGCTGGGCTCTCCGAGAGGGGCAGAGGAATTGAACCCAGGTCAGCTGGGCCAGCCTCATGCAAGTCAAACACCCTACCACTGTGCTATCACTCCAGGCCTGAAGATTTTCTATATGTATTAAAATTGGGTTCATTTTGACAGGAAAATGATATTTTAGGAATGTATTTTTGGAAGCAATTAATATAAGAAGAAACAACGAATATCTTTCACAATATAAAATTAGACACCTTAGATTACCATATAATTCTTAAGAAAACATATAGAAAAATTTTAAGAAAAAAAACAGTAAAAATACAGTAAAAGTTTTTATAATAATTTGTTTTTAAGAAAATTTCTCTTTACATAAATTAAAAGCATGTATCAACCAGATATTACCCTGGTACACATTAAATTGCTACAGCTGGATCTACCATTAAAACAATTTTTGAAATTGACCATTAGGAGATACTAGGCCAATGTAAATCAGAACACATGCCTTAGCTTTATGGCATAAACTGTGAGATTTTTGACACTTGGTCTCTTACAGTTTCCCAAAATGTGTTAATGTTCCAGGTGTCCATTTAATTCATTCAGTCCCAACATAAAGATTTTTCAAGATGTAATTTATTGAACTAAACACATTATACTGAGGTGATGTAGCTCTCTATAATCTCACAGTGTAAAATAACTACTTAACATGAAAATATCTCCCTAGGTTTAAACAATTAAGATATTTGTTTTTGATTTCTTCTAATATTTATAATATACCAGTTTTAATAGATAATCCATACATAATCTATTATTTTGTCATTTTGTAGAAAATGCTTTCACTTTTGACTAGAAATGTGTCCTTTTATCACCTTAGTTGAAAAAGAACAACTAGTGACAGAAGGATGAGAAGGCACTTTCATCAACATAGTTAAAGTCACTTACTTCAAGCCCACAGTAAACAATGTACACAATGGAGAAAAATTGAAAACCTTCCAGCTAAATTCAGGCACAAAACAAGGTTGCCCACTCTCCCCACTACAATTCAATATGGTATTGGAAGTCCTTACAATAGCAATTAAGCATGAAAGAAATATTAACAGCATCCAGGCAGGAAAAGAAGTCTAACTCTTACTATTCTCAGAAGATATTTATATATACATATATATGTATATTTATTTATATATAGAGAACCCCAAAGACTCAAAAAAATCTCCTAAGAACAATACATTTATAAAATAATGTTGCAAGTGACAAAATCAATATGCAGAAATCCACATGCAAATCATAGGTTTTACTATATGCAAATAATTAAATAGAAATCACTGTCCTCCCATTGTCAATCGATTTGCTCAAGCGGGCCCAGTAACGTCTCCATCATGAGACTTGTTGTTACTGTGTTTTGGCATATCAAATAGGTCACGGGTAGCTTGCCAGAAAAAAATCACAATTATGCCTGAGAAAATCACTTACTAAAAATCAGTTTAACGAAAGAGGTGACTGATTTATATAAAGGCTATAAAACATTACTAAAATAAATAAAAGAGGACACAAGGAAATGGAAATACATCCCTTGTTTATGGACTGGAAGAATCAACATGGCAATCTTAATCAAAGCATTATGCTTATTTAATGTAGTACTTATAAAAGTAATATTTTTATGGACAAAAGTTAAATGATGTTGAAATTTATTTGGAGTAATAGCTCCTCACTCCCTACAGGAAAGGAATTCTAGGAGAAAAGAAGATGAGAGGCTTATCTGTCCTTAGCTTCAACTTCAGACTATATTCACGATCACGATCATCCTGTTGTTCGTCAATTTCCTCAAGCAGGCACCAGTAATGTGCCTTTCTAGCCCTGCGATTTTAAAAGAGCCATTTCAATGCTCTTACAGGGCTAAGAGAATGAGACCCATCATTGTTACTGGTATTTGGCATATTGAGTACGACATGGGAAGTTTGCCAGACTCTGCCATGTGGCAGGATACTTTTGGTAGCCTGCCAGGTTCTCCAAAGGAAACATAAGATAATAATATGTTGCGTGGCCGCGCGCTTCCGGGAGCTGGGTTTTATAGTCTCTGGGTCTTGGCCGTTGATGGGACCAACCTGGCGCTGGTGGCAGCTGGTGGGTGTGACGCCTTCACACTGGAAGATGGGGGTCTGGGTGGAGAAGGCCCAGACTCAATCCGAGCAGACTATACTATAAAGCTATAATCATCAAAACATTATAGTATTTGAATAAGGTTGTTCAGATCAAGGGAATAGAATTGAGAGTTCAAAGATATTCAAATAAGGTTGCTCAGGTCAACGGAATAGAATTGAGAGTTCAAAGAAAGACCCTCAGTTCAACATTTATTAGTCTGTTTGATTAACTTTAAGTTGTACTGAATATGAGGACTTTGTTTCTTGATCAACCAAGTTCCACTTTTGCTGTTTGTGACAATTTACCTAACTTATTTTGTTCTTTGTAATAAATATGACATTTCTATCCAAAACAAAAGACCCTCAGGCATATGGAGAGATAAATTTCAACAAAGGAATTGTTAAATGACTTCATCAAGAGGCCATTAGAGTAAGGTGGTAATAACGCTTTAATGGCCTTAGTATGCAAACTAAGTCTATGCCTAAAATGCCTCAAGATTATATCATAAAATTTCAAGGAATAGCAATGACAAACCACCTAGTAAGTTTTAAGCAACAGCAAATTTTCTTGTTTTACTTAGCCATTTCTTTCTTTATATAAATAGTTCTCCCCCCCAATCCCAATTATTTAAAAGTACTCCAGCCCATAAGGCTTGCAGCTATCCAATTTTTATGCAAATAAATTAAATTTCCAAGATGCTTCATTTATCTTTTAACCGCTTATAGAGATTAACCTATACGGAAGTCTAAATTGAACTCCACGGTATCGAGAAAAAGCGGTGAATGATATCATCTGAAGGCATGATTTTCAAACCAGGAGATGGGAGAGTCCAAGAACGATTGTTCAGAAACAGCTGTCCAAGAAATATGACAGCATAAGGTTCACCACCACTGTAAAGGGATGTCGGGAGAAGAGCGAGTGACCTGGAAAGAGCTCCAGGAGCTTCAGGATGTGCCTAAGGGGTAGAGAATCTGGCTCGAGGGGGTAAGGCTTAAATTTCATCCTTAACACTGCCCCTATCCACAAAGGAAAAAGAAATTCTAGAAGATAAGTGATCCCATGCCAGAGTTTCTGTATTACCTACATAAACAGAGAAACAGAAAATAATGAGATTAATCCTGATGTTATTGTGGGCATCCATCTGGAACTTCAGGTATAAAATTGGTTTTAAAAATTATTAGCATAAAATTATTTTAAAGTGGAAACACTTGAACCAAAGACATTTTGGGAAACGCCTCACATAAACTCCCCTCATGAATAAAGCAGAACCTCCAGAAAATAGTTAATGTATTCACTTTTCTGTTATTTATGATGTTTAGTTGCCATGTAGACATATTGACTATTCCCACTCGTATCAAAAAATGCAGGAAAACCTTCCAAAACTTTCTATTTAAGTTCCACCACCTCAAGTTCCCTTCTATATTTCTAAATTAAGTATATAAACCTCTAGTCTCTTTTCTCTACTCCTCACCACTGAGCATTCCTGAATGTATATTTGGGTGCATAAACACACAAATAAATTATGTCCTTTCTTAAAATTTAAATTTTGCTTCAATCCCAGTGTTGGGTCATATCCCCAACTTCTGGACCCAAGTTGAAAATGGAAGCATTTTCCTCCTAACATTAACAAGCAGAAAGTGGGTGAAGTTGAGGAATATTAAGGAGAAAGAAGGAAATGGGGGCATTTTTGCAGGATCTTAAAGAATTGAGAACTCCTAATTTACTACTACCAATGATGCTATGAGATTGGAACAGGACAGTCTTAGTATAGCACTATGTAGGTCTTGCACTACACAATTCTCTCATTAAAATTCACTGGGTCTTATCCAGAACTACTGAGCACTTAGCAAACTCTTTGCTAAATGAGACATCACATTCTCCTGTTTCCACTCGGCCTGACTCTCAGTTTTTTTCTAAGTGAGTTTTCTCTCCTCATTTCTAAACTTTGTATGTTTCCAAGACTATCCTCGGCCCTCTTTATTTTCCACTCTCAAGATTCTTAGTCCCACTGCTTTAAACATCTAATAGATGGTGCTTAAGTATTTCCAAGTTCTTTGATTGCCTCGAGCAGGCCCCAGTCTCCTGCCCCTGCGCCTGGCTGTTCCTCGCCGGGGTCCCTTGGAGGGGAGCGGGTTGAGCTTTCCTCCCTGCCCCGACCAGGGCTCCGGCAGCCGAAGACCTCCAGGACCAGCCACCACCATGCCGAGACCTCTCTCCGCACACATGAAGGTACTGGCAGAGGGACAAAGCCACGCGGGTTCCGGGGCCGAGATCTCCAAGCCTACTCGGATTGGAGTCGAACATCCTCCACCCAGATCCTCCAAATTCCAGTAGGCGGGAGT
The DNA here is from genome assembly GCF_029834395.1 of Sorex fumeus. Taxonomy (NCBI): domain Eukaryota; kingdom Metazoa; phylum Chordata; class Mammalia; order Eulipotyphla; family Soricidae; genus Sorex; species Sorex fumeus. The sequence goes on from NW_026606070.1 coordinate 8,395,020, forward strand.
CACACCCACCACCTGGTCCCCTGGCGCCGTGTAATCCCATCAACGGCCAAGACTCAGAGACTATAAAATCCAGCTCCCGGAACCGCGTGGCCGCATTCGCGGCCGCGCGACATCTTACCAGGACATCTTTTTATGACATCTTATTATCTCATTCCTACTTTGGACAAACTTTCAGGCTATCGAATGTAGCCTGCCCACAGGGCAGAGTCTGGCAAACTCTCCGTGGTGTACCAAATATGCCAAATACCAGTAACAATGATTTCCAAATATGCAATTTAAATCCTGACTGTTTTCAGTTAAATTTGCACGTATCAACAAGTGGCCATTCAATGAAAAATGATATCTCAAGTTTTACTTTCCAAAAGAATATGCTTACTCCTGCTGTGTTCCCAGGATGAACAACATCAGTCTCAGTTTTCTCTCTCTACCTTGATATCCTACTTACTCAGAATAACAATAATTAAAATGTCTGAGTTGATTCTTCTCTGTTATTCACTTTGGATATTGATTCCATAAAATATCATACTACTCTATTTCCAGAGGTAAAAATAAAAAAATATCCCCAGTCCTGTTATGTTCCACCAAGTCCCCCTGGAACAAACTCAACCACACCTTTGCCATTTGTTTCCTGGGCTAATGAAGAATCTATTAACTGGCCTGCCTGATTCTACTTCCCGCTATGATCTGCCCTGCATATAACACAGCGATCTTTTACAATGCAAACGTGTTCACATTACAATCCTGGTTCAGGTGCTCTGTGGGAGCTCACGTATACCCGGTTAAAGAGTTATAGGGTTTATGGCCAGAAGGCTGAGCATAAACATGGTTGCAAGATCCTGAAGGCAGAACTTGCTCAAGAGATAAGGGTCTGCTATGCCTGAGCTCCCCCAGACTGTTCCTAATTCCTTTAGCTAACGTAGCATGCTGTCTGGAACACAAGCCCCTATTAATCATCCCTAGGTTTCAGCGTCAGTGCCCTGCCCTGCGTACCCTGGACAGCTGCCTCTTCCTACTATGAAATTATAACCAGTAAAAGCTAGGAGCCAGAGACAGTCGAGGTTGCCTTGACCCTAGAGCAAGCCCCCTCACTTTAGTTCAGAGCATCGCATCATTAGATCCCTGATGAGACCTTCACTGACACCTGTGAATGAAAAGATGAGTCTGGGTATCTTTTCCTGTGACATCTTGTCATTCATTCAGTGAACATCTCATCAGCGATCCAGAGATGCTCTAAACTAAGTGCTTCCCAAGGCCTGCCATGAACTCCCCGCCCTGTGCTTTCCAGGCACCTGCCTGCCTCCTCCAGCCCTCCCTCCCTGTGGCCCCAGGTTCACAGGTCTTCTCACTGTTCCCCAAACATGCCAGACTAAATCCTATCATCATCTTCAATTCCTAAATGGCGTAAAAAAAAGTGCAGATTCCTTGCAGGACTTGCTCCTCAGGTTCAAGCCTCTGGTGATTTTCCCTAAACACAATGAAAAGAAAGGTAGACAGATGTGAAGTGTGTGCCTGTGTGTATGTATGTATGTGTGTATGTGTGTGTGTGTGTGTGTGTGTGTGTGTGTGTGCATACACGCAAGCGTGCTGGAAACCCACTGAGATGCAGAAGAAGGTGAGATCCCTAAAAAGGAGAAGCTCTAGTGAACAAAAGTCCCTGATAAAAAGATTAAAAAACCTCCCAAACAGTGCTATTCTGTTACTAATATCAAACTGATTGTTATGAATTTGTAATAAAAAGGAGGTCAAATACTTATAATCTTCCAACTTAGGTTCTTCACAAATATTGTGTCGACCAACCTTAGAGTTTTGCTTTTCCTTATAAAGTTTAGTATCATGGATTTTGATAGGAAAACTAATGTCTTGTATAAAAAAACACCTTGAAAATATTGAATGATTCTATTTATGAGGAAGAAATACTTATAAATAAAAATATCTATTTGTATGGACCAAAAAACCCCCAAGATTTTCAAGTTCTTCACTTGACAACACCCTAGCAACAGAATCTTACCTTCGTACCTTTCCACAGAAAGGCCCTAGTGGGGGCAATTTAGAAAAAACAAAAGCTTATAAAACTAAAAAGAAAAACACTATAAAAATAACCTATAAAACTGGTGAAGGAAGTACTGCATATTCCCAATTTTGGAATTTGCCTGCATTTCAGCTTCTCAAGTCAGCGTGCGTACTTTTGCCTCTTTCCTTGCAAAAATCCTGCGGCTTTTTCTCCTCTCACATTCCCTGTGTGATTTTGGTCACAAAAGCCGCATACCTGAGTTTTTCGGCAGATTCATTCTCAAAAGTAAATTTAACATTTTAAGAATTTATTTGAGGGGCTGGAGCGATAGTCCAGCCAGTAGGGCATTTTCCTTGCACGTGGCCGACCCGGGTTCAATTCCCAGCATCTCATATGGTGCTCCGAGCACTGCCAGGAGTAATTCCTGAGTGCAGAGCCAGGAGTAACCCCTGAGCATCTCCAGATGTGACCCAAAAAGGAAACAAAAAAAAGAATTTACTAGAGTAAAAAATGGTTCTAGTTGGGCAATGACAACAGTAATTCATTTCACTGTTCGTCTCCTTCATGAAATTCTTTTCTGCAAAGACAGATGACAGACCAAAGAGTCTGGAAAGAGGTCAGGGGTGACTTTCCTGTTTCTACAAAGAGAGACTGTCACTCCTCAGATGAGACCTCAAGTGGAAGGGACGGGTTCCTGTACCCTGAAGATCAGCCAACTTTGGGTAGACCTTCAGAGATGCCCGGGGATGTGGCAAGATGTTGGGGGTCAACTAAGGGCAGGCCATCCTGGCAGAATTTACCAGAGCCTCCCCACTCTTCTGGTCTTCCTCAGGGAGGCTAAAAGAGGATTGAGTGGGAGGGTGGGAGCATATGCTCAAGGCTATTATCTCCCTTGACCCAAGTCACCTATATAAGGCCCCTTACCAATGTCTGGAGACCTACAACAGCTTCAAGCTCCCCAGACCTACCTCTTCAAGAGGAACTACATCCCCCACATTTTAACAATAGTGCCACTGGGAGTCACACAATCACCTTTTCCACTTGCTAGTATCCATGACCACACTAGACTGCATTGGAAACGGGCTTATTATTACCTATCTGTCTTCATTGCTGAATGTGATGCCCGTGCACAAAAGCACCAAGCCTATCCTTTTGTTTGTTTGTTTTTTTTGGGTCACACCTTGCGATGCACAGGGGTTGCTCCTGGCTCTGCACTCAGGAATTACCCCTGGCCACACTAAGGGGACCATATGGGGTGCTAGGAATCGAACCCAGGTCGGCCACATACAAGGCAAACACCCTACCCACTGTGCTGTCGCTCCAGCCCCAAGCCTATCCTTTCCATCGAAGGACTCCAGAACTTAAAATGAGAGGTTACCAATAAATAATATTGCTTGACTGAACTTATGGCAAGATGATCAATTTATAAACATATGCTTTACATTTCAATTCTTTTCTATTGATTTATAGAGGTATAAAGTTTAAAATATAGAATGGTGTAGACCAATGATAAATTCATTAAAAAGAAATAAAACTTCAAATGCCAACTAAGTCTAAATTCAACTTTTTCTGACCAAAAAAAAACTCAATTTAATTCCTTTTTTCATTCTGCAAAATATTTCTAAATTGACCCATCCCTACATCCAATTAGATGATAAAATATGGTTATTTTATATAGTTAGTTGTATAAGTAATTAGAGTAATTTTACATAGTTAGTTATATATAGGTAGTCATAGTAAACTGGAAGTGACATGGAACTTGCTTCAAAGTTAAATCTGAACACGTGTACATCCAAAAATGTTTATATACCTTTCCATACAGCACTGCCATGTCAGAAGAAAAAGAATTATATTTGTTTTAGATTATTTTGGAGAATAAGCACAGCAATTATTTAAAATCCTATTAGCCTTTAGATGTTCAAAAACTGACTTTAATTTGTTGTCCCATCTAAGAAATTTCCAAATAGTAAAAAACAGACTTTAATTATTGTTGCATTATTGTTTCCATCTTAAAAAAATTTTCAGCGTCAGTAACCTCACTTCTCAGCGTTTTGTAAGGACTTATAATTCAATAAATTAATATCTATTAAATCATATTTGCCTGATAAAATATGTTCCCAAACATGACTGCTCAAAAAAATGCATGTTATGCTTATTCTTACTCAACATGTTCTGTTGCTTAGTGAATATCCTGCAAATATAAAATGATTAGAGAAGTCTGATAGTTAGAACATGATGAAAATGAAATTTATTGGTTTTGCTCCATTGAGATAAAATTGACTAACAGCCTTACATAAATTTAAGGTGTGTAATTGTTGTTTTACCATTTAGTTTGTTATGATTGCATATTGAAAAATGGTAACCACCATAAAAGTATCAAAAACCCGCATTAAACCACATGCTATCTAAGTTTTTTTTTTTTTGAAGTGAAACCATGTAAGGATTTTTCTGGGAGTAACTTTTAAACATGTAATACAGTACTATTAACAATAATCAACATGCATCCCTTCGATCGCCAGGACTTATTTATTAAAGCAAATCAGGGTTCAGTTTAGTTGTGTTCATTAAGGCCATTTAATTAGTTTCAAAATCATAATTCAAAAATTTTAAAAACTTTGATATAAAATTCTTTGATAGCAAAAACATTTTTAGCAGTTCTATGCAGTTTTGATTGAACTTATAATCAACCACTTTTTGATAGTTTGATAAAACAAAATTAATTCATGCTTCTTCCTATTGGAAAAGTGCAATAAAATCTAAATAAAAAGGAAGCTCCATGCTCAGATAAAGAAGGGAACACCAAATAAAGGTGTTGGGAGGATCCTCCCAGGACGGGAGAAGCATGCGGAAAGTAGACTATAGACTAAACATGATTGTCACCCATTGCCTCTTTTGCAAACCACAACATCCAATAAGAGAGAGAGAACAAAAGGGAATGCCCTGCCACAGAGGCAGGGTGGGATGGGGGGGATGGGGGGTGGGAGGGATACTGGGATCCGTGGTGGTGGGAAATGGGCACCGGTGGAGGGATGGGTATTATTGAAACCCAAGCACAAAAATGTGTAAGTCTGCACCTGTACCTCATGATGTCTCACTATTAAAAAAAATTTAATAAAATTAAAAAATGGAACCCCATGAATAATAGTCCACCTTCCCTGCCAAAAAGCTGCACACTGGACTTTTAAGCAGGGGATCATTTATCTCCCTCATCTGGGCACTTAAAGATATACATCCACTTAGCATCAAAGGGCAAAGACAACAAAATGGGAGAAATGATCCACACAATTCGGTTTGGGGGAGCCTTGAAAGGGAAGAAGACCTTAGGGAGTCCTTAGGGAGGGAGGTGGATACACGGTAATGGGTGTGGTGTTGGAATTATGTGTCTGAGAGGCCCTCATTAGCAATATTGTAAATCACAGAATCTCAATCAATAACTTTTTGGGGGTTTTTTTGGGGGGGTTGTTTTTTGTTTTTTTGTTTTGCTTTTTGAGTCACACCCAGCGATGCACAGGGGGTACTCCTGACTCTGCACTCAGGGATTACTCCTGGCTGTGCTCGGGGGAACATATGGGATGCTGGGAATCGAACGCAGGTTGGGCCGCATGCAAGGCAAATGCCCTCCTACCGTGCTATCACTCCAGCCCCTCAATCAATAACTTTTAATCAAGCAGGGGATCATTTAAAGGTATGCTCGATTTGCTTGAGCGGGCCCAGTAACGTCTCCATTGTGAGACTTCTTGTTACTGTGTTTGGCATATTGAATACTCTCGGTAGCTTGTCAGGCTCTCCAAGAGGGGCAGAGGAATCGAACCCGGCTCAGCCGGGCTGGCTGCATGCAAGGCAAATGCCCTACCGCTGTGCTACCACTCCAGCCCATTTAAAGGTATAAAAACTATAAATTTAAAATGAAACATTAGAACCACTTGGGAAGGAGTCATAATACTCAGCCTGGACCTCTTTTCCACTCAATATAGTATTTTTTAGAAATATGTTGCTGCTTTGGGGAACTCACACATGCTTCACTTTCTGCTGAAAGCGTCCTGCAGCCAGACCTGGCCTTCGCTTCACCTCGGATACCCTTGTCTCAGCCGTAGGGTTTCTGTCTGGCTGTTTCTCTTCTGTACAGGGTTTCCTGACCTCAGGACACCTGCATCAGGAGATCTTCCTATGCATCACAGTGACCTATGCCTCCTTCTTCAATATCTCTAAGGGGCTATTTGCTTCTCTCTGATCTTAATCAATTTTAATCTCCTTGTGGGCCTGAACTTACTCTCTTTTGAGCAACATATCTGCTGAAGCAACATATCAAGCCCTTCATTCACACTCGGTCTCCTAACCACAGTCCCGATTATTTCTCAAGAAATCCCAAGGTCATGGTGAAGCCCTGGGTTCTATCACCGGTGCAGCCTGGACCTCGGAGCACCAAAGGATGTGACTTCTAAACTGAGCTGGGAGTGACCCTCAGCACACTGGGGGTGCTTTCAAAAACTAACAAACCAAATCAAAAGACCAATGCAATCCACTATTCATTAATCTTGTCAGAAAGCAACATGTGCGATTTGATAAAAGTACATTTTTTTAAACTCTCCATTAAAGTGGAGCATCCAAATATTTCAACAGTCACTGCCAATGTGATATTATATAGGCTTTTCTCCCCACTGTATCACACCATGGACCTAAGAAACCTCAAAAGAAAACTGTCACCTCCAACCTTACTATCTACTTTATAAAACAATCTCATCTTAAATCCGTGATCCCTATTTTCCAAAAGATACAATTTGGGTGTGTGTGTATGGGGTGGGGGGGGTATTCTTAAATCCATATAAAAGCAAAAAGTGACACAAAAACAACTCCCCACCCCACCTCTCTCTCTCTTTAATTTATTGCAATTAATATCATTTTATTAATTGTTTGATGTAGTTCATTGAATTATGTTGCTTATTTTTACATACTATATTTTAATTGATTGTGAATTTAGTTTTACACATTGTATTTATTTACTTTTTTTCCTTTTTTATATTTTTTATTTTAATTTTAACTAGTGAAACGCCATGAGGTATGGTTGTAGACTTACAAATTTTTGTGCTTGGGTTTCAAGTGCCACAATATTTACCAGACAGAATCCATTCCAGTTTAGGATTTAAGAAAAATGTCTGTGTAACATTCTAAAAAGGAGTGAGATTCAACAAACTGCTTTATATTAAATTCCAAGCTGAGGACTCCTAAGTCAACATCCTAGCAGCGCTAGCTAGCGAAAGTGTAGGGACAGTGCGGCTTGCCATGGCTGAAAGCAACCCAAAAGTTGTGAGTGAAAGATGGCTTTGGGGTCAGGTCTGCCAAGGCCTCTATGTAAACACAGGTGTGTGAGAAGGGGAGCCGGGGGTGCCCCGCAGAACAGCTAAAGAAACACTGGCAGTCACGCTGTGGCGTCTGAATGCTCAATTTTGAAAACAGATCATTTCTGCAACATGGATACATCTTATTTCCCACGTTAACACATCCTCAGCGTCAATGGCTCGTGAAACACACCTGAATCTCATATCACTGTTTTTCATTGAAAAATGAAGCAACTGGAAAGCCGATCTATACTCCCCCTCCCCGTCCCCTGCTGAGCCATCTCCCCGCTGAGTAAGGTAGTTTGAAGTTATTACCACCTCATTTGCCGGCATTTAGCAAGGATTCTTTTTATGGTCACATGAAATGCATGCCACAGAGAACTTTTCATGCCAAAGTCTATAAAATGACATAGCAGCGTTTTTTTTTCAGAGACTTAGAAAATTATGCCACACACTATAAATGTGTTTATCAATAACAATAATATCCGTTCATTGGTTCGTGTTCAAGAAACTTTTAACTTGGGGGGTGTCTTATTTTTGTACAGCTTTTTATTTTTATGTTTTGTTTGTTTTCAGGGTATTTTGTGTGTTTTGGTGAGACTGGCTTAGTTTTCTGACATATCTGTTGTGAAAATATTATTAAACCATGTATAATGACCTCTAGGGTAGCCAAGGATTTATGAACACAAATTCTAGGTTTATATTTTAGTTGAACAATCTTGAACATATGGAGATAAGAAAAGTATCCTCCCAGTGGAGATTCAAAGATATGTATTGAAGATCCAATACACATAAAATATTAATACGCAACCTAATTATTACTGCCATTATTGGCACTTTGTAATTGGAATTTATTTATTTCATTTAGAATCTAATTATCAATTATTGTGTTGTTGTTTTGTTGGGCCACACCCGATGGTACTCAGGATTGACTCCTGGCTCTGCATTAAGAGATCACACCTAGTGGCTTGTAGGACCCATATGTAGTGCTGGGGATTCAATCTGGGGTGGCCACATGGAAGGCAAACACCATACTCACTGTGCTATTATCTCTCTGGCCAAGAACTGAATTTCTCTTGATGTAATTTACACACCGATTAATTGCATGAAATGATTACCCACAAGATACAAGAAAATATATTTTAATAAGCTTCACAGAGCAAATATGATATTATCTCCTTATCTTATAGAATTCCCTCAATTTTAAATATTTCTTTTTAGGCACTGTCCTGCTGGATGGGAGAGAAAACTGATGAAAACTGCCCGGATGCTTCCTACATGCCATGCTGCTATTTCTGGTACACAGAAGAACTGGCAGGTTTTAAGTGAAGCCAAAAATTCTATTAAATTGAGACAACTCTCAAATGGAAACCTTAAGAAGGCAGAAACGAGCATGGACCCTTTTTGTATGTTTGTTTGTTTGTTTGTTTGTTTTTCTTTTCTTATTTGTTTTGGGGCCACTCGGCAGTACTCAGTTACTCCTGGCTGTGCCCAGGAGTTACTCCTGGTGGGCACAGGGAACCACAAATAGTGCTAGGGATCAAGCCCAGGTCAGTCACGTGTAAGACAAGCACCCCACCTGCTGTACTATCATTCCAGGAAGGAACTTATTTTTGAGGAGATACTATTACTTGGTCATGAAGCAACTATGAAGTCAGGAGAGAGATCAAGCAGTAGAGCACGTGCCTAGCACACGCAAGCCCTAAATTCAATCGTGTCCTTTCATCATGTCCCCACTATATCCCCATCACCATTTGGCTCCCAAGCACCTTCAGGAATAGCGTCTAAGTTCCACACCGCCCCACCCCCAGACCTCAGCATTGAAACTCCCAAAGCACTCCTGAATGGTGTGACCTGTGTTGGTTTTCAAGTTTTTTGGTTTTTTTCTCTAACGATGTGGTACATTTCCATTTGAGCTGATATGTACATGCAATAAATACATACTTTTATCTTAATTACGAAACAGTACTGATTTAGTGAAACCACTCCAAATTCTGTTCTCAAGGGCAATATATTCAGGTTCAAAACTAGAGAGGAACACAGAAGGCAGATGGAGAATTTGTTTCATTCGCTATTTATTTTTGTGAATTAAAGGGGTTTTATTTTAATCTTTTGTTGACATGCTATGAGGCAAAACAAAATGGATACCATACAAAATAACAAAAAATCAATATTATGCAACTCACATTTTGTAGGATTTACAGTATTCTGTGCATGTTCAGGTTTATGTAAGAAGGTGAAAAATAAAAACTCAAAGTATTAGTTTATGAACACAGAGCGAGAAACAAAACAAGTAACTGTCCAGCTTTCCACATAAGTATTGCAAACTCGTAACCTAATAGGCCGTCACACAAGCTTGAAAGAAACCAGCAAAACTTACACAAGGTCCACCCTTTAGCTTTCTTCACCATTTCATCCCTGGAAAACACCCCTCACCTGTCTGGCTGCCTGACACTGCCCTACATTCAAGGTCATGCTACTTCAGTAATGGGAACACGGTGAAGTCTATACTGGAAGCATTTAGGTGCCACAGTGGTTTAAGTCTGACCTTAGAAGTGAGTTATCCCAACCCAAGTGCCCTACAACTGATGGCTGGTTAAAGAAATTTTGGTACATCTACACAATGGAATACTATGCAGCTGTTAGGAGATGAAATCATGAACTTTGCTTGTAAGTGGATAGACATGGATAGTATCGTGCTAAGTGAAATGAGTCAGAAAGAGAGGGACAGACATAGAAAGATTGCACTCATTTGTGGAGTATAGAATAACATAACATGAGGCTGACACCCAAGGACAATAGATACAAGGGCCTGGAGGAGTGCCCATAGCTGGAAGCCTGCCTCATGAGTGGAGGGGAGAAGGCAGATGGAATAGAGAAGGGATCACTACGTAAATGATGGCTGGGGCTGAAGCAATAACACAGCGGGTAGGGTGTTTGCCTTACATGTGGCCAATCCGGGTTCGATTCCCAGCATCCCATATGGTCCCCTGAGCACCGCCACAAGTAATTCCTGAGTGCAGAGATAAGAGAAACCCCTGTGCATCATCAGGTGTGACCCAAAAAGCAAAAAAAAAAAGAAAAAGAAAGAAAATGATGATTGGAGGAATCAGTCGGGATGGGAGATGTGTGCCAAAAGTAACCAAACATGATGACCTCTCAGTGTTTGTATTGCAAACCATAATGTCCAAAAGTAGAGAGAGAGTTTAGGGAATACTGTCTGCCATGGAGGCAGGGCGAGGGTGGGGAAGAGAGGTATACTGGAGAGATTTTGGCCTCCTTCAAAAAAAAATTAAAATTATGTAACTCTCTTTCATAGAAAAAAAATAAGGGCACCTATTTCTTAATTAAGAAAAAAATAGAGATTCTATATTTCATTGCATGACTGTGACCACAGCATAATCCAGCCTGATGTTTCTAGGTAACACAGGCACAATTCTTTTATGGGGCCTGGAAGGAGTCACAAAAGTCAGTGCTCAGGACTGACACCTGTATCCTTGCTCTGGAATCCCTCCTGTCAATGCTCAGGAAAGCATATGCAGTGCCAAAGATAGAACCATGGTTGGCTGTGTTCAAGGTAAGCACCCAAACCCTTGTGCTTTCTTTCCAGACCTCTCCCTGCACCATTAAAGAGAAAAAAACTTCACATAAAGATCCCTCACCTCCATTTTTTTAAAAAGATCACATAGCAATATTCAGTGAGTAATAAGTAAATATTCAATGGGGCCTCTCTGTCCATTAGTTTCTAACTTAGCAGATCTAAGGTGTACCCTTAAAAATTATTTCTAGCAAATTACACATGATATTGAAGCTGCAAGAGAGAAAACTCATTTAAGGTAGCACTGGGAATTCTAAAGCTTCTCTATTTGTCACAGTTAATAAGGTAATTTCGACTAGTTCTTTTTTATTTTGTTTTGAATTCACACTCAGGTGTGCTCAATGATGACTCCCGGATGAGCACACAAATTACTCTGGGTAGAGTTTGAGGACCATATCTGGTGCCAGGGATCAAACCTGGGCTGGCCACATTCAAGGCAAACATGCTACCCTATCCTTTCTCTCCCTCCTGAACTAAGTTCTGTTTGTAAGTCATACAAATTAATTTGCCACTGAGTAAAAGAAAGAGGGAGAAGAGTTCCTCAACAACTATCATCTCAGACCAGTGAGAATGCCGTGTATTAAAAAGACTAGGAATGGCTGGTGTTGGTAAGTCTGTGGAGAGAAAGGAACCCTCATCTACTGCTAGTGGGACAACTGCGAGGTTCAGCCTCTGTGGAAAACAGGGTGGTTATTTCTAAAAAAAAAAAGAAGGAAGAAAGAAAGAAAGAGAGGGAGGGAGGGAGGGAAAGAGAGGGAGAGGGAGAGGGAGAGGGAGAGGGAGAGGGAGAAGGGGAAGGGGGGGAAGAAGAAGAAGAAGAAGAAGAAGAAGAAGAAGAAGAAGAAGAAGAAGAAGAAGAAGAAGAAGAAGAAGAAGAAGAAGAAGAAGAAGAAGAAGAAAAAGAAGAAGAAGAAGAAGAAGAAGAAGAAGAAGAAGAAGAAGAAGAAGAAGAAGAAGAAGAAGAAGAAGAAGAAGAATTAACAAATTGTGCTGGCATCACTGGGCGGCTACATGCAAAAAAATGGGCTCAGAACTATGCCTAACACCGTATACAAAAGTAAGATCAAAATGGATTAAAGACCTCAACATCAGACCAGAAACCATAAGGTACATTGAAGACAAAGTAGGCAAAACCCTCCATGATGTTGAAGCTAATGGTATCTTCAAAGATGTCATGCCACTGGTCGAGCAAGTGAAAACAGAGATAGATGAACGGGACTATCTTAAACTAAGAAGCTTCTGCACCTCCAAAGAAACAGTGACCAAAATACAAAAACAGTCTACAGAATGGGAAAGGATATTCGCTGAATACACATCTGACAAGGGGTTGATATCCAGGATATACAAAATACTGGTTAAACTCCACAAGAAGAAAACATCCAACCCCATCCCAAAATGGGGCAATGAAATGAACAGAAACTTTCTCAAAGAAGAAATACGAATGGCAAAAAAGCACATGAGAAAATGCTCTACATCATTAATCATCAGGGAGATGCAGATCTAAACCACAATTAGATACCATCTCACACCTCAGAGACTGGCCCACATTCAAAAGAACAAAAGCAACCGATGCTGGCGTGGATGTGGCGAGAAAGGGACACTCCTTCACTGTTGGTGGGAATGTCCACTGGTTCAGCCCTTCTGGAAAACAGTATGGACGATTCTCAAAAAATTAGAAATTGAGCTCCCATTTGACCCAGCAATACCACTCCTGGGAATATATCCAGAGAGGCAAAAATGTATAGTCGAAGTGACATCTGCACTTGTTTGTTCATTGCAGCACTCTTTACAATAGCCAGAAACTGGAAGAAACCTGAATGCCCAAGAACAGATGACTGGTTAAAGAAACTTTGGTACATCTACACAATGGAGTACTATGTAGCTGTTAGAAAAGATGAAGTCATGAAATTTACATACAAGTGGTACAACATGGAAAGTATCATGCTAAGCAAAATGAGTCAGAAAGAGAGGGATAGACATAGAAATATTGCATTCATCTGTGAGATATAAAGTAACAAAATATGAGATTAATACCCAAGAATAGCTGAGATCAGCACCAGGAGGATTACTCCATAGCTTAGAGGCCAGCCTGGCATTCTAGTGAAAAGGGCAACTCAGATAGGGAAGGGAGCACCAAATAAAGGGTGTTTGGAGGATCCTCCCAGGAGGGGAGATGCATGTTGAAAGTAGACTATGGACTGAACATGTTTGCCATTCAATGCCTCTTTTGCAGACCACAACACCCCAAACGAGAGAGAGAACAAAAGGGAATGCCCTACCACAGAGGCAGGGTGGAATGGGGGAGGGGTGGGGGTGGGAGGGATATTATCCATGGTGGTGGAAAGTGGGCACTGATGAAGGGATGGGTATTTGATCATTGTATAATCGAAACCCAAGCACAAAAAATTGTAAATCTACAACTGTACTTCATGGTGTTTCTCTAACAAAAAGAAAAGAAGAAGAAGAAGAAGAAGAAGAAGAAGAAGAAGAAGAAGAAGAAGAAGAAGAAGAAGAAGAAGAAGAAGAAGAAGAAGAAAAGAAGAAGAGAAGAGAAAGAGGAAGAGGAAGAGGAAGAAGAAGAAGAAGAAGAAGAAAAGAAGAAGAGAAGAGGAAGAGGAAGAAGAAGAAGAAGAAGAAGAAGAAGAAGAAGAAGAAAAGAAGAGGAAGAGAAGAGGAAGAGGAAGAAGAAGAAGAAGAAGAAGAAAAGAAGAAGAGAAGAGGAAGAGGAAGAGGAAGAAGAAGAAGAAGAGAAGAAGAAGAAGAAGAAGAAGAAGAAGAAGAAGAAGAAGAAGAAGAAGAAGAAGAAGAAGAAGAAGAAAAGAAGCTTCCACATGACCCATTGATCCTACTTCTTGGAATCTACCCTAAACACATTTATTCATAAAGAAACATTTATTCATAAATATCTGTGCATAGTTCACTGTCACACTTAGTACAATAGCCAGGATATGAAAGCAACCCAATATACCATCAATGTCCCCAACTCAACTTGGATGAGGAGGGAGAAGTGGGAAGAGAGATAATCTCTAATTGTAGCACTGGCTAGAATTCATCATGTGAATGTGCAAATATTCTCCACCCCAGTCGAATCCAAGTTGGAACAGATGAGAAGCCCCAATCCCAAGTTAAATGAAAACACAACCTAAAGGAGTCCTGTATGAGAACAGAGCTGAATCTAGATTATATTGCTATGGCCTTCTCACCGCATTCAACTAGAATACTGTTACCAAGATCCTAGGTTGGACCCAGAGTCATCACATCTTACAGTTCATAGAGAGGCAGGGGATTGTCTCATATAAAGGTTTCTAACAAACTTTTTATGCACAATCAGTTCATCTTTTGGTCCTGGCCTATGTTTCTGTCTGCTCTCACGGGCAGTTAGAGAAATTGACTCATGGCAGTCTGTTATGAGAGCAGTGACCAGGTAGTAAAGATTACTACAGGGGCCACAGGGGATGAGATTGGTGAAAACGACTCAGGAGCTGAAAGAGAGAAACCAACCTAACCCACTTCTCTGGCTTTGGGTAGTCTGGTGAGGCACAGAAAGTCTTTTCCACAGTTGTCTTCAACGGTAGACTAGAAGGCAAACAATTTTCCAAAGAAAAGAAGACCCCCTCCCCCCAAGGATCTGGAACAAAATGATTAGAGTGTTTTGATGGTACTCTGAATTACTTTCAGCTCTTCTATTTAATTAAAGCATTGCAACTGGGGATAACAAAACCTGAAATTTGCTACAAATCCTCTGGGCCCCACAGATTCTCTTTCTTCCCAGAAATTACAACTGCTGAAAGAAAGAGGAGTTTACATTCGTCTCTGTGTGAAACACAGCTTATGTTGCTGGACTGCAGTCCTCAGCGTTGTGAATGTTAATCATGTGAAAGTGTTTATTCATTAGACGTTCCTTCTCTGTTTTCTTTGGCCCCACCTGTTTCAGAAGCCCAGCTCATTTGTTCAATGGTTCAAGGAAAGAACAGTCTAAGGAGAATTAAAACGTTGAGGGAAAACTCCAGGATGTGTTGGAAGGCTGGATTTGTTATGTTTGTGTGCTGACTTGGTTAGGTTTGGTTTTTTAACCCGGTGTCATTCATTTCTCTTCTTGGTTTTTCCTCCTGTTTCACTCTGCTGGTGGGGGCTACAGGTGGTGAGAAATACTGGGTCTGGGGTCTATTTTCATATCTTCATCATATAACAAACTTCTAGAATTGCAAGAGCTGGAGGGTCAATGGGGAATATAGAAAGCTGAAGCAATGGCACCCTTTCTGCCTTTGGACAATGTGGGGTATATGGAACTTTTACTTCTGTTACTCATTGATCATCTCGCTTAGAACTTGATAAACTCCGCCCCTTCCTGTTTCTTGCTCAAGGAGAACTGTGGCCTCTCAACCCTTTCTTATTCCTGTCCTGCCAGTCTGTATCTCCAGTAAAAGAATTTAGGGTTTTCATCCATG
Source organism: Sorex fumeus (assembly GCF_029834395.1). NCBI lineage: Eukaryota > Metazoa > Chordata > Mammalia > Eulipotyphla > Soricidae > Sorex > Sorex fumeus. The sequence goes on from NW_026606070.1 coordinate 8,410,413, forward strand.
GGTTTAAAGTCTTTTCATTTTAATCATATTAAGAGAGAATCTTCAAAATCTATTTTTATTTTCCTGACCTTTATCTTCTGGAAAATAGTGTTCAGTTGATACAATGAGTATAAATTTAACTAAGCAATCTGGATTGTTTAGAAGAAACACATGCCCAAGAAGAATTATAAGATGTATTCTTTGATAATGGCAAATAAAATTTGATGGTTACTGCAAACCAATTTGTTTATGGGAGAATAATTTTTAACTGGAATGATGAAGTAGTTTATAATTTTAATGTCTTTCCAAATAAAGAAATTGTATTCACCGTAGAAGGAAAATAATACTTGTCAGTATTTATCTTGCTAAAATAGAAAATTGAGTGGCTTAACAAGAACAAGCTATGAAATCTCCATAGTATACAGGGTCCTTGTTTTTCTATTTATTAAGCAATAATATCCAGGTACTTAATTGATATGAAGTTCACTAGTAAGCTGAAATATTAGAACAAGGTAGAAGAAGCTATAAAATTTCTAGATATTAGTTTTTATACCATTTGGTCCAGTTCACAGAGACTTTAACACATTTAGAATTTATTAAACATGAATAATTTTGTTACTACTAACTGTATCTGCAAATGGAATATGCTTTTTTTTCAAAAAGTATACTTAAAAGGAAAGGTTAGAAAAATAGCAGAAGTAAAACAGAAACGAAAAGTTTGTTAGTTTGCAGTTTACTTTTTAAGTCTTTTGAAGTTTGGGACGCTGGACGATATATCGCATCTGTAAGACTCTGAAATATTTAGAACAAAATTTTTCAATACTGGTAAGTTAAAAGACACTCATTTTTCAAGTTCCTTATCACAGAGTAGGTGTAACATTTAGCATTATAATGCTTTCTGAGGCCAATGAATGTCTCCCTTTTACACTTTTAGGTAACAAATCATCCATTTTTGGTGAATTCTGAAGAGTGGAATGCACAGAACATACGGCACACAGTTTTCTGTATCATGCACTATGCAGCTGTGTTCCAATTTCTTTAGCTTAAGTACTAGTACTACAAGTCCATATCGCAGTAGGCAATTAAAAGCACAGTGCTACAGAGGGTTTAGCAAAGTCCCACATTTTTCAGAGAATTATAAATTGGTCATAACATTCGCTCCGGGCTTAAGCTTGGCATGGAACTTCTTGATTGGAGTGGGTGATTTTTTTTAACTTTATAAAATAGAGTCAAAATTAGTTTTCTTGTTATTTAATCAAAGGAAGCCAAAAATAACATGATCTTGGCCGAATGTAGATATTTTTATGCATCTCTAATTTAAAATCAGCTTTAACTTTAAAAATGAAACGGTGCCGACATTTGTGGATAATGAAGTCCAGGTCCAATTGGCATAGCTTTAAAGTTTGCTCACATGACCCGTGCGTGGAATAATATTACCTAGCAGGCAAAACATCATTTCCCAAACCTCTACTTTAGTTCGCACAATGATACAGAGGGAGTTGCATCCCCCCTCCCTTCTCCCCCAAATCCAAAATTCGTGTGTTGAAATACTAATCTCCAATATGACTATATCTGGCCTTTGGGGAGGTAATTAAGTTTAAAAAGAGTTCATAATGGTGGGTTCCTAAATTGCAGGACTGCAGGATTGATGTGCTTTCAAGAGGAAGAAACACCAGATCTCTCTCTTCTCTCTCCTCCTCTCTCTGCCCTCAAGCTCTCTTCTCTCTCTCCCCGCCCTCCCTGTTCTCTATTTCCCTCATCTTTCTCTCTCCCTCTTCTCTCTCTTTCCCTCATCTCTTTCTCTCCTCTTTTTCTGTCTCCGTCTCTCTGTCTCTCTGTCTCTCTCCTCCCCCGCCCCCTTATTTCCCTCTTTCCAGCCTCCCCTCAGAGAAGAGGCCTCACGAGGACACGGAGAGAAAGCCGCCACCTACACGCCAGGATGGGCTCACTAGAAACCGAGCCCCATGGCCCTTTGAACTTGTACTTCCAGCCTGTAGAAATGCGAGAAAATAAATTTCTGTTTGGTCACCAGTCTGTGGGATTTTTTATAGCATCCCGAACAGACTAATACATACAATATCACACTAAAAAAAAAAAAACTGGAAGGACCTACTATTATTTCAAATAAATATTTACATATAATCTCTTTAAAGGTAGTTTCTATTTTTTTTCTTGTCAATAAAAATTCTTTGGACAGTTTTCTTTGAAGGCATATCCTTTCTACCTACGGTGTCAGAGGCTGCAGTCCTAATTAATTCATTCCCATAGCACTGTCTTCAAAATAACTACTTAGTACATATGATGTTCGGAATTGTGCTTTCCTCTTCAGTGTTTTGTATGGTATTGCTTTTCCTTTATATTATACATGTTTTTCCTTGCATGCAGCCAACCCAGCTTTGATTCCTGGGTCTCTCTCGGAGAACCCGGCAAGCTACTGAGAGTATTCCACCTGCACGGCAGAGCCTGGCAAGCTTCCCGTGGCGTATTCGATATGCCAAAAACAGTCACAAGAAAGTATCACGACGGAGATGTGACTGGTGTCCGCTCGAGCAAATCAATGAACAATGGGAGGACAGTGCTATAGTGCTACATGTTTTAATAAGTCACTGTCACTGTCCTCCCATTGTTCATCGATTTGCTCGAGTGGGCCCAGTAACATTGTGAGACTTGTTGTTACTGTGTTTGGCATATCAAATACGTCACGGGGAGCTTGCCAGGCTCTGCCATGCAGGTGGAATACTCTCAGTAGCTTGCCGGGCTCTCCAAGAGGGGGTTTTAATAAGTATGTGTTAAAAAATATTTTTTAAAGATTCCAATCACTTTATGCAGACCTAGCTATTGCCAAAGGACAGGATTTAATGATTGCGCCTCTCTTGCTCACTGGGTGGATGAGGGGCGTGAAGCAGCCAGTTTTGTCTCTGAGACCTTCAACTATGAAACCGCCTGTGTGAACAGCTTCAATTCTGCATGGAGGCTGGCTCAGGTCTTAACTCAGTCCCCATCCTGTGGGGAGACCATTTCTCCTCACCACCTCATTCTCCCGTATTCTCTAAGGAAGCAGGACATTGGGAAGGGGCAGATAGTGTTAAAAAGGACTTTGTTTTGCATTGAGGATTTAGAAAGGGGTTGAGGCTTTCTAGGTGACAGGCTGAGGAGTTCGCTTGGGGACATGTTGAGTTTGGCGCATTTGCGCCCCCTCCAGTGAGCGTCTCGAGGAGGACTTGGATATACAGATCTGAAGCTGGGCACAGGTTGGGGCTCTTGTAAACTGAGAAATTAAGTGTGCTGAGATCACTTTCAATATGTAAAGAGAGAAAAGAGCAAATAAATACTACCGGTATTTAATAGCTGGTGCTGGGGGAACTGGAATTGAGAAATAAGAAGAAAAACCATAAAAGTCAATGTATCAGAGAAACATGTTGGTAAGAGGGTGAGAAGTGACTAGAGTGTGAATTTCAGCAGAAAAATCAGCAAAGTTAAGACACGAAGAACGTTGGTTTGCTCTTAAAATTAGAACTATGAATGGTTTGCTGACCTTAGCCACTAGTGGAGTAACTGAAATAGAAAGTGAGCCTGTCATGAGCTGAAGAGGAGAGTGTGTGGGAACACCAGGAGAAGGATAAAGAAGGAAAGAAATCCAGAGGGAAGAAGAGAATAGGAAGCAACGGCTAAACAGGCATCTGGGCTTCAATTACAATGGTGATATGGGAGAGTGGTATCACTGTGTCACTGTCCTCCCGTTGTTCGATTTGCTCGAGTGGGCCCAGTAACATCTCATGTTGCGACTTGTTGTTACTGTGTTTGGCATACTGAATACATGACGAGTAGCTTGCCAGGCTTTGCCGTGCGGGCAAGAAACTCTTGGTAGCTTGCCGGGCTCTCTGAGAGGGACGAAGGAATCGAACCCGGCTGGGCCGGGTTGGCTGTGTGCAAGGCAAAAGCCCTACCGCTGTGCTATCACTCCAGCCCAGGGAGAGTGGTATAACCATATATTCAAAACACAGACTCAACAACACTGAACACAAGAGATCTAAGCTGCAACCACTGAGAATTTGTGATGTATCTGTCAAGTGGACAGGCGGGAATGGGATGGGGAGGGAACATGGGAACACAGAGAGGGAAGCTGACACTGGTGGTTGTCTGATTTGCTGTTTTATTAAAAGCAGAATCCACAATACACTCAAAGAAAATGGTGAGCATGCTGTGGAAACTATGAGAGCAGGATGAATTTATTTTCTCACCCAAGAAATGTGTTTTCAGGGTGAGAGAGATTGCTAACTGGACTGAATGCTCGCTTAGCAATGCAAGAGGTCAGGGCTTGATCCCCAGCACTCCACAGTCCCCTGAGAACTACCAGGGGTAGCCCCCAAACAAAAATCAAAAACACCTACCACGCATCATCTTCTGTGTTCACATTAGGATTCTAGGATGGTTAAAAAGCAAGAATGGGGGGGCTGGAGCAATAGTACAGCAGGTAGAACGTTTACCTTGCATGCAGCCGACCCAGGTTTGATTCCCAGCATCCCATATGGTCCCCCGAGCACCACCAGGAGTAATTCCTGAGTGCAAAGCCAGGAGTAACCCTTGTGCATTACTGGGTGTGACCCAAAAAGCACTGTAGCACTGCACCGTCCTCCCATTGTTCATCGATTTGCTCAAGCGGGCACCAGTAACATCTCCATTGTGAGACTTCTTGTTACTGTTTTGGGCATATCGAAAATGCCACTGGGAGCTTGCTAGGCTCTGCAGTAAGGGAGGGATACTCTCGAAAGCTTGCTGGGCTCTCAGAGGGACAGAGGAATCAAACCCGGGTCGGCCATGTGCAAGGCACACGCCCTACCCGCTGTGCTAAAAAAGCAAAATAATAAATAAATAAATAAATAAATAAAATAAGGCAAGGATGGTCTGGGGCCAGGGAGCACATGTTTCTATGCAGGAGCACTAACACCACATTGTCCCTTGAGTAACGCTGGCAGTCACCCCCAAGTACTATACCAGAAGTAGCCTCTAGTAGCAGCAGGTATGACCTCAAATAAACAAAATAAGCAACCAAAAAAAAAATAAGTAGTGTGGTTTCCACATTGTTGGGAGTCTGAGATTGGCCAAAGGTTCTGTGAAGTTAAATGAGATGAAAACACAACTAGTCATTAGTCTCAAGAATAAAGAGTACAAAGTTTCTCAAATGACAGATAAAATGAGCAGAACAACTGTTGGCATGCTTGTGGGCAGAGCTCTTCAATTTCAAACTCATGGGTATTGGAAGAAGTAAGGTCTGCCACATTCAAGACAAGTGCCTAAACTTCTGTGTTCTCTCTGTAGTACTCATTCCACAATAATTTTTATTACTATGAACATCATTACCTAGGCTTATGATTGGCTTTGGATGTCTTTCCTATTTTTATGACATCCAAAGTCAATCATAAGCCTAGGTGATGATGTTCATAGTCACGGTCCCGGGTCCTCCCGTTGTTCATCGATTTGCTCGAGTGGGCCCAGTAACGTCTCCACTGTGACACTTGTTACTGTGTTTGGCATATCAAATACATCACAAGGAGCTTGCAAGGCTTTGCCATGCGGGCGAGATACTCTCCGTAGCTTGCCGGGCTCTCCGAGAGGGGCAGAGGAATCGAATTCGGGTTGGCCATATTGACTGCATGCAAGGCAAACGCCCTACCGCTGTGCTATCACTCCAGCCCAATGTTCATAGTAATAAAAATTATTGTGGAATGAGTGCTGTAGAGAGTAGCACAGAAGTTTAGGCACTTTTCTTGAATGTGGCAAACCTTAGCTTGATTTCCTAGAAAGGCAGACGGTCCTTTGCGTATCCCCAGAAGTCAGTCTAGAGTGTCATCACATACAAATCACTCACTTGCAGACCAAACATAGATAAAAAGTCAGGTCTGTATTTATGTTGAACTCTAATTTTTAAAAAAACTGCTCTAACAAAGTAGCTTAGAAATTTCAAAGGGTTAAGGGAATAGAAACCTGTTTTACTTTCATTTAAAATTCTTCAGAATAGGATTGGGGTCCATTTGTGAAATGATTTACAAGTCAGTTAAGGTAAGGCTCTGACATCACCCAGATGCAGCTTCCAACACTACTTTAGGAATTGGTATCCAACCAGTTGTTGGAAAGGGTGATAATCAAGTCAGAGGAATATAGAATGTTTAGCAGTATCACACATCATTTCTACTCACAATCATTGTTCAGACCTCAGAGACTTTAGCACCTACATCACAATATACTTTATCAGTCCAAATGCCATCACCCTTTATCTTGACTTCGTGTGGTCCATGAAATCATGAAAGTTTTCAATTTACAGTCCTTATTTTTCAAAGTTGGGGCCACTGTGGGGGGAGGAGTGGATGGTGCAGAGACATCTCTCAGATGCTCCAAATCTGCAAAATATAATTGTGTGCAAAGAGAGAGTTGGGGTAAATAGGCAGTTTTGATGTGTGTGGGGAGTGGGGAGTCAAGGAAAACAAATAATGTAGGAAGGATGCAAAGAAATGAGGGGAGAAAGGAGAAAGGAGAGGGAAAGAGAAAAGACAGAGACCACAAAGTTCAGAATATAAAATAAAAATAAAGATAAAGTTACCAAGTAAAATGAAAAGTAAAGACTTGAAATATAAAGTAGTTGCTGGACTAAAGATTAATATTATATAGTAGGGATCAGAAAGACAGAAAAGGTATCTTTGATCAGAAGTTAGGCTAGTAGAACTTTGGAATCAAGAGACAGAGGAATCTGAGGCATGAGAGGGTCGAACATTTCAACACTAGCCGACTTCTAAAAACATCGTGAATGTGGGGCCAAGGGGGGACTACGCTACATGTCTGTCATATGCAAAGCCCTGAATTTAATCCCACAAAACATCTGGCCCTTGAGCACCAGACTTCAACCATATCACCAAGCCCAGCATCAAACCACAAGGCCAGGAAGTTCTCGGCACAAGGTGGAGCATCTGAGAGATGTCTCTGCAACATCCACTCCTCCCCCCACAGTGCTGGAGGTGGCTCCGACTTTAAAAAATAAGGACTGTAAATTGAAAACCTTCAGGATTTCATGGACCACAAGAAGTCAGGGTAAAGGGTGATGGCATTTGGACTCACAAGCAATATTGTGATGTAGGTGCCAAAGTCTTTGACAGACACAAGAATGTGTCTCAGAAGTCCAAAAATATGAGGACTACATCTCCAAGATGGAGGGTTTTCTAAACTGGAAGATGAGAGATATGGTCTAGAAAATTGAAAGGGAGCTCTGAGTCCTGTGAAAAGGCTGTGAAATAAACTGTCCCTCTGTAGATGCTTTACAGTGAGTATTCTCAGCGTGGGGTGCGAGGGGGAAGAGTTTCGATTAGGGAAGGATGATCGATATGAAAGAAGATCAACATGAAGGAAGATGATCAATATGAAGGAAGATCAATATGAAAAATGAGTGATAGAAAATAATGTGGCTGCAGAAAGCCTGGAAGTCTTGTGAAGATGACCCAAAGGACATGGAAAGATAAGGGAAAAGGTTTGGACTTGGGAAAAGAAAAATATATGACTATAAAACCTTAGATCTTTGAGCAGCAGCCAATAATTCAAGGACAGGAGTATGAGCTAAATCGGAACCAAACAGAATTCTTGCTCACTAATTTGTTTCAGGGCCTACTGACGGTCACATAATAGGCACACTTGATGCCTTAAGTCACCTGGGCCTGAACCAGCAAACTAGATTCACTACATCCCTGAGGAGCGAGGGTGTAGGTCTACGCAATTAGGACCTGTCAGTCCGGGGTTTCTACACTACAGCACTACTTTCTCTTTTTCCTGTTTTAATTGAATCACCTTGAGATATAGTTACAAAGTTTCCATGTTTGAGTTTTAGTCATACAATGATTTCTCATTTCTCCACAGGGTGCATTTTCCACCACCAATTTCCCCAGTCCCCGCCCCCCAACCCCCTGCAACCATCCCAACATCCCCCCGGCCTCTATGGCAGACAGTTTCCCCCATGTGCTCTCTCTACTTCTGGACATCATGGTTTGCTATACAGATACTGAGAGGCTATCACATTTGTTCCTTTATCTACTTTCAGTACACATCTCTCATCCTGAGTGATCCTTCCGACCATCATTGACTTAGTGCTCCCTTCTCTATCCCAGCTGCCTTCTCCTCCAGCTCATGAGACAGGCTTCCAAGCATGGAGCAATATTCCTGGTCCTTGTGTTTACCATCCTTGGGTGTCAGTCTCATATTATGTTATTTTATATTTCACAAATGAGTATAGTCCTTCTATGTCTGTCCCTCTCTTTCTGACTCATTTCACTTAGCGTGATACTCTCCATGACCATCCACTTATAAGCAAATTTCATGACTTCATCTTTCCTAACAGCTGTGTAGTATTCCACTGTTTAGATGTACCAAAGTTTCTTTAACCAGTCGTCTGTTCTCGGGCACTTGGGTTGTTTCCAGAATTTGTCTATTGTGAACAATGCTGCAAGGAGCATACAGGTGCAGTTGTCATTTCTACTGTGCTTTTTGCACCATCAAGATATATTCTCAGAACACAGCACCACTTTCCAGACCTCTCTTCTCCTAAGGAAGAAATTACGTTCCATATCTCTCCTTCCTGTCAAATATTGGACTCCTTCTCTTCAGGACTCCAAGCAGAAACTACTGAAATGGATGCTTCACCCACCCAACTCCCAACGGCAGGGGCTGGCAGGTGCGAAAAGAACGCTAAAGACAGTCTAAGGAGAATGGTCAGAGCAACAGTGGCCTTTATCTCAGTTCACTTAGCAAGATTTCCAGGGAGGCGCTGACTCTTTTGTTCGGTTGTCTTTATTTTTCAAAAGGGGGAACAGTAGACACAGAACCTCTGCAGGCCTAGAGAAATAACTGAGGTAAAGAAGTGCGAAGAAACTACCTGTTAAGATATTGGACTACAAAGCACAGCCCAGCAAATAGCATCTCCACACAGGAACTGACCACATACTGCGAGTTCACCACACATGAAGTAGAAACAGCATTCTAGGTACTCAATGAATACATTAAAAAGCAAAACTATTTCCTGAGATGTGGCCAACCCATACAAGCAAGAAGAATTTAGTGGGTAAACATCTGTCACCCCATTTATTTTTCGTAAGTGTGAAAATTCAGAAGAATATATTTTTAAATGCCACCAACACGGTAGCCTCTTTGATTCTCTTCTCCAAACTAGGGAAATTACCAAAAACAACTTTCCAATATGCCCCAATGGTGATTTCAGGTTTCAAAAACGCTATGAGGACGTAGGCAAATAACAAAGACAATTACCCAATTTCCCAAATGATTTACTGGTGGGGGCTAAGGGGTGGATGAGAGGAGGTTGCTGTGTATCATCAAACAGTGCAACCCTTGCCTTTCCATTTAGTGGTTAAGTGAATAATTTATTTCTACTCTGCTTACTTCAAAGTTGTATTTGAAGTGGCTACATTTTGGCATAATGCAAACTTCTTGCAGTATTTCTCTTCCATTTTTACGTATTTCCAGTGCCCCATAAAATAATAAGAGCAGTACCACTACCCGTTTTTAGATGAAAAAAAATTTTATAAAAGCATTTGGAATGATTGATCATTGCCTCCTCCTCAAAGTGCTTCCCTGTCTTGTTATCCAGAACAGCAAACTCCCTTTCTTCCCCTTCTGGCTAACCCTTGTCTCTATACTTTAGGTCTTTCTCATCTTTTGAACTTCTAATGTTGCAGTGTGATAGAATTCCGTTCCTGAAACTCTTCTTTATCTTATTCTGATGCATGATTTTAAATACCATGAAGCTTGCATGACTTTCAGATTGGTATTTCCAGGCCACATGTCTCCCCTGAACTAAGGATAAGTGTTATAACTCTGCTTTCCATTGCTATTTGGATTTCTCCATAGAACTCTAACTTGAATAGCTGAAACACAATTCCAGATTGCAAGTTTCTATAAAATCCTCCTCCCCATCTTCCAGACCTAGCCAATGGCTATTTCATCCTTATCAATACTCTAGTAAAATCTTGGTACAATTTTTAAATCTTTTTCTTCTTCACATTTTATATCTTAATCTGTTTTTCCTTTAGTCTTCAAAATACATCTGAACACTGCATACCTCAAATACCTCACCATTATTATTCTTGTCTAAAAGCTTTACCTCTGACTTGGCTTATTATAATAGTCTCTCGAGGCTATACCAGTTTCTACTGATAATCTCACTATAATCTTTTTATAGTCAAGGAGAGATTCTTTTTATCAGTGATTGTCACTCCTCTAAGAGAATCCTTTCAAAGGTTTCATGCCACAAAGTGGAGGCCACAGTCTACATTACAGTCTGTCTGAATACACCTCAATCCTCTATTTCTCTGGTTCTATTGGTCTTTAAACCACACAACAACAATGTCACTGTCCCTTTACTCTGTCCCCAGCACACCAGCTTAGAAGTATAATTCCTATTTATCTTCTTTGCTACGTTGGTCCCTTGAGCTTCTTTGCTTAAAAGTCATCTTTTAAATGAAATCCCTGTTTCAAAACTAGAAATAACTCCAAACTTCCTAAAAGCCCCAAATTACTTGAACCAGTAAAGTACCCACAAAGGCCTGAAGAAATAGCATAGTGCTTTTGTGCTTTACAAGTATCTGGTTACAAGTTCAAATCAAGTATCCACCATGTACCAAGTGAAATTCTGTTATCTTGGCAGCACCACCATTTGCTCCGGGCAGATCTGCTCTCTGAGATTCCTCTAGACTGCAAAATACTTCTCATCAAATGGTAGCTCAATGTGTGTAAGCACCACCAAAGGGGAGTAAGCCACGGTGAGCACTAGGGCTTAAAGCTATCCCAAAGCCAGGAAGTGGGAATCCTGGTGAGCACTGTGTGAGCATCACATTGACCCTTGAGAAGCATGATCATAAGATATGCCTCTGCTAAGAATTTGACCCCCTGCCAATACATGCAAAAAAAATAATGGAACTAAACAAGAGTGCAAAACTCAGTGAGAGCAGCCAAGTGTGCAAACACCACAACCGGAGGTGAGACGTCTGGTGAGCAGGGCGGCTAAGTACATGGAAGCCCCACAGGCAGGCATGTGTGCGTCCCTCATGCAACAGCAGGGGTTTAAAAACACTCCCCACCACAATTTAAATAAGTAGTTGCTTCATTTGGGCCCACGGAGGTATTTCTGCATGATATTTTTTTCTAAGTTTAAATTTTGTTTTTATTTTATTTTTTGTTTAAACACTGTGATTTACAAAGTTATTCAGAACGCAGTTGCTTCAGGCATTCAATGCTCCAACACCAACCTGCACAGTTTTATATGCTTGTCTTCATGTTTCTTGTTTCATGCTTCCACAAATATTTGTTGAAATACAGCCATCTTTTTAAATTTCTGAATGAGGCTTCAGATCTATTTCTGGAGGATTAATACATGGGGGCTGGAATTTTTTTTGGTACCGAGTGGGTCCTTATGCCTAAGAACTTCTCTATCCCAGAATGTAAAGGTCTCTGCCATCAGTACCCCCTCCTACACCAGCTATCCCCGCAATATAAATAGCAACTTACTTCAGAAGAGAAGAACTATTCCATACTTTTCCAAAGTTGAATGATGTTATTTCTTAAGTATCTGATCCACCATGGCAGAGGTTCCCAAGCTTATTTGGCTTATAGCTCCGTTTTCATATTAAAAATTAAATCTACTCATAACCACCACCTCTTTCCACCATACCACACACATGCGCACACACAAACGTCTACCTTCTTTATAAAAACAAAGAAAAATCACTCCCTACTTGTACTCGAGGCCGCTGTTGACCTCCTGGGATCTCCAGCATCCAGCAATGTACCTCAGAATGAAAAGGATCATCCACATTTAGAAACACTTCATTTGAGGCATAAAAGATTATGAGACTTTTCCTGGACAGATCTTTGATATTGTTGTTTTTAAACCCCTGTTCTGTATTAGACCTGGCAGTCCCAAGTCTTGAGTCTCTTTCGGATTCATCAAACCAAAGTTGCCCTCTATGATCTGCCCTTCCTTATTCTCCTCCTTCCTGTAACTCTTCCTCAAGCTGCTTTCTGTCAGAAAACTGTTAAATCCTAATGTTCACCTCCTGTGATCTCCTCCGAGTGTGTTTTTAAATCTCTTTTTCTTTTCTTTTTTGGGTCACACCCGGTGATGCACAGGGGTTACTCCTGGATCTGCATTCAGAAATTACCCCTGGTGGTGCTCGGGGAACCATATGGGATGCTGGGAATCCAACCCAGGTTGGCCCCATGCAAGGCAAACGCCCTACCCGATGTCCTACAGCTCTAGCTCTTTAAATCTCTTTAATGTGTCTAAGACAATAGATCAGTGTGTTTTCTGGAATCAACAATCTCTCACGTTTTTATGGTTTTTTTCTTTTTTATTTAATTTTATTTTCATAAAATTGCCCACAATCATTTATCACATTCAGTATTCCAACACAAATCCCACTACCATTACACCTTCCCACCACCATATTTTAAATTTTTCAATCTCCCCCTACCAGCCTGCACCCAAAGCAGAACCTAAATAATTTATTTTGTATTGCTTGTTATGAATAATTTGCTAAAAATGATTCCAAAAAGTTTCCTTAAAGGAAAGTGTGCGAAGATTGTTGTATACAACATTAGAGCAAAAATAGTTATGTTTTTAAACAAGATTGTTTGCCTTATAGTTTATGTCCCATAAAATGTGATGTGCTACTTTTGGTATATCAGTGGCATAGAGTATGAGATGTCACGTGCTCCAGGAATCCTAAAATTTTAAATATGGTGATACAACTGAGTTAATTTTTTAACTGGGTGGTGACTTTAGGGTCCATCTACATTTTCTTCAGCTTGTTGCTCTCTTCCAAGATTTATTTGTGAGTCTCTGGATTATGGCCTTTAATGAGCTTATATGGTGCCAGAGGCAGTTCGTGGGCATGACTGCCAGGCTCCCAGAAGAACAGAGAGATGGAGGGAGGTCGCCAACTCCATGTGAACCTGGAGATTTCGGTCACAAAACCCACATACCTGGGTTTTTCAGCAGATTCACTCATGGATGAGGCTCATCTGAGGCTGTGGAGATCGGCTGTAAACATGGCAGTGATTGAGTTCTGGAGATTTTCCGCTGTTGGAACTCTGCTGGGGCAGGTGGAGAGATCACCCACATCCCTCCAGGTCACCCCTGATAAGATAGCCTGGCATGGGATCTGGATATATCTCTGCAGCGTGTTGTTCTCTTCCAAGATTTATTTGTGAGTCTCTGGATCATGGCCTTTGATGAGCTTATATGGTGCCCAGAGGCAGTTCATGGGCATGAATGCCAGGCTCCTGGAAGAACAGGGAGAAGGGGGGCAGTCACCCATTCCTGAATCCATGCAAGCCTGGCAAACTCTCACTTTTAAAGTAGGCGTAAAGCCAAATATACTAGGATGACATCTAAGTGTGCAAAGTTCTACAGTATGCATTCAGGATTGATTTTAAGGAATGATTTTAGGCATAGGTATTAAAAATTGGATTAACAGGCCATGCTATCAACTAGTCAACAGCTTCGGAGAGGAGGCAAACATTAAATTCAGAGAACAAGTTAATTAAAGGGTTGATATATGAAAACACATCTCCTAGTCTGAGTACCCGTAAATGCCTTAAGTGCCTCTGTATCTCCATAGTTAGAAAAAACTCTTGTCTATTATATTTGAAATGTTTGTGGTCTGCTAAGGTTCTGCAGACAAAAGTATAATCCAGCCTAATACTTTTTAATGATTTTAAGAACTGACCTGTGTATAAATAAAGAAAGGGCATGGATATCTCACTGCATATTCTAAAAATCCTATAGAATAGGTGAGTACATACTAGGTTAATCAAACTAAATTTGGTAAGATTACTGTTTCTGAGACCTCATTTGAGTTTACAATGACTCTCCAAGTTCAGGCAAGTTAATAACCTGTGCCAATCTTTGTTTTCCCTCTACTCTCAAACCATGAACAAGCACCAGGGACTATTTCAATGTAAACATCCTAAGTATCAAATGCATTATCCTGGCTGTCTGTTTTTACTACCATTTCTCATAGTGTCTTGGACTTCAACTAATAATGCAAACATCATTTTTAAATTAATCAGCAGAGCAGTGTGAATTGTCTTAAGTTAAATTAACATCTCTGAAGATGGCTAATGAAAAACACCAATGTGGACAGATGTTTTCATTTGGGAAAATGTGTTATATCCCTTCAAACAAATCCCATAATCTACCCCCACAACTTCTACTGCTTAACAAGTAATCAAGTGAAATATAATAATTTAATTACATTATTTTTTCAAACGTATTGTTGTAGCACATTGTTCTCATTCAGCCTGGTTTGCCAACCCTTTTAATGTTAACAATATTAACAATAATAACTTTAACCCCAAAAAGCATTACATTTCTGTCATCTAAAACAAACCATCAGATTCAGTCTACAAAAGTCTTCCCCCAAACAGCAGCATGTTAACAAAAATTAGCTAGCCCCATACAGTATACCCATAGTCTTTACAAGTCGGAGACTCACCAATTCTCAGAAGAAATTCTCAAAGTAATTTTATCCTCTTCTCTTTCCCAGAAAGGGCAGTAGCCAGAAAAAACTAATTTGGATTCACATGTCCTGTAATTTATTCTGTTGGGTGTTCTTTGTTTCAAGAGGAATAAGTGGGGAATGAAATGAATAGTTGAGGGCCTGTTTGTTCCAACGGGATGATGTAATTGACGAACAGATACCCACAGAACCATGCAAAGGCCACATGTTTCTTTAATGTAAGGAAAGGATTCCGGTTACAGCATACTGCTTACTCCATACCCCAATACTGGTGTGGCAGCACTCACTCCCAAGCAGACACATTCTTCTCTGCCTCAAGACTCTGTAAATCATCCAACTCTGGATAATGATGTCTCTCCAGGGTGAAGATCTACTAATGTCTTCTAGATATTACATTTATATTTCTCCTTGTCAGTCGATTCTTTCTGCCCATATCAAACAGACGTGTCCCTACTAGGAAAAAGTGAACAGAGAACAGTCCTAGCGATTCCAGAATGCTTACAAGTCCTGTTACAAAGACATGTTTCTAGGAACGATTTTCTGGGTAACAGTTTAAGTCCATACAATAAAATAATTTCCAAAAATTCAGAGTGAAATAAATTTCTTTTTATGAAGTTTCAGGCCACAACTGGTGATGCTCAGTGGTTACTCCTGGATCTATGTCCACGGGTGACTCCAGGCAGCATTCTGAGGAGCATATGGGATGCTAGGAATCGAATCACATGCAAACCAAGCACCTTACCTATTTATTGTACTCTTGTATTTGTACCTACAAAACATACATCTATATTTGTAAACACCATAACTGAAATAATAGACAGTGAGGTAGAAATGTGAGAGGGAAATTCTCGATGCCATTGTTCACACTTTGAGCTAAACTCAAAACCAGAGCATGATCAGTCTCATTGGGAATGTGTCTGAAATTCTGGATATGGCAGAATTTCATTATAATGTTAAACAAAAAACAAAAATCCACAGTTTTAATTCTAAAATTTACCTCAAGTTAAATTAAAGTTTGCTACAAGTTGAGTCTAAAGACTTTTTTTTCTGTTTTTATCTTTTTTATTATTAGTGAGACATCATGAGGTACAGTTGTAGACTTACACATTTTTGTGCTTGGATTTTAATTATACAATGATCAAATACCCATCCCGCCACCAGTGCCCATTTCCCCCCACCACGGATCCCAGTATCCCTTCCACCCCCCATCCCCCCATCCCACCCTGCCTCTGTGGCAGGGAATTCCCTTTTGTAATCTCTCTCTCTCTCCTTTTGGGTGTTGTGGTTTGCAAAAGAGGCAAAGGGGTACAATCATGTTTGGTCTATAGTCTACTTTCAGCATGCTTCTTCCATTCTGGGAGGATCCTCCCAACACCCTTTATTTGGTGCTCCCTTCTCTATCTGAGCTCCTTTTTCCCCTAGCATGTGTGGCTGGCCTCCAAGCCATGGAGTAAAATTCCTGGTACTAATCTCAGTCATTCTTGGGTGTTAGTCTCCTATTTTGTTACTTTATGTTCCCCAGATGAATGCAACCTTTCTATGTCTGCACTTGTTTGTTCATTGCAGCACTCTTTACAATAGTCAGAATCTGGAAAAAACCTGAGTGCCCGAGAACAGATGACTGGTTAAAAAAACTTTTGTACATTTACACAACGGAGTACTATGTAGCTGTTAGAAAAGACAGAGTCATGAAATTTATATACAAGTGGTACTACATGGAAAGTATCATGTTAAATGAAATGACTCAGAAAGAAAGGGATAGACATAGAAAGATTGCATTCATCCAAACACTTTTTTGTCTATTAGGTTAAATATCACTAATAGCTGAACAAAGTAGGATGCTCCATTATGTTCCCAGTCTTGTATTGGTGACTGTACCAGGTCCCAATGCCTGGGTCCAGAACTATGGGCAAGCATTCTAGTTAAAAGCAAACAATCTTCCATATACTAAAGTAGAAGAGAACACAAATGTATATTTGCTACCAAATACTAGCACATTAAATAGCATCTCAAAGACACTGAAGCAAAGAATGGTGTCTAAAACTTCTAAACTAAGAAAGAAAAGATTTGGAACTTTTGTATTTTGTTCTCCACTTCTTGTTTTTCTTACTGAGTCAGTAGTCACACGTGTTGTGGTGCATTAGAGACTGCATACCTGCTGCAGTGCCAAGGGTTACACACTTGGTTGTGGTGCCTATACACTTAGTGGCAGGACTGGTGGAGAGTTCCATACACCAATGGGACTCAGTGCAGGACTCACACATTTGGCTGTAATGAAACAGGGCCTAGACACATTCATTATGTTGTCAGGGTTCTTAGGATCACACTGGATCACATGAGGTGGTGCTGACAATCAAACTCACAGTCTCATGCCTGCAAATAGGGTGCTCTATAACTGAGCCAAATCTCCAGGCTCTGAATATCAGAACATGTTTAAGAAGGCCTACTTAGGGCCTAGTAATAGTTGAGAAGGTATAACACTTGCCTTTCACACAGCCAACTTGGTTTTGATCCCCTACAAAGTCCCCTAAGCACCACCAGGAGTGATTCCTGAGTGTAGAGCTTGGTGTGGCCCAATACCCCAACAAAAAAGAAGAGAGAAGAGAGAGGAGAGAGAGAGAGAGAGAGAGAGAGAGAGAGAGAGGGCGAGGGAGAGGGAGAGGGAGAGGGAGAGGAAGGAAGGGAGGGAGGGAGGGAGGGAGGGAGGGAGGGAGGGAGGGAGGGATGGAGGAAGGGAGGAAGGAAGGGAGAGAGGAAGGGAGGAAGGAAGGGAGAGAGGAAAGGAAGGGCTACTTAACTCACATATGCACACATTTTTAGACTATATTGGTGAGTCAGTAATTTGAATTTTATTTGTATAAGAAACCATCTTAATAATATCCAGGAAGATACTATGTTCTCAACAGATATTCACAAGCTATTAAATAAAATTAAATTCAACTCTTGAATTTTTTTGACTTTAATAGCACAGAACTACATACTTTTTTTAACTTGATAAAAATATATGATTCAAAACAAATATCCATTAATACTTGATGACGTTGCATGAAAAGTAGCCTCTTGTGAGTATAGAATATAGAAATAGTTCCAGAATACTATAATTTTATATTGTCCTCAAGATACTAATCAAAACAAATGCAGATAATAGAAATTAATAAGCTATAAAAATACAGGAAGAAAGAAGACAAATTTAGAATAATTTCATGATGCATAGTTACTTACTTGCCAAGACAATACAAAAGAACTGACTGAAAATCCATTTTTAAGGTAGAAAATTATAAGATATACAAAATTAGGTAGCTTTTCTAAAACCTATAAAGGGATCACAAAATAAAAAATAGTTTTACATAAAAATATCAACCATAAGGGAAAGAAAAACAATGCTGTGAGGATATAGGATAAAGGTAACTTTGGGACCCTGCTGGTGGGAATATGAATTGATATAGCCTCCCTGAAAACTGTATGAGATTTCTGATAGAAGTAAAAATAGAGAACAGAGAGATAGTATGAGAACCAACTTGATCTAAAGCCCAGTACCACATGGGCCTTCCAGCACAGTATTCTTGGGATCTTGCATCAAACCACCTGTCCATGAACTAGAATTACCAGGAGAAAGCCCCTGGGCCTCCTGAACACCACTTGGGAGAACCCTTCCCCCAAATGAAATTGATCTGATGCAGAAATATTGCTCCTAGATGCTTATGTAAAATGAATGAAATACTCATTCAAAAGGACATTTTCACACCGATTTTCATAAAAATATTTTTGACAACAGTCAAAACATGACATCAATCTAAATGGCCATCAACAAATAGTTGAGTAAAGAAACAAATTTGATATGACCCAAAAATTAAAAAATTCAAATGCAAATATGAATGTATTTAATGATAAAGACTATAATGATAGAGACTATAAAATCCAGATCCCGGACGAGAACAGTGTAGTCTTCTGCCCCCGCGCCTGGGTGTTCCTTCCCGGGGCCCCTTGGAGGGGAGCGGGTTGAGCTTTCCTCCCCGCCCCGACCAGGGCTCCGGCAGCCGAAGACCTCCAGGACCAGCCACCACCATGCTGAGACCACTCTCCGCACACATGAAGGTACTGGCAGAGGGACAAAGCCACGCGGGTTCCGGGGCCGAGACCTCCAAGCCTACTCGGATTGGAGTCGAGCATCTTCCACCCAGATCCTCCAAATTCCAGTAGGCGGGGGTCACACCCACCACCTGGCCCCCTGGCGCCGTGTAATCCCATCAGCGGCCAAGACTCAGAGTCTATAAAATTCAGATCCCAGAACCGCGCGGCCGCATTCGCGGCCGCACGACATCTTATCAGAACTTTTTTTTATGACATCTTATTGTCTCATTCCTACTTTGGACAAACTTGCAGGCTATCGAATGTAGCCTGCCCACAGGGCAGAGTCTGGCAAACTCCCCGTGGCGTACCAAATATGCCAAATACCAGTAACAATGATGGGTCTCATTCTCCTAAAGAGCCTTGAATATAATCTCAGGGCTAGGATGAAAGAGACGTTACTGGGGCCTGCTCGAGGCAATCGACGAATAACAGGATGATGAAATGAAATGAAAAATGATAAAGGTGCCATTTAAAAAAAACTGGAGAAAAAAATTACTTAATAAATTATCTTAGAAAAAATTGAAACATTTGGAGTCTTCTCTGTCTTAACCTTTACAGGGCCCAGAGCGATAGTACAGCAGGTACTCTTGCCTTGCACTTAGCCAACTCAGGTTCAAACCCTGGCATTTCATATGGTCCCACAAGTCTTGCTAGGAGTGATTCCTAAGTGCAGAGACAGAAGCAACCCCTGAGGATCTCCAGGTTTGTTCCCAAAATATCCATCCACACTTACATACACACATACATACTTACATACATAAATACATATATACATAAACAAAAGTTTTAAGACCTTGATCACTTGACATCCCATTACTTATAGATTTGCTGGAGCGGGTGCCAGTAACCCTGCTTTCTGGCCACTTTGCGGCTGTGTGACACATCATAAGACACTTAATATCCATTTTTTTTATTATTACCACACCATATTTGATGGGGTTCAAATATGGTTTGAACCATGGGAACACCTGCAAGGGCAATAAGAGGCCACCCTAAAAGCCTTTGTCCCTCTCAGAGAGCCCGGCAAGCTACCCAGAGTATCCCGCCTGCACAGCAGAGCCTGGCAAGCTGTCCGTGGCATATCTGATATGCCAAAAACAGTAAATACAATGGTTCTCATTCCCCCTGACCCTGGAAGAGCCCCCAGTATGGCAGCACTACTTTAAGACCTTACAAATGAATACTTATGTGTACATACAAACACATTAAATAGAACAAATGAAAATAGATTTAATCAGTTTGGATGATTTCTGGAAATGAACTAAGTGTTCATGAAGGAATAAATGACGGGAAAACCAAGAAGTCAGAACAAAGTGTAGAGAAACTAGCATCACTGAAACCAGAACAAGAAGAAATAATAATCGAGGTACAAGTGATGGGATGAGCTGAATAAGCAAAGTACCCATCTGAGGAAAACTTAGATTACCACCAAGGACTTTGGCAATAGCAGTTCTCCACAGTTCTTTTATTTTCACCCATGCAGCTAGGAGCGATACTCACAGACATTTAATCCAGTCTTCCCCAACGTGCTCGCATAGTGAATAGCCTTTGAAGAAGTGACATTTATCTCTGTGGTCAAAGGTAGGTTTGCTATTTAAAACTTGGGAAGAGGAAGCACATCTCCCCCTCTTCTGGAGTAAAAGGTCGGCATACTGACTTTCCATTATTAAAAAGTGTGTGAGTAATCTTTGTCCAAAATACTCTCCAGTCCCATGATCCTCTGAGAACACAGGCTTCTAGTCTTCGTATTTCCCTTATGAGAACAGAAAAAACAGGTGTGAGAAGAACAGGTTGATCCCTGATTGCTGTGGTGAATGTGAACAATAAATGATGGTTTACTGCTGACTTAGGAGTTGTGATTTTCTGCCAACATTTACAAAGCTATGGCAAGCTTAATTATTATTGTACAAGTAGGGTAAAACCCTTGACCTTTTACAGGGCTAAATAGATGATGAAAAAATGAACATTTAAACATTTAAATATAAATGTGCCTTAATACCTATCTGTCTCTAGACATATCCTATCTCCTATTCCAAGGTAGCTCACATACCTTATCCATGTTTTCATTAATAATTTAATAAAGGAAAGATGGAAGAGAGTCAACATATTATCCTCTTAAAGATACAACAAGTTTTGTTCTCACCAATCCTCCTTATAGCCCCATAGCCAGGTAACAATCACTGTAAGAAAGATAAGCAACTGGACCTATTCCAGGCTGTCACACACACAGATAGTTAAGAACCAGGGGATAATGGAACTAGGGCTTTTTGAAAGATAGAGAAAACGAAAATTTGAACAGAAATAGCACTCTTCCTATAGTCTATAATGGGGCAGGGAGACCCAAATATTCATTACAACCTCCATTTTTCATAAAGACTGCACTTATACCCCAAGGGAGAAAGCCCCTAAGTCCCATCGGTAACTGCATCCAGGTAAAAGGTCTTTCATTTCTGGGTGATGTATAGCTCGTTCCATGAAGTTTGGTATCTCGTGGCTTGACAGCTTTATAAACTAAGTTTATCTGCCACCAACATATCAATATTTAAAGCCTGTGAAGTAAGTGGATGTGGTCAGCTACATTGCTCCAACTGAGAAAAGGAGCATTTGGCAACGTACAGCAATCAGCGCCCCATGTAACTCTCAGGACCAGGAAAAACTCAAATCCCACCACGTAAGAATTACAGATTTCCGGATGCAAAGATGGAGTTAATTTCCTTGGTTAGTCCATATTTGAAGCCCTTTTTCCCTGCCTTTTTGGAGAAAGTGTCCATCTTCATCCAAAACCACTTATCTGCTCTCTGAAGATGCTTTTCCTGTTTTTCACCTCAACTGCCATGAATCATGGAAGTTGTCCATCTTATAGAGAACAATGTTTCTTTGGCCTTCTGCTTAATAGCCCAGATTTGGTGGCCTGGGAATTTCCTTAAGAGTTAAACAATTACAGGCTTTTGCAGTCCATGTTGTTGTTCTTTAGCCATACAATTCACTCCAAACCTGAGCAAGCTTCCAGGCAATTTGTTTTGGACGAGTTCCATATGTAAGTTACGATCGCCAAAGATCTAATCTAGACAGAGTCCTTAAGCCTGAAAATGCTTGTCTTTTCTTTATTACACTGTGTGCTTTGCTTATCCCCTCTCTCGGTGGAAGCTACATCTAGGCTATCTGAACCATTTTGTTTGGGTGGAAAAGCAATACCCTTAATATGATTTTGCCTCTGGTCTGGCTCTCAAATCTGGCAGGACACTGAGCTTATCTGCTACTAAAGCAGTGGCTTTGAAGCTACCAAATATAATTGCTTTGGTTTGGGGTAGGGAAGGAGTTGACTTTTTCAACTTTTAAAGGCCCCCAAATTATAGGAATCCCAGAGAAATTATTTTGCTAACCCAGCACAAAGAGCCTTTCTTAACAGAACTGTATTCCTTTCCACCTCCGCTTACAGACTATTTAACTCTAGCTTGAACTCATTCCTGTAATAGGATTTTGTTAGAAGAGCAAAAAGCAGCCAACCATTAAAGAGTCTGCCGTTTTCCTGATTCCCCCTAAAATTATGGCCTAATTAGCAGATATTCTGCCTTCCCATATATCACAAGGCACCATCATACCATTATTTGGTCTTAAGTGTGAACAGACTGTTTTCCAACCTCCAATACCTGTGTATCTCCCTCCTGTCTCCCAATATTTGTAACATATTCTGACACATCTGGATTATGCCACACCCTTCTGCTACCAAAATTTGTCTTCATTAGGATGTAGGCTTGAAATACATAACAGTGATTTAAATAAAAAAATATGTAAAGTAAAGCGATATTTAGGGCCAAGGATGTGGCTCAGTGATAGAGACTTTGCCTTGCCTGTGCAAGATTCTGGATGCAGTTCCTAACACTACCCCAAAAGCAGGGAGGCAGGCTACCAGAGAGATGAATCACAGAAGTGGAGCACCTGCTTTGTGTGCAGGAGTCTCAGGTTTAGTCCACAGCACTGCAGGACCACTCAAGCATCCCTGGGAATAGCCACAGGTGACAGAGGGAGGGAGGAGGTGAGAGGGCACACGGAGGGAGGAAGGGAGAAAGGGAGGGAGGGAGGGAGGGAGGGAGGGAGGGAGGGAGGGAGGGAGGGAGGAAAGAATCAAGGAAGGAAGGAAGGAAGGAAGGAAGGAAGGAAGGAAGGAAGGAAGGAAGGAAGGAAGGAAATGGAAGGTAGGAAGAGAAAGAGGGAGGAAGGAAGAGAGGGAGGGAGGAGTCAGGGAGGTGTTTGACAAAGAGATATTTTACATAATTTTATTAGCATATTTTTAGAGTGATTAAATTTATCTACTTCTAATTACTAGAGGTTCCAGACTGTGTGTAGTTGATACTTTTCACAGCAGAGGCTAAATCTTTGGTGACTTGAGAAATGAAAGAACTTCTATTGCCACTCTGTAGTGACCTGGGTAAGTCAAATATAGAAGTTATTTCCTTAAACAACACTTGAGACACTTTTTTGGCTTTTACAGTACGGGTGGGAACTGCTTCTACCCACCCAGTGAAGGTATCAATAAGAACGAATAAATGTTTGTACCCTGAGCGTGTAATTTGTGTGAAGTCAACCTGACAGTCCTCCCCTGGGTGGGTTCCTCAGTTCTGCCAGGAGAGGCAGTCCAGGATTTTCATTAACAGCACATGAAACACAGCCTTCAGCTGCTTCTCCTGCTATTACCTTTAACCCCTTGCCATGGAAGACAGTTTGTCCTGTCCGAGTATCCCTTGCTAATGAGAAGATCCATGTTATCCTTTAAATATTTTCCACTGTACTGAATGGAGAGCTGCAATTTCTCTTATTTCATGAACTTTCTATTATCTTTTGGAAATTCTATTACAATTCCCATTATTCCTGTCCTTCAGAGTGCTCTGGCTCATTAGAACTCTTCGCTGGATAGGATATAAGTCCCATAATTGAACAAGAATGAAAGCAGTCTTCCTAGCTATGGCATCAGATTGGCTATTTCCCATCATTATCTCTTTTCCTATGGCCCCTGCCAGACACAAAAGCTGTTTCTTTGGGGGCTGTACTGTGCCAGTAGCTCTAAATTTTGTCCTCTATGCTTCACCGAACTATTTTTAGCTGTGAGATATCCCCTTTCCTCTCATATTGTGGCATGAGTCTGGGTGACTAATGAAGCATCTCTAGAACCAACAGAGATGTTTACTCTAAGTCCTTCAGCCAACTGGACGGCTCCAGTGAAAGCAACTACTTCTGCCTTTTGAGCCGAATTTCCCCTGGCAGGGTTGTAGCTGCCACTATCCTGGTCAGACTCACAACAGCAAATGCAACTTTTCGAGTCCCTTCATGATGGAGGCTACTGCCATCTGTCAATCTATAAACTAAGTTTTGTCTGAGGGATGGGGTAGTGGTGTCTTTTACATCATACCTATTAGAATAGGTTCTTTCAACCATCTCTGTGCACGTGTGAGCTGTACTTTGGACTTTCACGGGTTTCCTCAGGGAGGGGAATGGGGCTGCTGAGTTAAGTGTCTGCCCACTCCTGAGAGTTACTCCTGAAGAGAGCGACAGTGGGTCTTGGTGCTTTGCTCACTCCACCTGGCAGCCACGGGCAGCCTTTGCTTTCTAGCACACTCTGGAGATGGGAAGCCTGGACTTCAACTGCTGTCCTAGCGCCTCCTCTGCCAGAAGGGGCAGTTGCATCCAGATATCCCCGCCACCTGTGGACCACACTGTCCAGTTATTTAGCTCAGAAAGCTATAAATGGGGCTGGAGCGATAGCCCAGCGGTTACGGTTGTTTTCCTTGGACACAGCCAACCCAGATTCGATTCCCAGCATCCCATATGGCCCCCTGAGCACTACCCAGGAGTAATTCCTGAGTGCATGAACCAGGAGTAACCCCTGTGCATTGCTGGGTGTGACCCAAAGAGTAAAAGAAAGGAAGGAAGGAAGGAAGGAAGGAAGGAAGGAAGGAAGGAAGGAAGGAAGGAAGGAAGGAAGGCCTTTCAAAAAAAGAAAGAAAGAAAGAAAGAAAGAAAGAAAGAAAGAAAGAAAGAAAGAAAGAAAGAAAGAAAACAAAGCTACAATTCCAGGAGCTCCCCTGGACCAAGTGCCATCCTTTCCTTCTCTGCTACCTATTAAAGGGAAAAGCTTTTCTAACTCAGTTATTGCCAAAACTGAAGTGCAAACTATCAGATTAACTTTTGTGTCTGCAGAGAATCCCAGGCCAAGACAATTTGGATAAATTATGTAGAATCTTCCCCCAAAAGGCAGTCTCTACTTTTTCCACTCTGGAGAAGCCATTGTTCTGTCCTAAGTAAATCTTTTTCTTTAAAGAAATTTTTTAAATTCTAATTAAAGAATTTTTTTTTAATTTGGGGTTGTTGTGTAACAACCCAAATATGTTTTAGTATAAAGAAATGTAAATATGGTTTACATTTTGCATCAAATGCCTGATAATTAAGCATTTGATAAATAGTTATTGTAGCACTGTAGCACTGTCCTCCCGTTGTTCATTGATTTGCTCAAGTGGGCCCAGTAACGTCTCCATTGTGAGACTTGTTGTTACTGTGTTCGGTATATCAAATACATCACGGGTGGCTTGCCAGGCTTTGCCGCGCGGGCCAAATACTCTCGGTAGCTTGCTGGGCTCTCCGAGAGGGGTGGAGGAATTGAACCTGGCTCGGCCAGGCCAGCCGCGTGCAAGGCAAACGCCCTACCGCTGTGCTATCGCTCCAACCCAAATAGTTATTAGTGCAGTATATATTTGACAGGTTACCTATAGAACTGAAAGAAAAAGTTGAATGAAGCATTAATGAAAGGACCAGTTAGCAAATATTAAGTAATCCATATGAGGCTATACCTATATTAGTCATTAAGAAAATAACAAAAAAGGGTGTGACATGAGAGGAAAGAAATGGACACTTGATTTTCTGATAAAATTTAAAGCACTGTATATAAATGAAGGTTATGAATACGATGAACGAGAAATCTTTAACATCATTCCCAAGAATTTTATGGAAAATAGGGCTCTTCTAAAGCTTTGTAATGTCTGTCAAGTTGACAGGCAGAGGTGGAGTGGGGATTGGACTGGGTAGGGAATCTGGGATCTCTGGTGGAGGAAAGTTGACACTGGCGGAGGGATTGGCGTTGAATCACTGTCTGCCTAAAACACGACTATCAGTAACCTTAAATCATGGCTCTTAAATTTAAATAAATAAATAAGGTTCTTCTAAATTATTTTCTTAGCATAATTTTTCAATTTCAAATACAATTTGAGAATCTCTTGCTAACTTGCTCTGAATAAAAATGTTCCTTCCAGGCAACTGAATTGACATTATTAATCTAACTCGCATATTATGCAAAAATACAAACAAATCTCACAAATTTGGTTAAAAAGCAATTTCAAATATAACATAAAATTCTGATGCAATAATCTGCTTAAAATTGGATTTATTCCTTTCACATTTCAGCATGTAAATAGAAGGCCCTGCGTCTCCCTTGTTTTCCGAGTAATTTGAATCAATGACAACTTAATATTTATATAAATTAGAGTCCTTTGTGATTTTATATGATGAATAATCCATTCATAGTTTTTAGAAACTGAGAAAAGCAAAACCTTGAAACAGTACTTTTTTTTTGTCCTTGTCATTTTTTTTCTCCATAAATGTTTCTATTTTCAAACCTTTCATTCCTGGAAGCAGAATTTAGTTGTCACCACAGATTTTCAGGGACACGGAGCTGTGAACACTGGGCTGCATATTATTTAAAAGAGTCATGAATTAAAGGAAGAGACTCCTCTACACAATTTATATTATTAAAACAAATATGTAAAATGTTTATTCTAATCACTTAGGAACATGGCATACCCCAAATTTTTCCCCCTAAACTAAGTTAGGAGAAATCACGCTTCAGTCTTTCCTGATTCGATTCTCCCCATCTTTTTGCATATTCGGAAATAGCTAAGTAAGATAAATTAAGAACAATTGCTAGAGAAGCAGCTGTTCAGCAGCTGCCAGGCACATCCAGAAAAGTGGTTTTTTGTTTGTTTTTGTTTGTTTGGGGGCCACACCCGGTGATGCTCAAGAGTTTCTTCTGCCTCTGTGTTCAGGAATTACTCCTGGCAGTGCTTTGAGGATCATATGGATGCCAGGGATTGATCCTGATTTGGCCGTGTGCAAAGCGAATGCCTAACCCACTTGTAATATCTCTGTCCCCAAACAGGAATATTTTCAAAGTCTCTTGGCTGAGAGCACATTTTTTTTTATTCTTTGATAGCAACAAAGACATCTAGTTCTCTTTGAGCATTAAGTTAAAAAAAAGAAGAAGAAATATATTTTGTTAAAAATATTATTTAGATAAAAATACTCTGGGAAGTTAACAAGTTAAGCATACTTATTCCCCTGCAGTCAACTCCAAATTCCCATTTACATGCATAAGCATATGTGAAACTAAGGTGTATGCTCTTACATAGGTGCACTTTTGTCAGCATGAAGAAGTCAAGAAATAGGGACCAGCCATCCATTTGCCCCTTAAAGATATAAGGAGGAGGAATCTCTAGTAGGGATATGTTGCATTGATAGTAAAGGAGCCCTGGGAAAGAACTTTGGGGAAACAGTAAGACCTTTTTTAATTTTAAATGAAGCATAATGGATTTTATTGAAAGAAATTTACTTAGAAAGAAGTGAGAGGAAGAGAAAGAGACAAACCATGTGTTTGAATACCACCAGCTCAAATAGCCAGCAAGCTGGAAAGTAAAAGTTAAGATAAAAGTTGTCGATCCCTGAAGACTACATCCTTTTTTTTTTATTTGATTTTTATTAGTGACAAACCATGAGGTACAGTTGTAGACTTACAAATTTCTGTGCTTGGGTTTCAATTATACAATGATCAAACACCCATCCCTCCACTGGTGCCTATTTTCCACAACCACGGATCCCAGTATCCCTCCCATCCCCCACCCCCAACCCATTCCCCCCATCCCACCCTGCCTCTGTGGCAGGGCATTCCCTTTTGCTATCTCTCTCTTTTTGGGTGTTGTGGTTTGCAAAAGAGGCATTGAGTGGCAATCATGTTCGGTCTAGAGTCTACTTTCAGCATGCTTCTCCTATCCTGGGAGGATCCTCCCAACACCCTTTATTTGGTGCTCCCTTCTCTATCTGAGCTGTTTTTCACCCTAGCTTGTGTGGCTGGCCTCCAAGCCATGGAGTAAACCTCCTGGTACTAATCTCAGCTATTCTTTGGTGTTAGTCTCTTATTTTGTTCTGTTCCCCAGATGAATGCAATCTTTCTATATCTATTCCTTTCTTTCTGACTCATTTCACTTAGCATGATACTTTCCAAAGACTACATCCTTTTGAGAGCTTTTTGGAGATGGAGAAACTGAGGCACCATCCAGAGAAGGGCTGAGCAGCTCAGAAAAGGAGAAGTTATAGGAGAATATAAAGGTCCTGATAAGAACATGAAAGTGGGACTCACAAATGAATCTCATAAGAGAGCAGCATGCCACCGAGATATCTCTCTGCCCTGAACCAGGCTGATTTCATATGGCCGCCTTGGAGGGGGCAGACATATCCCTCTGCCTGCTCCAAAAGAACCCCAGCAGCTGCAAACCTCCAGAGCCCAATCAACACAGTCATGGTCAACCTTCACAGGCTTACCCCGAGTCCCCCGCACATGAGTATTAATCCACTAAATAAAAAAAGAGAGAGAGAGAGAGAGAGAGACAGGTATGAGGGTCTTGTGACTGAAAACTTCAGGATTAATGAAGTTGGGAATGGGCCCCTCCTCCCATCTCCCAGCCCTTCAGGTTTTTGGCAATTGCACCCACGAAACACCTCTGGGTCCATTTAAGCACATTTACAGCCATGATTCAGAGACTCACAAATAAATCTCGGAAGAGAGCAGCATGCCACAGAGATGCCTCTAGACCCCAAAATCATCATCCAGTTAATAAATTTAACCCCAGCTCAAGCACCCTATTTAAAATTTTAGAATTCTGGGAGCATGTGGCTGCTTTTTCAGCCGCGTGGCCTCTCATACTTTATGCCATTGATATACCAAGAGTAAAACACCACATTTGATGGGGTATAAAGTAGAAGACAATCGATCTTGATCAAAAATATATACATATATAAACATTTATATTTATATATACATATATATGTTAGCACACAAGGCTCAAACTCTAACAACAAGTTAATTATCTCTAATATACGGCTTAATGGCTCCAAGATAAGATACAACAATTTTCACACACTTTTCTCTAAGGAAAACTTTTTGGATCATTTTAAGTCAATTATTCATAATGAGCAATACAAAATAAATTATTTAGCATCTGCCTTTGGTACATGCTTGGGTGGTGGTGAGAAAATTCAAAATAATGGTGGTGGGAAGGTGTTGAAATATTGAATATAATCAATTATAATGAACAATTTTATGAAAATATTTTTTTAAATAATATGAAAGGGAATTCAAGAGTGAAAGGCACCCCCTATAATAACACCCAGATTAACTTTTACCTACGCAGAGAATCTAAGCCAAGAAAATTTGGAGAAATTATATATAATACTCTCTCATAAGCTATTCTCTGCTTGTTTTCACTCTGGAGAAGCTCATGTTCCCTCTCTGCACAGATCTCTTTCTCTCCCCTTACTCTCTCTAAATTTTTTTCAATAACTATTTTTCTTAACTAAAATAATAAATGATAAACAAACATAATGTGCATGTTATGCAAGAACTGAAAACTGTGCCACTAGCTTCAAAGAGTTGTGTAAATATATGAAAGAAAGCCCTAGTGCTGATACCTCAATTTTTTTACTTTTGTTTTGGGGGTTACACCCTGTGATGCTCAGGAGTTACTCCTAGGTCCGCACTAGGAGACTATCAGAGATTGAACCCGGATTGGCCGTGTGCAAGGCAAGCACCCTAACCTGCTATACTATCACTCTGGCCCAAACACCTCAATATTTTTATAGGGGCCATACATGCCCAGTGATGCTGGAGGATTGTGGGGGGTGAATAAAAGGTGGTTGTCAATGAAATCACTCACTGAAATATTTGGTCTAATGCTTGGTGGTGAACCGGGGCTGTTCCATCTGAAGGCGCTTTTGGACCACCAAGACCACCCCAGTAGTGTTTAGCAGGTCCATGCAGTAATAGATATTAAAATCCTCTTACTCCCAAATATTTTATCACCACAAAATGGCCTCCATCTTCATTTTCCATTAAATTTATGCATCTCTGTTTTTTAAGGAGAGTTACTTCCTGCATTCAACAAATGCTTATTGCGTTCATTTTACAAAACAGGAACTGTTCTATGTATGCCCAGATACTCAAAATAAGATGGCATCTCGTGTGGAGGAAAGAGGACAGACAGATGATAAGCAATGGAGGCCAGGACAGGGGACTCAGGTGCAAAGGTGGTGATAAAGAATTATAGAGACAAATATCCAAACCACAGCGTCAACAGCACTGAAATCAAGAGACTAAACTTTGACAACAAAAATTAGAAAAGACCATGACATGATAGTTGAAAATGATCACTCTGGACAAGAACTGTGTGCTGAATGTAGGTCAAGGGACAAACATGATAACCTCTCAGTACCTGTATTGCAAACCTTAATAATAATGACTGAGGGGGGGGGGAGAGAGAGAGAGAGAGAGAGAGAGAGAGAGAGAGAGAGAGAGAGAGGAGAGAGAGAGAGAGAAAGAGACTGCCATAGAGGCAGGCTGGGGGTGGTGGTGGAGGAAGGGAAACTGGGCACATTGGTTGTAGGAAATGTACACTGGTGAAGGGTCAAGTACTGGGTCAGACGCTGTATGTCTGAAACCCAATCATGAAAAATTTTGCAACTGTGTTATCTCACAGTGCTTAGCACTGTAGCACTGTCCTCGCATTGTTCATCGATTTGCTCAAGCGGACCCAGTTAACATCTCCATTGTGAGTCTTGTTGCTACTGTGTTAGGCATATTGAATACGTCATGGGTAGTTTGTCAGGCTTTGCCATGCGGGCGAAATACTCTCAGTAGCTTGCCGGGCTCTCCAAGAGGGGCAGAGGAATCGAACCCGGCTTGGCCGAGCCGGCAGATTGCAAGGCAAACATCCTACCACTGTGCTATCACTCCGGCCCTCACAGTGATTAAATTTAAAAAAAAAAAAAAAAGAAAAAAAAGTCCCTGTCAAGAAGGCAGGAAAGGGGGGTAGAAGGAGAGAAGGAGATATGGGTGGAATCCTGGGAACACTGGTGGAGAAAAATTAACACTAGTGGTGGATTGGTGCTGCAATATAGTATGTCTAAAATTCAACTGTGAATGACTTTGTAAATCACAATGCTTTAGTTAAAATGTTTTTAAAAGATTGCATCCTTAGAGGCTGAAGTAATAGCACAGCAAGTAGGGCGTTTGCCTCGCATGTGGCAGACCGGGTTCGATTCCCATTCCCAGCATCTCATATGATCCCCCAAGCACGGCCAGTAATTCCTGTGTGCATGAGCCAGGAGTAACCCCTGTGCATTGCAGGGTGTGACCCAAAAAGTAAAAAAAAAAAAAAAGATTGCATCCTTAATGATCTTACAATTCACTACAATGAATAGTGATAATCAACTCTGTGACTATGTCACCATGTTGTGGGGTTTAGAGGAAAGTCATCCAGGTAGCTGGTGTTAGGCAAGACCTGCAGCGCTCACTAAAGAGACTAGCCACTCCCATAACAATGACTCTGTAATCACATATCAAGTGGCATTTAAGGGGCACTGAGCTATGAGCTGAATTCAAATAGTAGGGCTATTGAGCAGGAACCCTGAAGGCTTCTGGTGATATCCAGGCAATTAAATTTTCAGGAAGCTAAAACAGAAATTCCATATAATTTCCACAGAGATTGTTAATCCAAACAGGGTTACAAAAAGAAAACTCACCTAGTTCAGGTCATCCGAAGCCTAATCAGAAAAATAAAAGAGGAGCATGAGGAAGGGAAGAGTAAAAGGAACCAAATGGAAAGAAGGCAAAATCTGCTGTTGGAGCAGCAAATTCTATTACAGAACAACTATGAACCAGGTATCATGCCTGGTAATGAACAAAGCAGTAACATTTCTGCCCAAATGATTCCCATTCTAGTGAAGGCATTATCAATAAGCACAAAATAAGTTAAATGCATATTGTTAGATAGCTATAAATGCAAGAAAGAAAAGCAGTATGAAACATAGGTTAAAAACCGTTACCGTGGTTGCCGCCCGCGAAGAGCTCATCCACTCCTGAATGGCCATGATCCCAGAGGCAAAAAAACCAATCTCAGAACCCAGCAGCTTCTGGCAGAAATGCTTCTGGATTGTGAGCTAAGCTACAGCCCCATGCCGCCCAAGGAGAGAAAAGGTGTTTTTCCCTCTATCTTTTCCGCCTGGGCAGCAGCATGGTGACTACCATCTTTCAGAGCCTATCGGACATAGAGATACGAGCTTGCAGTGACAGGGCACACGGGGCCTCTCGGGATGGGGGGTGGAACTGGCCCTTCTCCCCACCCAGAGGAGACCCCCGAGTTGCCACCCACAAATGGGTCCTCCAGCTCCTGAATGGCCATAATCCCAGGGGCACATGAACCAATCTTGGAACCCAGCGGCTTTTGGCAGAAATCCCTCTGGACTTAGTTACTAAAATACCAGAAATCCAAAATCATATGCTCTTCATAATCACCAACAGAAAAAAAGTTATCTTATGATGTCTTTTTGGCAGGTCTTATTGTTGGGGGGAAATTCCAAATAATAATAGTGGTTCTTCTGTTGAAAAATCAAATGTAATCAAAGTAAGGAGAGGAGAGGGAGGGCTGGGATGGGAGTATACTGGGGTTCTTGGTGGTGAAACATGTGCACTGGTGAAGGTATTTCTCTTTGATCACTGTATGACCAAAACTTACACCAGAAAGCTTTGTAACTGTTCTCATGGTGATTCAATATACAAAAAAAATCCATTACTGTGAGGAAAAGGAATCTTTGTAGTGAGTTAGTCAGGAAAGGTTGCACTTAAGAATGTGATTAGAATATGTTGGATTTGTAAGAATATGAGAGACACAATTTCTAGCAAAGCTTCAGCAGCTGGAACATTTATGGGCTACTGGAGAAATAGGAAAAGTGTGACAAGGCTGGAGCTGGGGAAACAAGGAGTAATGAGATTTGAGAAAAACAGGGTGGGGACTTGAGTTAGGAATGTGTTGGATGAGAAGCAGGGACATGAAGGATGACTCAGATTCTGAGCTGGGTTACCACTTACCAGAATGGAAAAGCCAGGAGAACAAGCAGGTCTGGAGAAACAATCAAAAATGTTAGATATGCAAAACGATAGAGGTAGTCATAGGATGGAATCTGGAGATTAGAAGGTCTGAGATAGAGAATCAGGAGCAGATGGCTGACAGGGTAGCGACTTAGCGTCTTCGTCGATTATCAAAGATACAAAGACCTATAGGAAAAGTAGTTCAAAGATGGCCCAGGAACGCTATAATAATAAAACCTCAGAGAAATCTTGTAATGGTGGAATAACAAATACCCAAAGACAATGGAAACAAAGATGTTGAGAACTGGTATTCAGTAGGAAATGAAGCACTTGGAGGGGGGAGCAAGGGAAGGAGGGGGCAATGTCTATGGTGGAGGGAAGCATTCAAATGGGTGGAGGAGGTAGTGCTGAAAGATGGAAAAGTGTTATTTATGAAGGCCTATCAGCAACAGTGCTGTAAAGCAAAGTGCAAAAACTTATTTAAAAACAAACAACAAAAAGGGCCTCTTGCAGAAGCAGACTGGTGGGTGGAAGGCTAATGGGTTGGTGTGGGGCCCATTGGTGGAGGGAAGTGGACACTGGTGAAGGAACTGGTGCTGAAACATTGTACGCCTGAAACCCAATCATGAATAGATCTGTAATTTCACGGTGACTGAAAACAAAATAAAATAAAATTCATTTTAAAATGTTTAATTAAAAAAAAAAACCTCAGAGAATCCCTAAGCTAAGTGGAAAAAAATGTTCCAAAGTAGGAGAAAAAGTTTCAATTCAGTGGAATATCCCTGCATTTCAAATAGGATTAAGAATGCCGTGGGATTTATTTGTTCTGTTTATTGTTTTGTCTCCTACTCAAGAGTCAACACTGCTTTGGCAGTAGTGTTTTTGTCTATTTTTGTCACAGACCAATTCTGAGGGATTCTAACAGTTACCTGGTAAACAATTCATATTATTAATTGGTTCATACTGAATAAAACGGAAAACATTTTGAAGTATAAGTAAATTTATTTATAAGTATTGTTATACTAAAATTGCAAACCCTTGTGTTTACCTTCAGGTTCTAGATAGTGCCTATTGAAATATCAATTTAACAAGTAGGTGAGAAAAGTTCAAAATGAAGTATGAAATGTAACATCTCTAATTTTCTTTAGCAGCCAGTTTCTTTGACCTAAACTTTCTATCTACAAATAAGGTGATTTTACTTTATATTTTTCAGTGACACATTAAAAACTATAGTTCTTCATTCCAAATCAACTCTTTTCTAAAAGTAATGTTTAATTCTATTAAAAGATACTAAAGAACTGCACAGAAAGTTCTGCAGCATCTCAGAGATTTATTACTTTCCTGAAATCGGAGTCCAGACTCATGTAATATTATTTGACATAGATTCAATTTGAGCTTATGTCATCTGAATGTGGCATAAAATTTTCATAAAATACAACTTTTAATTCAAATAACATAAAATTTCCACATTACAGCCGCCACAATCGATGAACAAGTGAAGAATGTTGGTGGCATAGTAATTATGCAACAGAAACATGTCATTGACATTTCTAAAAAGTTCCTACTTAGATTTTCTATTGAGATAAGTAAATTAGGTATTTCTATATTCTCTTTTTCTAGTAATACTAATATTTAATATGTTTTGTACTTTAAAAGATATAAATATAGCATGCATACTTTCTAACTTTTAGGCAAAAGAGTGCTTGAAACAATCAATCAAGTGAGCTCTGTTTTCAACAAAACAAATGAAGAGTTGTCATATTTAGTCAAATAACTCTACAGCAATTATTTGGTCCCATCTGATGACTGATTTTATAGTATTGGTTGAGTAATGGGTGGGCTAAATGGAAACCTACCAGAATTTTCCTAGGCGATTTGCCAGAGAGAATTCTTGTCAAGAAAAACAGTACTGTGATTTCAACTTTGAACTCTGAACTGTACATTGTGTGAACTTGTCAAAGACTCATCCCACAAATAACCTCATGCTCTTTCTGAAAACTTTGCCAAATGCAATGAATCTGATTTAGTGGAAAAAAATATCGAGGCCAAGAAAAATACACACATTGTGTATAGAGTGTCAATAATTCTGGAAATATTAGTTTACCCCTATTCGTGATTTCACTTTAAAAGAATGCAGTGTTGTTTCTCCTGAAATATTTTGCTGCAATTAGTTCATTTTTCTCCTGATGAAAAAAATTCTTCATATGTTAACACATTTGCACATGATTGTGCTAGACTAATTATTAATTCATCTGGTT
This sequence comes from Sorex fumeus, assembly GCF_029834395.1. Lineage (NCBI taxonomy): Eukaryota > Metazoa > Chordata > Mammalia > Eulipotyphla > Soricidae > Sorex > Sorex fumeus. The sequence continues at coordinate 8,445,590 of NW_026606070.1, forward strand.
AAAACAGGATGCTACTAAGGTTAAGGTTTCATTATCTGCAATACCCAGTCATTCCCCGGTTCTATTAAAATCACTTAAATTATTAAAATTTAGCCTGTCACCTAAATCTTGCTCAGGTCACTTTATAGAATACAAATAAAGAACAAACCTGCCTGCAGTCTTTTTAACAGATGAGCAGGGATAAAATCAGAATGAAAGTAAAACTTTGTATAATTGTAGAATTGTACTAGCAACAGAATAATAGCCATTAATAGGAAGAACTAAAACTGGAAGTAAGGAAAAGCAACAAAACAGCTATCAGAATTAACAAAATGGCGGAGTTGTTGGTTTGCTCAACAAGCTCTGTGAAAATTGTACCTCTTCAATTTCTGTTACTTTTTTTTTTTTTTTTTTTTTTTTCCCCTTTATTTTATTTTATTTTTTTTAAAGTTGTAGATTTACAATTTTTTGTGCTTTGGTTTCAATTATACAATGATCAGATACCCATCCCTCCACCAGTGCCCAGATCCATCAACATCTATTGTGACTTGTTTTCCAGTTTGTTATCTTCAAAGAAATGTACACCTCAAATAAATAGCTACCCCTTGAAATCACATTATCATTCCTGTTTAGATATTTACTAATATGTGGTAAATAGTAGCTATTTAATAATAATTTATGAATTCACTGTATCACTGTATCACTGTCATCCTGTTGTTCATCGGTTTCCTTGAGCAGGCACCAGTAACATCTCCTTCGTCCTCGTCCTGAGATTTTAGAAAGTGCCACATTCGAGGCTCTTTCAGGGTCAGGAGAATGAGACCCATCATTGTTACTGGTTTTTGGCATATTGAATATGCCACAGGGAGTTTGCCAGACTCTGCCGTGTGGGCAGGATACTTTTGGTAGCCTTACAGGTTCTCCAGAGTAAGAACTAGATAATAATTTACTACTCTATCAAAATGAAATAATCTCATTTCCTACAGGAAACAAAAAAACATTCATTTTAAGTAAAAACATAATCTTTTCACTCTCATCTCTATTTTCTTATCAAATATGTGAGGCAAGATGGTGCCAGAAGAATACAGGAGTTATGCACCTGCTTTGCATGTGAATGACCCTGGTTTGACCCCCAGAACCACATATGAGCATCCCTGAGCATCAACAAGAGTGACCCCCCTAAGTACTACCAGGTATGTTTAAAAAACTTTTTTTAAGCAGAAGAAAATTAGGCAACCTAATTAATCCAGAGCAAATCTATAATTACTGTTAAGAATTTATGAATTCCATATGAATAAATTTTAAATGCACCAGGAATCCAAAGCAGCCATAAAAAGTAAGATTTAGGGCTGCCCTTAAGCCTATTATTAAATCTACTGTTAAATTTCTTTTTTTTTTATTTGGGGTTGGCACTTCAAGCCCATGTTCTCCCTTGAACACCTGTCTTCTTGCTTGTCTGTTTCTTTTGCTTCCTTATTTCCACTCTGGAGAAGCCTGTGTTCTTTCTCATGTACTTCCCCCTTTCTTTCCCTCACATCTTTCTAGGCTTCCAATTAAAACTTTATTGCCTAGAAAAAAAGATTTTGACCTTCCCTGTTCTCTCATTACAAATTCCATGCATTATAACTAGTTGAAATAAGCTAGAGTATTTATTTACTAGACAACTTTGTTAATATACAAATACACACATGAGCTAGATAATCTAACATTTTCAAAAAACATTTTTTAGTCTTCCCTTTTAAAATGCTTTCAACATTGTTAGAAATTACTACAAATGTTTGATTAACAGTAAATTTTTAATAGCCATAAATCTATTTGCAAACTACACTTTATTAGTCTTTAATGGGTATTTGATCATTATATAATTGAAACCCAACCACAAAAATGTGCAAGTCTGTAACTGTACCTCATGATGTCTCACTATTAAAATTTTTTTTAAAATAATTGTAAGGTAAAGGTAAAGGTAAAGGCCCTCCCGTTGATCGTCGATTTGCTCGAGCGGGCCCAGTAACGTCTCCATTGAAGACTTTGTTGTTACTGTGTCTGGCATATCGAATACTCTCGGTAGCTTGCCGGGCTCTCCGAGAGGGGCGGAGGAATCGAACTCGGGTCAGCCATGTTGGCCGCTTGTAAGGCGAACACCCTACCGCTGTGCTTTCACTCTAGCCCTAATTGTAATTAAACAAAAAAAAATTTTTTTTAAATAAAGAAATCGGGATGGAGCGATAGCACAGCAGGTAGGGCGTTTGCCAGGTTCGATTCCTCCTTCCCTCTCAGAGAGCCTGGCAAGCTACCAAGAATATCCCACTCGCACGGCATAGGCTGGCAAGCTCCCTGTGACATCAATATGTCAAAAACGGTAACAAATCTCACAATGGAGACATTACTGGTGCTCGCTCAAGCAAATAGATGAACAACAGGAGGACAGTGCAGTGCTACAGTGCTTAAAGAAATCAAGATGTCAGAATAAAAGAATAACAATGAATCTGCACATATTTTTAAGAGAAAATAGCTAACTCAGATGATTTTGCACAATCTTTTTTTGTCTGCTTACTTGTTTTTTGTTTTTGAGCCGTACCCAGTGGTGACTGGGACTTACTTCTGACTCTGAGATCCAGGATTGCTTTTGTTGGTGTTCAGAGGCCCATATGCAGTGAATGTCAGGGATTACACAAGAACCGGTGCTGAGCAAGGCAAGCATCTAAATCCCTGTGCTCTCTCTCAAATCCTTGGATTTGCACATCTGAACAAGAAAACTTAACCCTAATTTGCCTGACAGAATTCATAAAAGCAAGGAAGGTAACAGAAACAAGAAATCTGAGCCCAACAGAAAGAGCTCCTGCTGAGAGGTAACAGGACGCAAATACTGAGTCTTGAGCAATCATGGTCCTTCCACAATTCTTAATCACAAACAAATATGCACAATCCAGAAACTATGAGTATGAGCAAAATCACTGAAACAAGAACGTGATATTAAAAAACGGAAATCAATTTTTGTAGTAGTGGATTTGTTTGGAGCATACTTAATGATTTGCATCTTCCTGATGATTAGTGATGTAGATCATTGGTTCATGTGTCTTTTGCCATTGTATTTCTTCTTTGAGGAAAATAAATGAATTGATACGTATCATAATCTCAGTGAAGTTCCAGAGAACTATACTGATTAAGAACCACAAAAGGAGCGGGACGCTACAGGTCTAATGTATTCTCTCTCTCTCTCTCTCTCTCTCTCTCTCTCTCTCTCTCTCTCTCTCTCTCTCTCTCTCTCTCTCTCTCTCTCTCTCTCCTATCCCCCCCTTATGGGCATTATGGCTTGCAATACAGGTACCGAAAGGTTATCATGTTTATTCCTTAACAGTTACTGTCACTGTCCTCCCATTGTTCATCGATTTGCTCAAGCAGGCCCAGTAACATCTCCATTTTGAGACTTGTTGTTACTGTGTTTGGCATATTGAATACGTCACAGGTAGCTTGCCAGGCTTTGCCGTGCGGGACAAATACTCTCAGTAGCTTGCCAGGCTCCGCGAGAGGGGCAGAGGAATCGAACCCGGCTCATCCGGGCTGACTGCATGCAAGGCAAACGCCCTACCGCTGTGCTATCGCTCCAGGCCCTTCTTAAGAGTAATGACTTGAAAGTAATAAGTTTTTCTCTTCTGAGTTTCTCTTGCTTTCTAGTTCTAATGATTAAAGATGGATTCGTGAGAAAAGTGTGCTCACCTTCAGCTGTCTCAGCTGTCATCCAGAATTCATGGAAAGCTTCATTCAGAGTTCTGCCACATGTGGAAACATGAAGAGCAAGTAGGAACAAACCCTAAACTAGATGAAGTCATCACTTGTCTACAGACTTTTCAACAACAACAACAAAAATCTCCTGCTAGAAATGGATTCAGAGATTAACACCACATTCTGGAGGCTGGATTAGATGATCTAGATGCCTTGCTGAATAGAAAAAGTTTGATGCTCTTAAATTGAGGGATCAAGAACTGAAGTAAACTTTCCATATCTATATTAGTCCACAGGAATCAAGCTGCTTAATATTTTTAATTTTTCTTTCCCAGTCAATTAAAAGTTATGATGCTTATCTGGTTTCTACACAACCCACATATCTTGAAAGCTTCCATATCATTAACGAAGTGTCTAGCATCTCATATGCTAGTTAATAAACCTCTTCTATTTAAATAACTATCTCTTTCAAGAGTTAAACAACTTCTCTTAGCCTGTGAATTCCTGATTATATCACTTGAAATGTTAAGAGATATATATTGAAAATACTCTACATATGAGAGATATGATAGCAGACACGGCATTTTCTTGCCTTGCAAATGGTCAACTCAGGTCCTATCTCAGGCCACCCATACAGTCCCAAGAATCTGGCCACAAAATGAAACAAAAAATAATCTGCATGTAGATATCACCCTTTGTATGCATAACTATTTAAAGAGTTACAGAGAAGATAGTTTAAAAAATTTTAGGTCTTTTGTAACATGTATAACTCAGGAAATGTCATTTTAATGTTGAAATACATGTTGCATAAATATACCTTTCTTTACTGAAAAACTCAAGAAAAGACTGAAATTGCTTCAAAAAACTGAAAATAGTACGCTGTCTTAATCCTACTTTAATTGGTACCTAACATATTTAAACAAATTACTCGAGCGGGCCCAGTAACGTCTCCATTAGAGACTTTGTTGTTACTGTGTCTGGCATATCGAATACTCTCGGTAGCTTGCCGGGCTCTCCGAGAGGGGCGGAGGAATCGAACTCGGGTCGGCCATGTTGGCTGCATGCAAGGCAAACACCCTACCGCTGTGCTATCGCTCCAGCCCATTTAAACAAATTAGTGGGTTTTATCATTACTTTGAAAAAAATTACTTGAATATGTACTAAATTCAATAATAATACTTATAAATGTTTATCTTTTGCCAGGCAATGTGCGCTTGACACAATTTACTGTCCATTTCATCTATATAGTTACCGTCCTTATACCCTATTTTTATTCCCCTCTAGGTTTAAGCTAATCTACATGAGAAAACCATGAGAAACATGAGAAAACCAAATCTTAGAGCGACCAATAATTTCCCATGTATTTCCTGCTAATAGAGAAAGTCAAGCGCCTTTTTCAAATGTAGTCCCAAACGCCCTCTCTTAACAACTACCTGGTATTCCTATGCTAAACAAACACCCAAGCATCCCCTCAATCCCCGAGAGGGCTGATTCAGCAGAACTTCCGGTGGGGAATTTACTTTAGCAAGGAATACTCTCATAAGACTCCTCGAGCAAGAAGTCTGGGGAGTTCCATACAAAACTTCTGAACCTGTGAAAATGCTTGTGTTTAATTTAAATTCTAATATGTGTGTAAACTAAATTAATAAATGTTAGCTTTTTATTTTTTCATTTTTTAGTGAAGAAAAATTGTTATTTTTAAGAAATTTGCTTCGAAAACTGTGAACGGAGACAAGGAGAGAAATACACATTTAAAAGAGAACACAGGCTTCCCCAGAGTGGGAATTAAAGCCACAGTCTAGTTTAAGATCCACATTTTTCTATAGAATGAAGAAGACCAGATACTCATTTACCTTTCTATATTCTGCATCTTTGATAAAACATTAGAAAACTTCATGTCCCAATATAAAGAATAAAATCCAAAACTTCCTAGAAAATACATTAAAATATATGTAACATAATGTAAAAATATATAGTAACTAGTCAATAATTCCCCACATGATACAGGAAAAAGGAGCTCAGATAGAGAAGGGAGCACCAAATAAAGGGTGTTGGGAGGATCCTCCCAGGATGGGAGATGCATGCTGAAGATAGAATATAGACCGGACATGATTGCCACCCATTGCCTCTTTTGCAAACCACAATATCCAAAAGGAGAGAGAGAACAAAGGGGAATGCCCTGCCACAGAGGCAGAGTGGGATGGGGGGGGTGGGGGTGGGAGGGATACTGGGATCCGTGGTGATGGGAAATGGGCACTGGTGGAGGGATGGGTACTTGATCATTGTATAACTGAAACCCAAGCACAAAAATTTGTAAGTCTACAACTGTACCTCATGGTGTTTCACTAATAAAAAAAAATTTTAAAAAAGTAATTTCTATTGAACAGATATTGAATATGGTCAGCTAAGTAAATATAGCACTGTAGCACTATTGTTCCAGTGTTCATCAATTTGCTTGAGCGGGCACCAGTAACGACTCCACTGTGAGACTTGTTGTTACTGTTTTTGGCATATCGAATATACCAGGGGGAGCTTGTCAGGCTCTGCCGTGCAGGCGAGATACTCTCCTTAGCTTGCCGGGCTCTCCTAGAGGGACAGAGGAATCAAACCGGGTAGGCCGCATGCAAAGCAAAAGCGCTACCTGCTGTGCTATTGCTCAAGCCCCATAAGTAGCAAGTAAGCTAGGGATTAGGCTCAGCATGTACAGTAAAGCTCTGAGTTCGATTCTTGTCACTGGAAGAAAAGATAGGGTAAAAGTCAAAATACAAATGTCAAACTAATTTTAAAAAGGCATTTAAAAATGCTTACTTTAAAGGATTCTTATTTTATGAGCTCTAGAAATTCCATGAAACTGTCTTTGGTACTCAATTTTATTAAACACAATCTCAAAGTTAATGAGCATAGCTTTTGATTAATTCTTTTTCCAGGTTCTGGGATAAAAATTAACTTTATCTAGAAATTTAAGCACATGCAGACACACACCACATGAAGGATTCTAGTGAGATCCACTTTCATCAAGCTTGTTTACCAGACTTTTGTATTTTATCCTAAGAGTCTGCTATTTTTACACAAGACTATAATCATTCCCCAGTGTAAAATCACTCCCAGGCCATTCAGAGGCTTAATTGGCAACACCTCCCTTTCACTAACAGCTCCACAATAAAGGAAATGTTTTTAAACACTGAATATATAACAAGGCAACATGTGATTAAAATTCAGCACACTATCTTTCTTCAGTTTTATTACCGCAGGTGCAAATCACAACTGTTCAAAGGCTTGCTGAGAGCAAGGCTCTCTTTCATTGAAAACAATTCTATTTATACACCTGTGTTTACAGAGATTCTAAGTTTGAAGAAAGAACTAGGAACAGATAATGGAACAAGAAAATAACACTAAACATTATTTTCACAGGAGCATGAATCATTCTTTCGCAAGCAAGTGAAGGGGACTGAGAATGATTATTGATCCAGGAAAAATATGTACCAAGCTCTGTGTGATCTCAGAAATTTTTTATAGACTAATTATATGTTAGGTTGTGAGGGAAATATTTCTGATTAGGCCCCAAATTAAGAACTTGTGACTCAGAACAAAGTTAGGAAGTTACTCCATATCATTTTACAATCATTGTAGGTTGTACTCGGCATGTATTAATCATTAATTAATCATTAATTAATCATTAATCCCAAGTACATCTTGAGACACCAAAATAAATGCTTATGCTAAGTGTAAAAAATCATTGTAATAAACTGTGATCTAGGATAAAGAGACTAATAAATATAAATACTAAGTAGAGTTTATAATCTACTGAGGAAGTATACTATATACTGGCTATCCAAAGAAATACAAAGTTCTGTAAAAATGCACATAGTCCCAATTGTTTATCCTTACTTTTATTTCACTTGCCAATGGAATTAAATTTTCAGAACATCTCTGATGCCTAGGTCCTAAGTGTATAACTTATTTTTCTTCTATGTATTTTATGACATCAGGTCTAATATCCAACTCTTAAATCCATTTTTATTCTATTTTTATGTATAGTATTAAACTATAATCCGGTGTCTCTCTTCCTTTTTTTTTTTTTTGCATGTAACTGTCCAGTTTTCCCAGCACCATTTGTCAAAGAAACTTTTCCTTCTCCATTGTATGGATTCAAAACTTTTGTCATAGATTAGATGGTCTTAAATGTATGGATCTATTTTGGGGCTCTCTATTCTATTCCATTTTCTTTGTGCCTATTTTTGTTCCATTAGCATTCTGTCTTAATTAGCATTGCTTTGTAATATAGTTAAGAGTCAGAGATGCCTCCATTATTCTTTTCTCTGAGAACTGCTTTGACTTCTTGATGTCTCTTGTTTTAGTATTGTTTCTTTCTGTTTCCTAGAGAAAGAACATGGTGTTTTGATAGGAATTGAATTGAATTGAATCTGTTCATTGTTCTAGGTAAGATGGACATTTAATCATGTTTATTCTTCCAGTTCATAAACAGGCTTGTCTTTCCGTTTCCTTGTGTTTTTGTTCTATTTTTTAGTAATGCTAAAAACAAATAAATAAAAATAGAAGGCAGGGCCAAGATCAAGATAGCCAAAAGGTGTCCTGTGACGCACACCAAGGAGAAAATGCAACAAAACAGAAATGACCACAGTATTCCCCGAGTTATCCCTCAGTGGAAGAGCAAGGCAATAATTGCCCAATCCCAAGGCAGGCTGTAGACATGAGCAGCTATTAGAGTAAGGCAACTGCAAGCGTGGTCACAGGGCTGAGGAAAGAGTAAAGAAGTCAGTGGTGCTGCACAGCGGGTGAAGGTTGTAGCTGGACTGACTGCAGCAGCCCAGGACACAGTGAAATCTGTGAGCTGCAGACTCACCTACTCTCTTTTGGATCTCCAAATCTGCACAAGACAAGAAGTTCGCCCAGAGCCCAGCAGCCCCCAGAATAGGGAAAGCAGTGGGAGATGAGTCAGAGATTGATTCTCAGCCAGAACTTCACACAGGGACTTCTGCTCCAGTGGGGAGGGCTGAGGGGAGGGTAATGGGGGTGGGGGTGGGGGACCAACAGAAAAGACTGTTAAAGACTGTAACTCCCCATAAGTCCCATCTCAGGGCAGGCTTCTACCGAGTTAGAGAAGTACAGTCAGACATTTTTTTTCAAGGCATGTGGATATTGGTGGTCCAGCAACCCAAAGCCAAGAGCTAAAGCAATGGGGCTCCAGTAGGTCCCTCAGAATTTCGTTTGGAGGGAGCTGTGAAGAACTGTCCTGCACATGCTCAACAACAACTGGATGCAACATAAATGCAGCAGCAGAAGCAGCCAAGCTCCTCTGGTCCGATACTTTTATTTGGCCAATCTGGCCAATGCCACACTTCACTAGGCATCGATAGCAGTGACTCACAATATCAATGTGATTTCTCCATTATTCATTTTGATTATTCTTGACCCATTCTGGATACTTCTTGACTTGGTCTAAAAATTAATGGTACCTTCAAGAAAGGGACATGAGCAAAAATGCTAAAACTTTTACCTGTGCACAAATTTTCATTGATCTCTGAATTTGGATACAGTTTGAGATTTGCGGTCATGTTTATGGGGTCTCAAACAAATGGGATTTCCTCTAGAGAACCTCTTTGTTTCTGCCTAGACACTTGTATCCTGCATACGTGCCAGACAACTGCATGGCTCACTTACAAATACTACTGAATTATTTATGTTAAGCTGGAGGTTAAGTGCTTATAGACAAAAACTGTCTCTAACTCAGTTTATCTGAGTGGTCAGCACTAGCACAGGACATTTACTCAATAAAAACTGGTTACGTGAATGACTGATTTGGTTAATTCCACATTAGAAGCAACATTTCCTACCAATGGTTAAGTGCAACGCTGAAAAAGCTTAAGGCCTTGCAAGTAATGTCACCTATTAGGAACATTTAGCATCTGTTTGCAAACGTCCTGAAAACAGTGAGCAAAGCAGCTCTCATCACGTTGTAGAGGATTAAACTGGGGCCTTTGTAGTACTGTGGTAAATGTGGGTGGCACTAGAAAAACCACTGTGTTTTAGATTAGGAAGAGAGGATATTATTTTCTAAACTACAGAGCCCTGTTTCCTATAAAGATGTTATACCAATAACTTTATACGATACTAAGTTATGGGGTGGCAAGGTGTGAATGTAGATTCAGTGGAAGAAAGGATGTCATTCTGAAGTTATTGCAGTCTGTGTCTCCTTAAAGCTTTGTCCATCTATAAGAAAAACAGCATTTCCCTCCACTCTCTAACTTCACATCCACGTCTATGTCTGACTACAAATTTTTATAATTTATCTCTTAAAGTGAGATTTAGAGGTATAAAAACAACCTTGACATATTCACTAAGTCTTACCAATGAATAGTATCTTAGCCAACAATACAAAAGGACTATCTCTATGGCATGAAGTTGTATTGACAATAATTATAAAAGTAATTTATACATGAAACTTGTATTAAAAATATATTTTATATTTTATATATAGCAATACTCTTCCAAATGCCATGACGAAGTAGATGAAGACAAAAATCTAAATATAACAGTGGAATTTTGCTTGTTGATTTTTTTTATAAAAGATGCCTTTGAGAATTATATCAAAACTACTGGGTCATTCACAATATTTGCCTGCAGTCTCTTGTATTTCCATACCATCTAAAGGTCATTCACTGAGTACCCCTTTCTACGAGAAATAAAGAACCCAGATTCAAAAGCTGATTTGACCTGTGCTGAAATATATTCTATTGATTTCTACTACCACCCTCTACTGTTCCTTTTTATATAAATATTTTTAAATAAGGGGAATACAGAGAGATATTAAATTTCATAAGAGCACATAATAAGGAATAAGTAAGTACAAAGTATTTGAAAACTGCTATACTCACTACAAAATATCACAAAACAGGAATATTACTCCAAATTTTAAATCATATAATATATATGGGCTGGAGCAATAGCACAGTGGGTAGGGCGTTTGTCTTGCACGTGGCCAACCCGGCCGACCTGAGTTCAATTCCTCTGTCCCTCTTGGAGAGCCCGGCAAACTACCAAGAGTATCTCGACTGCACGGCAAAGCCTGGCAAGTTACCCGTGACATATTCGATATGCCAAACACAGTAACAAACAAGCCTCACAATGCTACTTGGCCCGTTCGAGCAAATCGATGAACAATGGGAGGACAGTGACAGTGACAGTGATAATCTATATAAAAATTGATTTTAAATCTATATGTATGTCACAAATGCTGACAGCAATCTACAAAATACCATGCTATAGATTATGGGCACAGTAGAGGGACCAAAACAATGTCTGTATTCCCCAGAACACTAAAATCTGGGGACTCTGTGGTATTTTCATAAAGAGTATTTAAAGCTTTTGTGAAAACTTTAAATACTAAAATCTAATAATAGGAACTCTAAAGGCTTTGCATAAAAATTGAGAATACAAAACATCATGTAAGTTATCATGAGAAAAAAAATACAGCCAACACGACCCTATGTCTTTAAATCTCAAAAGAGGAAAGTAAGGTTATTCAGGAAGGATTCATGCAGTGTTTCAACTAGACTTTGAACAACTTATACAACTATATGTAAAGAGATTGTAGAAGAAATCATTCTTTGAGAACAACACAAAACAGTGCTTATAATAGCTTAGTCTGTTACATAGACTATAGATTAAAAATAAAGTATGAATACAGAGGCAGTCCAAAAGCCTTTGTAAGCCAAAGAGAGAGGAAACATGAGGAGACTAATGGGAAATTATACAGGATGGTAAAGCAACAAGGATGAGGAAGCTGATAGTTTTGACTAGAGTGAAGCAAAAACTATAGCTTGGACTCAAGTGAAGCAAAACTATAGCTGCATTTTGGTGAGAATGGAATAGGTAGTGCAATAGAAGGCAGAAAAGTACCAGAAGCATACCATCACTTGCTATATCGCAATGAAAACACTGTACCTGGCAAGGGAAGCACTGGATACTGCTTGAAATTTAATGGAATAAGAATTGTGAAGAAATTTTAAATTGCTATCCAAGGACTTGAGAGATAGTATAGCAAGTAAGGCGAGTGCCTTGCATGCAGCTGACCCAGGTTTGATCCCTGATATTCCACATGGTCCCCTTCACACTGCCAGGAGTGATTCCTGAGTGTAGTAACCCCGGAGCATCACCGGGTGTGGTTCAAAAAACAATCACTTAATCACTTAACTTCCCGTTAGTCATCGATTTGCTCTAGCGGGCGCCAGTAATGTCTCCATTTGTCCCTGTCGCGTGCTAGTGTAGCCCAATGGCATCTGTTCGCTCCGGGAACATGAAGGGCCTCAAACCGATCGTTCATGATCTTGACGAAGAAGTCTGACCATCTGGAAGGTGGGCGGCCACGCGGTCTTTTGACATCCCGTGGAATCCAGTCGGTAACAGCTCTAGTCCAGCGGTCGTCTTTAAATCTCATTACGTGACCAGCCCATCTGATTTTCGACACCTTGGCATATGAGACAGCGTCCCTGATTCTTGATTGTCGACGGATGTCAGAACTCCGGATTCTCTCTCTCATTTGAGTGAAACGTGATATTCCAAGCATAGCTCTTTCTATTCTTCTTTGGGAGACCTGAATAGCGTTCTCATCTTGTTTGCGGAAGGAAGACAAAAATGATCGTCTGTACTTTCAATGCACGTACGCTAGCATCAGATGCATCCATTGAGGACCTGATGGTACAAGCGCAAATGATCAAGTACGACATCATTGGTCTGACCGAGACAAAAAGGCACGAATCTCACCATGCCGTTTTCGACACTGGAGAAGAATTGTTCCTCAGAACATGCGATAAAAGAGGTGTTGGAGGCGTCGGTGTCCTTGTCAACACAAACTTGGCCAAGAGCATTGATTCATTCGAATGCCTAACAACCCGAATCGGACGTTTTCATTTGAATAGATGTGGCTCACTGCCTGCAGTTTCTATCTTCGTTGTCTACGCACCAACATCTCATTATGATGAAAGAGAAATCGAGAAGTTCTACATGGAGCTAGAGAAGTTCTATAAAGAAGACCACACCTTCTACAAGATCAAAAAACAATAAATTATCCAAAATAAATTGCTACCCAATTGGGATATTAATCCTTTGTAAAGTGAAAATGATCAAATACCAGGGCCGGAGATATAGTACAGAGTACCATCAACACTTATATTTCATGTAGCCAACTTGAATTTGATTCTGGTCACGCCATATGGTCCTCCAATCCTTGAGTGCAGAGCCAAGAGTAACCCCTGAATATTGCCTATGTGGCCCATTTATTAAAAATTAAACTTCTTTTTTTAAAAAATTGCATCAAAATAGGAACAGAACACAGAGTACCATCTGGAGAAAAAAGAGCCACGACGATAAATAAGATCAGAGCTTTCCTATTTGACCTCCTGACCAATATGAAACTAAACAGCTCTTGGTAAGCTGCAGAATAGTATTCCTGCCCCATTAGCTTCTTTTCTAAATTTCTATGTTTTTGACTAAGTCCCCAGACCTCAACATGTATGTTCTAAAGAAATCTTTAGGCCAATAATTATAAGACAACACAACATCTACAAAATAACTTTATGTTTGAACCTTTTGAGAACAGTATTCATCTGATTTGAGTCAGTGAAAGACAAGACAAAGTTTGTGGAAAAATTTTGATATGTCAAAAAGAAACTTGTGAATTTTTTTATTCCTGAGGGACAGAAAATGTGTAGATTTATAATCTCTGCAGACTGCTAGATCTGCTATTTAAACGTGCAAAACTTGTGTTATCTATGTCCACTTTTGACACATTTTAAGCTACCTGTCTTCAGTTATGTCTCCTTAAGACAAGGAGAGTGTTTCCCTTGTCGAAACTTGACAAAAAAATACAAAAATGTAAAAAAAAATAGCAAATATGTATGAGATAAATTATAATCAGAACATACTCTTAACAAATGCATTTATGTAAGAAAAACCACAGCTTTAAATGGCAAAGTCAAATGGACCATCATAGACATTTTACAATTATAAGGTTTCTAATGTAACTTTTTAATAAATCTAAGGTTATTTAATAACCTTTATAGGTTCTTGGAGCATAGACATCAATTGACTTTCTAGCATTTGTACTAATAATTTTTACTTGCTTTCAGCAACATTTCAGGGAAAATAATTTTTTCTCCAAAAGTCAATAGTGAATGAGAGAACAAGCCAGTCACAGATCAGGAGAAAATATTTTCAAAAATATGCAAATATTTCTTAACACAAGAAAAATATTTTTTTGAATCTAGAGAGACAGTAAAGTGCTTTCCTCACATACACTGACCCAGTTGGAATCCTAGTACCACATGTGGTCCCCCAAGCACTTCCAGGAGTGATCCTTGAACTCCAAACCAAGAACAAACCATGAGCACTACTAGGTATGCCACTCCCGCAGAAAATGAAAAACAACTGGGGATTGAGGGGTAGTGGGGAGCAAAGAGTGACCACTTGTGCTGCTCTGGGGACCATATGCTCTGCTGGAGATCAAACCAGGATCAGCTACGTGAAAGGCAAGTGGTTTAGCTCCTCTCTAATCTCTCTGAACCCAAAAACAAGCTGACTTTAAAACTCGCCAAAAACATTAACAGATAACCTTACCAAATAAAATATTCAGAAGGCAAGCAGGTAAATAAAAAGATGTTCCACATTAAAAGTCATCAATGAAATACAAAACAGGTAACAGGGAAAGTCACCGTATACCTATATAAAGAGATTCCAAAATATTGACAATACAAAATTCTGAGGACAATGTAGAGCAATAGTAACTTGCTCATTCTTGCAGGAGTAAAAATTTATATATTAGAGTCACTATATAAACGAGACCATTTGGCAGGTTTTTTTTTCTCCTTACCATTTAAAAAATATTTAGTCACCATGCTTCACAGTGCTGTCAATGATGGTTCAAAACAGACAATTTTCCAACACCGCATACTGCTCATTTCCCTCCACCATTGTCTCCCTGCATCAGCCCCCAAAGCGGTAAGATCACTTCTGGAGACAAATTTATAGACCATGCTGCTTTGGGCCATTATTTATTCCCTTACTGTGCTTCTTTCTAAGCCACATATGAGAGATAATCATATTCTCCCTCTCATTCTAGTTGACTTCACTCAACACGATAATACCTTCCACTTTCATCCACATAGTGACAAATTACATTAATTTAGCTTTTCTCATAGCTGACTAGATTTTCAGTGTGTACATGTATCATAGTTTCTTATTCCGGTCATCCATTATTGGATGCTTAGATTGTTTTCAGATTTTGGCTATAGTGAATAGTGCTAAAACGAACTCAAGAGTACAAATAGCTTTTCTCAATAGAGTTTTTAAACTTGAGGTAGAGGGTAAGAAATTGAATTATGTAAATCAGGTAATGAGAGTTACAATACTGTTCATTATACTTTTCATGTATATATCATTAAAACACCACACCCACCTCCAGACCACCAGCGTCCCTCCACCAGAGTTCTAGGACTTCTCCCATCCATGCACATCCCCAGGCCAGCTCAGCTCTGAAGACAAAATCTCCAGTTCTAATGCCTTTGGGTACCTGTTGTTCCCTTACTATATTGCTTTATATCTTATGTATGGGAAGATCACTTTTGGATTGTGGGGGTGATGGTATCTACATACATATAGATGAATAAACTTCCTAAAATATCACAAAACTGTACATCAATGACAAATTGATTTTAAAAATTTCAAATAGTACTGTTTATCACAGTGCTTAGATTAAAATAAGAAAATCAAGGACCACTGATTCTTTTTACATATATAAATTTTTTAAATCATGTGAATAATTATAGACTGAGTTTTTTTTACTTTACATGAATGGATAATCTTACAAATGTCACGACCACGATCGATCACGATCCTCCCGTTTTTTGGTCGATTTGCGGGCCCAGTAACATCTCCATTGTAAGACTTGTTGTTACTGTGTTTGGCATATCGGATACGTCACATGTAGCTTGCCAGGCTCTGCCATGCGAGCAAGATACTCTCGGTAGCTTGCTGAGCTCTGCCGTGCGGGCGAGTTACTCTCTGTAGCTTGCTGGGCTCTCCGAGAGGGGCGGAGGAATCGAACTCGGGTCGGCCATGTTGGCTGTGTGCAAGGCAAACGCCCTACTGCTGTGCTATCGCTCCAGCCCAATCTTACAAATATACAATTTAATAAGAGTAAAGAGAGGAGAATTTTTTTTTAATTTTTAATTTTTATTAGTGAAACACCATGAGGTACAGTTGTAGACTTACAAAATTTTGTGCTTGGGTTTCAATTATACAATGATCAAGTACCCATCCCTCCAGCAGTGCCCATTTTCCACCACCACGGATCCAAGTATCCCTCCCACCTCCCATCCCCCCCCCCGACCCACCCTACCTCTGTGGCAGGGCATTCCCTTTTGTTCAGAGAGGAGAATTTTTTAAATTTAAAGGAAAATCTGAATAGCTCTATAGAAGTGTAAAAGTGTTTTATCCTAACAAGGTAATTTTTTATATGAAGATATACAATATTGGGTGGTGCTTAGGCTAACCATAATTGCTGCGAGCAAATGCCATACTCACGGAAGTGTTGAGAAGTTTGTTTTGTCTTTTAAAGAAATTCCTTTAGTTGTTCTTGCAAAACTGGTGTCAAGGCTATGAATTCCCTAAGCTGTCTCTGGTGTTGAATCTCTTGATGCATCAGCTTGTGACTCTTCAGAGTTTCTTCGTATTAAGTTGCTTCTTTGATCTTGCCACTTTCAGTATTCTGTTTTGGGATTGGCTTTTTTCATTCTGATTATTATGTGCCTTGGAATTTTTCTGTCTGGATCCATTTATGCTGGGGCCCTTTGCCTCTTGGATCTAGGTGTCTGCACTCTTCAATTCTGGAAATTCTTATCCATGAGTTTTTATCTCTGACTAGTGGTTTTTCATCGAATTCAACCTTCCTTTTTTTTTCAGGTCTCCAATGAGTCTTGTAATCTTCCTCTTCATCTCATCCCATAGTTCTAGAGTTCTTTTCATTTCATTTCAGAAGTGTTATTCCATTTTTTATGTTCTCTAAATGTTTCCTGAATCTCCAGTCTTTTTCTCAGCTGCTATTATTCTATTTCTTGCCATTTCTATGAAGGTTCTCATTTTACCCTATAATACATTACATTTAAGTCACTTCTGATTACAGTTTTCTCACTTGTGCTCATACTTTGCTATGCTTTGCTGAATACCTGAGCCATCATTTCTTTGAGCTCATTAAAACTCCTCAATACGGTGTTACTAAAGCGTTTTCCCAGAGGTTACAGAGCTGGTTACTAGTAGAGCCTCCTTCACTCATGGAATTTAATGGGTATCTACATGACTTCCACCTCGTGTGTACTACACTCTGAGGGTGACTCTTGCAGAGAGTCCCACTTCAAGAGTCTCTGAGGAATTAGACTGGGATTTGCACATTTTCTTCCCTGCCAGCCTTCAGAAGGTAGAACACAGAAGGTCTAAGTATGTGCATGTGAAGTGCAATGAACTGAGCCTTCGTGGCCATGTCTCAGGAGAGGTGTTATAAGGTCCAGGGTGTGAATATGGGCCTGGAAGGCTGACTAAACACACAAGGTCTAAGTGGGGCTATTGGGATGGCAAGTTCAGGAATGAAAGCTCTGATTCTTACAAAAGTTGATATTTGCTTACCATATGATCTGTCACTGTCACTGCCCTCCCATTGTTCATTGATTTGCTCGAGTGGGCCCAGTAATGTCTCCATTGTGACAATTGTTACTGTGTTTGGCATATCGAATACATCACAGGTAGCTTGCCAGGCTTTGCCATGCTGGTGAGATACTCTCAGTAGCTTGCCAGGCTCTCCGAGAGGGGTGGAGGAATCGAACCTAGTTTGGTCGGGCTGGCTGCGCGCAAGGCAAAAGCCCTACCACTGTGCTATTGCTCCAGTGGTATTTACCTCAAAGATTTGAAAGCATAGGTCCAAACAAGAACAAGCAAACATATTTATACAGCTTTATTCGTAATTGTCAAATTTTGCAAGCAACCAAGATACACTTCAGTGAAAAATGAAGAGACTGTGATACATCCAGATAATGGGTGTATTCTGCACTTAAAATTAAATAAGTGGGGCTGGAGTGATAATACAAAAGTTAGGGCATTTTCCTGACACAGGGCCAGCATGGGTTTGATCCCAGACATCCCATATGGTCTCCTGAGCACCGAGTGGAATAATTCCTAAGTGCAGAGCCAGGAGAACCCCTGAATATCACCAGGTGTGGCCCCCAAACCAAAAGAATGAAAAACAACAACGAAAGAACCAGTAAGCCTGAGAAATTTTCTCAAGTGACAGAGCACATGTCTGACACGTGACGTACTCTGAGCTCAGTCCCTGTCACCGCATATCCCCGACCAAGCACAAACAGGTGTTGAATTCATATTACTAAGTGAAAGAAATCCATTTCAAAAGGATACATGCTACAAGATTCCAACTATATGACATTCCTGAAAAAGAAAACCCGCTGTAGACAATAGACAAGCTAGTACTTGCCTGAAGCTGACAGGAGAGGGATAAAAAGGTAAGACACAGGGATTTTCAGAGCAAGAAAAATCTGTACAATACCCTCTATTTTACTATAACAGTGACTACATGTCAATATGTATTTGTCCAAACTCATATAATGTACAACATCAAGAGTAAATCATAACATAATCTCTGCACTTTCATTTTGACAGGCCAGTCAGGTTAACCATATGTGGTACTCAGTGCTCTGCGTGATGGTAGGCAATATGTACATGGGAAATCCCTACACCTCCCTCTCAATTTTGTTGTAAGCTTAAAACTTCTCTAAAAACAAATCACTTAATCACTTAAGTTCCCATTAGTCGTCGATTTGCTCGAGCGGGTGCCAGTAACGTCTCCATTTGCCCCTGTCGCGTGCTAGTGTAGCCCAATGGCATCTGTTCACTCTGGGAACATGAAGAGCCTCAAGCCGATCATTCATGATCTTGATGAAGAAGTCTGACCATCTGGTAGGTGGGCGGCCACGCGGTCTTTTGACATCCCGTGGAATCCAGTCGGTAACAGCTCTAATCCAGCGGTCGTCTTTAGATCTCATTACATGACCAGGCCTTTGATTCTGTTGAGACGGAAGCGGTCATTGGAGCACTAGCCAATCAGGGCATTCAAGCCCAATACATCAAGATCCTCCGTGAGTTGTATTGCGGATTCACTACCAGGATCTCACCATTCTACAAAGAAGAAATCATTGATGTCAAGAGGGGGGTTCAGCAGGGTGATACCATTTCACCGAAACTCTTCAGTGCCACACTCGAGAACAACATGCGACGACTGGAATGGGAAGGAATGGGAGTGAAGATAGATGGTCGGCAACTACACCACCTCCGCTTTGCTGATGACATTGTTTTAATAATACCAAACATCAGCCAAGCAGCACAAATGCTGGCCGACTTTGACCGTGAGTGTGGAAAGGTAGGACTACAGCTGAATCTTACGAAGACAATGTTTATGAGAAACAGCCTCGTTCCTGATGCCCCATTCGCTCTCAACGGGACGACCATCTCCGAATGCAATAGCTATGTGTACCTAGGTCGAGAAGTCAACATGACAAATGACCTGGCACCCGAGCTGCACAGGAGGAAGAGAGCGGCTTGGAACACCTTCAAGAACGTCGAAGAAATAGCTAAGAGGACGAAGAACCTCCGGCTCTGGGCACTTCTCTTTGATTCCACTGTTCTTCCTGCATTAACATATGCCTCAGAGACATGGGCCCTACGCAAACAGGATGGGAATGCTATTCAGGTCTCCCAAAGAAGAATTGAAAGAGCTATGCTTGGAATATCATGTTTCACTCAAATGAGAGAAAGAATCCGGAGTTCTGACATCCGTCGACGATCAAGAATCAGGGATGCTGTCTCGTTTGCCAAGGTGTCAAATATCAGATGGGCTAAAAACAAAAATCTTAAAAATTCAATCGTCTACTTTCTCAGGTTCAACATGCTGATATCTGATTCCACAAAAATTAGTAATCAACTATACAAATGGTAGCACTGTAGCACTGTCCTCCCGTTGTTCATCGATTTGCTCGAGCAGGCACCAGTAATGTTTCCTTTGTGAGACTTGTTGTTATACTGTTTTTGGCATATGAAATACACCACGGGTAGCTTGCCAGGCTCTGCCTTGTGGGCGGGATACTCTCGGTAGCTTGCAGGGCTCTCCGAGAGGGATGGAGGAATTGAACCCAGGTCGGCCATGTGCAAGGAAAACACCCTACTGGCTGTACTATAACACTTTTATATTAAATTCTGTTACAAACAGATTTTTTTAATTTAACCTCCATTATGTTATAGATTTGGGGGGAAACTTAGAAAGCAAAAATTAATAGCAACTTGTAAGCCTCTTAAATCATTTTGAGGCCCAAAACACACATTAGCTCATCCAGAAAGTCTGCCAGGTTTTCTTTAGAAACACTGACACAGCCACAAATTTACCAAGTAGTATTAATGGTAGAGGTTGCATTTTCATTGTGAAGTTGACTTCATTCAACGAATATTTATTAGAACATTTGTTATGTGTGATATAGTTCCTGAACTTTTGTTATGTGTAATATAGTTCCCTGTCTTTATCTTGTTTTTGATTTACTTGAATTTATTCAAGTCAACTGTGCTGTGGCTCTCTCTATGACACAGACAGTTGTCTATAGGTTGCCACGATGAAAAAAGCAAAGATGCACTCTTCATGGTCCTTAAAACAAACATACATGAAACTGCTCATATATAATACACAAGACCAAAAAATATAATCAAACATATCACAGTCACAGTCCTCCTGTTCATCGATTTGCTCGAGTGGGCCCAGTAATGTCTCCATTGGAGACTTTTGTTGTTACTATGTTTGGCATATCGAATACATCACGGGTAGCTTGCCAGTCTCTGCAGTGCGGGTGAGATACTCTCGGTAGCTTGCCGGGCTCTCCGAGAGGGGCAGAGGAATCGAATTCGGGTTGGCCATGTTGGCTGCGTACAAGGCAAATGCCCTACCGCTGTGCTATTGCTCCAGCCCATCAAACATATAATTAAAAGAAAAGAAAAATGTCAAAAAAGATGAAATTTCTCTAAGGTGTCTCAAGAATAGTCTCTTAGGATTCCAGAGGTTGAGTGGGGACTATAACTAGGAGAAACTGATAGACCCTATTAAGGTATACTATGGATCCTTTTAGAGGATACGGCCAGGAGAGGTCGATGCCACTTCTCAATACTCCAACAACAGCATTCTACTCACATCTGTTTTATCTTTGGAATTGCACATGAGATTCCATTTGCCAAAAAAAATCTGCTGAGGGAATAAAGAGCTTTGAAATTATTGACTTAATTACTATGCTTCACTTTCCCAAACTTTATGAAAAACTACTTCATAATTGTATTAAAAAATCCTATGATATTAAGGAAAAGCATTAAACTGGCTTCTAATTAAAACCTGAGTTTGGAATAATCTTCTCTAGCTGCATTCTTTAGACTTGTAGCACTACACTAGAGATGTCCATCCATTTCTTAGAGGCTGCTCATACCCACGTGCAGAAAACAACTGGTCTCCCTTCGGAGAACACATGACTGCTCCTTTCACAGACAAGAGACAAGAAACTCCCAGCCAGAAGTAACTGGCTATAACTCAGTCATCTCTTTTTCCCTCCTCCTGGAATTTGGCTACTGTGACTCACGGTGTTGATGGCTCGAACAGAAGGAAATGCAAGACTGCAATGGCCATTTTAGGGCATAAGCAAAAGAAATAAAGAAGCAAGTTTCTAATTGAAGACAGAAAACAACACAATTGTGGACAAAAGCAGAGAGGAGGAACTAGGGAGTTGTTCCAGGAAGAGCATCTGACCATCACAAGCAAGGCTGTGAGTTCAGTTCATGCACTCACTGGAACCCGCCCTGGTAAAGGCAGCACCAGAAGTGACTCCACTTAAAAAAAAAAAAAAGACAAAACTGAATGAGGTACCATAAGCAGGAGATTCAGAAAAATTAAACTTCATTTCTAACTTCTGAGCTTGATGGATTCTGGGTCCAATGAAAACCAGCGATAAAATGGGTTTCATTTCCCTTCGTTCAGAACCTTGAAGTAATTCACTCTACTGTTCTTTCAGATTTCTGGTCCCCTCACAGTTCCAGATTTTTCACTCTTGATGAGTAAGTTTCAGGCTCCGAAGTTAGAAGGTACAGAAAGGATTTTACTCAAAGTATTAGCCTCATTCTCTAATGATGCAAACATCTCCTACTCCTGATTCTTTCCCTTAGAATTGTCACCGTGAGCTGACATGCCTTGTCATCTGCCACTCCGGGCTCTCTCAGGAATGCATAACAATTATACGGTTACCTATGGGTGAGGCTTCACAGCCAAAACTTTCTCATTTTAGATAAACACAATGACAAATTGAAATCGATTCTTCCTGAAAACAAAATATTGATGCTATAATTTTAAATCTTGAATATCTTAATATTGTAGCACTGTAGCACTGTCCTCCCGTTGTTCATCGATTTGCTCGAGTGCACACCAGTAACGTCTCCATTGTGAGGCTTGTTACTGTTTAGGGCATATCGAATACGCCAAGGGGAGCTTGCAAGGCTCTACCGTGTGGTCTAGGTAGCTTGCTAGGCTCTCCAAGAGGGACAGAGAAATCAAACCCAGGTCGGTTGCGTGCAAGGCAAACACCCTACCCACTGTGCTATCGCTCAAGTCCATTTTTAATATTGCATTTAAAAAATTCTTGAGGTTGGAAAATGAATATGCATTAAGAAAAGCAATCCCCACAGCAATAAAGAGATAATTTTAATCATCATAGAAGATTTGACAAAGCATTGAAGATACATGGATGGATTCCTGTTCATGTCTCACTTCTTGATTGTCCTCATCCAGCAAGTAATTGTGCCATATATCTACATGTTGTTGCATACCTCACAATCCTCAATGGGTCAAAGCTGCTGGAAATATGTCCCTTATGGCACATTTTCTGAATCTACATGTATCATACTTATCCATTTAAGCACAAAAATTCTTTAGTTCTTTCTCCTTAAGGCAAAGTCCATGCCAAATGAGAATGAGTTTTTCTCTTCTATTCTCTACACTTCTGGAATACATTATTTATACTTCTCTTATACCAGTTAGCATATTTTGATTAAAGCAATAATTTTAGTAAAATTTATGTGATATTTTCCTCTCCAAATGGTAAGTTCCATAACAAAAAGGACTTTTTTCATGTTTAATTTTTACCCAAAATGTGACATATGCAACACATTAATAGTGGCTTAAAACAACAGATATATTTGAGTTACAAAAATTTTATGATTAATGCCTAAATAACCAAAAAAAACGTATTTTGAAAAAGGTACAGAACACAAACAGAAGAAATTGAGCATCTTAAGATTTTGCACATACAAGAAAATTCAGATGGAGAAACATGAGGCTAAGGGCACAGACACTAAGTTGACTGCGGATTGTCTGAACTTCATTTTATTTTTCTTTTTTTAATTAATCAATTAATTAATTTAATTTTACTGAGCCACCATGAGATATAGTTACAAAGCCTTTCGTGATCGGTGTCTGGACTTCTTACACCATAGTTAAAGTATCAAGATTACTGTCGAGCTAATATTGATGTTTGAGTTACAAAACAAAAGTGGGCATCCACCAATTTTACACCAGTGGAGTAGAGAACTGTACCTCTACCTCCAGCCAAGTGAAACTTCTAAGTGTCACTCGACTGCTCTCTTATGTCACTTCTAGTCTGAATCCTAACACTTCATTATGTGAGTGACCTGGATAAGATACTTAATCTCTTGGTAACTTGGTGTGCTATTCATTAACAGTAACTAATTAGAGCCCCTGATGAACGGGATAGGAATGGGTCTGATGTGCATTCATGCCTGAAGAATATTTAAAGTACCACCTGCCAGGCATAAAGCAAACGTCTGCGTAAAGTACTTTAGATATGCAGCCCAGGATCAGGATCAAACCAGGCAGCTGCATACAAAACTAGCATCTAACCCACTGTACTATCATTCCAGCTCTCATTTATGATTTTATAGGCCATCATATGGAGAAAATGGCCAAAGAAAAGAATCACCTTTGGTTATATACAGTGGTGTATATAACTTGGTTATATACATAAATTAAGTTAATCCAGATACATATCACCAAATTTTACCTCAAACCTAATCTTGGGAATCACCCATTCAACTCATATTTCCTTATTACTTCTTAGTAAAAATCACCACTTTAGGCAATTTATTGTAATTTTTAATATTTAAAACAAACTTCCCGGTTTTAATGAATGATACTTCTAAATGTATGTAACATCCCAGAAGAGAAAAAAAAAGACAGTGATCAAGGTTTAAATTCTGCCTTTGTCACTAATAGGATAAAGGACCATAAACCGATGACTAAATTCTGTCAGTTTCATTATCTGTAAATGAAGAAATACACCACCTCTCTTACTGAGACAATTTAGTGTAGTACCTGACATTACCAATAATAATAGCTGCCAAATTTCTGAATTATCATTGCAGTTACAGAAAATCCAGGGAAGAAAGACCATGTGTACTACAACTCCACTGAATAAGCAGGTGTGCGCTCATTTTTTCTTTCCACTACACTCACTCATAACTCTGGAGTTAAGAAGAGATCAAACATACTCAGAGAAATAACTAGTATCTCTTTGATCTCTGCATATGTTGAATTCTGGCTTCCAGTCTTAAATAAATACTCCTGTCTACCAGAGTGGAAATAAAATGCACAGAATCTCAGAACTGGAAGATTTTCAAAGAGGGAAAGAGGGAGGCTTCCAGCTCTGAGGTGGAATGACAAGAAACCCATCAGTGGCAGATGTCCATCTATTGCTAGATTTAATAATCTCTAAGGACTGAACTTCTCTACCTTGCTTGGTTTACCTGTTTCAGTGTTCAATTCCTTCTATATAGTTATGTCCATCTTTAAGACCAACTGAACTTTTTCTCTTGCTACAATTTTTAAGTATTTCCTTTTATTCGGTCTCCTGTGGAAGTAAAGAACATCTGTTCTACATCTTCCATATAATAACCTTTCAAATACTTGAAGACAGTTAAATCACCCCTTACTCTTCCCTTCTCCAAGTTAAACAGTCTTGATCCCACTGAGCCTTCTCTTAAGAGCTAGTCCCTGCTCCTTACATCACTTTTGCTGATCTTTGTTGGACCCTCTCCAGCGTCTCCATCTTCTTTTCCAAATGCAAAGACCAAAATTTGAACGCAGCCATAATGCCAAATAAAGCAGGAGGATTACTTTTCACTTCTGCATCCCTCCTTGATAAAACATTCCAAGTGGTGTGCTTACCCTTTATTTTGCAAAAATACTATATATTTTCCAAAAGTTGCTCTTTCGGGGCCTTTTTGCTTTGCAATCATGTATACTATCATCTTATGGTACATTTCTATAAGATGTATCAAAGTTAAAGTGCTTTGAATAATTCTGTGCTCTAAGTAATGACAATTTTTTAAGTATACACTTGAGAACATTTTTTTCTACCTTTTATAATAGGTAAAATAGAAAAACTATGGAAACAAAATTCAAGCCATCCATAGGATAACCATCAACATTTACATTTTGATGACATTAAGATGTTTTCTTCAAATGTTTATATAAATCTTTTCTTCTAACTCAAGAATGATATATTCTCACATATTTTGTAATTAGTAATAACAGAAAATTTATTGGAAAAGACTAAAGTTTAAGACTTATCAGTAAATATGGAGATATCATCTCACACCACAGAGAGATATCGTCTCACACCAGAGACTGGCCCACATCCCAAAGAACAAAAGCAACCGGTGTTGGAGTGGATGTGATGAGAAAGGGACTCTCCTTCACTGCTGGTGGGAATGCCGACTGGTTCAGCCCTTTTGGAAAACAGTATGGACAATTCTCAAAAAATTAGAAATTGAGCTCCCATTTGACCCAGCAATACCACTCCTGGGAATATATCCCAGAGAGGCAAAAATGTATAGTCGAAGTGACATCTGCAATTGTTTGTTCATCGCAGAACTCTTTACAATAGCCAGAATCTGGAAAAAACCTGAGTGCCCGAGAACAGATGACTGGTTAAAGAAACTTTGGTACATCTACACAATGGAGTACTATGTAGCTGTTAGAAAAGATGAAGTCATGATATTCACATACAAGTGATACTACATGGAAAGTATCATGCTAAGCGAAATGAGTCAGAAAGACTGCATTCATCTGGGGAACACAAAGAAACAAAATAGGAGACTAACACCCAAAAATAGCCGAGATAAGTACCAGGAGGTTCACTCCATGGCTTGGAGGCCAGCCGCACATGCTAGGGGAAAAGGCAACTCAGATAGAGAAGGGAGCACCAAATAAAGGTGTTGGGAGGATCCTCCCAGGATGGGAGATGCATGCTGAAAGTAGACTATAGACCAAACATGATTGCCACTCAATAACTCTATTGCAAACTACAACACCCTGAAGGAAAGAGTGACTAAAAGGGAATGCCCTGTCACAGAGGCGGAGTGAAATGGGGGGAAGGGGGGTGGGAGGGATGCTGGGATCATTGGTAGTGGAAAATGGGCACTGATGGAGGGATGTGTACTCAATCATTGTATAACTGAAACCCAAGCATGAAAGTTTATAAGTCTACAACTGTACCTCACGGTGTTTCACTAATAAAATAATAATAATAATTAATAAATAAATATGGAAAAGGTCTAAGTATATAGTACACTTGAAATCTTGTTTGAATTTTGGAATTTTAACCTAAACTTTTTAATAATGAACATTTAACATACATTTTATGACATTGCTATTGACTTAAATGTTTGAATATTATAGCAAATGATTCATATGTAGTATTCCATAGTTGGCAATAACCTTTAATTTTTTATTTTTAAATACTATATATTTGAAGCCAACTGAAATGTCTTTTATCTTTTCTGCTTACCTTTCTGAAAATACCTATGTCCAAATTCTCATTTCACAAACCAGAATTAAGTATCTTAATACACACGCTTATCAGTTCTTTACATATTTCAAACACTATTTGTTTTATTATTTAGGAAAAAATAAATATAATAATTTAAAGAAAAACAGTGAAAGTATGTTTTCATTTTACAAATACAAAACTCTTATTTTGTTTACTTTGGGGAAATTCATAACTGATGCTTGGGGGCCTAGGGACTAATACCAGCAACATGTGGGCTGTTGGTGTGACTTGGTGATTCAAGCATCAGACCTAGCAAGGCAGTACTGCTGCACCCAGTACTACTGCAGGCCACTAGGGCTACCCTAGAGGTGCGCA
Source organism: Sorex fumeus (assembly GCF_029834395.1). Classification (NCBI taxonomy): domain Eukaryota; kingdom Metazoa; phylum Chordata; class Mammalia; order Eulipotyphla; family Soricidae; genus Sorex; species Sorex fumeus. The sequence goes on from NW_026606070.1 coordinate 8,472,664, forward strand.
CAGGCTACTAGGACCATACTCATTATAATGTGCCCGTCATGTTGACAGGCAGGGATGGGAAGGAGGTTGGAGTAGGAAGGGAAAATGGGAAAACAGTAGATGGAAGTTAACACCACTGGTGGTGGGATTGGTGTTGGAATTTTATATGCCAAGAACTCACCTGTCAATAATTTTGTAAATCACAATTTTTAATTAAAAATAAAAGGTAAAATGAAATACGAGTTTAAAAAAAAAATCTTCTTTAAAGAAAAAAGTCATGGGGTGTTAAGGAAGAAAACCCAAGCTTTAAACATTCAAAGCATGTTCCTCCATCCTTTGAGCGACTCCCAAGGCACTAGAAATTCAACTCTTCAATGAAGAATTTTTTCCCTAGTTTTTCCAATATGTTCAAACATTTTCTGGATGTCTTGTCCTCCCTCCCAATAGCCTCAAATAAGGATGCACAAACTAGAAAACAGGAGGACACAAGAAAAGCTCTGTCCTGCTCATATATAAATGCACTTATAACTTACCTGTGGCTCCTACTAACCTCGTAGGCAAGTTAACTTGACATTCAGTCTAAAGCGATCTTAAATGAAGGAAAAGGTAAACTACAACTTGATAGACCTACTTGAAGCAGATAAAAACAGAAACAAAAATAAAATATTCCTAACGAGAAAAAAACAAGTATTTTTTAAAAAAATACTGAAAGACATAAAATTTTAATAAAATGGAAACATATGTGGCCAATAAATTTAAGAAGGGATTGACTTTCTAGTGATTTTGGAATACAAATTAATGGTCATTGGAAAGCGAATGGGTTCAGCCATTTCAGATGTAAATTTCACATTCCTATACCCTACAACTCTTATAGCTCAGTGTACAAAATATATCCAGGAGGAACTCTTATATATGTTCATAAACACTCTGTCCAAAATGACAAAACATTCAAGTGATCCAAATCCCAACCAAGAACATTTAAGACTCAACATTGAGGCCAGAGTACAGTGGGTAGGGCACCTGCCTTACACACCACCGACCTGGCTTCAATCTCTGGCACCAAGTATGGTCCCCAAGTCCCACCAGGAGTGCAAAGCCTGAGCATCATCAGGTGTGACCCAAAAATCAAACAAACAAAAATACTCAATGCTGATACAATCCAGAGATTATTAGAGAAGGCACAAAAATATTATAGCAACAGACATGAAAATTTCTCTATGCTAACATGTAGAAAGGGGTGGGGAATTCTGGCAATGAGTTTTTGAAAAGCAGTAACATTTTATCTCAAAAAAGAAGTTCATCTATTTCCAGTTCTCTTACCAGCCCCAAAACACAAATTCTAGGACCTCTGTGGAGATACAGAAGTCGTTAAGGTTTTGAATGATGTTGATGCTAGCCCAGAGATGGTTAGACCCCTCAAGAGAGGAGAAACTTCAGCAGGAATAAAGGAAATTCTTAGGAATTTTAGGAAATTTTAGGAAAAGTGAAAGAATATCACCCAAGGTTCAAACTCTTTCTTCCATGACAGTGCTCAAGCAACAGAGACTTTTCTCCAAGGAAAGCACCCAGGTAGAGGAGTGTGACAATCTCGGTAAATCCAACTTTGCAGGAACAAGTAACACATTCGATTCTGCAGTTGACCACATCCCACCTTGATGTCTATAATTCCCTTCTCTTATTCCATAAGGTTCTCCCTTTTCTCATAGCCGCTTGATATGAGAACTCTTTTAGTATGTCTTCTCTAGGAAATTATGTTCTGTGGCATAAGGACAAGAACCTATACCCAAACAGAAATTAGGATTGACATTTCGGTGGTTGGGAAAAATCAGAAGTGCTCAGAGGTAACTCGGTGGTGCTGTGGGTACTGATCAAACAGAGGCCAGCTGCACCCAAGGCAGTACTTCACCCCTGCACTCTCTTTCCAACGCCAAGACTGGGACCAGTCACTATCTCCACCAACATTCTCAAAGACTCTACTTGGATATGCAGTCTCTGTAAAATCAAAACAGTTCTGAAGATTTTCATTTTAGGAATACAAAAGTGTAAAAACAGATATAAAAATTACATTAAGAAGAAAAGTAATAATGAAGACTGAATCCAAAATGTTGATGAATGAAATGTTTTCGCTTTTATTTTTTTACTTCATTTTTTAATAAAAATGGGTTACAGCTTTCACAATCCTCTCCCTGCTCTTGCACTCCTTGGAAAGGAAGGCTGCACCTCCTTTCATCAAGAAATAGAGTTCATCACTGCACCGTCTATTCCTGAAATGGCCCTGTGACTTGCTATGGTGAACGCAATGGTACAGAAATGATGGCTTGCAAGGTCCAAGTCCTATTTTTTACCTTTTAATTCCTTCCTCCACCAAGGGAATATGCCTGCTGGGGTTCCGAAGTGGCATGGAGCAAAGATGAGTCCCCCAAGCAAAACCATCCTGTCAACTTACCAAGTGACTATCAAGTCAGAAGCAAGCCTGTCCAAGGTCAGTCATAGGAGGCCCACAGCAGGAGCAAAGCAGGCAGAGAAGGGTGGGGATCTGGAGTGGGGAGGGGTTACTGGCAATAAATTTCAAGAATCAATAAAGCCGAGATGGGACATGAAAAGGAATTCCTGCGGTCAGACCCCAGCTCCAGACCAAAGAAAGCTGCCAACTTTCAGAGCCTGGGACCCACTAATTGATTTTTCAAGGGACCCTTCAGCAAGAAGAAAGGCTTGATAAGACTGAATGGAGACCACCAGAACTCCAGCTCCTTCCTCTTTGGCCTTGAATGCCACAGCAACTCCTATGCCTGTTGCAAGCCCCCAAGCTGAGGCAGTTTGGAAGAGATCACCTATAAATGAGGTTTACAAATGCAATCCCCCAACGCTTGCCCAGGATTGACTTTACCTTCCGATTCGGGACGCGCAATTATGAACCCCCGTTCTCTCCCATACGCCTCTAATGAAACTATTCTGAAGTTTCACTCTCTATTCCTAAAATTCTTTTCCCGGGAATAGAAAAATGGAAATTGAACCAAGAAAACTGAAAATGACATCTGCCTTCCCTGCAAAAAGCGTGAGCTCAGGGCAGCCTGGAACCGGCTGCCAAAACTGGCGTGAAACGCTGCAGAGGTGGTAACTCACAGCGAGGGTCTCAGGGGCCGTTCAGGGGTTGCTGGAGTGAGGCTGGCCGGACTGGCGTGTCCAAGTCAAGCAGGACTTGTTGTAGACTCGTCTCAATCTGGTTCCGAGGGAATTCACCGGTGGTCCAAGCTGGAGGGTGGCAGCAATTACTCCGTTTCTACTGCGTCTTCCTACTCTGGTGACTCCCCACTCACCTCTCTGGCCACGGCGGGGCAGAAATCAGCCAACCTCTACACTCACACACTGGAAAAATACTTGCTGTTTCCAGGCACTAAAGAGTGTGGTGGTTTTAATACACAATTTTCATGAAGACACAGAACTAATCCAGCTTGAGTGGAAAGAGCCAGGGAAGTACTTTGCATGCTCTTATTTTTCGATTCATTGAAAAATCCACATGTCTATCATTCATTCATATTGTCCATAGACTGATCATATTTATTCTATTTTTTTTTTTATTCTGTGGTTTGGGGGTCATACCTAGCAATGCTTAGTGGTTAGTCCTGGCGCTGTTCAGAGAACCATATGGAATGCCGGGGATCAAACCCAGGTCAGCAAGGCAAATGCCATGCCCACTTTACTATCACTCCAGTCTCCCAACCATTTTTCATTCACTTATCACTTAACTTCCCGTTAGTCGTCGATTTGCTCGAGCGGGCGCCAGTAACGTCTCCATTTGTCCCTGTCGCGTGCTAGTGTAGCCCAATGGCATCTCTTCGCTCCGGGAACATGGAGGGCCTCAAACCGATCGTTCATGACCTTGACAAAGAAGTCTGACCATCTGGTAGGTGAGCGGCCACGCGGTCTCTTGACATCCCGTGGAATCCAATCAGTAACAGCTCTAGTCCAACGGTCATCTTTAAATCTCATTACGTGACCAGCCCATCATTCTTGTGTTTTATTTCATCATAGAGATAACATCTGATACTCATCTGGTATCATTATGCAACACACAAAAAAAGTTAAAATGATTTTTAAAATATTAACTTAGGGTTATAGAATGAAATGTGGATACAGGGGTAAATTTTGCAGAGATCTCAGTAGCCATAAAGAGGGAACAGTTCCCTCCTCTGTGGCCGCCACACCCACCTATGTTCCAGTCCCTTGCAGACATCAACTTAAGACAGACTGAACCGTAGTAACTGACACCAAGTGTTCATGTAAGCAACATAGCTAGCAATGAATTATTATCACTTAGTTTGCATTTCCTCACATCTAGAATTTCTCCAGCCTTAATTAACAAATTCAAAATTGGTTTCTTCTTGCTCAGTCAGAATTTTGGGAATTACCATATTTCTCTCAAAAAGACAAATGCTTTGTCTCCCTCTATTATATCAAATGTTAAGAATAACCTACCCACCAAAATGGTATAAAAACAAATGTTTGTGTTTGTTGGGGGTGGTAGGGAAGAATAGCAATACAGATTACCAAGAGCTATTAGTTTCTTCATCTAGCCTTCAAAAAAACAGATTTTTATTTCATCCATGAAGCAGTATTTTCATTTTATCAAGAGATAATAATAAAAAGTTGCAAATATCATTTTTGTCTTCCCTGAGGAACTATAGATGTGGTACAGAACAGCTTTGGGAATATAAAGACCTCATCAATACCCAATGTTAGAACATAGATAAGCAACTTACCTCCTCAGCACGACATTATCTAGATAAAGAACAAGTCTAACTAAAATCATTCAGTTATAAATCATGCATAAAATTTCGATAAAAATCAGATAATATCCCTACAAATAATATTGAAAATTCAAGAGTGAAAAGTCATGTAGCAGTGACAAAATTAAGCACCTTGCAATTCCCATAAGAATTCTTAGGTTAAGGGGGTATGGTGCTGCCAGCAGGTCAATCTGTACCTGTGAGGCGAGTGCATCAGCAGCCTCATGGCGCCTTCAGACTTCCAGATACCCCAAAATTGCTGCTGTGCCTTTGGCCAGACCCCAAAAACTTGGGGCAAAGTTTACCAAGAAAGTAAACGGCCAAAAGTTAGGTATGTGGGAAACACACCCACAAACCACCTCCGGCTCAGCTATATAATAGGAGGCAAGGCCTCTTTGGTTCCTGATTGAACTGCTTAATAGACATGATCCCAGAGACTCAGAAACGAATCTCAGAACCCAGTGGCTTTAGGTAGAAATGCGTCTGGTCTCTGCAGTAGGCTACCAGTGCTGGGCCAACCCAGGTGGGAATAGGTTTCGTGCCTTGGCCTACTCCCCCTGGCGGCCCAGTGGCCGCCATCCGTCTGAGGCCACTGGATAGTCACATTTGGGCCCCCAGTGACGAGACACACAGGGCCTCACGGGATGAGGGTGGAGCTGGGCTTGTCCTCCCCACCCCAACGAGACCCCAAGTTATCGCCCACAAACAGCCTCTCTGGCTCCTCATCAAGCTGCTTAATGGCCATGATCCCAGAGACTCAGAAACAAATCTCAAAACCCAGTGGCGTTTGGCAGAAATGCATCTGGACTCCACAGTACGTTACTGTCGCCTGGCCACCCCAGGGAGGAAAGGGTGTTGTCCCTCTGCCTGCTCCCTCTTGGCGACTTGGTGGCTGTCATCCTCCAGAGGCCATTGGACAGTCAGGCTTGGGCCCGCAGTGACGAAACTTGTTGGGTCTCACGGGATGGGGGGGGGGGGGAGGTGGAGCTGGGCCTGTCCTCCCCACCCTAACGAGACCCCAAGTCATCGCCCACAAACGGCCTCTCTGGCTCCTCATCAAGCTGATCAACGGCCTTGATCCCAGAGATTCAGAAACAAATCTCGAAGCCCAGCAGCTTTTGTCAGAAATGTGTCCGGACCCCGCAGTAGGTTACTGTCACCGGGCCACCCCAGGGGGGAATGGGTGCTGTCCCTCCACCTGCTCCCTCTTGGCAACTTGGTGGCTGTCATCCTCCAGAGGTCATTGGACAGTCAGGCTTGGGCCCGCAGTGATGAAACTTGTTGGGTCTCACGGGATGTGGGGGGAAGGTGGAACCGGGCCTGTCCTCCCCACCCTAACGAGACCCCCAAGTCATCGCCCACAAACGGCCTCTCTGGCTCCTCATCAAGCTGATCAACGGCCTTGATCCCAGAGACCCAGAAACAGATCTTGAAACCCAGTGGCTTTTGTCAGAAATGTGTCCAGACCCCGCAGTAGGTTACTGTCACTGGGCCACCCCAGGGAGGAAAGGGTTCTGTCCCTCCGCCTGCTCCCTCTTGGCGACTTGGTGGCTGTCATCCTCCAGAGGCCATTGGACAGTCAGGCTTGGGCCCGCAGTGACAAAACTTGTTGGGTCTCACGGGATGCGGGGGAGGTAGAGCCGGGCCTGTCTTCCCCACCCCAATGAGACCCAAAGTCATCGCCCACGAATGGCCTCTTTGGCTCCTCATCAAGCTGCTCAACGGCCATGATTCCAGAGACTCAGGAGCAGATCTGTAAACCCAGTGGCTTTTGGCAGAAATCCCTCCAGATTTAAGTGTTAAAATTTCAGAACTTCAAAACCACATGGCCCTACTGCAGCCACACGACATCATGTTATTCATAACCAGCAATAGAACACAAATTGTCTATTGTTGCCTTTTCAGCAGATCTGAGTGTTGGGGTAAAATCTTAAATAATGGTGGGTCTGGTGTTGAAATAGTGAATGTGATCAAAGTAGAGAGAGAGTAATGTGGAAATCATCTGCCCCACAGGCAGGGGGAGGGTGTGGGATGGGGGTATACTGGGATTTTTGGTGGTGGAGAATGGGCACTGGTGAAGGTATGGATGTTTCATTGTATGATTGAGACTTAGACCCAAAAGCTTTGTAACTGCTCTCACGGTGATTCAATAAATAAAATTATAAAAAAATGGAAAAAGAAAAAAAAAAGTAAGGTGGAGTTCATGCACAATTCAATCAGCTAATCAGTGGCTGAATAAATAGCAGTACTCCTACAAAAAAAAAAAAGAATTCTTAGGTTAAATCACTTTTTCTTGAGACTGTCTGGCATCAGCCAATTACAACCACAGTCTACTCAGAATTATGTAGGGTTGAAGTCATACTATTAGTAGGTAAGGTAAAGGTAAAGGCCCTCCCGTTGATCGTCGATTTGCTCGAGCGGGCCCAGTAACGTCTCCATTGGAGACTTTGTTGTTACTGTGTGTGGCATATCGAATACTCTCGGTAGCTTGCCGGGCTCTCCTTCTTAGACGAGGTCATAAAGTGCTATAGCTAGCATTCCTCAGTTAGTGCTACATAAACACTAGTCTTACAAACTGAATGCCAAATCATCTTACATTGCACACTATCTACCCAGCCACCAGTTCCCTCAAGTCCTGACTCAAAGTCATTTCTTAAACTTCGTCAAGAACCTGCTATTCTCAATCACTCTGATTTGTTAGATAGTGGTGAGCAAAAGGTGGGGGTCCGGGGGGAATATTTGCTTTCGTAGAGCTTACAAGTAGCTGAGGAGATAGCTTGCATATATATCAACAGAAGCAAATGCAAAATAATAATGTCACTAACTTTAGAGAAAAAGTGCAGTGTAAGTGGCTGGGTGCTGGTGTAGACCGATAGTCACGAAAACCCTTTGTTGAGAGGAGATAAGCTTGAAGGACACAAGAACACAACTGTCCAAGCAAAAGAATTTCCTAAACAGAAAGAATGGAAAGCATGAAGTCCATGAGTGAACAAGCTTTATGCTCACAGGGAAAAAAACATCTGAACTATTAGTTAGTATGGGTAAGGGGTAGAAGAGCAGCAGAGAGGAAAAGGATTCATTCAAAGAAGCAGAATCATTTTAAATCTATAACAGCCTTGGAATCCACAAATTACTGCCTCTATTCAAACCCTCAAAGCTTGAGGATTATTTACTTGTTACAAAGAGTAATAATCCTTATTAAAGGGAGATGTCTTGTTATACCTACATACACAACTTTTATTAATTTTATGTGGGCTTTTCCATAATTATTTAGAATTTAAATACTGTAAAATCACAGAAAAAAATTTAAAGGGCTCCCAATTTATTCTTTGGTTGAGAAAGTTTGTTATCACTGTCCAAATCCAGGTGCAAAAACATTTTTGCTCAAATGCACTACTTAAGAGAAAAAAGCTACACAAACACACCTGTACCTTTTCAGGGCTTATTTAATATTGTGTTACAGTAAACATATTAAGGACATGAACGTTTAGTCACCAAAAACGTTCAATTGCCCAATTTGCTACTCAGAGTGACAAAAACAAGCTACCAATTTTCTGATATACCTTCATTTCACAAAGTTCCTTTAAAACCCAATATTATCAGGCAGTACTTGGTGTTTATGATTTCACATTAATATAAGCCTGGTTCATGAGCTATCTGACTCAGAATATATAGATCAGTCTATAATGGACAGAATATATTATTAAGAAAATGACATTTAATGTCATATTTCAATAAAGTGGTGGTTGACCAAGGACTCAAATAAGATCTGAGAAATGTGTCAGGAAATTTCATTGTTGTGCAAATATCATAGAGAAACCACAAAAACCTAGACAGTTTAGCCTAGCATAGAGCTCAGCTACACAGTACAAGCTACTGACATGACCATTCATTACAAGGTCCATCGTGAGCCATGTCCAGCAACACATGCCTCTGTGTAAGGCAAGAAAATGTAGCAAAGAATCCAGATTTCGGCCATTAGTTGGCTTGGAGTTTCACACTAATTCTGCCTCATACTGCTAGCTTAAACTTGTATGCAATCTGTGCATACTCGGTCTTTGAATCTACAAAATGCAATAATACCAATTACATTCACTGAGGTGTCTATGGACATTAAACAAGTTGAAACGTAAAATATTCTACAAAATCTGTTGCATATCAGCAATTATAGGTATAGTAGCACTGTAGTACTGTGCTCCCGTTGTTCATCAATTTGCTCGAGCGGGCCCAGTAACGTCTCCATTGTGAGATTTGTTGTTACTGTGTTTGGCATATGGAATATGTCACGGGTAGCTTGCCAGGCTTTGCCATGTGGGCGAGATAGTATAGTGCTGCTAATTATTACTATACTTGTACATAAACATTTAATTTACATTATGTAACCAAGCACATTTCTGTCTAGTTACATTCCCATAAAAGATGTTATTATGTACATCTTGACAAAAAGAGAATATAGAAAGTACAAAATAAAGGTGGTATATGACTTTAGTGCAGCAAATATATGAATTAAATGTTTTAATATATAGTAATTCTATTATCATGATTCATTTCTAAGCTGTACCACATAACCTTTTAACCTTAAGGCAAATGTAAACAAAAGGAATCTGTGCTTTAAAATAAAAAATATGCTGCTTCCAATGCATAATATGTCCAGTCAAAAAATTAGTACACATCTGGGAACTGTTTGAACATTGAAACTACAGAAGAGAGTAGTACTAAACAGATCATTTTTAATCACTTTGATTTAATTTCTCTACTGGAATGTTTACACAGATCCCAAAAAATTCATATTCCCCATCTGTGAAATTAATTTCAATGCTAAAATCATAGTACAAATTTTAGAATTCAATGTCTTAATATTTATATGAAAGACTGTCCTTAAATAGTCCCAAAGGATTTTTACAATAACCATTGAAATACATTTATAGCAAACAGAGGTGTTTGATCCTATGATATACTGAACTTGGATCCACTCATGAGAAACCAGAAGAAATCCTATTTACCCATTTTCTGACACCTCTTCATATCAATCACTATAAAGTATAGAGGTAATGACTATCGCCAACTCTCAATGAGCAAAGGAGCATTATGATGGAGTTTTACCATTCTTCTCTTAGAATATATAGTTTGGTTTTGTGGGTGTATTTTTTGATTGAGTTAACATTGGTTAATAGTAGTGTAAATGCTGCAAAGTAGAGTTTTATGCTTCTTCAAATATATACCAGGTCCTCCAGATTTCAATGCAGCGCCCCCCCCCATACACACACACACACACACACACACACACGCACACACACACACACGCACACACACACACACACACATATCATTTCAGTCTCTGTCTCTCGAAATTTCACTTCAGGGTCAGAATACAAGGTCTGTTTTATTTTGGCTTAGTCCACTTCCTCCCTCTCTTTCTCTGTATTCCACATATAACTGAAATTATCTGGCTATTATCTTTCTTTCAAATGTTTCTTGCTTCTTTGGAACACACCAGCAGTGTTCAGCGCTTACTCCTGGCTCTGTACTCAGGGATCACTCCTGCCAGGGCTTGGAGGACTCTACGTGGTGCCAGGGATGGAAACCATGCAAGGCACGCACCCTACTGCTGTACTCTCTCTCTAGTTCCCTCTTTCTGACTTATTTTGCTCTTTGACCCCGCCCCACCTTGGTTCACCAATATTGCTGCCAGTAGTGAGACTTCATTCATCTCTTCTGATAATTGAATAGCACTGCTTTTGTGTATCCATGCTCTATGTTTTTCTCCACTCACGTTGTTGGGCACTTGGCTTTTTTTCATTTCTTAACTACTATAAACAGAGCTACAATGAACATGGGATTGCAAAAGCTTTTGATTTGTGTTTTAATTCTTTGTATATACTCTAAAGAGCAGAATTTCTGAATAATATTGCATATCTATTTTTTAATGTTTTGATATACAATTAAGTTGAGCTGATACATTAATAGCATCACTGTATCACTGTCATCCCGTTGTTCATCAATTTCCTCGAGCAGGCACCAGTAACGTCTCCATTCGTCCTAGCCCTGAGATTTTAGCAAGTGCCACATTGGAGACTCTTTCAGGGTCAGGGGAATGAAACCCATCATTGCTACTGGGTTTTGGCATATCGAATACAACAATGGGGAGCTTGTCAGACTCTGCCATGCAGACAGAATACTCTTGGTAGCCTGCCAGGTTCTCCGAGGGCGAGAACTAGACAATAAGAGGTCATGCGGCCCCATTCTCAGGGGCATGCTTCCAGGATCTTGGTTTTATAGTCTCTGGATCTTGGCCTTTGATGGGATTACATGGAACAGGGGCCAGTTGGTGGGTGTAACTGTCTAGCTACTGTAAGATGGGGAATCTGGGTGGAGGAGGCCCAGTCTCAATCCGAGCAGGCTTGGAGATCTCAGCCTCGGGTCCCACACAACTGGGTTCCTCTGCTGGTTCCTTCATGCATGAGGCTCATCTGCGCATATGGAGAGTGGTCTTAAGCATGGCTGTCGCTGGTTCTGGAAGTCTTCAGCTGCTGGGGCTCTGCTCAGGGCGGGGAGGGAAATTCAACCCGCCCCCCTCTAAGGGGCTCTGGTGAGGCCAGCCAGGCGCAGGGGCAGTTTAACAACGCAGAGAACAACAACAATTAATAGCATAGACTTAGAAATTCCTTAAATATATTTTACCACTTTGACAGAGGGGCAAAGGAGCAAGAGATACAGGACAGATGCTGAGGCTCTTGTGTTGCAGGCACCATTGGTTTGATCCCCTGCAGTGTATATGGTCCCCCAAGCACTTCAAGGAGTAATCCCTGACTACAGCCCAATTCAACAACAACTAACCACTCAAATCAGGGAGAAATCTATCATCTCTCTCCTCAACACACACAGACACACACACACACAGACACACACACACAGACACACACACACACACATGTACACACACACACACAATCAAGGCAGGACCAATGGGTGCAATTCCTAAGTGGTGGTGACTTGTAATGAGTGTGGGCTTCCCTTCTGTCCATGTCCTTGCTCTTTCCCGCTTCTTTATACACAGATGACTCGAATTTAATATTGACAAGTCTGCTGACTTGGTTTTTTGTCCTGGAAGCTCCATTTAAGCTTCATGAGCTTGAGTAATTTGATCACCTTCATGAACTTGAGCAATCTGATCACCTTCTATGCTTTTGTCTAGGGCTGGAGCGATATCACAGCAGGTAGGGCGTTTGCCTTGCATTAGTCTGACCCAGCTGACCCCGGTTCAATCCCTCTGCCCCTCTTAGAGAGCCCAGCAAGCTACCGAGAGTATCTCACCCGCACAGCAAAGCCTGGCAAGCTACTCGTGACGTATTCAATAGTCTCACAATGGAGACGTTACTGGGCCTGCTCGAGCAAATCGATGAACAGGAGGACAGCGCAACAGTGCTATGCTTTTGTCTAAAAAGGAGCACCATTTAGATCTCTGAGAGTTGTAGGAAGTAAATACTGCAATGATACTCTGATACTTTGTACATCCAAAGTAGAGTTAGATTAGCTGGTTATGTATGACAGCAATAACTCCCAATCTCTTATTATAGCCTCATATCCAATGAACTAATCTGTCAGCTGAAATTTTAAGTTCTCTTCTATTTTGTGTCTTACCAACGAGATCACTGGTTTTGTTTTATGATTATTAGAATGATAACTTCAAAACAAATGTTTTTTTTCTTTTTGGGTCACACCCAGCAATGCACAGGGGTTACTCCTGGCTCTGAACTCAGGAATTACTCCTAGAGGTGCTTGGGGCACCATATAGGATGCTGGGAATTGAACCCAGGTTGGCCACGTACAAGGTAAACGCCCTACCCGTTGTACTATTGCTTCAGCCCCAAAACAAAATTTTTTTTTACCTTACATGGGATTATTCTCTCATGGAACTTAAAAGTACTTCAAATAAATTAATTAAATATGCAAATTTTATGATATTGATAAACACTATTACTGAGTTGATTGTTGTAGAATAACAAAAACTACACATTGAGTTTTTCCTTTTCATTTCTCCTCCCCCTTTCTACCCTCACACTTCTCTCTCTTCAACAATTACAGAGAGTGCTAGATTTGGATATCATCGTGTACTATACATCCATCATCTATCTAGCAATAGGTGTGTCTAAATTCTTATTTCTTTGTTGAATACTATGAAACATGTTCATAAGTACAATTAATTCTAAGTCACAAATGTAGCACTGTCGCACTGTCCTCCCATTGTTTGTCGATTTGCTCAAGCGGGCCCAGTAACGTCTCACCACAAATTGTGACACTTGTTGTTACTGTGTTTGGCATATCGAACTACATCAAGGGTAGCTTGCCAGGCTTTGCTGCGTGGGCGAGATACTCTAGGTAGCTTGCCAGGCTCTCCAAGTGGGGTGGAGGAATCGAACCCAGCTCGGCCAGGCCGGCCGTGTGCAAGGCAAACACCCTACCTCTGAGCTATTGCTCCAGCCCAGTCACAAATGTAAATGGACAAATTTTTAAATGAATCATTTTTGTAATTAACTTATTGTCACCATTGTCACATGCCATTATAAATCTCAGCCTTATTCAGTTTAAAATAAACCTTAAGCTTCCATAAATGTAAACATGCAAAAGCTAGTGTTCCGGTAATGATTAACTAAAAACAATGAAAACTTCACATTTAAAAATATTATAACACTGTTTTCAAAAAATGCTTACCAATATCTCTATTTTGTTATTACTTCATTTAGTACTTGGTCTAATGTATTCATAGTAACTCATAATCATTTTGGCTTATTTACTCTGTGTGTGTATGTATTTGGTTTGTGGGCCACACGTGGCTATACTCAGGGTTTACTACAGTCAGTGAGGTCCAGGATGGGGGAATTGAGAGTGGGTATAATATGTTGTGCCAGGGAACAACCCCAAGTTGGCTGTGTGCAAGGCAAGTACCTTACCTTCTGCACTACATTTATTACATGATAATTTCCCAGTTCTCTTAAGTCTGCTATCATCTGATGCATTTGTTCTTTATTCATACTTCTGTTCTCTCCCAGAGATTTTTTTATCATTTTGTATTTCACTACTTCCATATTTCAATAAATTTTATGTTTTCAGTTCCCATAAATCTTATTTATTTATATTTTTGGCCATACCCATCAGTGCTTAAGAAAAAGCTCTTGGGGGTCTTGGGGGACCCTATCTGTGAGATATCCCATCACAACAGTGAACAGTGAACAGTGAATACAAAAGTACAAAGATCATAAACAATAAATGTAAACAATAATGTAGAAGAAAAGGAATCCTCATGAACTGTTAATTAGAATGTAAATTGGTTCGGCCTCTATGGAAAACAGTGTGGAGATTTTAATTGATCTACCACATGTTTTAACCTAAGAATCTACCAAATACAAAAAAAAATCACTACTTCAAAAAGGTATATGCACACCTCTGTTCATTATATATATATAATAACCATTATATATTATATATAATAATCATATATACTGACCATTATATGTATATAATAGCCGATGTCTATGTTTTTGCAACATTCTCCACAATACCAAAATCTGGAAACAACCCAAATGTCTAAAAATAGATGACTGGACAAAGAAACTATGGTACATATATACTGTGATGTATTACTCGGCCATAATAAAAGATAAAAAAGTATGTAATTTGCTGTTACATGGAATGACCTAGAGTATTGTGCTAAATGAATTTACTCAGAGGAAGAAAGACTGACACAGAATGACCTCTCTCATACACAGGATATAAAGAAAAAATGCTGAATAACAAATGCCCCCCTCCAATACCCAGAGACAGATGCGCAGACAAAGAACATGCAGTATGAAATTTTAGTATAAGAACAAGTAAAATATTGTCTCTTGCAACAAGGACAGAAGAGAGGACATCATGTTAAATGAAGTAAGACAAAAGACAAATACCAGATGATTTCACTATTATCTAGAATTTAAAGAAACAAATCAATGAACAATGTCCAATTAAAACAATTAAAATTTAAAAATTAAAATATTTATGTATTACTAAAAACCTTGGACTTTGACCAAAGAGTTGGGGCTTCCAAGGATAGCATGGCAGGTGCTTAAAGGATGCAAGGTACTGTGTGCAATTGAGAGATATTGGCCTTCGGTGGCTGGTGTGATGAGGTAACACTGAAGCCTGAAAACATATAAACATTATATTACATTCTTGTAAGCCAAGATTAGCTCAATAAAAATAAAATAAAAATTTTAAGGTTAGAACAGTCTTATGTGTGTGTGAATCTGAGTTCAATCTCTTGCATGAAAAAGAAAGAAAAATAAACTATATTTAAAGGAAGACAAGAAAAGATCAAACTGAGTAACTATAAAACAGCAAAATAATAGATCTACATATACAACCATGAAAACATGAGTGGTTCAAATGTACCAATTAAAGGCCACACTTGAAGACTGACTTTTATTTTCTGGGAACCTTTGGTATTCCTTGACCAACAGATACGTGATACAAATCCATCATCATGTGGCACTTTCTCAGTCTGACTCTCTTCACATAATCATTTTCTCCATAAGGACACCAGTCTATTACATGAATGGCCCATCTTATTTTAATAAGAACTGATCTAAAATTAACTCATTATGTCATCAGTGATTGTATGCTCAAACAGCATCACTCTCTGAGGTGATGGGGTTATTGGGGTTTGGTTTCCACACCATCTAAGGGAGAGATAGTTAACACATCCTGAGATGAAAAACCTGTGTGTATGTATGTGTGTGTGTAAATGTGTGTGTGTGTGTTATGATCAGAGCTTACTCATAGATCTGCACTTAGGAATCACTTCTGGCAGACTCTGGGACTTTAGGGGTTTCGAGGGATTGAACCCAGGTTAGTTGCATGAAGACAAGCTCCTTACCTGCTGTACTATCTCTCTGGTCACAGGAAAATGTTACTGGTGGACAGAACTTAGTTACTCATGTTATTTGTTTTGTATTGAAGGATTAGGAAAAATATGAGGCCTTAAGATTAGAAGATGCAATGGTTAATGAACTGACTGGCTAGGATATAGTCCCAAAAGAAAAAAACCTAGGAAAATTGGAGATTAAGAATGTCTGAAGTGTAGGAATGAAAAGGAATAAATTGGAATAGGTAGCAAGGGCAAAGGTTTGTATAACACCCCCAAGTAGGCACAGGACTCAGTGGGTCGGCATTTGCATGCTTTTGCAGGTGGTCATTTCAATCCCTCATGATTCAAATCAATAAAGAAGGCTAAAAAGATGAATGTCCTATAAAAACTCAGCAGTAAAGTCTACCACCTACCAAGGGTCAACCCAGTTACTTCGATTGGCAAATGTTCAGTTTGACCATAATGAATGCCAGTGCTGAATAGAAGAGCAGGAAATTAAGGAGTAAAAAAAAAGAACTTTTTGGCCCGGATGGATTCACTAGTGAATTCTTCCAAATCTTTAAAGAGGACTTATTCCCAATCCTCTTGAAGCTTTTCCACGAAATTGAAATATCAAAAACACTTCCGAACAGTTTCTACGAAGCAAATATTTCCCTGATACCAAAAGCAGACAGAGATACCACAAAGAAAGAGAATTACAGGCCGATATCCCTGATGAACACAGATGCAAAGATCCTCAACAAACTACTAGCAAATAGAATCCAACTACTCATCAAAAAGATCATACACTATGACCAAGTAGGATTCATGCCAGGGATGCAAGGATGGTTTAACGTTCGGAAATCAATCAACATAATACATCATATCAACAAAAGAAAAGATAAAAACCACATGATCATATCAATAGATGCAGAGAAAGCATTTAACAAGATCCAGCACCCCTTTCATGAAAACCCTAGCCAAAATGGGTATAGAGGGGACTTTCCTCAACATAGTTAAAGCCATCTACCACAAGCCTACAGCAAGCATCATCCTCAATGGGGAAAAACTGAGAGCCTTCCCTCTAAGATCAGGGACGAGACAAGGATGCCCACTCTCTCCACTGCTGTTCAATATAGTACTGGAAGTACTTGCAATAGCGATTAGGCACGAAAAAAATATTAAGGGCATTCAGGTAGGAAAGGAAGAAATCAAGCTCTCACTATTTGCAGATGATATGATACTATATTTAGAGAACCCTATAACCTCCACCAAGAAACTCCTAGAAACAATAGACTTGTATAGTAAAGTTGCAGGCTATAAAATCAATACCCAAAAGTCCATGGCTTTCCTATATGCAAACAGTGAGAGAGAATAAAGTGACATAAAAAAACAATCCCATTCACAATTGTGCCCCAGAAAATCAAGTACGTAGGAATCAGCTTAACTAAGGAAGTAAAGGACCTGTACAAAGAAAACTACAAAACGCTACTTCAGGAAATAAAAGAGGACATGAGAAAATGGAAAGATATCCCCTGCTCATGGGTCGGGAGACTTAACATTGTCAAAATGGCAATACTTCCAAAAGCACTGTACAAATTCAATGCAATCCCTATAAGGATACCCATGACATTCTTCAAAGAAATGGAGCAAACACTCCTGAAATTTATATGGAACAATAAGCCCCCACGAATAGCTAAAGCAATTCTTGGGAAAAAGAAAATGGGAGGAATCAACCTCCCTAACTATAAACTCTACTACAAAGCAGTAATAATTAAACAGCATGGTACTGGAACAAAGGCAGAACTGCAGACCAATGGAACAGAGTTGAATACACTGACATCTCCCCTCAATCATATGATCATCTAATCTTTGATAAGGTGCAAGAAATGTAAAGTGGAGCAAGGAAAGTCTCTTTAACAAATGGTGCTGGCAAAACTGGATGGCTACATGCAGAGAAAATGGGCTCAGAACTCTGCCTAACACCATGTACAAAAGTAAGATCAAAATGGATTTAAGGGGGTATGGTGCCACCAGCAGGTCAATCTGTACCTGTGAGGTGCGTGCATCAGCAGCCTGATGGTGCCTTCAGACGTTCAGATACCCCAAAATTGCTGCTGTGCCTTTGGCCAGACCCCAAAAATTTGGGGCAAAGTTTAACCAAGAAAGTAAATGGTCAAAAGTTAGATATGTGGGAAACACACCCACAAACCACCTCCGGCTCAGCGATAGAATTGGAGGCATGGCCTCTATGGTTTCTGATTGAACTGCTTAATGGTCATGATTTCAGAGACTCAGAAACAAAACCCAGTGGCTTCTGGAAGAAATGTGTCCGGTCCCTGCAGTAGGTTACCCGTGCTGGGCCAACCCAGGTGGGAATAGGTTTCATGCCTTGGCCTGTTCCCCCTGGTGGCCCAGTGGCCGCCATCCTTCAGAGGCCATTGGACAGTCAGGTTTGGGCCCCCAGTGACGAGACTCGCAGGGCCTCATGGGATGGGAATAGAGCCAGTCCTGTCCTCCCCATGCCAACGAGACCCCAAATCATCGCCCATGAATGGCCTCTCTGGCTCCTGATCAAGATGCTTAATGGCCATGATCCCAGAGACTCAGAAACAAATCTCAAAATCCACTGACTTTTGGCAGAAATATGTCAGGACTCCACAGTACGTTACTGTTGCCGGGCCACCCCAGGGAGGGAAGGGTGTTGTCACTCCGCCTGCTCCCCCCTGGTGATTCGGTGGCTGTCATACTCCAGAGGGCATTGGACAGTCAGGCTCGGGCCAGCAGTGACAAAACTTGTTGGGCCTCATGGGATGGGGGGAGCCGGGCCTGTCCTCTCCACCCCAACGAGACCCCAAGTCATCACCCACGAATGGGCTCTCTGGCTCCTGATCAAGCTGCTTAATGGCCATGATCCCAGAGACTCAGAAACAAATTTCTAAACTCAGTGGCTTTCGGCAGAAATGCATCCAGACCCCGCAGTAGGTTACTGTTGCCGGGCCACCCCAGAGGGAAAGGGTGTTGTCCCTCCGCCTGCACCCCCCTGGCAGCTCAGCGGCCGTCATCCTCCAGAGGCCATTGGACAGTCAGGTCTGGGCCTGCAGTGATGAGACATTTTGGGGCTCACGGGATGGTGGTGAAGCCAGGCTTGTCCTCCCCACCCCAACAAGACCCAAAGTCATCTCCCACAAATGACCTTTCTGGCTCCTGATCAAGCTGCTAAATGGCCATGATCCCAGAGACTCAGGAGCAAATCTCGAAACCCAGTGGCTTTTGACAGAAATCTCTCCAGATTTAAGTGTTAAAATTTCGGAATTTCAAAATCACATGGCCTTACTGCAGTCACACGACATCATATGTTATTCATAACCAGCGTTAGAACACAAAATCTCTACTGATGCCTTTTCAGCAGATCTGAGTGTTGGGGTAAAATCTCAAATAATAATGGTGGGTCTGTTGTCAAAATATTGAATGTGATCAAAGTAGAATAATGGGAAAATCATCTGCCCCACAGGTAGGGGGAGGGTGTGGGATGGGGGTATACTGAGGTTTTTGGTGGTGGAGAATGGGCACTGGTGAAGGTACGGGTGTTTCATTGTATGACTGAGACTTAAACCCGAAAGCTCTGTAACTATTCTCATGGTGATTCAATAAATAAAATTATTTTAAAAAATGAAAAAAAAGTAAGGTGGAATTCATGCACAATTCAATCAGCTAATCACTGGCTGAATAAATAGCAGTACTCCTACATAAAAAAATGGATTAAAGACCTCAACATCAGACCAGAAACCATAAGGTACATTGAAGACAAAGTTGGCAAAACCCTCCATGACATTGAAGCTAATGGTATCTTCAAAGATGTCACACCACTGGCCGAGCAAGTGAGAACAGAGATAGATAAATGGAACTATCTTAAACTAAGAAGCTTCTGCACCTCAAAAGAAACAGTGACCAAAATACAAAGACAGTCTACAGAATGGGAAACAATATTCGCCGAATACACATCTAACAAGGGGTTGATATCAAGGATATATAAAGTACTGATTAAACTCCACAAAAAAAAATCCAACCCCATCAAAAAATGGGGCAATGAAATGAACAGAAACTTTTTCAAAGAAGAAATCCGAATGGCAAAAAAGCACATGAGAAAATTCTCTACATCATTAATCATCAGGGAGATGCAGATCAAAACCACAATGAGATACCATCTCACACCTCAGAGACTGGCCCACATCCAAAAGAACAAAAGCAATCAGTGCTGGTGAAGATGTGGCAAGAAAGGGACAATCCTTCACTGTTGGTGGGAATGCCAACTGGTTCAGCCCTTTTTGAAAACAGTATGGACAATTCTCAAAAAATCAGAATTTGAGCTCCCATTTGACCCAGCAATACCACTCCCGGGAATATATCCCAGAGAGGCAAAAATGTATAGTCAAAGTGATATCTGCACTTGTTTGTTCACTGAAGCACTCTTTACAATAGCCAGAATCTGGAAAAAACCTGAGTGCCCAAGAACAGATGACTGGTTAAAGAAACTTTGGTAGATCTACACAATGGAGTACTATGTAGCTGTTAGAAAAGATGAAGTCATGAAATTTACATACAAGTGGTACTACATGGAAAGTATCATGCTAAGCGAAATGAATCAGAAAGAGAGGGATAGACATAAAGAGATTACATTCATCTGGGGGACATAAAGTAACAAAATAGGAGATTAATACCCAAGAATAGCCGAGATCAGTACCAGGAGGCTTACTCCATGACTTTGAGGCCAGCCGAGCATTCTAGGGGAAAGGGCAGCTTAGATAGAGAAAGGAGCACCAAATAAAGGGTCTTTGGAGGATCCTCCCAGGATTGGAGATGCATGTTGAATGTAGACTATGGACCGAACATGATTGCCACTCAATGCTTCTTTTGCAGACCACAACATCCAAAATGAGAGAGAGAACAAAAGGGAATGCCCTGCCATAGAGGCAGGGTGGGATAGGGGGGTATAGGGGGGGAGGGATACTGGGATCCATGGTGTTGGAAAATGGGCACTGGTGGAGAGATGGGTATTTGATCATTGTATAATCGAAACCCAAGCACAAAAATTTGTAAATCTACAACTGTATGTACCTCATGATGTTTCACTAATAAAAAATTTTTTAAAAAGACTTTTTTTGACATTTGACTACCTTGGACCATTCTAGTCTCTAAAGTGAAGGAAGAGAAACTCATTCTTGGAGGGAAGATAGAAGTGTACTTTTGCTGCTTTGGGGCTTTAGGTAGAAACATCTGGGTGCTTCTGGAACACCTACTCCATAGGCATGGGCTGTGATAATACACAACATCCCAACTAGAGAACCCACTTTACAACAGAAAGAGCTCATGACAATGACATCCTCTGGCCATATCACAAAGTATACATACCAGGGACTGTCAACATCAGGGTGCTGAAATGGTCCACAAAGGCATCAGTTAAATCATCAGCTTAAAGGCAACAGACTCAAAGATGAGATGTCACCACTTAAGTCCCCCTTTCTGATGAAAAGTGAAGATGCCTAACTGAAACACTGTAGCACTGCACTGCAGCACTGTCCTCCCATTGTTCATGGATTTGCTTGAGCAGGCACCAGTAACATCTCCATTGTGAGACTTGTTGTTACTGTTTTGGGCATAACATCACAGGTAGCTTGCCAGACTTTGCCATGCGGTCGGAATACTCTCAGTACCTTGCTGGGCTCTCTGAGAGTGGCGGAGGAACTGAATCTGGGTCAGCCACATGCAAGGCAAATGCCCTACCCGCTATGCTATCGCTCTGGCTCAACTGAAACACAACTACAGCTATTACATGGGCACACTGTTCTACTATGCATGTGCCAGAAAAGAGAGAATACCATCTCTGATCAGCAATTAGTGCTGATGAGGAAAAGCAGGGCTGCTCTTAGAGACTGGATGAACATATGACAAAGGCAGGCAATGGAACAGAGAACCGCTAAGAATACTCCCCAAGAAAACTTTTAGTAGCAATAACAAATGTATTGACTCCAGTCTACAGAGAGTAGGGATATTAGGACTTGCAAATGAGAGGTCTTGCAAATGAGAGTTCCAGATGAGAGTAAAGAAGGTATTAAAGTGATAGAGAGGCTAGAAGGAGATGAGAACCAGTTCTGCCCCTCAGTCAACTGCAGTGATAAGTAATGAAGCTCAGCCCATAGACTCTTCTTCTAAGTTTCCTCTCAGGAGACAATGGTCCACAACGCTCTGGAAAAGCTACTTGGTAGATGTACAGAGAGGGCCAGTTGCAGGGGTGGGCACATGGACAGGCACCACTCAGATACCCTTGGGAGACAGGGCTCCCACTTGGCTGGTAAGCATGGTGGACTGATGGACCACCATGATTGATTTCCCCTTCAGAGTCCATTCTCATCTTTCAAGGTGAGCACACATCAGTGACTAGACACAGTTGAGTAAAGCAGCCTCCACCAGTGCCTAGACACAGTTGCAATACTAGCATGAGCCATTTCACCAAATGTGGGGTTCTCTGAATGAGCAACCTTTACCCTGAAGCTCTCCTTGTGCCAAGAAAGTCTCTGAAACTTTGACAAGGTTCTGTCTGTGCTTAGTCCCATTTCTTGACTTTTCATTTCCTTCTCCCCCTCTTTTGCCTGCACACCAGCACCTATTCTGCATACTCATCGTTCATGAGCTAGCAGTAAAAACCAAGGCAGTAGATGAGTACTTTGAAGGTTTCAACACCCGCAGACCCTACTGGTCTGTGGAGTGATGGTTAAAGACCAGTAATCTAAATTCTCACAGATACCCTTTTCATTATATATCTATCACATCTTCCAGAAGTGCAATGGAAAAGGTTATCCACGACTTCTTCTACTCAGATCTCTTCAATAGCTACGTCAACCTGCCCACATACCAAATTCTGCAGGATGAATATGAGTTCCAAGTGTTCTCCCTTCCAAAATCCAACATGCCATTTCATCAGTAAAGAAGCATATAGCACCCAGTCCAGTCAAGGTCAGACCAGAACACCTGAAGAATCTGCCACCAGTACTCGTCAATACACTAGCTCGGCTCGTCACACACTACCTGTCTGAATGCAAGTTTCCATCCCAATGGAAAACCAGCAGGACCATTCTGTTGTCCAGAAGGGAGACATCCACGACATTGGCAATTATCGCCCGATCTGCCTGTTGTCCACCATCTACAAGTTGTTCACTCAAGTCATCCTGAATAGGGTTGGCAGAACTCTAGACGAAGGACAACCATGCGAGCTAGCCAGGCTCTGAAAAGTATCCAGCATGATCGACCATATCCACATGGTGACCAAGCTCATTGAGGTTTCTCAAGAGTTTAAGATGCCTCTCTAACGTTCATTGATTTAAAGAAGGCCTTTGATTCTGTTGAGATGGAAGTGATCATCGAAGCCCTAGTCAAACAGGGTGTTCAAACTCAGGATCCTCTAAGAGCTGTATTATGGATTCTATTCAGTGAATAATATTGCTATGACCATTGATGCATGAGTTTTTAAGTGGTATTATCTTTTTCAATTCTCTTGAGTCTATATTTAGCAATAGAATTTCTGGAGTATATTTCTATGTTTATCTTTTAGAAGAATTATAAAATTATTTTGTATTTTATAATCCCACCAGTAATGTCATTATGTGTTTTCATTTACGTAGGCTTCAAATTTCTTGAGGGTGGGGACCAAATACTCTCTTCTTTATATCCCAGAACCTACAATAGTGCCTAATATATAAGATTATATTCATGAGTACTTTTGAAATGCATCGGTGAATAAAAAGTCTGAAGGAATTTTTCTTATGCCTCATTCTGATAAAAAAAATTTTACCAATAAATTCCCTTCATCAAAATACCTTCCCCCAATATTTTCAACTTGCATCTCTCCAGACTCTGTCCTCCGTAAAATTATTTAAGAAAACAACACACTCTTCGGTGTCAGTACTTCATGAAGGGATACCCAGAGAACTGTGGTCTCTTTAGGATTGCTCAGCTATACATTAGGGAAACTCAAAGTAAGATAAACTTATAATTGAAATAAAAGTTTTCCAGTTGGTGCTGCTGGACAAGTAGTCAGATGTTCCGATATATTTTCAGTGATGCGCTTGCAAAACACACACGTGGGCCGTATTTGGCTCTTGGTCGCCCTCTGCTGGCCCTACTGCCAATAACACCACAACAGTGAAGCCAGCGTAGTGATTCCCACGTGGGACAATAGACAACATATGGGACCCATCCCGTTACAAAGAGAGCCGGAGAAGATCTGCAGATGAAAGGACCTTCAAATTTTAGCAGCTCTGGAAAGGGATTAGCCTCCCATGAATGGCACTTAATTAGCCTGATGATTTCCAGCTCTGACCGGTTAAAGACACTACTGCGTAGAACAAATACCCACTTTGATCCCCAAACACAAAATGGACATGGACATGGATGGGACTGACACTTTAAACATGACCAACTCCTCTCTGGATAGGAAACAGATTACATCTCCAATAAAATTTTAGCACACATTAATTCCTTACAAGGTTTCACCCAGGAACGCTCCAGTATCCTGGCTGCTGGACAATTAGTGATAACCATAGAAAGAAGAGCCTGATACAATATACTGCATGTGTACTGCATCACATCCATTTTCTAAGAAGTGTAAGTGTAACTGTGTGATGTCATTGAAGACGTATATTACACCAGAGAAGCAGACTGCCCCCTCCCAGTTACACCTATGCCCTAATCCCGATAACTGATAAATATGTTTCATGAAGTAGCAAAAGGGTTTTGCAAATAGAATTTAAAACAAAAACATTATGCTAGATGATTTTTAAAACTTAGATTATCTTGACAGGTCCAGAGTGATTATCAACCTAAAGAGATCCTTCTCCGGCTGGAGGCAGGAAAGATGTTACAGAACAGGAAGTCAGAAAACTATGAAGGGTGAGAATATCTTGGCCCATTTCTGCTAGAAACGGACCAGGCAGAAAGGAACAAAAGGAATGTGGGCAGTATAAGAGCAGACACGTCCCCAAATGACAGTTGACAAGAAAAGGGAAACCCAGAAGCTCATTTTGCCCAGCACCACACTCCTGCTGCAATATGTGTGGAAGGTGGGTTTATCCTCAGAGCCTCCAGTTAAACACTCAGTCCAGCCAGTACCAAGGTTTCCATTCTGTAACATGCCAAGAACTCGAGTGAATCACTTTCTTCAGACTTGTGAGCTATACAACTGTGAATAAACTTGTTTTTCAAAGCCGATAACTTTGTAATGAGTTACAGCAGCAACAGAAACTAATGTATAACAAGATATATATATTAAATTCCACTATTTCATCGTTCAGAAACATAAGCACTAGAGAGATCTATTCAAATTTTCACATTCCCAGAACCAGCTCACATCCTGCTACAAAATATTAATAGTTATTGGGTTTTATTACAAATAACAAACAGAGCTGGAGAAAAAGTACAGTGGATAGGGCACTTGCCTTGCAGATGGTCGACCTGGGTTTAATCCCAGGTTCACAACACCATCCCTCAAGCCCCATCAGGAGTGATCCCTGAGAACAGAGCCAGGACTAGCCTAAGCACCACTGAGTAGGGCCCGCGTAAAACAAAATAATAACAATAACAAATTTTCTATTATGTATCTACATCATAACTTAAACTTTAGCACTCAATTTAGAGAGTAAATGGCTACTTGTCAAGTCTTTTTTCAAAATGACTTATCAGTTTTAATGCTACTTACTTTCGGTGTGCATCTCTTTCATACTATCTAACATATTTTGTTACAATTATATTTTATAAAACCATAACTAGTCACATTAACAAGAGTCAGTGACCATTATGGTCAAATGAGTCAAAGCTTTCAGAACTGCCAGAAAAAAGAAATAAGACCAGAAATTTACAGACCTTAAAATCACAAAGACTTCTAGAGCAAAAGTCACTCAGATTTTTAGTAAGTATATAAAAGTAATAATAGTGGATTTTATCAGGACTTTGGGGGTTTGAAACTGTATTTTTATATTCCTACTTCTCAAATAATCACAGAAATTACATGAGGGTTTTTTTTTTTGGGGTGGGGGTGTTAGTTTGGGTTTTGTCTGTTTGTTTGAGGGCCACACCCAGCATTGCTCAGGACTTACTCCAGGTTCTGTGCTCAAGGTTCTCTACTGACGGGTTCAGAGGACCATATGTGGTGCCAGGGACGGAACCACACCCAGGTCAGGCACACGCAAGGTAGGCCCCCTACCCATAGAGGCTTTCTTACACGTCCCTCTGAATCGGAGAGTTCATGCTTGGGAGATTCTGATTCCACCTGCTCCAGTTTCTCAGTTACAACAATGCAAACAAGAAACCTGAACTTTTTCCAGAATCTTCACAATATAATATAAAATCTAGATTTGGAATGAGACACTCACTTTTTCTGACTTCTTTCGGCCAATCTTGTCACCTCTATTGCTGCCTTTCTTGCTTCAAAATCTTCCCTTTTGATCACCTCTCCAATCCCTCGGTAGCCTAGCTCCACCAGCTGGCGGGCCAGGCCTTCATCCTAAAGAAAACATCAGTCATTAGGTCTGTGAATGAGTGGGACATCTTACTTAATTCAGAGCATACTGAGTAACTGTTTACAATTAAAATTCATATTTTTATATAAGATGAGATCTATTACATATTTACAAATATTTTTATTTTACTTGCAGTGTTTACAATAACTTGGTACATCAATATTATACACAATATATACAATAACATACACCAACATTATAAACTTTAACACTATCATAACCATATCGCCCAAACAATATAAAATTTTCTTAAATAAATTTAACAGTAATTGGAAAATTTCTTTAGTAATAATCTTATGCACACCCAAGTTGTCATTCTCAGTGACGTAAGACAGAAATACAAGAACATCAATCATTACATTTTCTCTAAGGGACTGGCATGCAAAAGCCCGTCATGTTTTTCATCAGTTTATGAAAACAGCTGTAAATATTTAATGGAGTATCTTTACAACAATAAAACTAGGAACAATAGCACTTATACAAGAAAGAATTTCTTAAACCAACAGCATAAAAGAGAATTGAGTTGCTTTCAGAAAGCTTTGACATTTCAGAGACTTACTTCCTTGAAGTCAATTAACTAATGACACAGCATTATAACTTCAAATACAAAACAGGAGGATGAATTTCCTATTTAACTGGAAAGATATTGTTTCCATATAATGTTGGCACCAATAAAGGCATTAAGTAGAAATCCAAGATGATGACCAATTTCAAACTGGAAATAAAAAGCCTACAAAACTTTAAACTTTCTATATTTCAGTTACATTAAGAATTAAGGAAGACATACAGATGAACAACAGAAATGAAAAAGTGTTCATTACTAATGATTATCAGGGAATTTCAAATCTAAACAATGAGACATCACCACACACCAGTCAGAATTGTTTATATCCAAAAAAAAGTCTGGAAACAATCAGTACTGGTAAAAAAAAATTTAAAAAAAAAACACTCATTCTCAGTCAGTGGGACTATTGTTTGATTCAACCTCTATGGAAAATAGTGCAAAGACTTTTCCAAAAGTTAAGATGAGGGGTAAGGAACACATGCCATGAGTGCACAATGCCCAGAATTTGATTCCAGTACCTCCAGGTACAGCTCTGGAGGCCTGCTACCTGCTGGGCCTGACTGAAAGCCACACAGCTGGGTCCCAGCATCTGGTTCTGCTGGCCTGGTGTCACCAGGAGTAACCCCCAGGACCCAGGAACTCTGCTCTGGAACCCCCTCTAAAAAGAACCAAAAGATATCTAACGACGACAATACAAACTTCCTCCCCAGCTGGGGAGTTTCCTTCCTTTCCCTTCTATTTTCCAATAAGCCTTCCTGTCACTGTCACTGTCACTGTCCTCCCATTGTTCATCGATTTGCTCGAGCAGGCCCAGTAACATCTCCATTGTGACACTTGTTACTGTGTTTGGCATAACGAATACATCATGGATAGCTTGTCAGGCCTTGCCGTGCGGGTGAGATACTCTCGGTAGCTTGCCAGGCTCTCCGAGAGGGGTGGAGGAATCGAACCTGGGTCAGTCTTCCTATTGGAAAAAAATCAATTGAACTATCATATAATTCTGCACTTCTACTTCTTAACATCTATCCCCATTACACAGAAACATTCCTTTGAAAAGATGTGCGTGCACCTATATTTACCTTGACCAGTACCAAGATTTGAAAACAACCCAAAAGACTTTTAAAAAATTTTAAAAACCTGAAGTGAATTTTTTTAAAAATAACAACTGTGGTTTATTTACACAATGGACTACTACTGTAAGAAAAGATGAGATGTTGCCTTATGCTTCGACTTGGATGAAATTAGATGGTGTCATGTCAAGCAAAATGGTTCAAAGGATGACAAATGCTAGATGATCTCTCATGCGTGGCACATAATTTTTTTTAAAGAAAGGAAATGGATAATAGCCCAAGAAAATATACCTTTAGACTGACAAAAGACTTGAAGCTATCAAGGGGCCGGGAGGGAGTCTGGGGGCGGGGGGTGACAGTGTAGACTAGAAGAGACCAAAGAGTGGCCGGGCATTCCAAAAGTGTAAACATTAATGCAGTTATAAGCCCCATAACCTCAATAACAATAAAATGAAATTCACAACAAAGAATTGCCTCACTTTTTTGTCACTCACCTGGATATTTCAAAACCAACATTCCTTCCCCAAACTTTGAAGAGATGTTATTTTACATAGTTTTATAAAAAATCAAGTGTTAAAAGTTCTATGCGAAAAAAATGCATATGACATAAGTATATGCATTAATGTTGCATATATCTAAATGAAGATTCAATAATTAAAATTTAGAATAACATCTATTTTGTTGTGGATCTTTATGTGACATATATCACTTTAAATGTCATGGTGGTTGTCTAACCAAATTAATTTTTAAATAGTAATATTTTTAATCTAGAGAGGCTATTATAAAGTGTTGCAAAAAAAAACCTAAGAATCAGTGAGAAATCACTATGGCACAAAAAAAAACAACTTGCTAGTTTACATTGCCAAACATTAAAAGCAACGATTCTATTTAGCAATGGAGATACATTTGCCAAACCAACACACTAAACTAATAATGCCAACGCAGGGCCTTGGACAGACTATATGCCTCTTTTTCTGATATTTATCCCCTGAAAACTATTTATTCCGACTCTCTAGTTTGCACTACAAAACTGAGCAAATACCTCCACCTAGTGGAATTAATACTTAACAGAAAAAGCAATATAGGTTTGGTA
This sequence comes from Sorex fumeus, assembly GCF_029834395.1. Lineage (NCBI taxonomy): Eukaryota > Metazoa > Chordata > Mammalia > Eulipotyphla > Soricidae > Sorex > Sorex fumeus. Next base: position 8,501,611 of record NW_026606070.1, read on the forward strand.
CTTAATACAAAAGGGAGTATAAATTTTCTTAAACACATTGATAACAGTAAAGTTCTGGGATGAATTCTTAGAGTTCTATAAAACTATTATGTTTTTCTAAGAGATATATCGCATAAAGATCATTAACAAGTATAATTAAATGTTCATTCCTGTGTGTGAGTTGAGCTCCACAAAAGCATTTGGACAGTTTTGATGATCTACCCTAATATATATATATGTATATGTATGTATGTATGTATGCACATACATATATATGTGTGTATATAGAGAGGGAGAGCAACAAATAACAAGATCTAAGAAAACAAGTAGAAAGTTGTATGTGGTTGCCTGACCTACTATTCCCATGCTCTAACTGATGAAATCATGAGTCATCTCCCACTTTAAATGGCCAATTATCTTTAAAGAAGATAATTACTTCTAAAGAAACAGAAAATATTGTTATGTCTTCACAAACTTAGAACTTCAGTGTTTTTCTTTCCCTTATAATGATCCACCCTTCCCACTGAAACTCAAACTCAATTTTCCTTCCACCTAGACAAACACTCATAAACTTTTCTTCTGGTGTTAGCCAGCTAACAGATTCTCTTGATTTCTGTTTTACTGTAAAACTAGCCACTTCAGCATAATTTTTGAAAGATTTTTTTTTAAAATCTAGTGCCCCAAGTTGAATAATTGATCTCAGTTCTTTAGAGATGTCAGTCCATTGTATCCTTATTTTAGGATTATTTAAGATTTTTTGTCTTTGTTTTAGTTTACATAATTTGTCCTTTTATTTTAAGACCATTTTCCCCATATACTTCAAACTATTACATGGTTTCATTATGTTTATTCTGCTTGGCATACACTTTAGTCTTTGTTCTTCTGCATTAATGCTTCTTTAAAAATACAGAACATTTTAGCCATTATTTTTTCAAATATATTTTATTCCCTGCTATTTTCTGATCCTTCTGGGACCCCACTTACATTTTCTGAAAGACAAATGTGTTATTTTTTTTTATTAAACTCTAATGATCTTGATATTAGTTAATCTTAGTACAAACAGAGCATTAAAGTTAACACTCAAGTAAATACAAAAAGCAACAACCTCATGAATCATTAATGCTTTTTTTCCTTTACGTAGTCAATTTTGTGGAAGCTAGTACTTGGGTTGGGAGGTTGTTACCAAGACCGATCATTCAGCGAGAACCTAGTGGTGACTTCAGCGCTCTACACAAACTGGAGAGCGTGTGGAAACGGTAGACCGAACCAGGTAGGCCACATACGTGGTAAGCTCCGTATTTTTTTTTGTAGACTATTAGACTGGGATGAATTTTAGACTCCTCGAAGGTACCGGAATGCTTGGCTACCAGGATGCACAACGAAACCAACTATGTGGGTTGCTGTCAATCTTAGCAGAAATTGGACTGGAATCCTAAGGTAGGCAACAGGAGCTGGTGCCTCTGTTCGATTCTCTTGCAGTACTAAGGAGTATTAATGATGTGTGTCCCGTGCATGAAGTTCACATTGGATCACTTTGGACCACTGTGCGTTCACCCAGGCTTGGCTTGGGGCTTAGGTCTCGGCACCTCCATGCTGTCACTTTGAATGGGACTGGGTTTGTGGACTTAAGGATGAGTCTGGGACAAGGGATATCTAGTACCTGGGACACTCGGATACTTCTCATTGGAAAAATAGTGGGAAAAGGAAAAGAAGAAATGAAGTCCACAGTCTTTGCTCAACATTGAAGGTCTGAGTTTGTCCCACCAGCTGTTGAAGCATGATCGTGTCTTCTGTTGTTATTTTGTCCTTTGTTGCTTGAGAACAGTCATCGTAAGTAAAGCTGAGGCCCTTTGCTATTTATTTTTCTTATAGGGTGCAGTTAATTGTCCTTGCATTTTCATAAGATATAATCATCCTGCTCACAAGCTACAATATTATGACTCCTCTTCCAAATATTTATGAAACTTTCTTTCACTGTAGTATTTCTTTGACCAGATGGCCAATAAAAAGTTGAGCAATACCAAGCTTTGTTTCATGTTTCTGATCTGAATATTAAACTTTTCAGTGTTTACCGACTGAAAGCGATGTTTACTCTTTGCTTGCTATGATATTGTTATATACATGTTTCAGCCTACTTTATGGTAAGTTCAGAATTTTGTCCTGTTCTTTTCCCAAATCTATGAAGCATATGATATTTTTCTCTTTTTAATTTGTTAACGTCATGACTTCATGCTTTCATTTCTATGATAAGCCGCACACTCATTCATATTTCTGGACTTGTTTTACATTTCTTTTCATCCAGTTATTACATTTTACATTTTACACTTCTTTTCATTTTACATTTCTTTTTATCCTGATCTTAAATAAAAAGTGAAGAGGTGAGAGTAAGCCCTGAGTTTGGCGTGGTATAAATACAAAAAAATCCATCTTTCTCTTTTTGTTAATTTTTAATTAAATATCAGGCATGACTACATTCTCCTTGGGTACACAGAAAGCTTTGTAGAGGTAATGGATTTCTATTCTATCAATTAATCTAGAAATTTTATTGGCAACTGCAGATGAGATGGGGGCACAAGAGTGACTTGTAATAGTTCTGGGAGGCAGAACCAAGGGGCAGTTCTTTGTTCTCTCACTTATCATATCTTCTCCTTCAGCTTCTCGAGTCCCGGGTAAGGCACCTGCTTACCTCTGGTACTAGAAATGCCAACTTTTCCTGCAGCTCGCCCCTTATCAACAAAGTGGCAGGTGTGGAAGGGATAAGAAACTGGAACTGTTTCACTTTGTCCCAGTGAATTCCAGAAAGATCCTTGAAGATCTCCATTTGCCTTTGCCTTGCCCGCTTGCCATTTTTCTTTCCTTTGTGTCTGTCTATCCGAACATCTTCAAGCTTCAATATCAGATACCAAAAAAGAGAAAAAAACAGCTTTTCAAAGACTGTTCAAATGGTTCTTATGACTATGTGAGACCAAATCTCTTTTAGAGGGCCAGAGAAATCACTCAAAGGGTTTGAGCAGGGGCCGGAGAGATAGTTCAGCAGGTAGGGTGTTTGCCTTGAACACAGCGGACCTGGGTTCAATGCCCAGCATCCCATATGGTCCCCCAAGCACCGCCAGGAGTAATTCCTGAGTACAGAGCCAGGAGTTTCCCCTGAGCGTCACTGGATATGATCCAAAATGCAAAAATAAATAAATGCTTAAAAAATAAAAAGATCAAAGGGTTTGGGAAATTGTAAGCATTCAGTTGAATCCCTGGCACCTAATGGTCCCCAGCACCTGTGTGGTCCCACATCAGTAAGCCAGCAGTTCTCACCATAAGTGCATGGTCAGAAAACAAAGGAAGACCAAGGAGACAAAACACAGCAAGCAACAGGCCTTGAGGGTCAGGCCACAGAGAAGCAAATACAGATAACAGAGCAGCAGACCTCGAACCAAGCAAGCAGCGGGGAGCAGATGGGACAAGAAATATAATTCACAGGAAAGAGGAAACTGCAAAGGGACAGGACATGTGATGCCGCACACAGGAAGCAGAGAGACCTGAAGCAAAGAGAGCAATGCCTGCACATGGGGGGAGCTAGAATGCCTTCTTAAACTGAGCAATAATGAAAATAGGGGCCAGAGAGGCAGTCTAGTGTCCCCAGCCTCTGACAAAGCACTCGCAACTTGACGTCTCTGTGAAACTCACTCCCTGAGGGAGGCACAGGGTTATTTGCTCTTGTGTTTTTAGGTTGTAAGACTTTTTTTTCTTATGAACTGCATATTGGCACCTTATGTATTAATAACTATTTTTCCTTCCTAAGCGTGGTCTTTTGATTTTGTTGTAGAGTTCCTTGGTGCACAAAATGTTTTAATTTTATGCCACCTCACACTGAATTTTTTTTTCAAGAATTCTGAAATTCTACCACTATCTGCCCAGGTCTGGATGTCCTTCATTCATCACACTGAGAATTCAGCAGGTGCTTACTATCTTGAGTTTATTTCCAACACAGGGAGATTCCTTTACAGTTGATTATTTTCCCTTTATATTATACATAATTTTTTTATGGTACATCACTTAACATGGGTCACCTAGAATCATTATTTTATATAGTTTTTATTTTATCTTAATAGTTCTTTATTCTCATCTTTTTCTTCAGATTCTGGGCACTCATATCCTGTTAACTTCTACATCAGTAATTTCTCTCCTTTTGGGGGTGGAGATGTGGGGGTACACACAGCAGTCGGTGGTGAGTGTTTTCTCTAGGCTCTCTACTCGGAGACCGCTCCTGGGGCACTGGGGCTCAAACCCAGATCTGCCATGTGAACAGCAAGGCCCTACCACTGTACTATCACTCCAGCCCCACAATTTTTCCTTTATGGTGGAGGTAAGTAGACACTCTGATGGGGGCGGGGTGTAATGTTGGAATGTTATGCACAAGTCCCAATCATTAACAGAATTGTAAATCAAAATGTTTCTATTAAAAAATTAAAAAAGCATTGACACTGTTATAAACATGTGACCTAAATTGTAATAATGAGAACAAGACTGAAAAATCACGTGACTAAGACTGCATTTCAGGCTTCAGAATAGAAGGTCAAACTCTCCCATTTAGACGTCTAAGAAAGTCTGGTTTTGTAACCAAACGACTGCCAGCTGCAGAAACTAATGGTTGGGCCAAAGTGCCAGATCTGGGATTAAGGAATTTGAACTCAGGCTGGGAAATGATCAGTCTCACGGGGAGGACAGCAAGAAACTGTACTCGGTTAGCCCTATTCCTGCCAGGATGGTGAGCAAAGGAAAAACCAACCCCTCACACACCTGCCCTGCTGAGAAAAGATACTGCAAAACTAAATCCACAGCGCCACCTACTGGAAATACAAAATACAAATGCCAAAAGTGCCACTGCAAAAAGAATTCGAGTAACAAATCTGAAGTGCATCGTAAGGGCACAGAAATGTGGCATCAATTTAATCAAAAATAAATTAACTATCCAAAAGAAATCAACAAGACACAATGAGTTCTGACATGGGGGGAATTATTGTAATGAGGAAAGAAAGGCGGGAGATCTTTACCAAAGAAACTGAAACTTTTTTTTTTTAATCCAAGAGATAGTACAGAGGCTATCTGTGTGTGCTTAATGGGAGGTTCAGTACCAGAACACTACTGGGTGTAGCTCTGGGGACACCTCAAGCATCTTCGAGTATAGCCTTGGAGACACCCCACCCCATCCCCACATTGTATTCTCACAGTGAATTGCAGGCTGGACCACTCGTGTGGATAATGCCTTGGAAAAGTCTTCCTTGGGAGTTTAGCTGTGCAATAGTTGCACGGAACTAGAAATGAGTTCTTATGCTCACGGTGTACCTGGGGCAGCCCTGGCCTCATGGGTCTGTGGATTCAATGCAGGAACCTCACACAGGTGTGTGTGCCCCGAGAGGGGTGAGTTGGGCGGGGGGAGGGCAGAGCAAGCAGCCACATGATTCTGGAGAACCCAAGAAACAAGTTCAATCTGCATGGGAAGGACTGATCAGAATCAGCAGGGTCGGGGACAGCACGCGTGGGAAGTAGCTACGGCAACAAGAGAGACCTTGACCTGGGCGGGCAAGATCCTTGGGATGCGTGCCTTGCTGATCCAGGGAGCCCGCGGCCCCCCGCCCTGCTCTCTCACGCTATCCTCTCCAGAATGGACCTCCCCTCTTGCATCAGCACCACATCAGGGAATCTGCAGACCTCTCTGGATGTTTCAGAAAAGCCTGTTAGAAGCATCACATAGGTGCCTCCTGATTCTCACAGCTCTTGGCTAGGGAGCTGGAGACAAAGCAATTTGGGACCTTGCATCTGCGGATTAAATTTTCTGTAAACTCACTGCAATTTTCCAGTGGCATTTTTTTTTTCAGAAGTGGGAATATACTCCCAAATTTTATCTGTAACCACAAAGGACCAAAGCAATCCTCAGAAAGAACAACAACACATAGGATACATCCCACTTTCTGATTTCAAACTATTTTACAAAACTATGTTAATCCAAATGTGTGGTATTGGTATAAGAACAGACCCGTGGACCAATAAACCATGATAAACAGACAGCTAATATTTGGAAAATGAGTCCAGAATATTCGAAGAAGAAAAGCTGATCTCTTAAACTGAAAATTAAGATGTTCATATGTGATGAAATAAAATTTTAAAAACTAGACACCGACCTAATATCACTCACAAAAAATAAATCAAAATAGAGTGAATACTGAGATTTAATATCTGAAACTACAAAACTCCTAAGCAAAACCTTAGAGAAAAAGACAAGGGTCGTAGTCACATTTTTTTGTATATAGCACCAAAGCATGCAAAAAACATTTCAAAATAAGCAAGGAAAATACATCAAATAGAAAAGCCTTCTGCACAGCAAAAAATAATTTTTTAATTCATAGTATAAAGTGTTACAAAAATCACAGCTCTGGCATGACATTAATAGCCTAAATTTATTAAGATATATTAGATATTATAGATATAAGATATATTATATTTATATAAATATATATAATAGCATACATTTATAAAGATATAAAAGTGATATAACTCAATAGCAAAATTATAAGCAACTCAGTTTTAAAACCTTCCAAAAATCTAAGTAAACGTTTTTCAAAAACAGAAAAAAAACATATTTGAATGATCAGTAGGAATGTGAAAAGGTGTTCAGCTACTATGAAATCCATTAATTTTACTTCTAAGTGTGCATCTAAAAACAATGAAATCACTGCCACTGCCAAGGAGATAGCTGCACACCCATGATTATAGAATTATTTACAATAGACAAGATATAGATATAGAAATTAAATGAAGTGTGCACCAACAGAGAAATTGATAAAGGAAAGTAGTATATATAAACAATGGGATACTACTAAGGTAAAGGTAAAGGTAAAGGCCCTCCCGTCGTTCATCGATTTGCTCGAGCAGGCCCAGTAACGTCTCCATTGGAGACTTTGTTGTTACTGTGTTTGGCATATCGAATACGTCACGGGGAGCTTGCCAGGCTCTGCCGTGCGGGCGAGATACTCTCGGTAGCTTGCCGGGCTCTCCGAGAGGGGGGGAGGAATCGAACTTGGGTCGGCCATGCTGGCTGTGTGCAAGGCAAATGCCCTACCGCTGATTTGACTCAACACGGGAAACCTCACCCAGCTCGGACACGGACAGGATTGACAGATTGATAGCTCTTTCTCGATTCCGTGGGTGGTGGTGCATGGCCGTTCTTAGTTGGTGGGATACTACTAAGTCATAAAAACAGAGGGAAAAGTTTGCTATTTGCAAGAAGAGACTTACAGACATTCTGCAAGTAAACTAAATCAGAGAGACAAATATTGTGTGACCTCACTTACATGGATAATCTAAAAATAAAACAAACTTATAGAGGCAAAAATTCTGATTTGTGATTACCAGAGGTGGGGAAATTAGCTAATGTATTAAAAGGTACAAACTTTGAGTTATAAGATAAATAAGTCCTAAACAAACATGACTATTGTAACAAAGTTGTGTGGTATCTATGAAAGTTACTAAGAGTATAAATCCTGAAAGGTCTTACCACAAAGAATTTTCTCTTTTATGTAGATGAGACAATAGTTAAATTTATTTTACAATCATTTACAATATTGGTAAGCCAAGCCATTATGTCCTATACCTTAAACTTAGGTAGTTTCATATGTCAAGTAAGTCACAAACTGAAAGAAAATGTAAAAAGCTTTGAATTGTGGTGCTGTCTTGTAACTATGAGCACTGTAGCACTGTCCTCCCATTGTTCATCGATTTGCTCAAGTGGGCCAAGTAACGTCTCCATTGTGAGACTTGTTGTTACTGTGTTTGGAATATCGAATACGTCACAGGTAGCTTGCCAGGTTTTTCCATGCGGGCAGGATACTCTTGGTAGCTTGCCAGGCTCTCCGAGAGGGGTGGAGGAATCGAACCCGGGTCATCTGGGTCGGCCGCAAGCAAGGCAAACTCCCTACCCGCTGTACTATTGCTCCAGCCCATGAATATGAGCAGAAATGAAAAATTTCTATCTGTCTATTTCTATCAAACTGATCCGCTGAAGGGAAAGAGAAGGAGGCCGGCCACCAGTTAGACCAATTTGCTGCCAAGTCGTAGGTAGGTTACCCTGAGAAATTATGCTTTTTCAAAGGTTTTGGACTTGGTTACTGACAAGGTGCCATTCAACAATGGCAGAAGTTAGACCAGCTTTGTTTAGTGGAAGCCCATGTGATTTGGCACGATGGATAGATTCAATTTATAGAGAACTCACCAAATTTGGCAGACATAAAGACTCTGACTTTAACTAGCCCAATCCTTCATTTTTCAAATGCTGAAATAAGAGTTTCAAATCGAGGCTGGAGAGTACAGCAGGAAGGGCACCTGTCCTTTACAGCCAATCATGGGGGAGATCCCCTGGTACCCCAGATGGTCCCCTGAGTTGAACCAGGAGTCAGCCCTAAGGATCGCCTAGTATGGCACAACAATAAACAAACAAAAACCAAAAGAGAGTTTCAAATTGGGGTTTTTTTTAAATGGGAAACCATGATCCTAAAGGGACACAGTTACCTAACATTGAAAAGGTCGCTTAGGAAGATGTACCAAAGTTTCTTTAACCAGTCATCTGTTCTAAAGCACTTGGGTTGTTTCCAAATTTTGGCTATTGTGAACAGGACTGCAATGAACATATAGGTACAGATGTCATTTCTACTGTGCTTTTTTGCATCCTCGGGACATATTACCAGAAGTGGTTTTGCGGGGTCATATGGAAGCTCAATTTCACAACAGCCAAAATCTGGAAACAACTAAAGTGCCCTAGAATAGATGACTGGTTAAAGAAACTTTGGTACATCTACACAATGGAATACTATGCAGCCGTCAGGAGAGATGAAGTCATGAACTTTGCTTATAAATGGATAGACATGGAGAGTATCATGCTAAGTGAAATGAGTCAGAAAGAAAGGGACAGACAGAGAAGGACTGCACTCATTTGTGGAGTATAAAACAACATAACATGAGGCTGACACCTAAGGACAGCAGACACACGGGACAGATAGATTGCTCCATAGCTGGAAGCCTGCCTCATGAGCAAAGGGGAGAAGGCAGCTGGAATAGAGAAGGGATCACTAAGAAAAAGATGGCTGGAGGAATCGGTGGGGGTGGGAGATGTGTGCAGAAAGTAGATCAAGGACCAAACATGATAATCTCTCAGGGTATGTATTGCAAACCATAATGCCCAAAAGTAGAGAGAGATTATGGGGAATCATATCTGCCATGGAGGCAGGGGTAGGGTGGGAAAGGGGGGTATACCAGGGATATTGGTGGTGGGGAATGTGCACTGGTGGAGGGATGGGTGTTTGATCATTGTGTGATTGTAAGCCAAACATGGAAGCTTGTAATTATCTCACGGTGATTCAATCAAATTAATAATTTAAAAAAAGGTTGATTAGGGGCTGGAGAGATAGCAAAGTGGTGAAGGTTCTTGTCGTGCATACAGCAGACCCAGGCTGAAATCTCTGGCCTAATCTACGGTCCCTCAATCCCTGCCAGAAGAGATCTCTGAGCACAGAACCTGGAGTAAAACCTGAGTACCAACAGGTGTGGCCCCCAAACAAAAACAAAACAAAATAGAAAGGAAAATTGGGGTTATACAAAAGTCACAACTTTCTCATTGTCTCACAGGCAACGCTTTGCGGGAGTAGAAAAATACGTGCGTTAGAGAAGTTTTGTAGAGAGCCACAACAAACAAAAACTCACACAACCTGACCCCCGTATTCCTATTTGTCTTTAAGTTGCATACAGCCAGAAGAAGGGTCAGAGAAATAACTGCAGCTACCTTGGTTACATTCCCAGGACCAGCTGTTCCCCCAGCATTGCCAGGTGGGCCCCCACGGCACCACCAGGCCTAGCAACACCATGGACCTGGTTTTCACAGTGCAATTCTTGCTCCTGGGCACCCATTTCCCCTGTCAGCAAACAAATCCAGCCAGAAGAGTCTAAATACTCTTACAAGCTCTGTTTCAGGAGCAAATGCACTTAATCACTAAGAAGCCCAGTGACCTGATATCTAAAGAAAATCATTCTGTTTGTCCTGAATCTCCTCTTGTTTCTAATTTGTTTCTCAATTAGAAGACTAAACTCCTATTTGCGAAGCTGTTCTGTGAAACAAAGGGATAGGTTGGTAGATTTAAGCACAGTTCCTACCGCATTGCTCTTTAGACTAAAATAAAACCATTCCCTTCACACAAGTCTAAGGAAAGGTGTTTGGTTTACTGATAGACTAGGCTATGGATGCCCCACTTAGCATCAGTACTAAAAGATGAGCGATATTTGGCTTAAACCAGGATTTGTCTTTCTTGATTTTCTCCTCTTCTAAGAGTTGGTCATGTTGTCCTAAGTCTTTTGCTGAATAATATTTTATGGTAGCCCAAATAACTCATATATCCTATTTTGAGTCTCTGGCTTCTATTGTAGCCCTCCAAAAAAGTGTGTTTTCAGTTTATGTTCAAGTTTTAATGTGTGTCTCTTAGCTGCTTTAATTTCTGCTCTTAGCTCTTTATCCTTAATAGGAATGCTTTCACTCTGATCACATGTGTCATTCAAGGAAAGGTAAGAAACTCAGGCATAGTTATATACAATTTTTATTACCACCTTCCCCTACCTTTGCTTCCTTGCTCTTTAATTGCTTTTTTGTCACCTTAAACATCTGTTGCTCTCATCTCAAACCTTCTTCTCATTTTTAAAAGCCCACAGAAATGGGAATTTTTCTATTAAAGGTTTACCCACTTTCCTTGCTAAATGTGCCCTGCCCTCAGACCAGAACCTTTAAAATGGTATTACTGCTCTATTCATTTTCTTGTAAATCTTGGCTTGTTTCCAAAACATGCCTGCATTTTTGTATACCCTATGATTTCAGGTAGTTGTATATTTGGCTTTTCCTCACATTCTGTATACCATGTATAGTTGTTCTATCCAATGCTAGTGCAATATGAACTTACTCTACTGCTGAAGTGGAATTTGCAATTAAAATACAAGTCCCAGGGCCGGAGAGATAGTACAACAGGTAGGGCGTTTGCCTGGAACGTGGTGGCCGATCCAGGTTCGATCCCAGGCATTCCACAATGTCCCTTGAGCACCAGCAGAATTAATTCCTGAGCACAAAGCTAGGAGCAACCCCTGAGCATCACCAGGTATGGTCCAAAAAACAAAAATAAATAAATAAAAATTTAAATAAAATACAAACCCCTTATAGTCATGTGTAAGGATTATACATTATACAGAATTACACAGAATCTCAATCCGACCCACCTCCCAGACCACATTGGCTCCATTTCCCCTTTGTTCCTCGCACACCAACCATGCTGGCCTTCCATAAGCATTCCAAACTAGTTCACCCTAGAGATATTTTTGCTTGCTGTATTTTTTGCCTGATTTTTAATGCTAACTCATTACTTACATAGCCTTTCATTCTCATGAAACTTTATGTGTCAAAAGCTAAATTAACCCTCTTATCTATACAGTAATACTTATATATGACCGGTGAGAGGCAGTACAGTACTTCAGGTGCCTTCCTTGCTTGTGGCCAACACTGGTTTGATCCCTGGAATCACAGTCCCTTAGCACCACTAAGAGTGATCCCTGGGCACAAAGGCCAGGAATAAGCCCTGAGCACCGTGGGGTGGCTCCAAACATTAAAAAAAAAAACAACATAAATTAGTACAGAGACAGAATACACATTTCATGACACTAGACACTTCCAACTAAATAATTTAAAATGTGGTCCATTCAAAATGATTACTATCATGCCAAAAAAAAAAAAAAAAAACCATGTTGCATAGCATAGTCCATGAAACCTGAAGTAAGCTTCACATATGAACATGCCACACATATGAACATGGATCATGCCATTGCAACAATTCTGATGAGTCCTCTGGTTCCTGTGCTACCTAAGTGGGCAATTCACTCACATACACAGAACATATTTGATAATATATGACCCCAGAGCTAATGGCACTTAAAATTTTCGTTATTTAATCCCAAAGTTTAAATGCTTGCCTTAATGTCTTTATTCAACTAAATCTTTCATTTTATTTTTTTAGGAAAGTCCAATAAGAATAGTGCCAACTTTCAAATTAAACTACTTTATCTTTCTACCCTCTAAACATAGCCACCATCTTCCATTTTTAAGCCTTCAAATTTCCAATTGATAACACACAAAAGACGGATTTCTTCCAATCAACAACAATGCATTTAGTTCCAGATTAACAACATGAAAAAACCCTGCCTTTAGAGGGGAAAAAATGCATGGAACCTCTTCTCATGATTCCAGGCTTTTAGCTGGGCAACATCACTCATTTTCAAAATTACTTCTAGAGGTGCAGGAGTCAGATGTGCATGGAAGCCGCCGGGAAACGTCCCATCAGAAGAGACTTGAGGGTCGGACAAAAGCGGGGCACCGGCAAGGGTGACAGGCGACCCCGCGCGCAGCCGCTTGCACGCGAGTGTCCACCCTGCGGAGGACCCGGGAGCGGCCACCTGGGGGGCGGGTCACCGAGCGGGTCGCTGCTGGGCCGGGCCCCGGGGACGCAGGCTGCACCGCGCTCCTCACCTCCAGGTAGTACAAGTCCACGGTGGTGATCTGCGAGTCCAAAAAGTCCTCATAGGTGCTGAACTGAGTGACGATATTGTCAATAGTGGCCAGCCCCTCGTCCCTCTCCATCGCGGTTGCCGGGGCCGAAGCGTCCCTAGCGACGCGGCACGCGGGCGGGAGGCGGGAGGCTCCGCCCACTTCCTGCCTTCCGGCCAATCGGCTGAGAGTCCTGCAAGCCCCGCCCCCGGTTTTGGTCCTGCCAGGACTGGGGGGCACCAGTTCCTCCCCCGGTTCTGACCCTTACTGGGATCCGATGGACTGATGCGCTTCGGGGAAGCGTGGAGCCTCCGCAGACGTGCAGAATCCAATCCAAAATTTAAAAAAATAATAAAAATAAAAAATAAATCGTAGCCCCACTCCCCACTTCCAGCAGTTTTGTAGACCAAGTTTGAATGCATCTGCACTCCTAATCTGTTTTGCAGATTACAAATAATCACGGTGGGGCTGGAGCTATAGCACAGCGGGTAGGGTGTTTGCCTTGCACGAGGCCAACCCAGGTTCAATTCACAGCATCTCATATGGTCCCCTGAGCACCGCCAGGGGTGATTCCTGAGTGCAGAGCCAGGAGTGACCCAAAAAGCAAAATAAAATAAAATAAAATAAATAAAAATAATCAGGGTTAGTTCTCCCGGGAACTCGCTTCTGCAAGGGAGTATCCGAAAACAGAAATCTGGAAAACGTCATGGGACCCAAACAAATAATAAAACCAACTATTTTGTTTAGGAAGTGTCAGTTATCATTTGAAGGCCAATTATTGCGACTGTTTGAGTATGGGGAAGAACCTCGCAAAGGAAAGAAATTCAAGAAAAATATTTTTCAAGATGATTTTTGGCTTCTAAGTGCCCGGTTCTAAACTTACTTTATTTTATGATTTCATTTTTACTTCCAAAATTTTAATAAGTACAAGATGAAAAGCCTGCCTTGGTAAGGCATGTTCCTTTGAAATCTGTGGAGAGGTCACAGAAATAGTACAAGGGGGGGACATGTCTCCCATGTACACACACACACCCACACCCACAGACACACACATACACAATACACACACACACAGAGCACAGTAACCCCTTGAGTTCTGATGGTATGGCTCCAATGTTTCTATGGAAACTTAGAAAGTAGTTTTTACTCTAAGGACTTTTCATTTAGAGTAAAGCTTTGTATTTTTAAAACATAGAATTAAGCGAAAGGAATGAAGAGATAGTACAGCTGGCCTTGCACACAGCCAGCCCAGGTTCTATCCCTGGCATCTCATAGATCCCTGAGCAGTTTCAGGAGTGATCCCTGAGCACAGAGCCAGGAGTAGGCCTTAAGGACTACAAATCACTAGGCATGACCCCAAAACAAACAAACATAAACATGGATTTAAAAATCATCCAACCCGGCAGCTGCCGAACTTTTCAGAATGTATAAATGGACTTTTAAACAATTTTTGTGGAATATTTCTAACTTCGGGAATTAAGACATGGTATAATGTTGAACCTGCGGTTCTTACTCTCTGAGTACTTCGTTGAATTAATTCTGGAGATTTTCACAGATGTGCTTTAAATTTGTTAATTGTAAGATGTTTTACTTTCGGTTCCTTTACCTGTTTATAAAGGTCATCTCAGGGCAGGTTCCAGGGGCTGGAGCAAAGGTCTGGCACGAACAGGATTTCAAGTGGGATTCCAAAGACTAGTGCACTGCCCAGTGTATTCCAGGACATCAGGGAAAGCCCTCCCCAAAACAGTAAAATCAAATACAAAAAATGAAATTATAAATGAGGGGACAAGGCAGGGGAGGTGGATCTTGACAGAACATGTGCCTTACATGCAGGAGAGTCAGGATTCAAATGCCAGTGGCCAATTTTATTTTTTATTTTTTGGTTTAAAAAAAGGCTTTGGGGCAGGATGTAAAACCCGAATCGGCTGGTCATATGCTTTGCATGCAGGAGGCCCTGGATTTGACCCCTGTCACTCTATGGTCCCCCAACCACTGCCAGGAGTGTTACCTGAGCACTGAGGTAGGAAGATCCCCCAAATACTACCAGCCCTGGGACTGGAACAGTAGCACAGCAAGAAGGGCATTTACTTTGCTCAAGGCCAACCTCGGTACAATTCCCAGCATCCCATAAGGTCCCCTGAGCACCACCAGAAGTAATTCCTGAGTTCAGGGCCAGGAGTAACCCCTACGCATTGCCGGGTATGATCCAAAAATTTTTTTTAAATACCAGCCCCCCATAAAACTAAAAATCAAGATATTTCAAATATGTGCATTCTAGGCCAGTTGATAAAGTAGACTTTAGGATATCACTGGCTCATTCTCATCTAATTAATGTATTCTAACATATTTTTAGGGGTATTTGTTACTGAGTTTTTAAGGGCATTTGCTATAGTAGACTTTAGGATGTCACTGACTCAATTTTATCTAATAAATATATTCTAACATATTTAAGGGCATTTGGGGCATTTTTGAAAATACACTTGAACCCTCAGATTGAAGAGAACACAAAAGCCAACCAAAAAATAATAATAATATTTGTAGCAGTCTCACTGCACATCAGGTTCTGTACTAAATGCCAAATAATTAACTAGTTTTTGTAATAACCACCAACAACTATGACATCACCTAACATCCAAAAATATACAAAAATGTGAATGACCCTGGAATGAAAAAGAAATGATTGTGGCTTATTTAACTGACAAGGAACACAGATCATCTCCATTAGAGAGTTCTATTGTCTAAGTCTCTCTTCAAACAAAGTTTTATTTTTAATTGAATATAAGGAAAAATTTTAAAAATATTAGCTGCTTTCAGTGTTTTTTTAAAAGTAAAGTAAAGGCCCTCCCGTTGATCGTCGATTTGCTCGAGCGGGCCCAGTAACGTCTCCATTGGAGACTTTGTTGTTACTGTGTCTGGCATATCGAATACTCTCGGCAGCTTGCCGGGCTCTCCGAGAGGGGCGGAGGAGTCGAACTCGGGTCGGCCATGTTGGCCGCATGTAAGGCGAACGCCCTACCCGCTGTGCTATCGCTCCAGCCCGTTTTTTTAAAAAAAAAGAATAATTTTTAGTATGACAAAAGAAACCTAAAATTTTAGCCACTTAGATTTAAAAAGTTACTTCAGTACACTAAAGTAAGAGGAACACGATGCCCCAAGAGTAATACTGGGGTTTTCAAGTCAAATTTTAAAAAATGACCTAAGGGTTGTGGGAAACTTGAAATACTGAGGCAGGCAGGGAGACTCTGAATAAATGCCCATACTATATGGTATTTCATATACTAGAGTTTCTAGGTGAGAAAATATAACATATATTATAGGCAGAGTGGCCAAGTAATTTGATTACAGTGCAGAGAGA
Organism: Sorex fumeus; assembly: GCF_029834395.1. Lineage (NCBI taxonomy): Eukaryota > Metazoa > Chordata > Mammalia > Eulipotyphla > Soricidae > Sorex > Sorex fumeus. The sequence continues at coordinate 8,517,561 of NW_026606070.1, forward strand.
AATAAGGGAGAAATCGTATGCTAATTCATAAGCAGACTATGGTGTGGTTTGACAACTTAGAGTTCCAAATATTTTACTATTTTTTATGTTAAATAGGACAGTTTAGTATGTTATATACTTTAGTATGCTGTATTAAATGAGAAAAGTTGTTATTGCATATTGTTATTCAGAAACTTTAATTATAATTCTTCATGCAAAGGAGAAACAAAGGTAAAGTTTAGAAAGAAATGCTGCTTTAGGAAAATTGTCCTGTCACCAGAAAGAGCTCGAATGAAGTACAGAAAGATTTCTTACATCTAAGAGAGAGAAGCAAATTGGAGTCTGAATATGAAAATAGGTCATGGAGAGAAAGAGCAATTCAACAAGTCTTTGGGGGAAGAATTTTACAGAGGAGCAACTGATTTCAAGCAAATTCTTTTTGTAGTGCATGAACCAAGGTTCATGCATTAATTTATTTCTCATTGCAGCAAGAAGATCAACAGGCATAATTCCATGCTTACAGATTTCAAAGGATAGCCAGCCCAGGCAATTTGAGCATATTATCTAGAAGGCAATAAAATGTATACATACGTTATACCCTTGAGATTCAGAAGCTTTTCATTTGGAGCAAACTTCTGTTTGTTTAAAGTGAGAATTAAAATGGCTGATTTTTAACGAAACCTTGTTGGTATCTCACAAACTCAAATGAGGCAAGGATTTGAAGGGTAAAAAAATTCAGATAAAATTTCAGGAAAAAATTTAAAATGACAACTTTAAAATGCCAACAGACAAAAATGGAAAGAAGCTGTCTTTCTAACTGATTTTAAGCCCTCTAAAATACACAAAGTCCTCTATAGAATTAAGGACAGACTTTAATCTATTTTAAACCAACATCTTTCCAGCTTCTGAATACAATTTCAAAGCTTGTCAGTTAAATGAAAATTTCTGCTGCCATGGTAATAATAACAAAGCAGGCCCAGCCACAAGGAAGACAATGCAGAAAAGGAGAAAAGAGTAACCGGGAGATTACTAGACCTCACTTAACTTTTTAGAACCATTCAAGGAAGAGATGCAAATTCCATTAAGAGCTAAGACACTCACGGTACTCAGTTCAACTTTCCAGGATATCGATTCTCTGACTAGAGATAAGTGAAATAAAACTATCACATTAGCAATTTTTTCAACCCATCTTTCCCACTGACTCATCCATAAGCAGAAATAAAACTAATTCATTGGGCAACAATTTAACATATACAGATCAGGCACTGTTCTGTATGCTAAAAAAATTCAATAGAAAATAATGCTGGTCCTTTACAGATACTAGGATATAAGAATTTGGAAATAGGAGGTAGATAGCCTGAGGTGATAAGAGATGAGTGAAGGAACAGAAGATGATGCAAGCAGATTTGGGGAAACAGATTTGTAAGTAAATGAGGAATATGCAGAAGCTATGAGAAGAATATTTACAATGTAGAGTTGAACATAGGCGAGAAAATGAATTTTATGTATGAAGAAGAAACTTAGGGGAAAATGTATGTCAGTTAAGAAATAATAAATATAAAATCACTCTACCTTATGTAAAAAAAATGTTAAGACTGGAAGATCTCTGGGATCTAGCCCCAGAATTTTATGATATTATAAGATAACATTTTTAAGTGTCTGAGTTTAATGTAAAGAAGACTATGAGAGCAGAGGGGAAATGAAGTGTTCTCTCACAATGCACTTTGCTGGGAGATAAACACATACGGTATGATAATATTTTACTCAGGCTCTCTCCAGCAGTGCTCAGAGGCCACCGGGACTACTCCTGGCTGTGCTTGGGGGAGGGGACACAGTGGGGACACAGGGTACCAGGGATAAAGCAGCTCATACTAGGAATATGCCCTACTACCTGATCTTTTAATTGAATATCCATTGAATATCTTTTTTTTAGTCCCTGAAATTATTTTATGATCACAGATTGCAACATTCTTGGCAAGGCTAGGATATTGTGTTAGTATATTGGTTTTCTTGTTGTAACAAATATCCACATCACATATTCTTTTCATCACATAATCGTTTCCAGGGGCTGGAGCAATAGCACAGCGGGCAGGGCGATTGCCTTGCATGCGGCCAACCCGGGTTCAATTCCCAGCATCCTATATGGTACCCTGAGCACCGCCAGGGGTAATTCCTGAGTGCAGAGCCAGGAGTAACCCCTAAGCATCGCTGGGTGTGACCCAAAAAGAAAAAAATTGTTTTCATCCCTCCCTTTCCTTCCTCTCTACCCTCTCACCTACTGACCCACACTATTCATCCATATCTATACAGCAGTTTAATTTTTAAATATCAAAGCAGATCAGATGAATATTCTTTTCAGGAAAATCGAGACACCATTAAACAGAACTCTGGCCAAATACTCTGAACATTAAGTATATTGATATCTTAGAATGTCTTTACGAAGAAAAATGAAAAGCTTTGCTAAAGATTATTCCCCTTTGCTAAAGTGATGAAGTTAACATTAGCCCAAGGAACACAGAAATATTGATTTCAGTAACCAAGAGTGAATATTTCTGGCAACGGCAATATTTTAGTAGAAGTACTTTAAATTTATTTTCTCAGACATAACACAAATGTTTGCTTGTGTGATCACATTAGTGCTGCTCCAGCTGTTGCCTTTCTACAGGGCTTCATTGACTGTTTTGTTCTTTTTTTAAATTTTCCAGATTCCTTTTGCTTTTCATCTAAATTTGAAATTTCAATACATGTACTGTTAAGTGAACATTCATAATTACTAGCCCTCGTTTTTTTTTTCAAAGTTGATGCTATTTCTTGAGAACTTCTCATTTCTTTGAATACTGCTTTCTCCCAGAGCACAGGGCAGCCTGCAGCCACAAGAGTATTAAAGCAGAAGCTGGTAAAAGTAGTAACACAATAGGAATAGATGAGTTTGAGGGAAAATGAAAACTTTGGTCTTTCTGCTCATGTTTATCAGCAAACAGATTCATTAATAATGATAACTTTGGCCTCTGTTTACGATGCCATTTGAAATGGCTTCTTAGTTTTACTCTTTTCCATTTACTATTTTGTTATGAGTCAGTTATTGGATTTTGAAGAGTTTTTATAAAGGGCTGATAGTAAAAATTGATTGCAAAGTGCTTAAAAGCCTTTTGCAAATGATAATCACTCTGGAGTAGGTAAGACAGTTTTGACTTCACGTTCTTTTATGTTTCCCAATAGACTACATACTCCAGAAAAAGTGAACAAGTATGAGAGTCTTCCCTGATTTTTCAAGAGGACGTTGCTTTAAAATATTGTCTCTTACTTCAAACAAACATAGAATTTGCTCGAAAGCATTTTCTGCAAGGAGATCCAACAAGAACATTATGACTATTTGCATTTGATCTAATTGATGTAAATCACTAAAAGTTTTCATATAATTGTCAATACACAATGAACCTAATTTTTAGTCAGGAAAAACAAAGTGTACTGAAAAATTTTAAAATAAAATGAAAATTTCTACTGATTTCTGGAAGTTTGAATTATTCAGGAGTGCAGTATTAAGTTTAATCCTAGACCAAGTTCCTCTCCTCATGTTGAGTGCCTTTTCCTTTCTCAGCACGGGGAGTTTCCTTCTCTTCAACTTTCCTATAAACTTTTCAAAGAAAAAAAAAAGAGTGAAGTGTTATACTAAGTTTCTAAAACGCATGCTTTCTATTATAGACACAGATAATTTACTGACCATTGTAATACATGGGAACAAATAATTTTCTCTTCAACATGTTGTCTAATTTTAATCAGCAGCTTTTTTTAGGGGAATATGATTTTTATGTGGCTCTTGCATATGAACAGAGGTAACTAAATCTTCTAGGTTTAGAAAAATATTCTTAAGAACAATTTCTAGAGAAATAAACAGTTCATCCGTATAATGCTGGTCTAGGTTTCAGAAAAAATATCAAAGTCCCATCAAATTTAATCAGAGCTCAAAGTCGAATTCTATAATCCCTGAGTCTTACTTTGTCTTTGGAGAATCTGTGAATGATAGCTTCCTTCAAGTCACTGAAACCGAGGAGCAGAGTGAGACAAGGAAGCTTCATAAAACGAAGACGATGCTTTCTACTTTCCAATCGGAGGCCACACCAGACGGTACTCAGGGCTTAGTCCTGGATCTGCACTCAGGCATCATTGTGGCAGGTGAGTTCAAAGGGCCACATATGCTGTGTTTCTTGATGGAATCCGGGTAGACTGCATGCCAGGTAAGCACTCTACCCACTGTGTTATCTGCCCCTTGACCTTGGTTTTCATTTAAAGTCACTGGACTCTTCATTCCACCAGATCTATACCCAAGACTTCACATAATGTCTGACTGATTGAAGGCAATGGTCAGTATCTTGATTCAGAACCAACCGTTTTAATGTCCCCACCCTTCCCAAGTGACTTCAGATGTCTCATTCAGTAAGAAGTTTGTCCTTCTTGGCCAGGGCTTCTGACCTTGGTACTTCCCTCCCACTGTTGCTTCACCTTTTTTGAGTAATGCACTGAGCCCAACAACCTGTGGGGGGCGCTCCCGCCCGAATCTCCCCTCCTGGAAGCCTGCTCACCGGGGTGCCTGTGCTCTGGAGGCTCTGCTTTACACAGGTAAAGACGTGGTTTGAAGGGAATCAAGCCTGTCAGCCAAAAGTTCCCCTGGCAGCCCATCTGAAATTCCAGCCAAGGATCATTAGTGTTGCTCCCTAAAATAACTCTGTTGTTTTGAATCTGAATCTTTCAAGCCCCTTCTCCTCTTTCCTATTGAAATAATTGCTTTCCTACATGATTATTGAGAACTCATGGTTTCTTAAGATTTCAACAGTTGGGTGATAGAAAAACAGAAGGTGCTCTGTAAACAAGTTGTTTTTTTTTTTTCCACTGTAATCAGTTTATCTTTCTTTTGTTGTTCTTTCGCATTGAGGGAATAATACAGTATATTTTTTTTTAAGTCTGTTTCCTAAGTGCTGGAGAGATAGTGCAGGGTGCTGGCCTCTGCACGTAGCCAATCTGGTTTAATCCTGGGCATCACATGTGGTCCCTCAAGCCCTTGAGTGCAGAACCAGGAGTAAGTCATGAACACTGCCCGGTGTGGGCCCCCAGAACTAAACAAAACCAGGTTTGTTTCCTGGGGCAGGAAAGATAGTTCTCATAGGATTTGCCTACGAGAACCACAGGGTAGGTCCTGCCCTTATCACAGGGATCCCCTCAGCACCATACAGAGGGAGCCCAGCCCTCCGCCTTGCTAGGTGTCCCCACCCCAAACAAGTCTGACTCTGTTTTTGCATTTAAAAACGAGATTATACTACCACAGAAGGAAAGTGGCAGCAGCAGAAATGGTGAAAGTTGTAACTAAGAAAAATCCAAGCAGACACTCTAAGAAGAGTGTTCAAACTGATCTTCAAAATATAATTTTGTTTTCCTGAAACTTAGAGCAGTCTTTTGCATCACTGTGGAGGTTGTTGCATGTCTAAATGCCTTGTGAGCAGAAGAAGGTTTGTAACAAGATTAAAGAATTTTTGTTCCGGACCATAATGCACAAAAGGAAAAGGGGAGAGAGAGCGAGAAGGAAAGTGCCTCTAATAGAGGGAGGCTGGGGGTGAGGGGGGGTGGGGTGTTGGGGGATAGTGGGAGGGAAACAGGGGACATTGGTGGTGGGGAATGTACACTGGTGGAGGGATGGGTGCTGGATCATTGATTGAAACTCAATTATGAATATCTTTGTAATGGTCTATCATGGATATTCAATTAAAAAAAAATTTTTTAAAGTAGGTATTTGATCATTGTATAATTGAAACCCAAGCACAAAAATGTGTAAGTCTACAACTGTACCTCATGGTGTCTCACTAATAAAAATTTTAAAAATTTAAAAAATTTTAAAAAAAAGTAAGGTGGAGTCCATGCCCAATTCAATCAGCTTAATCAATAGTTGAATAAATAGCAGTACTCTTACATTAAAAAAAAAAAAAGAATTTTGTTCTGGGGGCCGGGGGGGATGGATAATATGGATCATCAAAGATACATTTAATTAATTAGGCTATCGATGACCATGGGCTGGAGCGTTAACACAGCGGGTAGGGCATTTGCTTTGCACATGGCCGACCCAGGTTCTATTCCTCCATCCCTGTTGGAGAGCCCGACAAGCTGCTGAGAGTATCCCGCCTGCACGCAGAGCCTGGCAAGCTCCCTGTGGCATATTCAATAGGCCAAAAACAGTAACAACAAGTCTCACAATGGAGACGTTACTGTTGCCCGCTCTAGCAAATCGATGAACAATGGGAGGACAGTGCTACCGTGCTATTGATGACCATATCAAACCAAATAGAGACTCAGCCCTACAGACTTCAGTTGAGAAGGATAAGGTGAAATCAAGAGACAACTAGAGGAGGTGACCCGTTGAGGTGGAGAATAAGAACTTCCCCAGAAATACTCGGGAATATAGTGGAATTTTGGGTATTGCTGTAGCACTGTAGCACTGTCGTCTCGTTGTTCATCAATTTGCTCGAGTGGGCACCAGTAACGTCTCCATTGTGAGACTTGTTACCGTTTTTGGCATATCGAATATGCCACGGGGAGCTTGCCAGGAGGTTGCAAGGGGGGAAGATCACCAATATTGAGAAGAGCATGAAGGGGGGATGGAAGAGACACGGGGAGATCAAAACCAACTTGGCCATTTTACCCAGCACTTCAATTGTTATGAAATGTGACTCCTCCTGAAAAAGAGAGGGAGCAATCCCAGAACACACAGAATAGGAGAGTCTAAAGAACAGTCAGTAACTACTACCAAGCATCCCTGGGCATCTGCACTGCCTGGAGTCGTTTCTCCTGCTCTCAACCTTGAGGCTTAAAGCCAGAGTTTTAACATGAGCCATACCATTCCGATCCACTCCTCAGCAGGGGTCATATACCCGCAGCATTACAGGGAGTCAACAGGGATTTCTGAGGTCCCAGGTTCCTTAATTTAAAAGGAAAGGATCCAAGTCAGGAAGGAGATGACATTTCAGCTACTTAACGCTTTACATTGATTGTTTGGGGGTGGGGGGAACAGGGCACACTTAGAATTACAGGGCCCAGAGAGCTGGCACAGGAGTTAAAGCTCTTGCCTTGCACATAATCAATCCCAGTTTGATCCCCGGCATCACATATGGTCCTCTGAGGTCCTCCAGTAGAACTCCTTAGCATAGTGCCAGGAGTAAGCCCTGAGTGTAGCTGGTTATGACCCAACCCTGATCCCCTCTCCTCCTTAAAATACAGGGTCCAAAAGAAGTATGGTGTTCCTTCTGCTGCTCTTCCTCCCCCCATAAAAATCCTTCCTTTAGAAAGAGAGCAACTGGGTCGGAGCAATAGCACAGCAGGTAGGGCGTTTGCCTTGCATGCGGCCGACCTGGGTTCGATCCCCAGCATCCCATATGGTCCCCCAAGCACCTCCAGGAGTAATTCCTGAGTGCACAGCCAGGAATAACCCCTGAGAATTGCTGGGTGTAAACCAAAAAGCAAAAAGAAAAAAAAGAAAGAAAAAGAAAGAGAGCAACTGAGAAAAGAACTGAAGTCCCAAAGGACAGTTTATGAAATGATCATTCCAGTGACATGTATGCAACTAAAAACATTAGCCAGTCATCACCGAGCTACAATTGTATTGTTCCATGTGCTCTTTTTCTTCTCTTGAAAAGCAGACAAAGAATAAGAGAGCAGGTGGCATATAATCTAAGAGTCTTTCAAGAATAGCAAAATATCTGTCCTATTTGGACAGGAATTTTCAGACATTTTAAAGTGATGACACCTTTTCATAAATTTCCCAGTGTCCGATTTCCATTGGCAATGTTACTAAAATGCACATTCCATTTTGATTTATGTGGCTTTCCACTTAGTATACGACACGACGAGATTTTCTGAAACCCAATAACAAAAGTAAGAAGTATCAAAGTAAGGAAGCATTTTTATTGTGTACAAATATGGACAAAATTTCTCATTGTTTAAAGGGAGGTTAAATGGATTATACACTGCTCTGTAGATCAAAGAAGAATTAAAAAAGTGGACTCTATTTATAATCATAAATTACTTTTTATTAAATGTTATTATTAAATATCATGTTTTGTTTTACAGATGAGAAAGCAAATCTAATGACATTGCACGTCTAAATTGTACTGTGCACAAATTACGTACTTATGTATTTTTTTGTTGAATAACAGAAAAAGTATGGAGAGCTAGAGATAATGGCAGAACCAGTATAAGAGCCCAGAAGGTCTCCTGATTCCTAAGAATTGTTTTGAAAGTATTCAATTTTCTAGTAATCATGTGAGACAGAATTCTTGTGAAATTATTCAATTTTCTAGTAATCATTGGAGGAACACTTGTTTTGAAGTACTCAATTTGTCTAGTAATCATTTAGAATAAAGAAGTTTTATTTACACTTGGATGTACTTCAGCATTTTTTGGTCTGCATGTGTGTCTGGTTAAGGAAGTTGAAACTTACTCCTCAAAGCATTAAGACCTAATCTTACTCATGTGGGTATAAAACCCAATATGCAATGGGATGGAAGAAAATAAAATCAACAAAGAACACACTCTCAGTCCAGCACTACGCCTTCATTCTGGTAGCAGAGGGAATCAGAATGCCATTTCTTTTTAAAGGGCATAACAAAAAGTCCTTGCCTCATGCTTGTTGGGCGCAAGACCCTGGCAGAAAGGAAGTGTTCTAACCTTCTGAACAAATGGGATTACAGGAAGAGTTTCAACTTCTTTAACCAGACACACATGCAGACAAAAAGATGTTGAAGTATATCCAAGTGTAAATAAAGCTTCTTTACTCTAAATGATTACTAGACAAAAAAAAAATATCTGGCCTTCTCTCACTTCTTAAATACTTTAGCAAATGGTCTGTGTTGGTTTTTTATTACAGGATCAAATTTTTACCTAAAACTACAGTAGTTAACTGAGACAGAACTGGATTTAATGGGGGGGGGGGAGTGTTAACAGCCCATTGGTTTTATTATTTGTTTTTTGATTCTTAAAAAAAGAAGAAGAAAAAGAAAGAAAATATAACTACCGATCTGCCTTATGTATGGAGTCATTCCCTACCAAACCAATGTTCCAAATGTAATTCCATCTGCTTGATACTTTGACATTTTAGGTCTGGAAAAGCACAGGGTGAAAGATGGCAAAAAGCAGGGAAATTTTAGTTCAGAAGTGCAACCGTTCACTTAGAGCAGAGCGTTAGGAAAGCAGAATCCAAAACCACTGTGACTAATACATTTTTTCAGAAGTATTAAGTAGAAAGACTCAGAGGCAAAGACAGACAAGTGGTGAGCAGAGTTGGCTCTTGTACCGACTCTTCAGGATTCTGGTACAGTGCCCTAAGATTATTTTCATAGCTGGACAAGAATGATAGATTGCAAATGTATAACTCATTGGCAAGATAATACTTTCTAGAAATAGTATTTTCTACTGAGATATCAACCCCCCAAAAAATGGATATGAGGGCTACACCAACTGTTTCTCTGGACAGGGTGCACCTGTTTTAAAAAAAGAAAAAAAGTCTAAAGAATTTCTTCTCCTGTTTCACATCCCATGACCTTTTAAACCATAATGTTACAATGCTAATAAATGACAAACCAAAGTTAAATAAATCTCTGACATATATATATTATGTTTATTGATCCAGACCAAATAAATTTCTCTTGAAAAGGGTTTGAAATGTTTTCTTTCTTTGCATAAGCAAAACTGGAAAACCAATGAAAGAATTGATATTTGTTATTAAAGGCATATAACTGTTGCTATAAAAATAACTGACTTGGGACCAAAGAAATGGTACAGGAGTTAAGACACTTGCCTAGCATTGTGGCCAAAACTGATTTGATCTCCTAGACTAAATAATCTCTGAAACATCACTGAGCATGACCCCCAAGCACAGAACTTGGAGAAGCTTTGGACATCACCCCGTGTGGATGCAGTTCCCCGTCAAGATAAATAAATAAATAAATAAATGATTTTGTTGGTGTTCAATCTTGCCTGTAAATGTGAAGCCTGGTGTGGATTCAATCCCCAGTATTACACAAAAATTATTAATTTCAGAAATGAGTTCATTAAAGCATTATTCAAAAATCATACCATTGACAAATTTAGAAAGCACAATTATGGCACAGTTTTACCTAGCAATTGAATCCCATACAGCAGGATATCAAAACCCTGAGCTGTTCAGCTCCCTCGTATAAGAGGAGACAGTATTTTATATAATCTATACAAATCCTGTCAAATACTTAAAATAATTTCTAAATAACTTATAATCCCTAACATAAAACTATGAAATATAATACTATGCAAATAACATAATAGAATACTATGCAAAAAACAATATGCAAATAAAAGGAAAATATTTGTATATGCTTGGTACAGACTGCTATTTATACTAATAAAGTTAACCATAATAGACCAAACTACATAGTGGGTGTTTCCTATCAGTAGTTGATTGAATCAGATGGAGAACCAGAGAGAAAGAGGGCCCAGTACAATCTTAGGTATATTAGTAGAGTTGCATAACTAATCAAGATAATCAGTTTAAGAACACTTTATTGCAACCTTGAATCCTTTGATCTCACCCTTCCCCCCATCAGGTAGATTAACACTCCCAGTTCTAGGGAACTACTGGTCTCCTTTCATCTCCAAAGACCCGTCTATTCTAATTTCATTTATATGGAATTGCATATACGCAAAATGAATTTTGGGACTTATTTCCCTGAAAAGATGCCTTTAAAGTCTTTTGATGTTATAACATGTCTCTAATGTATATGTTTTGTGATGAATAATATTCCACTATGTGAACATGACATACTTTATCCGTGCATTATTTATAAACATGTTGGTTTTTGAATCCATAGGCTACTACCAATGCTGCTGCTGCTGTGAAAATCCTTTACTCAACTTTCTATGTAGATGTTTTTTCTTGATTAGGAACATAGGTCTAGAATTGCTGATCAAATGATAGTTTCATCTCTAACTCTTTGAGGAACTATACATTATCTTGCAGAATAGCTGCACTGGTTTACGTTCCTACCACCATCATAAAAGTAAAGTAAAGGCCCTCCTGTTGATCATCGATTTGCTCGAGCGGGCCCAGTAACGTCTCCATTGGAGACTTTGTTGTTACTGTGTCTGGCATATCGAATACTCTCGGTAGCTTGCCGGGCTCTCCGAGAGGGGCGGAGGAATCGAACTCGGGTCGGCCATGTTGGCTGCGTGCAAGGCAGACGCCCTACCCGCAGTGCTATCGCTCCAGCCCACCACCATCATATATGGACTCTATATTTTTTACACTCTAATCATCAATTGCTATTATCTGACTTTTATTATTTAAGCCCCTTTAATGAATGTACAGTGGTATCTCATTGGGTTTACACTTCCATAATGTCTAAAGATTTTGAATATCTTTGATATTGGTCATTTGTATGTCTTCTTTGGTGAACTGTTTATTTGTATCTTTTGTTCATTTATTAATAAAATTATATAACTTTTTAATAACTGAGTTGTAAGAATCAGTTTACGATATAGGGACAAACCCTGATTGGACATATGATTTACAAATAATTTATCTCACTGTGATAGTTGTATTTTTATTCTCTTGAAAAAGTGCTTTCATTTAGTGCCAAAGCTTTTATTTTTGTAAAGTCCATTTTCCTTTTGTTACTTGTAGTTTTGGTATCTAAGAAATCATTCCCAGGGCTGGAGGAATAGTACAGCGGGTAGGGCGTTTGCCTTGCACCCGACCGACCTGGGTTCAATTCCCAGCATCCCATATGGTCCCTTGAGCACCACCAGGGACCATATTCCTGAAGCAAAGCCAGGTGTGACACAAAAAGCAAAAATAATAAAAAATAAAAAAGAAGAAGAAGAAGAAATCATTCCCAAATCTAAGGTCATGAAAAAGTTTCTTTATATATTTTCCTAAGAGTTTCAACATTTGTATTTGTCTTTAATACATGTCAAGTTCATTTTCATATGCAGTATGAAGTAGCTATTCTTTTCAGGGTAAATCTAATTGGTTCTAGCATCATTGGTTAAAAGGACTCATCTTTTCTCATTGGGTCTTTGTTTGTTTTATGTTTGGTTTTTTGTTTGTTTGTGGGCAAATCTAGTGATGTTCAGGGGCTTCTACTAGTTCTGCACTAAGAAATTACTCCTGGAAGTGCTCAGAGGACCATATGAGGTGCCAAAGATTAAACCTGTGTCAACCAGGTGCCAGGCAAACACCCTACCCACTGTACTATTTCTGTGGCCCTTTGACTCTCTTATTAACCATAAAGGTATGAATTTATCTCTCAACTCTTTATTCTGTTCTTTGGATCTATATACCTATCAATTTGCTGGTAGTGTACTATCTTGAAAACTGTTTCTTTGAGAAAATTTTTAATTTTGAAAGTGGTGACTCCTCTTTGTTTTTTTTCAACATTTGTCAGGATGTTTGGGGGTACTTCCAGTTTCTATATGCATTTTAATATCAGGACGTCAGTTTCTACAAAGAGACCTGCTGGATTTTATTAATTGTATAAAATCTTAGTATTGACATCTTTAAAAAAAATTTTATTTTCAATCCATGAATATCAGATGTCTTTCACTTATTCTTTCAACAATATTTTGTAGTTTTCACAGTATTGGTTTACACTCATTTTGCTACAATTTTTCCTAAACAGTTTTTTATTTTTTGTGTGAATAAAAAAATTTTTTAAAAAAAAACTGTGGGCTGGAGTGATAGCACAGCGGGTAGGGTGTTTGCCTTGCACACAGCCGACCCAGGTTCGACTCCTCCATCCCTCTCGGAGAGCCCAGCAAGCTACCGAGAGTATCCTACCCACATGGCAGAGACTGGCAAGCTCCCTGTGGCATATTTGATATGCAAAAAAAAAAAAAAGACAGTAACACAAGTCTCACAATGGAGACGTTACTGGTGCTCTCTCGGGCAAATAGATGAACAATGGGAGGACAGTGCTACAGTGCATGTGAATTAAATTGATGCTCTGAAAGAGTATAGAATACAACTTATGTAATCTGCATGCCTTATGGATTTTTATATAGTTAATTTGTGTGCCACAATTTACCTAATTCTGTTTCTTATTCCTAATGCCCATTAGCAAATTCTTTAGTATTTTACAAAAATGTATTGTATTTGTTTACAAAATCACCTCAACTCAAATGATGATGATTTTACTTCTAATGGAGGTATGCCCATGCAGTTCTCAGATCTCACTCCTGGCCCTGAACACAGGTATCATTCCTGGCGGTGTTGGAGAGTACAAGTGTGGTCTTGGTGTGCAAGATTAGTTCTGTAGTTGCTGCCCTATCTCTACAACACCCATTTTACTTCTTAATAAATAACAAAATATTTAGCTTAAATCGAAAGCATTGAATGTGCTTTGCCCAGATAAAAGACTTTAATTATTGAGAGTTCTCATTTTCTGAATATCTTCTTTTCACCAATACAGCTCTGATAAAACCTTCATTGCCTCTTATTTTCTGTCCTGTAACATAAATTCCTGGATCTTGATTTCTTTCTTCACTTTACTTCCCCACAGTAAAATTCTTACCTTACTATATAAAAATGAAGGCAACAAACCAGCGATATAGTTCAGGAACTGGAACTCAAGGTTTCGGGGTGAGAATTTCAAGAGCCCAAGTTCAATCATGGGATCTCTTGAGCACCACCAGAAGTGACCTCTGATCATGCTGGAAGTCGCCTTAAACTACCATATATTTTGTAAAGATTGTATTATCCTATCAAATTGCCAGCACTCTTTAGTTCTATAAAATTAGACAAGTTTCCTTATAAAATGATTTTACACAGCAATTGAAGGTAGAAAAAGACAATGTCCTACACCGAGGCAGTAAGTTTGTAGTTATAGAAACAAGACAATATAATATCTTCCTACAAACGGTCACTCAAATTTCTTGATGTAACTTTCACATTACAAAATTTCAGTACTTACCATATGTGGCTACCGTCCCCCCTCTTCATAGAAAACTGCTTCTGTAATAATTTTGCACACGTTGAAATTTAAAACCACCAGCATCTGGCACTAGACTGATAAAAAAAAAGTTAGTTAAGAGTTATACAAGTGATTCTGGGAACACTTTGAGGTTTTCAACATGTTTCTCTGTCTCTGCCCAAAATACATCTATCATCCACATATGGCTGTCTTCATTAGAATTATGTTTCTGAGCCACTCATTAAGGAGCTCAGCTGATGGGATACTGTGTTAACAGCAGAGGGGAATGAGTTCAGGGACAACCTTCTGACCCCAGAATCATGGAATATTACAAAGAGAGAGCCCATGAAGTTTCTCTGGGAAAATACTGTCCTTTAGGAAATTGTATCTTGAAATTTGTAGAGACTGAGAAAAGAGTAAAAGAGAAAAGGACACACACACATCAATGAAGTTAAGTCTCTATCAGAAGGAAATGAATTTGTGCTAGGACTTCAGCTTTGTTCTGACGAACTTATAGAGAGTGTTTATGTACAAGAGAGATACATAGTTCAGGAAAAGTTTAAACAAGTAGTTTCCTAGTGTGGTTGTATTTCATATTTTTAATAATTATCCACTAACATTTTTAAGACTAAGCCTTAACTGTTATAAAAACAGTTATTGAATGTATATTAAAAGTTGGCAGGGTTGATAGCCTAAAGTTATCATTAATTCATATTAAAAGCAAACCACAAGAATGCTTACTTACAAGTGACTTATCCGAACATGCCCCAATAAAACGCATTTAAATGCTGTTGATTTCTATCTCAGTGGGCACATATATTCATGAAGAGGTAGGAAAATCAATCCAGAATTCACTTCTAAACCTGAACTACAAGTTTTTAAATTAAAATTGAATTTTGGTCTAGGATCTATCCTTTTGTAATTATGTCACAAAATTAGGTAATGCACAAAGTCTCATTTATTATGTGGAAGTAATAGAACTACTTAGTTTAAGAAGTGTTTTAGAGGACAAAATGAAAAAATACATATACAAGAACTTAACATAGTGCTTGACACAATACTCAACACTCATATAGATTTTTAATTCTACTCCTGTTCTTAGCCTACTTATCTGAAAAACAACATAATTCATATGTATTATACCCATTTATATCAATTACAATTGAGAGCTAATAAAAATGCCTTTCTCATTAATAACATATATCTTGATTATACCTATTATTGTTATGTTAATGAGAAACGTTAAATTTAAATGGAACATATGTAGCATATACTTATTGATGCTATACGTGAAACACATCTAATTTTAATATAAATAGATTTTATTTTTTATATTGAAACCACAAATACTTTTAATATAAAGTATATGTGTATATACTTAATATCAATAGGTTCATTGAAACTGTGACTTTAAGCAATGTACAAGGAAAGCAGATACTTAAATGAGATTATTAGGATGGAATTTTTTTCTCATCAACTTGATAAAGTTGCACCAAAGAATTTGAGGAACTACTGTGTATGTGTCTGTGTGGGTTATCTTGTAATTTTCCTACCACAGTCTTTAGGAATCCAGTACTGTCTGGTTGAAGAACTACCAGATAATGAATCATAGTTTGCATGGAACTTTAAGCCCACATTAATTTAACAACTACTGTTATGTCTAGGGTACCTCTTTTCACAAGAAGTTGACACATACTACCTGAGAAATGACAAGCTCATTTTATTTATGCATCAGCTAAAGAGTTTAGCATAATTTTTAAGGAATATATCAGCTCAAAAAGTATTCACTGAACAAAAATCATACAAATATCAACAAATATCTCAGTAATTTGGTATAAAATAGGGAAAAAGGCTGGAGAGATACTATCATGGGGAGGACACTTACCTTGCACAAGACAGGTACTGATTCAAACCCTGGCACCTCATATGGTCACGTAAGTCCCACCAAGAACCATCCCTAATGCAGAGCTAAGAGTAAACTGTGAGCACCACCAGGGAAAGAAAGAGAAAGAAAGCGAGGGAAAGAGAGAGGGAAAGAGAGAAAAAGAGAAAGAGAGAGAAAAAGAAAGAGAGAGAGAAAGAAAGAAAGAAAGAAAGAGAGAGAGAAAGAGAGAGAGAGAAAGAAAGAAGGAAAGAAAGAAGGAAAGAAAGAAAGAAAGAAAGAAAGAAAGAAAGAAAGAAAGAAAGAAAGAAAGAGAAAGAGAGAGAGAGAAAGAGAAAGAAGAGAAAGAGGGAGGGAGGGAGGGAGGGAGGAAGGAAGGAAGGAAGGAAGGAAGGAAGGAAGGAAGGAAGGAAGGAAGGAGAGAGAGAAAGAGGAGAAAGAAAGAAAGAAAGAAAGAAAGAAAGAAAGAAAGAAAGAAAGAAAGAAAGAGAAAGAAAGAAAGAAAGAAAGAAGAAAGAAAGAAAGAAAGAAAGAAAGAAAGAAAGAAAGAAAGAAAGAAAGAAAGAAAGAAAGAGAAGAGGAAGAAAAGGGAGAGATGAAGGAAAGGAGGGGATTGAGGGAGGGAGGGAGGGAGGGAGGGAGGGAGGGAGGGAGGGAGGGAATTCAGACTAAAGTGGAGACTATTAGTGTATAATCAAGTATAATCAATCACCAGGCAGCTAGGGAATCTCCTGCAGCTCTCTCTCTCTCTCTCTCTCTCTCTCTCTCTCTCTCTCTGGGGCAGATGAAGGAGGAAACGAGACGAGGGCCAGGCTGATTGGTGATCAGTTGCGGTTTATTCCGTTCTCCCCCACGTGCCTGTTCCAGTCTCACTAAGCTCCCCATTCTAGTCTCACACTGCCCCTCATTCCCGTCTCCTCCTGTCTCTCCCACTCATCTCTCTGTGCTCCATCTCACAGCCTGGTCTCTCTCTAGTCTCTCAGCAACTCCCCACACTGGAGGTAGCCACCACACCCCCATCCAATAGCAAAATCAACATATGAAAGCCCTTCTTCTGCTCAAGGGCAAAATACCACTTAGGGATGTTTCTCCTCTCCTTAGTCCAATAACTTAATTACATCTTAACATCTTAATTTTACTTCTTAACATTAGTTATTTTGTATGGATAAGAGATACATTAAGCTTGTAAGGTGGCGCTCCTGGGCACATCTTGCTATAGGTCTCAGACTACAGTGCTCAGGCCAGATTAATCTTTCCTAACCCCAGCAGGGTTCTAATCTAGTTGTTACTTTTTGGACCATGACAATTTGTTCATAACCATGCTCTTAACTTATAGTTAAGTATTATGGCACTTTGGCATGGCCCATTTCAATGCCAGGGCAACTCAGAGCTTGCTCTGAGTCCATCTAGTCCCTTGTAGGGACCCTCTTTTGGGGTGCTAAAAACTAAGGCTACTGAGGCTTAAGTCGAGAGAACAGATGTCCAGGAGTGAATATTATTCAGATCCATTAACTCCCAAGTTACAAAAGCATAGCATTTACTGTCTTCCTGTGTCTATACAAAATGGACATTGCTCTGAATTAACTATGCAAAGGACTTAGGGGGAAGAGAAAAGCAATATTTACAAGTTAACAGAGTCTGATTAGGAAATGAAGGTAAATGACCAATTGGGGAAACAAATCACAAAGAAAGAGGTTACAAATAAACACAGAAGAATGGGAGCACTGTGATGAGAGTATGAATCCAATAAACCTAGGCTCCCCGTCACAAGGTAGAAAGGACAAACCAAAGTTATCCTACATATTAGGACAATGTTTCAGTGGAGTGACTATAAATAAATATAAAATTATTTTACTGTATTAATTCTTGGGCTGGAGCGATAGTACAGCGGGTAGGGCATTTGCCTTGCACATGGCTGACCCCGATTCGATTCCTCCACCCCTCTCAGAGAGCCTGGCAAGCTACCGAGAGTATCTCGCTGGCACAACAAAGCCTGGTGAGCTACCTGTGACGTATTCGATATGCCAAAAACAGTAACAACAAGTCTCACAATTTGTTGTGAGATGTTGCTGGTGCACACTTGAGCAAATCGATAAACAACGAAAGGACAGTGCTACAGTGCTATTAAGTCATATACCTTATATCATATGTTAGTATAATACTACTATATGTAATTTAGAAATAGTATAAAATCAGACCAAAGGATTAAATAATTTTGAAGGTGCTTTTTAATGGGGAGAGTAGCCAGGAGGTGCTCAGGGCTCATTCCTGTCTCTGTGCTCAAAAATCACTTCTAAGGACTGAATATGGTGCCAGGGGGTTGAACCAGGGTTGACTGTGTGCAAGGCAAGTGCTCTACAAGCCCTGTGCTATTTCTATGGGCCCTGATAGGGTTGTTTAAAAAGCATAAAGCCGTGATGGAGGGTTGCTGAAATATTTCCTAGTCTCCTACTAACTATCCATCATTTTTTTCCAGCTTAAAATTCCTCTAACCTGAAATCTTTGTGTTTATACCCAGATGAAATGGAAGAGAACTGGAGTGCAACCAAAGAGCAACAGGCATAGAATAGATGATGATGAGTATGTTCTTCATCTAATTCCCTAAATCTCATTGGTACCATGCAAATTATATGATCAAGAAACTAAGCTCCTAATGTGTTTTGTAAATAATTCACAACTCATAGCTGAAAAACTTGTTCTAATATATAGTTCATGTGTTTCACTGGATTAAAGCAATCACTTTCATATAAATTCTCAAAAATATTTGTAGAACTTTCGGTTGGCTAATTTAGTATTTTCAAGAAAAGGACTCTAGGGGCTGGGTGATAGTATGGAGGGTAGGGCTTTTGCATGCGTCCTACCTGGGTTCAATCCCCAGTACCATACGTGGTCCCTCTAACAGACCTAAGAGTGATCCCTGAGTGCAGAGGTAGGAATAAGCCCTGAGTAACCCCCAGGGGTAGCCCAAAAAACACAAAGCAGAGAAGGACTACGACTGTCCTTGTGAATTTTGTGGATTAGTCTAGGACTTTTATTTCTCTTTATAGGGTCTTTGTTATTAAATTTCTGTCATTGATAATCATCTACATAATTGACCTTCCTTTATAAACACAAAATATTAATATATGTTTAATTTATATTACATATTTTGTATGACATGCAGGATATACTTGATAGAAATTGAAAAGGATGAAATGAAATATAGCACAATATTTTAAATAAAGGATATGTTTTAATAGTCCTTAAGTCTCTTGTTATTAAAAAAAAACAAAAACAAAACAAAAAAAAAACCTTTATTGCCCAGGCCAGAGAGATGGTACAGTAGGTAAGTTTCTTGCCTTGCATGCGGCTGATCTAGATTCAGTCTAAGCTCTGCTTACTTAATCACAAAACATACTTTCAGTCAGTAATGTAAAGAAATATTTGAAACCCAGAATTTTTGAAATCGAGAAAATATATCACAAACTTCCTTGACAGCAATAGGTTCGTTTTTATACTAAATAGTGTTGTACATCTTTAACTCAAGTTCTTTTTCTCTGGTCTTTATTTTTTTAATTTTTTTTTCATAAAGTTGTTCACAGTAATCACTTAATCACTTAACTTCCCATTAGTCGTCGATTTGCTCGAGCGGGCGCCAGTAACGTCTCCATTTGTCCCTGTCGCGTGCTAGTGTAGCCCAATGGCATCTGTTCGCTCCGGGAACATGAAGGGCCTCAAACCGATCGTTCATGATCTTGACGAAGAAGTCTGACCATCTGGTAGGTGGGCGGCCACGCGGTCTTTTGACATCCCGTGGAATCCAGTCGGTAACAGCTCTAGTCCAGCGGTCGTCTTTAAATCTCATTATGTGACCAGCCCATCTGATTTTCGACACCTTGGCAAATGAGACAGCGTCCCTGATTCTTGATCGTCTGTCGACGGATATCAGAACTCCGGATTCTTTCTCTCATTTGAGTGAAACGTGATATTCCAAGCATAGCTCTTTCTATTCTTCTTTGGGAGACCTGAATAGCCTTCTCATCTTGTTTGCATAGGGCCCAGGTCTCTGAGGCATATGTTAATGCAGGAAGAACAGTGGAATCAAAGAGATGTGCCCGGAGCCGGAGGTTCTTCATCCTCTTAGCTATTTCTTCCACGTTCTTGAAGGCGTTCCAAGCCTTTTATACTAAATAGTGTTGTACATCTTTAACTCAAGTTCTTTTTCTCTGGTCTTTATTTTTTTTATTTCTTTCATAAAGTTGTTCACAGTAATAGATTACATTCAATAATTTAATACCAGTCCCACCCACCACCATCACACCTCCCCACCACCATTATTTTGAATTTCCCACCACCTCTTAAACCTGCTGAACAGGCAGATGCTAGACAATTTATTTGTATTGCCCTCTATGTTGTTGGGCTTCCCTGTTGTGCACTCCTAGAAATCTAAAATGTTAGATAATTCAGGTCTGGAGAAATCTCTGCATTGAGCTGCTTGGTTCTGAGATTCTTTTGTGTGTCTCTGGATCATGGCCATTAAGGAGCTTAAGTAGAAGTCAGATGTAGCTCGTGGGTGACATTCAGGGTCCCATGGGGTCAGGGGATGAGAGGGACTGGCCCATCCCCTATCCCTTGAGGCCTGGAGTTTGCCATCACTAAACCCACACACCTGTGCTTCTCGTTGGGTTCTGGAAGTTGGAGGTCGCTGGGGTTCTTGGAGGGGGGGCAGGAGGAGGGATAGCACCTGTTCCTGTAGGAGGCACCCCTGTAAAATTGGTCCGATGCAAAGTTCGAAAGCATCTCTGCAGCAAGCTGCTCAGTTCCGAGATTTTTTTGTTTGTCCCAGTCTTTATATGGAAGTCACATACTTACTATCTTGAAGATCACTTTAGGGCTAAAGAAAAAATAGTTTTTATTATGTCTTTGTGTGTACACATATTTGTATCAATACACATGTATTCATATGGGTTCATGCACATGTCTATATCAAAGTTTATTAAAAGTACATGAATAAAAACTGAAATTTGTTGATTAATCTGACCCTCAACAAGAACAAAAGTTTGCATGAACTCTCAAGTGAGAATTCCTGGTTTAATAATACTTGAAGGTATGTGAGAGTAATAGGGAAAAGGGAGGGGAGGAGGGAAAAAGGAGAAAAGAGAATCTTTATAGCTCAGAAAAAGAAATATTTACAACATTAAAATGTAAGAAGGTAAAGTATAGGAGCAATAAAGATAGAAGTCATATCTGTCTCCTTCCTACATACTCAATTTAGAATCTGATCTGTTTGGTTTCCAAATCCAGCAGTTGAAACCAACCATGATGAATGGACCATAATAATTATGTGATACGCTTCATATGGTACCTCTCAGAATCATATGCTGTCTGGAGCATCATTTATGAGAGTAAAGGAATGTGCCGTGGCCAAGCCTTTCTGTCTTACCTTATCAGGCCTTCATAATAAAAAAGAATCATGAAATCAAATGTAAGCACATCTGACAGTAGTCTTAAAAAAAAAATCAGTCAGAGAAGCTTCTTATTTTTCAGAGGCAATTCCTTTTCTTTCATGAAAATTTGATTTTATGGGTAGTGTAACAGATTGTGCCTGAGTCTTTAGTAATTTTTCAGTTGGGAGAGGTAAAGTAGCAATCTCAGTTCACATTGTGAACATAATTCTGGCAATTTCTGAACTTCCCACTTAGAGCATCATTCTAATTTTTTAAAAAGTGAAAGGTTAAAAAAAGTGAAAGGTTGACTTAAATGAAAAAGGCAAAGGAATAAGACTCAAGCATCAAAATCTCAGTCTCTTTTGATGTACAAATGACCATTTACATGAAACAAGAGACCATGAGTGAAAGTTTCATTTTAAAACCGGGAGGAAGCTTGTTTGGTAGCTCAGATAAGGAAGCAGGTATAGAGCATTTAAGGTACTTGATCTAATTATGTCATCTCTTATTGGCAGGCAGATGCTCCAATGCAGATTTTTCTCACTGAGACGGTAGTTCCTTCTATGAACTTAAGTACATTCCTCTCGCAAAGAGGAAATTAGCCAAAAAAAGTCTGTAATCTTGGTTTAAAGATAACACCTTGTGCTTTGAGGAAACATCACAAACTTTGTCTCAGCATTTGAAATTAAATTGCAAATGCCATGCCTTAAATGATAAAACTTGACAGCAATCATTCTCAACCCAGGTCACACACGAGGGTCATCCAAAGAACTGGCAATAGAGAAGCAAGGCTGGAGAGATAGGACAGAGGTTAATGCGCATGTCTTGTGTGCAGCCAGATCCAGTTCATACCCCAGCACCACATGGTCCGTCCCCTGAATATCTGTGAGCTCAGGCTCTGGCATTGACCCACCAGGTTGGGAGCCAGCAAAGATGAGAGGGTGTGGTCACTGGGTCTCCTGAGAACCATTGGGGAGACCACCTCAAAGAAGGGAAGCAAAGTTTCTGCCTCAGAAAATAGGGATTAACATAAGAATTCCTAGGAAACATCAGAATTCCAAGGATACCAGGAAGCATTTTAGAGTGGGGGTTGTTGGTTTTTAGGATGTTTTGGGTAATTCTGGCGGTGATTTTTGTTATTAGCGCCTCATAAATCTCCTGTGCCACTAGAATCAAGAGTCTTCAGCGGAAGCTTACCCCTGTCTCACTTATGAATTACTTTACTGGGTTATGCTTATGAATAACTCTACTGGGAAAAGCAAACCAGGGTCACTGCTAAAATCTTAGGTCAGTGTTCTTGTTCTTGTTGCCCTTTCTGTTCCCATAGGTAGACAACTTGCCCTAAGATCTGTTGTCAAACTTTCCTGTTTTTCAGAACCTCTTACGTGGTCTTCCTGAAACAGATTTTTGTCCCACTTCCCCTTCAACCGTGGAACAATAGCACAGCTGTAGGGCATTTGCCTTGCAAGCCGCAGACCAGCCAAGACAGGTTCGATTCCTCCGCCCCTCTCGGAGAGCCTGGCAAGCTACCCAGAGTATCTTGCCCGCATGGCAAAGCCTGGCAAGCAACTTGTGACATATTCGATATGCCAAACACAGTAACACAAGTCTCACAATGGAGATGTTATTGGGCCCGCTCCAGCAAATCGATGAACAATGGAAGTAAAGTGCTAAAGTGCTCCCCCGCAACCCAAGGTTTCTTCCTCAGTACGCCTGTGACCAGAGAATTTGCATTTCTTAGGTGAATTCTCCATTGCTACCAGCCTAGGGACTTCGTGTTAAGAAGTACTGCTTTAAGCAATTGGTAAAAGCCCTCCTTCATTCTATGGAGACAGCTCTCCAGAATGATCTTTCCCCAGAAAGGTCAAGAGTTTTCAACAACTAGCGCCTTACATTAATACTTATCCTCTTCCACTGGCTTTAGGAAGCTTCTAACAGATTTGACCTGCTAAATATTTCCTTAAAAATGCCAAATACACTCGAACAAAGAAATTGATGAAGATATATGTTTCCATCAATGCAACGCAGTGCTATTTTCATTCCACTGTCTCATGTCTGTGTCATGTACACATGAGAAGGCATGAGAGCATCACATTTTGCTTTGACACACTACAAGTAACTGGGTAAAATCTATCTTTTCCTCCTCTGAACTCATTGATTCTGTATATATAAGAACTTCTGCTGGTAAGTGGAAACTGATGTTAAAAGTTTGAGGGATTGCGGCTAGAGAGATCATGCAGCAGGTACAACGCTTGCCTCACATTCAGCTGACCCAGGTATGAGCCCCAATCCCATACACCCCCAGTCAACACCCCATATGGCCCCCTACTCAGCCAGGAATGATTCCTGAGCCTGGAGCCATGAGGAAGCCCTGAGAACAGCTGGGTGAGGCTAAAAATGGGAAATAAAGATAAAAATAAAATCTGGGGGATGTCAGAATAAACGTAAATCAGGAAAACTTGAGGTCCATTTAAAAGAATAAAAGGCCCGAGCGGGCCCAGTAACGTCTCCATTGGAGACTTTGTTGTTACTGTGTCTGGCATATCGAATACATCACAGGGAGCTTGCCAGGCTCTGCCGTGCGGGCGAGATACTCTCGGTAGCTTGCCGAGCTCTCCGAGAGTAAAGAATAAAAAAGAAATCGAATTTTCCTGAATGTCTACCACTGGGCAGGATAATTAGTTTGTTGTTGCTGTTGTTTTTAATTCAAAAGTTTTAAATTTACAATTCCGTCCGGAAGTTGCAAGTCTTCCCTGCAGTTCTTATGTAAACTAACATTGAGAACAATGAGAATTTTAGGTCGATTAATATTGCCCTAAGGCCTAGCTTCTTAAATGCTGGGTCCCTTAATTAACTGAATGTGGCAGCCCTGAACACGCAGCAACAATCACGCTTCTGAAAGCTCAAGGATCAAAATTTCACTCAAAGTCAAACTCATGAGGAACCTGAGGTGTTTCTGGCAGTGCTCACCTATGTTGTTCCGTTTCTCAGGAGAAGAGGGGCCAAGTGTGGAAAACATTTAAGAAGTCTTAGTTTAAAACAACCAAACACTGTCCTCCCGTTGTTCATCGATTTGCTCGAGCAGGCCCAGTAACGTCTCCATTGTGAGACTTCTTGTTACTGTGTTTGGCATATTGAATACTCTTGGTAGCTTGCCAGGCTCTCTGAGAGGGGCGGAGGAATCGAACCTGGCTCGGTCAGGCTGGCTACGCGCAAGGCAAATGCCCTACCGCTGTGCTATCACTCCAGTCCTAGTTTAAAACAAATATTTTTGGAAGGGGGGAGGAAAAAGCACTTTGAAATGTTAGCAGGTGTGATATAGTTTCATCTGAAAGAGGAGTCCCTAAAGTGTCAAACAAGGCAACTGGGGACTTCAGGAAAAATCCCTGGGGGTGGAGAGACTGCTGAAAGAAGGAATGAGCTGGAATGAAGAGATGAAGGGATGAAGGGATGAAATGAAGGGATGCTTCAGATTAGACAGACACAGCCTGTTTGGGGTCTGCCAGGGTCTTCCTCGACCCACAGAGTCCATCATTCGGAGTCCCAGAGACCTATCTCACAATTACATTTTAATATCTAAGGTGATGTATAGACGGAGTTGAGAAGGGAAAAATAATCCAGTTTGTAGGGAGGGGCGGGGATAGACAGGGATGAGGGAGGGAGAGTGCTAAATCAGACAGATTCCAGCTTAATTCTGATAGTCACTTCCTACCTGGTGATCTCAGGCAAATTACTTAATCTAACTCGGGTTTTGTCCTTATCTATAAAAGGGGATAATCATACCTACCTCAGAGAATTGTTGTGAGGATTAAAAGAGATAATGACATGCTTGGCACCCCGTGGGAGCTCGATTGTCCAAAGGCAGCTGGCAGATCCAGCTCTCCCTCAGGCGGAATGGAAGGAGTCCTACCTTGTTTTGTTTGGTTTCTTTTTATTTCCCCCCTGTTTTTTAAGTAGAAGCTTTCCTGCTGGTGTTTTGGCTTTTCGCTCTCTGCTTGGTCCTGTGTGGATGGAGATGGCCGGGCCCGGGAGAAGGGGCAAATCCGTCTTTATTTCTCTGGGAGTAGGTGGGAACTATTACATCTCAGCCTGCTCTTGCAGCCTGCTCACCTGCCGGCCCCTCTAGCTCCTGTGTGGGTGGGGAGGGGTGCCGCCGAAGGCGTGATTATTCCTCCAACACCCAGCCAACTCTGCTTGGAGAATCAGTCTTCATTAGTCATTTGCCTAGCATAACTCAGCAAATCTGTGTTTTCAGAAAAACCACCCCCTATAACACTTTCAATCTCTCCGTTTTCCATTGCAACAGAAATTTAAAAAGTGGGAATGAACTACTTTGGATGGAGGAGGTCTCTCTGTCTCTGTCTCTGTCTCTGTGTCTCTCTCTTCCTCTCTCCTGCTCTCCTGCTCCCATGTTTTAGATTTTTGGATGTTAAAAGCGAATACTTGTGATCCATAGATGAGTTCTGCATGCCAATTCCCTGTCAACTGTAGGAAGCACTCAGCCAGCTACTACATTAGGTTTTGGTTGAGAGCCACTCTAAATGATTTATTGTTTTTAAATTATTTACATGGCATTATTCCTTTCTTGTAAAATGCAAAAGTGCTGTCAGGAAGCACACAGCAGCAAGGTTATGAATGGTACTACAAGTAAATCAAGGTAATTAGAGGCTTCAAGTTGCAAATACTGACAAGTTCTCCCCCAGCCACCACTTCACTGATGATAATAAAATTTGCATGATTTCCTGACATTATACTTACCACATATTTTCACTGCACGCTCACTGTAATTACACAGGGCATGATCTCACACTCATGGCAAGCAGAACTCTCACTGAACCCAGCATGACTATTACAGATGCTTGAAAATGGAGTGGATGGAATTGAGGGGAGAGTTCCCTACATAGCTTTAGGGATCTGTGATGTGTCAACTGAATTTGACAGCTAAGAAAAGTGGAAAATAGTCACAACCCCTCCTAAGTCACTGTAAAGTCCAAGGAAAATAACACTAAGGTATCTCAAAGCCAGAGTTTGGGTTTTGTGGCAATTGATTCTTTTTTCTTCAATCTTGTTTTTTTTTTTTTTACCATTTTTATTTGCTCGAGCGGGCCCAGTAACGTCTCCATTGGAGACTTTGTTGTTACTGTGTCTGGCATATCGAATACTCTCGGTAGCTTGCCGGGCTCTCCGAGAGGGGTGGAGGAATCGAACTCGGGTCGGCCGTGTTGGCCACTTGTAAGGCGAACGCCCTACCCGCTGTGCTATCGCTCCAGCCCTGCTATCGCTCCAGCCAGAGTGATAGCACAGTGGTAGGGCGTTCGCCTTACATGCGGCCAACATGGCCGACCCGAGTTCGATTCCTCCACCCCTCTCGGAGAGCCCGGCAAGCTACCGAGAGTATTCGATATGCCAGACACAGTAACAACAAAGTCTCCAATGGAGACGTTACTGGGCCCGCTCGAGCAAATCGACGATCAACGGGAGGGCCTTTACCTTTACCTTACCATTTTTATTATTTTTTATTTATTTATTTTATTATTAAATCACCTTGAGATACACAATTACAAAGTTATTCATGATTGGGTTTCAGTCATAAAATGTTCCAACACCGGTCCCTTCACCAGTGTATATCTCCCATCACCAATGTCCCCAGTTCCCTCCTTCCACCCCTCCTTCACAGTCTGCCTCTACAGCAGGCAGACAGTTCTTGTGATTGTGTCTGTTTGTTTGATTTTTTTTTTTAAAGTTCTAATCTCAGATACGAACGCAAATCCAGACACAGCTATCTAGGCAAAACTACGGCAAGAAAAATACTGTGTTATTCTTCCAACATTAGCATGAACATGTAAAAAGGATTTGCACTGAAAGATCAGTGGAGATCTATAGAAGTACAGGGTGATTAAAGTAGGTCAGGTTCAAGACCTTTATCATATCCAACTTTTCTATCACATAATTGCTCAGTACTTGGTGAGTCTCTCCTTTACACCACCACTTGATTTCATACCCTCTCCATGTGGAGACTGAGCAAACAAAATTCACATTTGCTCTTATTTTTTAAAGACAAAGCACACACACACACACACACACACACACACACACACACACACAACACATGCACACACCCATATGTGAAGGGAAAGTTCCTATTTTTAACTAGGATGCATAGCAGAGTTTTAAGGATGAAAACGTTGAAAGAGCTAAAACTTATAGAGAAAATGAAGCAGTTTGATTCTAAGCTTTGCCTTGTGATCCTGGCAAAGCTATAAATCTCTCAGCCATTTCATCTACTTGAAAAAGGAAATATTATGCATAAACACTGATTGTGAGAGTTTACTAGATTAAGGGAAAGTACTCTGGTACTCTGTACCTAATCTATAAGAAGTAATGAGAAGATAGTCATATTAGCCAGATATTTCTCTCACTATCGGCCTTTTTAGGAAGTCCACATATAATGCAAGGCCTTACAATGGAAAGTTGGTGTCTTGGTTAAGAGAAAACTAGGAGAGAGCATGAAAAGGAGTAATGAACTTTCGGAAGGATTCTCAGATATTAAGCTGACTCCAGTTCCAAATTTCAACCATTATTTCTGGATCTTCCTCCTCTGGAACTGTATTGATGCAGATATCTCTTAGTAGGAATGCATTAGGAAGGGGGTCGCGTTGTAATGGTAAGGGATATGAACTTGTAGTAACATATATCCGATCGTTAGAAAAGTAGAATAAAGTCCATTGTAAATAGTTTGTGGTAATTACCCTAAGAGATTACATCAAGCTCTGCGGTAGGTTTACTCATCTTTAATTATATCCATTTTTAGACCAGTAGTAACTTACGAGATTTCTGGAATGTGTTTAGTAATCCACTGAAGAGACTGACTCAGAATCATGGAAGAAAGATATCCAGTGTGTCCAATTGCCGTGACTTTTGACTTCTATCATTTATTACCCGCACTTCAACATGAATAGGGTATGCGTCAAAAGTACATAGTTCAACAAGCACAACAGCAAGCACGAAGCTATTATGTAGATGTGACATATTTTATCACATGAGTGGTCATAACTTCTGCTAAAAATACATGTCATTTTGCTTGAAGTGGCCTTTTTGCTAGCCCTCACTACTCTAGTCTGAGAACCAAACAGGCAGTCTTTTATAGAATTCAGCAGCTTGCTCATTTTGTTGTTGTTGGTGGTGGTGATGACAATAAAGTTCTCATTTTTCTCACTTACAACATGTGGAAAATGAGCCTCAACCCCCTCAAAGACAGGATCACAAGCTTTCTGAGTGTGCCCCTCACTAGTGACTGTGTGACTTGTCTCTGAGTTAAGTTCATCTTAATGTTAGTCCCCTCTGAAGGCTATTATCATGGTTTTCCACTTTAGTAATATTTTGAGCAAAAGATTATATTATAATTAATGCACCAGTTGTTCTATCAACATGTTTGCAACTAGTGAATTTAAAAAAAATGTTTAAGTTTAGATCTGAATAAAGTCTTAGAAGTAATTTAATCCAACTTTCTGTATCTCAATGTGTAGATTTGTCACTACCTTGCTTTTTTTGTAATTTTTTAATTTAAATGCCTCTCTTTCTCTGCTCTTTCACTCTCTTCACTCTTCATTTACAAAGTATTCACCCTAAGGAAAAGAAATACTCTTATCTAAGGAAAAGGTAATTTAGTAGATTCATGGAAACTCAAGTTAGTCAGTGTGATTTTTTTGGCAAGAGTCAAGTTGAAAATAAGATTTAAATCTGGTTGGTGAAAAAATAATCTAGTAGGTGAGCTTAAATGTTTTGTTTACTTCTAAATTGGGGTAACCTGGTCAACTTCTCCTGGCCGAGTTGAAGTGATGTCACAAGACCTTTGAGAACTGGAATAGACCAAGAAGAGAAGTAAAAGCACATTTTCCCACTTATTCAATGAACATTGATTGAAGTAACTGCATCCAAATGGCATTCTCTCATCTCCGAACCCTAGTAGTTTCTAAGTGATTATTTATGAATGTACCAAATTCAAACTGTTTGAGGATATGTATTCTTTGAGAAGACTTTGTCTTCTTCCCATCTCTCCATCAAGCCCTTTCTGATGGTAGCTAGCAGAGGTCCATGAAGCTTTGGTGGAAGAGTAAGCATTCTCATGGTATCATGTGTAGCCTAGCTTCTCCACTGTAGCTAAATATGGTTGTCCTAAAAAAATTTTGCTCAAGCGGGCCCAGTAACGTCTCCATTGTGAGACTATTGTCAATAAATGTTGATTTGTATACAACTTTATAAACGTATATAACTAGAGTTGTATAAAAATTTCCCAGGTAGAAAGGAGTTACAAATGGGAAAGGTTTACAAAACCTGATTTACAGTATGGACAGTAGGTTCAACAGGGGGAGCAGCTGACAACCAGCTGGATGTGACAACCAGCTTTATGTGTCAGTCTGACTGAGCTAAAAATTCCCTGATAATTGATAAAACACTATTTTTCTGGTGTACCTATCAATGTGTTTCCAGAAGATATTAGCATTTAGTCAGTAGGCTGAGTAAAGAGCACCGTCCCCAATAAAAATTATGATTATTCAATCCATTGGCTCAAGTAAAACAAAAACTGAAAAGATACAGAAATAATAAATCCTCTATTTCAGCTGGTCATCAGTCTTCTACTCTTAGACCTTTCTTGTTCGAAGGATTTTGGATTGAAACTAAGTTATAACACTCTGGTTTTTTAGTTTGAAGACTACAGTATTCTTAGCTCTACAATTGCATGAGAAATTACTATAATAAATATCCGCTTTTATAGGTAAATAGGAGACACAGAGTGAGCAAGAAAGAGAGAGAGAAAGAAAGAGTATTGGTTCTGACTTTGGAGAACCCTAACTAATACAACTCATATTGCTGAGAAACTGTACAAATTACTAAGTTCCATTGTATTTGAGCCCTTCCAGTTAATTCCTAGGCCAGAGATGCATCAGGACATTGCTAATTCTTCCTATTACACAGGAGTATATCCAAGTAGTTCTCATTTTTGGTGAACTTACATGATTAAATTGGTAACACACAATTGTTTTTAGGGCTTACTCCACGGTCTGTGCTCAGGGGTCACTTGTAGTGGTTCACTGGGGACCATATATGGTGCCAGGTTTTAAACTGGAATCAGTCATGCAGTAGACAAGTGCCTTATACCTTGTATTGTCTCTCCTTCTTTAATTATTTTTATATATCAACACATATTTATGTTTGATGTTTACTAAACATAAACATTGGTGCGTTTTATAAATAGTATCTGTTTGTAAAATGTTTATTCATAATAAAATTGATGTTTATATATTGATCTATTTATTATCATTTACTGCTGAACTATAAAATTTTAAACTGGTATTATTTAGTAATAAATGTAAACTTGACCTTAAAATTAAGTAAAGTGTGGAGATCATGCAACTTTTAACTTAATTTACTGAATCCAGTAATAAGGTTATATGCCATTTAAAATTTCAATCCATTCTGCATTCCAAGTAATAAAATTTAGATTTAAGTACTTTTAGTCACATTCTCTTTTTTGCCAAAATAAACTTACTTTGATGATGAACATATTTTTTGGTTTTGCTTTGTTTTCCTTTAGGGGCCAACTGGGCTATGCTCAGAACTTACTCCTGGCTTTGCACTCAGTAATCATTCCTAGCAGTGCTTGGGAACCATATGGGATGCTGGGGATTGAACCTGAGTCAGCCGAATGCAAGGTAAGTGTCCCACCTACTGTCCTATCACTTCAGCCCCAATAATTATATGCTTTTTAATAGCACCTAAGGTTAAAATAAGTAATGGCCCATATCAAAATATACAAGACAGAAGTGTGCCAGGCCCAGTGAAGAACACATGGTGACTTTCGTCTAATGCTTTCATCTTCTGTTCCATTTGTGAAAATAAAACTAATTTTTCCGGCTCATTAAGTTTCATGAACATCAAAGACATAACCCTACATAAGCACATTTAAGACACTGCAGCTTATTATATTATACAGTTTTTAAAAGAAAACACAGAGTCTGCAAGAAAATGGGGTCAGGACTACAATACTCCAAGCCTCATTAACCAGAAAGATGACTCAAACGGCTGAGTCATGCAGGAGACCTAGGTTTAATCTCTAGCACCAAGTAAGCACAAATGAGCACTGCTAGGAGTAACCTGTAAACACTGGGTCAGGTATAGCCCAAATCAAGACCTTACCCCCATCAAAGAAAATGAAAGAAAAAAAAATTTTATCAGCAAACACAAAATAGAAACCTGATTAAAGTGACTGAATAGTTTTAATTTAGAAAATGGTTTAAACTATAAATATGACATCTTGGCTTTAAAATGGTTTTACATGTGTGTGTACTTTATTAAGCATCTAATGTGCTCTTTATAAAGAGAAGAAATAGAGAGAGAAAAAAGTGCCTCAAAAATCTTGTCAAGATCCATCAGCACTTCTATGTTCATTGCTGCACTATTCACAATAGCCAAAATCTGGAAAAAAAACCGAGTGCCCGAGACTGGTTAAAGAAACTTTGGTACATCTACACAATGGAGTACTATGCAGCTATTAGAAAAGATTTGAAAAGTCATGAGATTTACATACAAGTGGTACTACATGGAAAATATCATGCTAAGTGAAATGAGTCAGAAAGAGAGGGACAAACAGAAATATTGCATTCATCTGGGGAATATAAAGTAGCAAATTGGGAGACTAACACCCAAGAATAGCCGAGATAAGTACCAGGAGGTTAACTTCATGGCTTGGAGGCCAGCCTCACATGCTAAGGGAGAAGACAGCTCAGATAGAGAGGAGAGCACCAAATAAAGGGTGTTTGGAGGACCCTCCCAGGATGAGAGATGCATGCTGAAAATAGACTATAGACCGAACATCATAGCCACTTAATGCCTCTTTTGCAAACCACAGCACCCAAAATGAGAGAAAGAAAAAAATAGAATGCCCTGCCACAGGGGTGGGGTGGGATGGGGGGGAGGTGGGAGGGATGCTGGGAGCATTGGAGGTGGGGAATGGGCACTGGTGGAGGGATGGGTACTCAATCATTGTATAACTGAAACCCAAGCACAAAAATTTGTAAGTCTACAACTGTACTTCATGGTGTTTCACTAATAAAAATTTAAAAAAAAAGAACTGAAAAACTGGGGTGAAAAAATCTTGTCATGAAAAAAAAATAAACAGAGAACTGTGAAGGAAAATATCAAAACTGCTGAGAGAAGGGGTGGAGTGGGGAAACTTAGATAAGAGGCCCATTCTGTTGCATGCCAAGGTGACATGGTAAGGGATAGACTCACTGTGAACTCACTTGCACTGGTCAGCTCGGGCTTGGGGGACAAAAGACCACAAACTGGGTAACTGAAACAAGGAACTCATGACTTGCCTTACAGTTCTGAAGGCTGAAAACCCTGACTCCAGTCAAAGATTCCTGCAGACTTCATTTCTTTTACTTTTTAGAGGACATGGGAATGAGGCACGCAGGACAAAGTTCTGAACTTACTCCTGGCTCTGTGCTCAGGAATCAAACCTAGATTGGCCACATGCAAGGCCAGCATCCTACTGGGCTATAACTCTGGGCCCAGATTCCTTTTGGGAGTATGGGGGAGTGAGGAATGCACAGTAGGCGGACGGCTCTTGGGACTTATTCCTGGCACTGCACTCAGGGATCAGGCGGGGCTCAGAGGGTCCTATGGAGAGCTGGGCATGGAAACCAAATACGCCAAGTGCTAGGCAAGGCCTTACCAGCTGAGCCCTCACTCCCTCCCTCAGAATCCATTTCTTCCCTTCCTGGCCTCAAGAGGTCTTTCCTGCCTGTAACTCCATTTTCCTTTTCCTCTGGGTGTGCCTGTGTGCATTCAGGGAGAAGGAAGGAGTGTATTCTTGTGCCTTCTGTTTTTTTTTTTTTTGATGTGTTTTTCTCCTTTTTTTATTTTATTTTATAAAGTAGTTTTCAAGATTTAATTATATTTATGGGGCTGGAGTGATAGCACAGCGGGTAGGGCATTTGCCTTGCACGTGGATGACCCAGGTTGGATTCCCAGCATCCCATATGGTTCCCTGAGCACCACCAGGAATAATTCCAGAGTGCAAAGCCAGGAGTAATCCCTGTGCATCGCTAGGTGTGATCCAAAAAGAAAACAAACCATTTAATATAATTAAATATAAGGGGCCCCTTGGAGGAGGGTGGGTTGAGTTTCCCTCCCCACCCTGAGCAGAGCCCCGGCAGCCGACGACCTCCGGTTCCAGCCACAGCCATGCTTAAGACCACTCTCCACACATTCGAACAAGCCTCATGCATTAAGGAACCGGCAGAGGAACCCAGGTGTGTGTAGATCTCCAAGCCTGCTCGGATTGGGACTGGGCCTCGTCCACCCAGATCTTCCATCTTCCAATATGTAGGCGTTACACCCACCAACTGCCCCCGGCACCGTGTAATCCCATCAACGGCCAAGACCCAGAGACTATAAAACCCAGCTCCCAGAAGCGCGCAGCTGCATTTGCGGCCACACGATATCTTATTATCTAGTTCTTACTCTGGAGAACCTGGCAGGCTACCAAAAGTACACTGCCCACAAGGCAGAGTCTGGCAAACTCCCCGTGGCGTATTCAATATGCCAAAAACCAGTAACAATGAAGGGTCTCATTCTCCTGACCCTGAAAGAGCCTCGAATGTGGCCCTTTCTAAAATCTCAGGGCTAGGATGAAGGAGATGTTACTGGTGCCTGCTCGAGGAAATCGATGAACAGGATGACAGTGATACAGTGATACAGTGATATTAAATATTTTAACACCAATCCCACTACCATTACACATTCCCACCACCATATTGCGGGTGTTTATTTATTTATTTATTGAATCACTGTGAGTAGATAAAGGACCAAACCTTCCAATGATAACCTTCCAGTATCTATATTGCAAATCATAATGCCCAAAAGTAGAGAGAGAGAGTCTGGGGGGAAATTGTGTGCCTTCTTTTTTTAATAGTAGGCACCATCCTTCTGGATTCGGGTCCCACTCTCCTGAATTATTTGACCTAACATATCTCCTCAAAGGCCCTGTTTCCAAATAGGGCTTTGACACACAAGTTTGGACAGGGCATAGCTCCGTAAGCAGCATTGCTGAAGGGGGCTTATCTAAACTCATAGAGCAAGGCTGCAGCACCAAATGAGGACAGATATGACTTGTTGATCTCCTACAGTATGTGCGGGCTGTATTGGAAAGCTCTGTGCAACTTCCTTTCGGTTCAATGCCAAGTACTTCTCATGGATGAAGGCGCATAAAAGCAAACACAAAATTCACATTATGCTCAAATTGTTCCCTTGCATATCCATTGAATTAGAACAAATTTGTTTTCAAAGGAATAAATAAATCAGAATCGACTGTATCCTGTCATTTAATCAGCCAATATTAAGTGCCTTCTATGTGCCAGGTGCATTGCTTGGTGCCAGAGATAATGCAGTGAGCACGCCGAACAAGGCAGCTGCCCTCACGGAGGTGCTTTCAGTCGACTGAAAGAGGGGGGCGGCCTGCTTGCACTTCCGGGGTTACCACTCCATGCAGATGGAGAGAAGGCAATTAAGGCCTTCTTAATTAATGTGAAAAGCACAAGAAAGAAACAGCAGAGAGGGTGAAACAGAGCCACTTGAGGAGGACTCTTGATTTTTATTCCTATTTTTAGGGAGTGTCTCCCCAACTGAGTTCAGGACTCAGGGGCCTCTCCAGGTAATACTCTACCCAGAAATCTGGGCTGGATGATCTGAGGGTCCCTTAGTGCTAGGTCCAGTGGTAGCAGGCTACTCAGAACCAGCAATGCCAGATGGTACTGGAATGCCATCCACTCCAGTCCTTCGGACTATCTTCCCACTCCTCAGAAAGGCCCTTCATTCTGTTTTGGGTTTGGGGCCCACAGCTAATTGTGTTCAGAGCTTACCGCTGACTGTGCTGAGAGCTCGCTCTTGGTACTGTTCAGGGTGCTGGGAATTGAATCCAGATTGGCCAAGTGTGAGCAAGCCTACCCTATGTACTAGCTCTTCAGCCTCCAGGAAGTCACTTCAAATAGGATCATCAGGAAAAGCATCCTGGTGGAGAGAATAGCGGAGATGGTGAAGCACTAGAGCAAAGGCCTTGCTGTGCTGACTGGTATTTAGAGCAGAGTACAGGTGGTGGAAGGAGTTAGATGCAACCAGCTAGAAGTGACCAGATCCATTCTTGTGGCTTGGCATATTACTGAAGTGTTTGATTTATGTTTTTAAGTTTTCACTCCGACTACACTCTACAAATCCCATACCATGAGAAGAAGGGACACCAGTGGGGAAGCTATAGCAATAGATCAAGCAAGTGATGAAGTTTGCTTGAGCTGAGTGTAGAGAAATGAAGGATGCCTTTGAAAGACTGAGGAAAAGGGGTTACAGGTAGGTAAACTGATGAGGGAAATGAGGGAAAGAGAACGCCCAAGAATGCTTCCTAGATTTTTGGCTCCAGTCACTGCATAAATCATTATGTTGCTTGTAACATGTGGAAATCTAGAAGCTTAACCGGTTTGGAACTGAGTTTTGGACTTGCTCGGTTTGAGATTCCTGTTTGACATCCAAGCAGCAATGTAGAGCCGGCAGCTGATTGTGTGAACCACTCCGGGAGAGCTTGAGGTTAGAGATTTAAATTTAGGAGTCATCAGCATACAGGTGGTATGTAAAGCAGAGATGAGATCACGTAGAGAGTGAGAATTTGAAAAGAGCCAAAACCTGAGCCCTGGGGTCCTGCAGGGTTGAGAGGTCATGGAGAAGGGGAGTTAGCCAAGCAGACGAGGGCGGGGCCCACAGCAGGCTCATGGAACCATCCAGAGCACAAATGGAAAATAAGCAAAACATGTTTCATGAAGGGGGCAGTGATCAACTTTAAAAGGACTTTCAGACATCTGGATGATAAGGAACCAATTATTCTTTTTCTTTTTTTTTCTTTTTTTTTTAAATTTTTATTAGTGAAACACCATGAGGTACAGTTGTAGACCTACAAATTTCTGTGATTGGGTTTCAGTTATACAATGATTGAGTACCCATCCCTCCACCAGTGCCCATCCTCCACCATCACTGATCCCAGTATCCCTCCCACTCCCCTCATCCCCCCATCCCACCCTGTCTCTGTGGCAGGGCACTCCCTTTTGAGGAACCAATTATTCTAATCTCCATCTAGTTTAGGAAAATGTAGCCTGTATGGACAAATAAATAAAACACAATAAACATAAACATGAGACAGCTAATGTGTTAGGTGGGTCGAGTGAAATACTAATGCCCAAGTGTCATACTATGTAGAAATAGTATTGGAATATTTACACTAACGAGAGTATCTCGCCTGCACGGCAAAGGCTGGCAAGCTCCACATGATGTATTCGATATGCCAAACACAGTAACAACAAGTCTCATGATGGAGACATTACTGGGCCCGCTCGAACAAATCGATGAACAACTGGAGGACAGTGCTACAGTGCTACATAGCCAGGGAAACTTCTGATTTTGCCATTGTTCGTGAATGGTATTGTCTGATTCATCTCCCTGCTAATATTCAGGCAGGATTTTTCTAAGATTTCTAGATGTCTAGACCATTGTTGGGAGGATTCTCCCAGGATGGGAGAAGCATGCTGAAGTAGACTATAGACCAAACATGATTGCCACTCTATGCCACAGCACCCAAAAAGAAAGAGAGAGAACAAAAGGGAATGCCCTGCCACCGAGGCAGAGTGGGATGGGGGAGGGGTGGTGGGAGGGATCAGTGGTGGTGGAGAATGGGCACTGGTGGAGGAATGGGTACTCAATCATTGTATAACTGAAAGCCAAGCACAAAAATTTGTAAGTCTACAACTGTACCCCATGGTGTTTCACTAATAAAAATTTTTTTAAAAAAGTGTGACCTAATGTATATATGTATGTAGGCCCTGTTTGTATGTGTTAACATTATAGATCTAAGGTAAATCAAGGCCCTGTAAAACTCAGCAGGATTATTACCATTATTTAAAGGATGAAGATTATCTAAATTTAGGGACTTCCTCAGAAGCGACTTGTTAATTGGAAACTATCTTAAGGCAGAACAAATTTCTAAAGTCAAGGTTACTCTTCTAAGATAACCCCTCTCTTGTCATATGAGACCCCTCCCTCTCTTCTTGTTTCAGGTCTCTGAGCTCAGAGTAACCCTCCATTTGCTTACTATTTACAGCCATGTAAATCTCCATCCATATGCAATTAAATTCAACATTCCCTCCCACTAATCTCTCCCATATGCATTTATTTTTTTATCCATCTACAAATTAACCCAGTGGGATTTTCCCCCCTTGGGTCCTGAAAATATGAAAGTCTATGCACTCAAGGGTACAGTGAAATATAGCCCCCTAAAAGTGGAAAGACATCCTTCCACTTCCACTCCCTATTCTCCCTCCCTTTTGTTTTTGTTGTTGTAGTTTTTTTTTCTATTTTTCTTTTCTTTCTTTCTTTCTTTCTTTCTTTTTTTCTTGTGAACTAAAATAGCTTTTACTGAAATATTTAGAGAGATGTGAGGGAAGAAAAAGAGAGAGAGAGAGAGTTAAGTGTTAAGAGAATACAGATTTCTCCGAAAGCAAAAGGCCTCCTTCTGTTTTCTTTTGCAGTTCAGGGTAGTCCCTGAGGTTTACTGTCCATAATACCTTTTTCTATAAAATGGATTCTTCAGAAACAATCTAAGGTTGAGATTAATATACAGAGGATTTATTGGTAAGGCTTCTGGAGAGTGATATCTATAAGTCTGCTAAATTTTGCAAATACAAATACAGAATTCCCGTTCAATATCTGCATACCAAAACATTACTCAGACACTACTGAAATACCTGAAACTGAAATTTAACTTAATATTGAATTATTATTATTATTATTATTATTTTTGCTTTTTGGGTCACACCTGGCAATGCACAGGGGTTACCTCTGGCTCTGCATTCAGTAATTACTCCTGGTGGTGCTCAGGGAACCATATAGGATGCTGCGAATTGAACCCGGGTAGGCCATGTGCAAGGCAAACACCCTACCCGCTGTGCTATCACTCCAGCCCCAACTTAATGTTGAATTTGACTTGCATCTTTACTGTAAGACAATGAAGAGACAAGGTGGATGTAAAGATTAATCTTCTGTCTGGTTACAACAGACACCTCGGTTGATCCTAGAACTGTTTGGAAGCTAGATCTGAGCTCCAATTTGTTATTTTCCATAGGAAGATCCACCTCTATTTGGGTAGCAAGAAGCTAAGATTAGTCCTCAAAACCAATGTGAGCACCATTTTTGTATTTTTTTCTTTTCTTAATCAATGACCCTCTCTGGCCTTTGAGTCTCCTTATTAGGCCATTATAATCAGACCAAATCCTGTGCCATTGTTTTTTTTAATATTCACTTAGTAGTGGATTATTGTTGTGATGCATAACTCACGATATGCTTTAAAGAATTAAAGTGATAAGGAACCTTTCCTACTTGGGTCCCTGCCTTTGGGAAATTGTGAGTATTTCCTTTCCAAAGAGTGAATGCTGATGAGCACAATGGAATATGATGCAGCTGCAAGAAATGATGAAATCATGCAATTTGCTGCAACATGATTGCATGGAAAGTACAGTGTTTAGTGAATTAAAACAGAAGAAGAAAGACTGATGCAGGATGATCTCGTTTATCTGTGGTATATAGAATACTGGATAAGGAAATACATTGTAGTGAAAGGGGTATGCCTAGATCACCCTTGCGCCAATTGTTTGGATAAGAGGAGGACAGAGAAGGAAATAAGTCAAGGGAGAAGAAGAGAATGGGAAGTGATGGGTGAACAGACATGGGGGCTTCAGTTATGCTGGTGATATGGGTGAGGGGGATAGTCATATTATTCAAATCACAGACTCAATAGACTAAAAACATGAGATCTAAGCTGCAACCACAGGAACTTTGTAATATGCCTGTCAAGTTCTCAGGGAGGATGGGGCGAGGGTTGGGGTGGGGAAGACTAGGAGGACACTAATGGAAGGAAGTTGATGCTGGTGGCAGGACTGGCATTAAGATACCATGTGCCTAGAATTCAACTAGAAATAATTTTGTAAATCACACCGTTCTTTAATAAAAAAAAACGTGAATAAATTTTAAAAACTTAAAAAGAGTGGATGACATCCTCCACAGCCTCAGCCGTGAAAGTCTGATGAGAAGTACAAGAGGCTTTAGTTCTCTCTGAACTGGCAACCTCACCTCTTATGAATGCTTCCTTCCATTAACCCTTGAGTGAGTCACGCTGATGCTGGATGATAATCCTCTGGTGGACATGCTTCTCCTCCCAGAATGAGTGTCGACATGAAGAAGTCTCCAGATTCCCTACAGCCAGACCAGTGATCCCAAATTTCACCCTCATTGGATCCTGCCTGCGTATTCTGCCTCGGGCTCCACGCCCACCTGGACGCCCACGGCATGAAGCCGTGACCACAGAGGCATACTTGCAGGGTGGTCTTCCGAGCACACCCTTAGGGAAAGAGACATGAAATATTTATTGACTACAGGCCAGAATGCCGGCTGAAATCTCTGCAAGGGTGCCTCTGTAACACCCCAGGGAGTCAACAGCGTTTCCCAGCCCCCTCAAATGTCCTAGGGGAGGTTGGTTTAATCCTAGCAGCCCCCAAAGCAGCAGCTGTTCTCAGAGTGAGTCTGATATAATCCTCTGTTTAAGACCAACAGTGGGAGGTAGTGTTTTATTTAAAAAAATGCGCCAAATTATTAACAACTTCCCTGCTTCCTCTAAGAAGGTAGAAAAAGAACACTGGAGAAAGTCAGGCAAAAGTAGGAGCCACATTTACATTTCAATGTTTATCCTATGTGATGGTATCTGTATCTTGATTTCTACCCATACGCTGGTTTCTATCCCGCATACATCTCTGTCTTGGGAAATATCTCCAACTCTGAGGCCCACAAGTCAGTTCTTTTGCATCTCCGAATAATCCTAGTATCAGATGGTCATCGATCTTCCTGTTCTCACTCTCAGATCTGTTTTGGATATAACAGATGGAATTGAGGTCTCTCATGAAATGCATACATATCCTTTTCCTGTGCTAAGTTGGACCCCTAATTATCTTTGCACTGAGAACTATCTTTTATCTTTATCAATAACCAACAGAAGACTCCATAAATTGCCAAAGCACGTATATACATAAGGAGCTTGTGAAGTACTTCCAAAATATGTAGCATAACCTAAGAATTGAGTTTTTAATTCTATTGTAACAAATGGTATGCTAAATTAAATTTCTTTAGCAAGAATGTATCCCTTCTAGCTGACTGGAAAACTGGTTATAATAGACAAATGTTATGAGCCACTGCCCCAGCAAACATAAGGAAGAATATAATTTTCTTCCCACCAAAGGGGTGGTATGTTCAATTTTATCCTTAAATCCCCAGATTAATGCTGATACAGAGAAAGGGATTCAATGTCCAATGAATACTTTTTTATTAGAAATATATTAGAAATTTCTGCTATAAATTATTCGTGATCAAAATTAGTGAGCTTTTTCCTTTTCCTTTCAGTGAGTCCTTTGGACATTGAACTTTGTAGACCCATTTGATTTTGCATCTGACACAGCAGGTAGGGCATTTGCCTTGCATGCGGCTGACACTGCCGACCCGAGTTCAATTCCTCCTCCCCTCTCAGTGAGCCCAGCAAGTTACCGAGAGTATCTCGCCCGCACGGCAAAGCCTGGCAAGCTACCCGTGATGTATTCAATATGCCAAACACAGTAACAAGTCTCACAATGTTACTGGGCCCGCTGGAGCCAATGGACGAATGCCGGGGGGGGGGGGGGGGGGGGGGGGGGGGGGGTGTTGCATCATCAAATACTAAACTCCCTTGACAAGTAGAGAGATCTTGTGGTTTGTGCTCTGTTCAGCAATCTATAACTTTTTCTCATTTGGTCTCTTGTTCTCCAGAAGGCAAATGTTGAAAATTTCAGGAATCATAATTTGTAAGGTGAAAAGAAACTATCTCTTAAAGCTGAACCCAAGGCATCTACTACGGAAATACAAATGAGTATGATTTTCTCTCATAATAGTGATTTACAGAACTTCAATCTTCAAAGGAGGTGCTAGAGCAATAGATAGTACAGGGTAGGGTGTTTGTCTTGACATGGCTAATAGGTAGGGTGTTTGTCTTGCACATGGCTGACCCGGCTTTGATTCCCAGTATCCCATATAGTCCTCCGAGCACCGCCAGGAGTAATTCTTGAGTGCAAAGCCAGGAGTAACCCCTGTGCATCATCAGGTGTGACCCAAAAAGAAAAAAAAATCTTCAAAGGAAATGATAGTGATTATATTTTCATCTTCTGGTAACTTATCCTTTACACAAAATAAAAACAAAGAGCCTTTTATGCTGCTTTTTGTTTCTAAAATTTAAATTCATTCTATCATCTTTTTCAAGATGATAAATTAGGAAAATCTTTGTGTATTCCTCTTGTATGTTAAATATTCTAATTAGATTCACACCTATTCTGAGGGGAGCTTTATTGAGGAGAATACGGGACAATTAGCAAACTTTAACAAGTGTAAATATAAAACCTGTAGAAAGACAGGTTATGGGATGCATGCTGCCTACAAAAGGGCTCTAGGTTCAAATGTCTAGCTGCTGGGAGCTATATTTGTACTCCAGAGACTGAAAGACATCGTGTTGTCTCAGCAGCAGAAATTCATCTCCAAATATGAAAAATCTGATAAATTTTCCCATTTCCCACAGAGAGAACAACAGAGAATTTAATGAGAAATACTTTGGAATAGGACCTGTCACCTTGTGATTATGCACCCACTAATCTCTCTGTAGGATACAGGAAAAGGCAGTATTCTCAGGGAGAGTTAATCTGAGGAAAAAAGGGAAAACACAACTAGAAATAAATTACTGAAAAATAATGTCTTCACTCTCCCATTGATACCCACTGGCATCCCGCTGAATTGCTTGTTTGGCTGAACAAATAACGAAGTCACTGGGATTTACACCGTAACCTATCTGCATGATTGCCAATGCAGTTGCGAATTCACCAGGTGACTAATTTATTGCCACTTCGATGCTGTTGCAAGAGCCCAATTTTCTCAGCTGTATTCAGGATTCATGTTTGAGAAATCCAAAGGCAGTAAGAGAAACACCCACTACTTGGAGCAATTTTCTCTCACACACGAAATTCTTTTAGAATCATCATCACTTTCAACAAATAAACCTTATTGAGCACGTAGATCCTTTTTGGAAGCATTTCTGAGCACTTGTCTGGGTGATATCTGTATACACAATTATTTTCTATGGTTATATGCTATCTATTATTTTATATATTGCATATATAGACATAAGTATATTATAGATCTGTACTTAAATTCCAAGTTCTGTATTGGTAATATAGAAATAATATCCAGCGATTTCCATGAATTAAGTCTGAGAGACACATCATTTTACTGTTATAAACAATGAAAACTCCTTTTTTGTTTTGTTCTGTTGAGGGAATTAGAGAAGAAGCCTCCCCAGTAGAAGACCCAGGAGTGCGAGGAATCTTTGATCTGCCCTAGTTCCTACGAGTCCATCTCAAGTTCTTATAGCCTGACTTTAGGCAATGAGCAATGAAAAAGGCCATATTCTCCCCCAAAATGCATTAATGTTAATATCCACAAGGAATGTATTTAGTAAGTAAGTGAGCAAATAAAAGAATGTTCCACTAGCTGAGAGTTAGACAAATCACGTCTCCAGATTGTGTTAATAATAATTAGCATTATTAGATTTACATAATAAAATAATAATCGTCAAAACACTAAGGGAAAGGTCATAGAAAATTG
The DNA here is from genome assembly GCF_029834395.1 of Sorex fumeus. Taxonomy (NCBI): domain Eukaryota; kingdom Metazoa; phylum Chordata; class Mammalia; order Eulipotyphla; family Soricidae; genus Sorex; species Sorex fumeus. The sequence continues at coordinate 8,560,649 of NW_026606070.1, forward strand.
AATCATTACCCAACCTATACTAAAATTTCTCCCTGAATGCCTGGAAAGTTTCCTAAGGAGAGTAGGATTTGAGTTTTAAGAGGAAAAAAAAAGTACATCTCTTATTAATGTCTTAGAACTATTTGTTAGCAAAAATGGGTCCTGAAAATATGAAAGGTCAAATTGCTTTGACCATTCCCCTCTGCATTGATTCAAATCTGCAGTTTGCAAATACAGTACTAAATCAGAATTGATACCTGTTCTGTAAATCTTCTGATCCAGACTTGCATTTAGGTGTGTGTTTTTTTTAATTTTTAATCTAAGATCCTGAAAAAGAAAATCTATGTTTAATACCTTATTGACATTTTTTTAATGTAGCTATTATCATCTAGACATATAGTTTTCACTTCATCTGAGGAGAAACCATGTCTTTTTGTCTGAAAACCTTAACATTCTAATATTTATGCAGCATCTGATAACGACAGCATTAAAGATCACATAGAGAAGGATCAAAGGAGAACTAAGGAGTCAGTGATAATAAGGCAGAGTCAATACAAAAGATGACTTAATAAAATTAAAAATGTGGAAGAGTTACTGATTTTCACATAGTATTTTATTTTATACTTTGATGGATGCATTCTAGCTCGATTTTCTGATGATACATTGGAATAATATATGTGGTTCTGAGATTTAAAAATACCTCTACTGACTCCTTCAAGGCCGGATTCTTCTCCCTAGTCTCCTCGGGCATTGAAGCATATTTACTTTTCTGAAATTATCTTTCAATTACTATCAGAAAAGAGCATGGAATTGAAAATAGATTTTACATGATCACCATTTAGATACAGCTATAAGGTAAACTTTAGATTGCTATTATTATTTTTTGCTTTTTGGGCCACACTCAGTGATGCGCAGGGGTTACTCCTGGCTCTGCACTCAGGAATCACTCCTGCCGGTGCCCTGGGGACCGAATGTGATGCTGGGAATCAAACCTGGGTCGGCGGCGTGGAAGGCAAACACCCTATCAGCTGTACTATCTCTCTGGACCTAGATTATTTTGGAATTAGCTTCTCAAAGCACTAACTACCATCCTGTTATTATTTGCAAAGCTAGCCATACAAATGAGTATCTGTCACTGTAAACGTAGTGCCATAACTCAAGTTTTTTGTTGTTGATTTTGGTCACACCCGGGAGTGGTCGGGGCTTACTTCTGGCTCTGTGCGTAGGGGTCGCTCCTTGGATGGTCAAGGGAACCATATTCGGCGCTAGGATCTGAACCGGTGTGAGCTGTATGCAAGAGAAGTGAATTAACTTCAGTGCTATCATGCTATTCTATGGCATGCTTCACCTTTTTTGCTTAGAGCAAAATCTTTATTTCATCACTGAAATAGTGGTAAGCCATGACTTATTTCCTCTCGCCTTCACAAGACTGGAAACTATTAAAGTAAGAAAATGTTTGTCTTCTATTTCAAGATAAATATGAGAGTAAATGTATCCTTCGAATTTTCAGTTATAATACAAACCGTCATTTAAACAATATAATTAGTGAATTTGTAAACAATTATTTGTCAGTATCCTTTCTAGTCACATAGTATTGAACCATTGAGACACTATAACTCAGCTAAAAAACTTTAGATAATTTATATGCACTCTCTCAACTTGGTTTCTTTAAGGGAAGTGATGATATGTTTTGGAAACAAAAACCAGTGTTTCCTCTACCTACCTCAATAGAAGTTCCATAAATTGTATTAAATAAATATAACATAATTGCTAAAACTGTCATTCTAAAGATGTTTGTTGTCTCTCTTGTGGACAAATTGGACCCCTACAATTAGTGTAAAAAATCACTGAATCATAATTTCAATTAAATAATTTTGCTCATATTAAATGAGTCTAGATACTTAAAAACCCCAAAACTTTGTTTAAGTAAGGAACATTCTGGAAAGTTGGATGTATTGGTATGAAATTATATTACACATATTTTCCACATGTGAGTTCATTCAATTAATTAATTTAAGTATCTTTATGCTCCAGTGAGCATTAATTAAATATAATTCTTGATGGCCAGTAAACTAAAATTGAGTGCAATTTAAATTGTTTTTTTTTATCTTAGCTTGGCTTTAAATTTTGAAATTAATGAGTCCTGACTTGCATAATAGATAGTTGGTAACTATCCTACTTTAACCTTCACATGCTAATCAAATCAGGGTAGAACTACAAGATAAGTTGTTATTTTTCAGTTTAAAATGAACTACCAGCCAGATTAGTCTCACATAATATATGCATTAACTTGGTTTGTTATTCAGCATCATTAATATAATTTTTCCTTGCCCATTTAGCAAACACATCTCTATTCTTGCTGTTTTACAACTTTAGTTTTTCATGTGTACTAAGAATTTGATATACAGCACACAATTCTTAACAATAAACTAAAACAAACTGGAGGATAATTTTAGCCTTATATCATGCATATAAGGTGGTATTCCAGCTGGATAAGAGTTAGACTTATCTATGTTTGCAAATTCTCATCATTTCATTTAACTCAGGAAAATTTTACTTTATTAACTTAAATTTTTGTAGTTACCCAAGTTATATTTTTCAAGTCTTTCATTAAATGCAAATAATATTTAATCAGGTCAATGGATAATATATTATTTCATAATATATGCATGATGTTTTTAGTGAATAGATGGAGTTTATGTGTTACATGTGTATTATATTTTGTCTCCTTAAACCGGAAACCATCTGTTTGAGTGGAAATAACATCAATTTTGGTTGCTTTTTACTTTGCCCTCCCTTTGATCATCGATTTGCTCTCGAGTGGGCCCAGTAACATCTCCATTGGAGACTTTGTTGTTACTGTGTCTGGCATATATAATACGTCACGGGGAGCTTGCCAGGCTCTCCGAGAGGGGCGGAGGAATCGAACTCGGGTCCGCCATGTTGGCTGCGTGCAAGGCAAATGCCCTACCGCTGTGCTATCACTCCAGCCATTTCCAAGCGATATCACTTTCCAAGCGATAGCACAGCGGTAGGGCGTTTGCCTTGCACGCAACCAACATGGCCGACCCAAGTTCAATTCCTCCGCCCCTCTCGGAGAGCCCAGCAAGCTACCGGAGAGTATCTCGCCTGCACGCCAGAGCCTGGCAAGTTCCCTGTGACGTATTTGATATGCCAAACACAGCAACAACAAAGTCTCCAATGGAGACGTTACTGGGCCCGCTCAAGCAAATTGATGATCAACGAGAGGGCCTTTACTTTTTTACTTTACTTTTTACTTTGCATTTATACACCAAAATAAATGTTCTCTTAAAAATGTTTATCACGGGGCTGGAATGACAGCACAGCGGGTAGGGCATTTGCCTTGCATGCGGCCAACCCGGGTTCGATTCCCAGAATCCCATATGGTTCCCTGAGCATCGCCGGGAGTAATTCCTGAGAGCAGATCCAGGAGTAACCCCTGTGCATCGCCGGGTGTGACCCAAAAAGAAAAAAAAATGTTTATCAGTATCCTTTCAAAGAAGCACACTTAAGTACATCACAAATTTTCATTGAATATGTCTTTCTGCAAGAGACATATACCTTTCTAAACAGTATCTGTACATTTTTATCACCACATTTCTTATGATAAATACTTGTACTTGATAGAAATAGATAAAAATGATTATCCAAGGAAACAAATAAGTTAGGTTCTCTTCTGCCATGTTTTGTGATCTATGTCCAACATGAAATATTTGCATTGAGAATTAAGTACCATTTTAATCATCAAATTCCCAATTAAGTTTCTCATATCACCAGCTTTTTAAAATATATATATCAGAAATTTTTCTATGAAGCAGAAAACTATTCACTGGGATAATTAACTTTATGATAGGAAAGTCAAAGGGTATTTGACTGAGTAATAAAAATGTTTTGACAATGAGACTTGATATGGATAACTTTACAGGATTCATTTCCTTCAGTTCTTCAAAGTCTTCCCCTATGGGACTAGTTCCCCGTGAGTCTATACAATGAGGATAGCAGAGGATCAGAGAAGAGGTATTTTTAAGTAGTCTGCTTTCATAGTATATGCTTGATGGAGAGAATTAAGAGTATTCCTCCAGCTGTTCAAGAATGAGGACAGGGAGTAGATAAAAGAAGTAAGGACCAGTCAGAATTAGATACCAGTAAAATGCTACAAACAGTAAATTTGTACCTCTAAGTCTATTCCTACCTTCAACTCTAAATTCCATCAAAAAAGTTATTACATTTTCCTTTTTGCATTTAACCCATATAACCCTTGTGTCTGCAAAAGAAATAAAATTTCATGAACCAGGATAATGCCGTGCATTTAAATACACACACATACACGCACACACGCACACACACGCGCACACACACACACACACAAATTCAAACTGAGCCTTTAGGTGCTATTGAAGAGAATTTAAACATTTTAAGATGTAGAACTAAGCTTACATTATCTGAGGTATGGTAAAAAAATAATAAAAAATTAAAAGTGCAATGGATAATGAAACTGACAAAGAAATCCACATGTTACAAATAGGCTATGAACACATTTGTAATTCATAAACTGCATTAAAACAGTTGTTTCTCATATTAATTAAAATAATAAAAGTAAGAAAATATGCTCAATGCAGAGGTACTTTAAAAAAAAAAAACAAAAAACCCACAAAAATTAATAAAAATATTTATCTGCATCAAAATAGTCTTTGGAAACCAAAATTTTTTTTAAAAATGTGTCATGTGTGTTCTTTCGGGCTGATCTGTAAAAGTCAGAAAAATACACAGTCCACACTGTTTAACTTTCCGAAAATACAGAAGGCGAGTGTGAATTCAGTACAAAGCAAAAGAAGCCTCACGGAACAGAAGGTGTTGCTCTCTTTGTTGGTACAAAGAATTCCAATTCAGTTTCGAGGAGAAAATATTTTGGTTTCAGTCGAACTGAAACAAGTGCCCTGACGTCATTACAGGGGAGCATAGTGAAGCTGAGTCCAAAGATTGTTCTTCAGAGTTTTTTAAAGACTGCAGACTCCTGAGCGAGAACACGGTTCCTCACAAGGCCAAGGTAGGTGCTATCCAAAGCGAAACTTGAGTCTGTATTTCACTGTGTTGGGGCTTTTCCGAGGTGCAGTGAGAGGGACCCTGGGCTTCACAGGACTGGGGGGCTTCTTCTTCTCGGGCACAGTGACTGTGAAAGAAAGCTCTGGCTGCTCCGACTGCTTGAACCTGGGCAGGAAGTGGGTGGAGATGTGCTGGGGTTTCACCCGAGGGCTGCAGCCTCGTTTCGCCTTCCCTCGTTTGTTCAAGGCCACGTACCACTCCCGGCCCGTTTTCTCAGTTCTGTGTATAGCTGAGGCATAGGTATTATAGCTGTTTTCCTGAAACCGTTCCCTGAACTTGCAGTCATCTGTAAATTTGGCCTAGAGAAAAACAAAAGAAATTTAGGCATCCCGTATTCAACATGTAATAACACGAGGTCTTCTTAGTGAAGAAAACCCAGGATTTCCACTGACCCCTGTCCAGCTGTTTTATTATCTGAAGACACCCTTGCTTCCTTGAAAGCTGATTTTGAGTTAATTCTTTTCATCACAATATTCCTACTCTATCCACTTTTGTAAACTGTTCTAGTTACTGGGTATATTTACTGAGTACTTGGTGAAGCGTTGTCATTGTATATAAAGAAATAAAACTCAATATAAATACTGTCACTATTTAAAAATTTTTATGAACTTTGTATCTTAAAAGTCCTCTTAAGGGGCTGGAGAGATAGTACAGTGGAGAAGACTATTGCCTTGCATGCCGCTGGCATTCCCTGGGTTCCGGGAGCATCACCAGGAGTGATTCCTGAGTGCAGAGCCAGGAGCAACCCTTAAGCATTGCCAAGAATGGCCCCCACACGAAATAAAACAAAACAAAGCAAATAGTCTTTTAACATAAAGGTTTTTCTCCCATAAACCATCATAAAGCTCTAATACTAAGAAACAACTGTCTGGTAAAAATATGAATTAATGTTTAGAGAAATGGGGTAATATTCCTTTGAAAGAAAAATACAATCTTCAGTTTTATCAGTATGATTAATGACATGACAAGGGCCTAGGACCCTATTAATATTTATGTGTAAGAACTTTTTCGAAAAAGTTTTTTCTTCAGATCGTGCTACAAAAAAGGTATTTTCAGTCAAAAGAGAAAAAAAAATGTTTTTCAGTTTGAGTGCTACACTCATGGGTGCTATAGGATTACTCATGGCTCTGTGCTCAGGAATCACTCTGAGGAATCTCTTTCTCTGTCTCTGTCTCTGTCTGCCTCTCTCTCTGTCTCTCATCTCAAGTAAATGTTCACAGAATAATGCAGAGAGCAGAAAATTTGAGATCCTTTATGATGCAGCTTAATATATAGAATCAGATCAATGTTTTGCATGGAGAACAATGATAGCTTGGAAGGAGGACATCTAAGAATGTGAAGGTAATGGAGAAGAGGAAAGAAAAGTCTCCTCAGAAAAGGTGACATTTGAGCTAGTGTGACCGTTATTAGGGGGGCAGGTGATGTGAGAAAAGATTTTCAGGAAAAACAGTGTGCGCGGATTAGCATGACACTATCATAAAAGCAGTTCTGTGTAACTGCCACCTGGGATGATGAGAGAAGGGACGGGTTGGGGGGGCGGGGAGGCTAACAAAGGCCATTACAAGCTCAAGTTCAGTTTATTGTGGAGCTCAAAGTGTCTTCCTTTACCTAGTTGAGGACAATGAAGAAATATGGAATAAGAACAGACGGTGAGGATGGAGTCCAGTGAATATGTGATTAAATATCAATTCTGTCCGTAGAGCTCTTAGCCTCGGGCTTCTCTTCTACCATCTTTATACCATACAGTTATTGTGATTATAAAAATATTTTGATTTGGGGAAGGGCTCTGTTACTGTCCTCACCCACATAACTTCAAAGTATTGAGAATTTCTAGTCTCTGGCAGATTGCATTATTTCAAGAATTATTATTTGTACAGAGTCCCCAGGCTTTGGAATATTCAATATTATGGTGTAAAAATGCTTTCGATATCTGGCAAAATGCTTTTTATCTCTCTTTCTATATAGAGAACAAAAAGTTCTTTATTGGAGTTTAAAAAGATATTTTTCCTCCTCTTTTTTAATAATAATGCTGAACTTTGGTCTATAATAGAGATCACAACACTGACATAACTGAACATATAGAACCCTGCAAGTTGTTCTACACTTATCTAATGTTGATGGCTATGTATAATTTTCATGTGTACAAAGGACTGACAATAACAGAAGACAACCAATATGCTATGTTTTGAATAGCATGCTTATTTACGTTCAAGTTTGATTCTATCAATATTGCTCATTGTTTGGGGTTATGAAGACACGTATACTGAATTTCCACAAATCTACTATTGAACCTTACTAATAATCACTAGCTTGCTAGAAGCCAGTGTCCCTGTGACGTTCGTTGCATCCCTGAATTACTCTCGGTGGTGCATTTGGGACCATATGGGATGCCAGGATGGAACCCCAGTCAGCCGCACACAAGGCTGCACCCTACCCACTGTACCATTTCTCCAGCCTTAACAGTTTGGATTTGAAAATGTTCTGCACTATTTGGTCTTTTTTTCCCTCTGAGAAAAGAACTTACCTAAAATTGGTGTGACTAACTGACTCACATATGTACACATGCACTTACACATATCACTTTACATACATCACAGGGTATTAAAGCAATGGCAAGTCTTTCTTGGAAATGAGTTGTTAGAACAAGAGTCGGTTAGTATCCAACTGACTCTGCCCCTAAAACTATTCCATCTAAAAACTTACCTTTTCCCCTGAAAATTTATTTTCCAAACTTCTTCCTTAAGGGGAGCGTCTTAAGGAAAAACCTGTTCTGGAGATGGCTTTAAAATTTTTAATGTCATTAAACTCTCACACAGGATAGATATGTTCAAAACTCTGAGGACCCAACACTACTTAAAGCCTTTCACTCATTTCAAATTTCACATCAACACAGAAGAAATGCCTGTAAGACTGTTTGGGCTTTCTTAATTGACTTCGAATTTAATGTTTTGTCTGAAAATTTCTTCCAGTTGTAATAGAACAAAGCATTTGAAACATTTGTTTCATCAGGATATCCAGTTTCTTTTTAAGGAATCTAGAGTTTCTGTCATTAGTATCTCTGTTCAAACAAGATGATTATCCTAAGCTGTGTCTTTCTGTCCCTAACTACATGAATGAAGCATCTTAGTGGCAGTCACTAATTGATATATGTCTTCGTTATAGGTGTTTAAATACATGCTAAAAAGGTAAAGAGACAGATATACACAGATATAAAACCCAGCTCCTGGAAGAGAATAGCGCAGAGTCTCCTGCCCCCGCACCTGGCTGTCCTTGCCAGGGCCCCTTGGCGAGGAGCGGGTTGAGTTTCCCTACCCGCCCCAGCAGAGGAACAAAGGCATGTGGGTCCCGGGGCTGAGATCTCCAAGCCTGCTCGAATTGGGGCTGAGCATCCTCCACCCAGATCCTCCAAATTCCAGTAGGCAGGGGTCACACCCACCAACTGGCCCCCTGGTGCCGTGTAATCCCATCAACTGCCAAGACCCAGAGACTATAAAACCCAGCTCCAGGAAGTGCGCGGCTGCAAATGCGGCTGCGCGATACCTTATTATCTCATTCTTAGTTTGGACAAAATGGCAGGCTACCGAATGTAACCTGCCCACATGACAGAGTCTGGCAAACTCCCCGTGGTGTACCCAATATGCCAAATACCAGTAACAATGATGGGTCTCATTCTCCTAACCCTGGAAGAGCTTTTAATATGGCACTTTTTAAAAAAATCTCAGGGCTAGGACAAAGGAGACGTTACTGGGGCCTGCTCAAGGCAATCGACGAACAACAGGATGGTCGTGACCGTGATACACAGATATACATTGCATAGTTTGAAATAATAAATTTCCAGGATATTTTAATGGTCATTTTGTTTTGCTTTTTTTTTCAGTTTGGAGATACTTCTGGCTCTACGTTCAGGATCATTCCCTGCTGTGTGTTCTTGGGGGACCCTGTGTTTGGATCAAACCCAGGACCCAGTCTGCAAAGCACAAACTGAGCGATATGAGCTATCTATGCAGCCCAGCACATTTTTAATATTTGAATTCTCCATAAATTATTAAAAAGCCTTTTAGCAAAATTAATACTTTAAGAATAATTGAACAATATTATTTTTCTAGAAAAAGGGTTGGCATAGACTCTTTTCTACTGTTGAAATGTGAAGTAGAGAGGTGAATCAAATTTCAAAATAACTATTGAAATTATAACCTACATCACCTCATTGCCCTGCCACAAAATCAATTATTAAAATGTCTGTAATAACCCTTGTCTTTGTTTCAAATTCATATTTTTGTGAATATATTCAGCAATCAACATTTTTGCAGAGAAAAACTATTACAAGTACATTCCTTTTCATGGTCTCTGTTACTTAACTATCTATCAATGTTTTTCTCTCTTCTTGATCATGCAAGTGTCAACAAGTTCCATCAGAAAGCCGCAGTTGAAAGTTACAACAAGATATTGGAATCATAATAAGCTAATTTCTCTTTACTTTCTCTTTACTCACCTTTTCAATGAGAACAATACAACAAATATCCACGCGATATCCATAGGAAGGGTCAAAGTCAGTTTTTATAAAGTAAAAATGGGGGCTGGAGCAATAGTCCATTAGATAGCTCGATAGGGCACTTGTCTTTCACGTTGTGAACCCAGGTTTGATCCCCAGTATCCCATTTAGTCCCCTGATACCACCAGGAGTGATTCCTGAGTGTAGAGCCAGGAGTGAGCCCTGAGCACCATTGGGTGTGACCAAAACCCAAAAACAACAACAAAAAGAAAACACAACAACAACAAAAAGAAAGTGAAAATGGACCAAAGAGAATATTCACAGGACTAGATAAAGCTTTGCATGTGAATCTGATGTCCAATGCCCATGATAACACTAAGTTTGGAATAGCCCCAGAACTGAGGGATATGACCCCAACAGAGGACAGAAGAAAGGAAGGAAGGAAGGAAGGAAGGAAGGAAGGAAGGAAGGAAGGAAGGAAGGAAGGAAGGAAGGAAGGATTTGATTGACTGAAATGTTCCAGAAAATCATGACTCCACATCATTAAATCCAATGGTCAATTAAACCAAAAATGATTCTTACTGAATTATTTTTTAAGTTCTTTGTAACACTTTTAATGTACCTTTGTACCTTAGCAAATGTCATGTTCCATAATGATTGAGGATCTTGTACATCATGGATGGAACTTGTACAAGTATGGAGCAATTCTCACTGTTTGCGACTGGAGAACAAGAAGTATAGTTTTTGCCAGAGGCACAGAGAGAGGAACAAGAGCTGATGGCAGAGCTCAGAAGCAGAGAACTTGCTCTGTATGTGCGAAGCCTTGAGTTTCACCTCACATCACAGGACAAAGGGAAAGTAAGAGAGAGAGAGGAGTGAAGCTGACAAATACTGATAGGAACCTTGAATTTGGTGGACTATTCATCTATTTTAATTTTTACTTTATTTTGATTTTTCCCAACTTTCCTTTTATTTGATTAAACCTTATAAAATGAGGAAATGATCAACTGTTACTGCATAATAAATAATAAAATAATAAAAATATAATCATAAATCATAAAAAAATTAAGTATGAACCAAATTGTACTCTCAGCAAGGCTTCCTTGCTGCCTGTATCTGTTCTGCTGGTTCCTGTGCATCCTCTTATTGCTACTTAGTTCCTAGACCTACTTCCACCAATGGGCTGCGGGGCTGGGTGTCTTAGGCTGGGGATAGTTTGTGCCACCCAGTTTTAGTAGAGAGCGAGAGCTGAAAGTCAGGCCCTACTCCAGTTGTTCCCGCGCAGAATACACAGTATAGGGCAACTCACACCCAGAATGTCTGTCTTCAGCATTTAGCTCTAGAAGCTAAATGGGTCATTTATCGACATGCCAGGCTTTTCCGTAGCATGGACATACCTCACCCAGACCCTAGGCTTCTGTCCTTTCTATATCTCAGTTCTCAATCCTTCAATCTGGGCAATCAAGGAATACACAAATGGAATTTAATAAGGAGTCAAATTAATGCAATCACTGTCACTGTCCTCCCATTGTTCATCGATTTGCTCGAGCGGGCCCAGTAATGTCTCCGTTGTGACACTTGCTACTATGTTTGGTCGAGTACGTTCACGGGTAGCTTGCCAGTCTTTGCCATGCGGGCGAGATACTCTCAGTACCTTGCCGGGCAATCCAAGAGGGGTGGAGGAATCGAACCTGGTTTGGCCAGGTAGGCCGCATACAAGACAAACACCCTACCCTCTGGGCTATCGCTCCAACCCAAATTAATGCAATCTACTGTACATAACCCCAAGACTTTAAATGACTTAGGGAACTGGTTAAGAATGCAGACTCACCATGCTCTATCTTCAGAAATTGCAAGTCTGAAGTGAGTCTCCGGGTTAGTCTACTATGATTTTTGTACAGATTAGAAAAATAACTCCTGGTATATGATAGAAACTTTCTTTGATACACAAATAACTTGGTGAAGATGGACTATTGAAGGTACTGTGCGCCAGGCCTTTTACGTGTCATTTCATTCTCACAATAATTCCATGACTATTTGAGTACTGCTATCTGATTTTCCAATAAGAAAATGATTCATCTGTAGCCCTGCTTTTATCAAGTGCCAGGAAAGAACTGTGACTTAAATCTCAGCTCTCTGGGACGTTGGTGAAAGGAAGTGAGCACTCTGGTAGTGGGTGCTGTGTTGGAACAATCTATATATGAAAAGTCTAATGAACAATTTTGCACATCATGATTTTGCAAATCATGGCATATCAGTTGAAAAAGTAGAGAAATAGAACTGCAATTTTAAAAAGTAGTAGAATTTGCAAAAAATTCAAATAATCTAATAACTAGTAAAAGTTCTTTCTGTAACATCATACAAACTAAGGCTCTGTCCTAGGTTTTTCTAAATTCTTCCATACTTTGAAGTTGCTTCATATTAAAATACAGATGAAAACGAAGAGCTACTCCAGAACAACGTAGAATAGAGTGCTCCCACCTCTCTCTGTCTCTCTTTCTCTTTCTCTCTCTCTCTCTCTCTCTCTCTCTCTCTCTCACTCACTCTCTCCTGGAATGGATCTCAGAAGGCCATTTCATCACATTCAGATTTTTTGCATAACAGATTTAAATAAGTGTGAAAGTACAGGGAATGCATTTACTGAAAAAGCAGCAACTTAGAGTCACTTCTGCACCTGAACTGGTAGATTCAAATAGAAAACTCTTAGAGGACAAGAAAAGTTCTATTCAAGTGCTCCTAGTCTTGACTAGAAGAGGAAAGGACCTATGAAGTTACTTCATTTTTGTTTGTTTGCTTGGGGGGGTCACACCCAGAGATAGTTGAGGGTGCCAGGGATAGAACTTGGGTTAGCCACATGCAAGGCATGCACCTTACCGCTAGACTGTCTCTCCAACCTGCAGTTCTCTTTAATGGTGGTGGTATCTATTGCTCAAGTCTCCATTTACCCTTTCAGTCAACATGCGCAGCTCTAGGGGCTGCCGGCTTCTCCTCACTCTGCCCCCAGCATAGGAAATCTAGTTCAGTCTCTCGAACCAAGCCAGCTGGCACCCTTCGAAACCAGGAAAGGAGGACGCTTTAGTCCTTGCTTAGGGCTGATCAAGCTCACATTCCATGCCTGTTTCGTAAACTCTGCAATTAGCTTTCCTTCCAAACATGATCCCCTAAAACCCTGAGAAACAAAAATAATCCCACCACATGCTTCTCTCTGGGTCTTTAAATAGGTTAAAAGATTTTTCCCCCAATAAGCCATGAGCTATCATGCATTCTATATGAAAAGACTGAAGAATACATAATAACCAGTTTTGCCAGAATTTACATTTCAGGTTAAAAAAAAAGGTGCAAAAGAGAACTCCAAAAGGATTTCTGAGACCATAGCCAAAGAAACTCTGTCTCTTTAAGAATTTAAGGCAAAGAAATTTGCTTTTCAATTAGGTTTCTTGGAAAAAGAATACCCAGGAGATCAGGATTTACTTGTGCTTGAAAAGTTTGGACCTAAAAAAAAAAGATTTAATGATAAGAAGAATTTGGAATAAGTTTATATATCAGGAAGACCTTTAAAAAAAAAACAGCCCGGGGCTGGAGCAATAGCACAGCGTGTAGAATGTTTGCCTTGTATGCAGTCGACCTGTGTTCGATTCCCAGCATCCGATATGGTCCCCTGAGCACCGCCAGGAGTAATTCCTGAGTGCAGAGCCAGGAATAACCCCATGAGCATCGCTGGGTGCAATCCAAAAAGCAAAAAGAAAAAACCAACCACTTAATTTGTATAGTGTAGTATGATGTTTTGAATGAGATAATATGTATAGTACCTCTAAAAAGTATTCAGCACTTAATTTTTTTTTTTAAAAAAAGACTTTCTTCATGTGCTCTCAAACCACTAGCTCTTTGCTGATCCTCCATCTCCTCTCTTAGAAGATGTTCTGATTTGAATATCAGGCAGTTGCCACTAATTAGATGGTTTGGGAACAGAGATAGCACATCAGGTAAAGTTTTCGCCTTGCAGGCGGCCAAGTGCATTCTATCACCCCATACCAGTCAGGTCCCCAGGCACTCGCAGGAGTGATCCCTGACAGCAGAGCCAGGAGTAAACCCAAAGCACCACCAGGCTTGGACCCAAAATCAAAATTCAAAGCAAGGCATGGTTAGTGAAGTGATAGATTGCGATGCTGCATTGTGGGTTCAGGTGACCAGACTTTATCCAACCGCTGAAGGCCTTTGCCTGTAAAGTCTGTGATTACTTCCAACCAATTCTGAAAGGTTCTCCTTGAACTTTCTATGAAGATGACAAACCTGTAAGAGAGTAGGAACGGCAGGAGGAGGGAGCAGGAACAGACAGGCTATCAGAGCCAGAGAGACAGAGAACAGAAGAGAGCTCCAACAAGGAACTGCAGCCTGCGAAAAAATTGAGACAGAGAGTAATCACAGCAAAGGCTCTGACTAACTCTCGTGGTTCTCCGAGAAGCAATTATCCCCTCCTACTCTCGATGATGATTCCAAACAGATTTTGAGAAGGAGAAACACCTTGGTCCTTGTAAAGAATGCTGAAAAAGCCTGCAAGGTAAGAAGGTATAGAAACTGCACCAAGAACGCACAGCAGTAAAAGTTCTAAGAAGTGCTCGGAGTTTGGTGGAAGTGTGCAATAGTTCACAACGCTGAGGTGGCCCCATTCAAATAAAACTGCCCTCACCACTGTAGGAAATCTCGCACCAAAAGAAAATCACTGTAAAGGCTGCTCAGTCTTTCATTTCGCTTTGCCATCATTGTGTTCCCTGAGAACAAAGCCTTTTGAAGGAAGATTTTCAAAAGACACATGAGATCACCGTTGCGCTTTTCAAAATTTCTCCTGAGAAGGGTACCCCACAAAATTCACATCTCGTTGGATAATGATCACCTCATTTGTAGCACTCTGTGGTAAATAACACGGCAGACACAACTTTTTTCTAGGTTGCAAATCAAGTACTAGACACCCAAAAGTAGAAGAGGGAGAAACACAGATTTAAAAACAAAACACAGATTTGAAAAAAAAAAAAAGTTCTGGAGTAAGAGAAAAAGAAAGAATCACAAAACTATTCTAAGGATTTTCCATAGTGTTCATTCATTAAATGTGATAGAAAGTGTTCTAAAATCATGTAAAATTTTTTTATAAAAAAAGTATGTAAAAACAGTGCTTCTGAGAATGAACATGGGCCAGGTAGGTAGCTCAAAGGATTGAGCCCAGGCTCTGTATGCAGGAGCTCTGGAGTCAATCCCCAGCACCAAATGGTCCCCTGAGCACCACCAAAGAGTCAGAGAGAGCACCTGAGCATGGTCAGATATGACTCCAAACACAGAGATAGAGACAGAGAGAGAGAATTCTAAAGTGATGTCGTTATGGGCAATGAGTTCTTAAAACAGTAACAGCCAAAGAAGTTTGGTTTTTCAGAGACACCTCACTTAGGTACTGAGATAACTAAGAGCTTTTAAAACACTGAGACATGATTTCAACTTAATAACTAATTTATAATATTCAGAATGTATCAATTAAAAACAAATTGGAAAGTATACAATTTTCCATAAATATTTTTCAAAATAACATGGAAACTACCTTTCACATAATAACAAATAGGTCTGATTTTAGATCATTGTAGACAGAACCCGAAATTTACTCTACAAATTTTTTCAGTTTTATTGGGATAACAAGCAACACTGTGTAAAGTTAAGATGATATACTTATAGGTTGTAAAATGACTATAAGTACACTCCATAAATGTCTTTATACAATTATCAGTGAAAAGCAACTCACAAATTACATGTCAAATCCTCAAAGAAGTGTTGCGGTGACTATTCTCATTGTAAAAAAGAAAAAGTAAAAGAATAACCCAATCAAATAATATTTTAATTATTTTAGAAAACCATTTTAATAAAATTTAAAGTTACAGGAACGATTTTTAAAGATGTTTAAACTAGAAACTGAAAACAGGGAGGAAAAACCCATCTGGTTATAAAGCTGATAATTGCTTGGATTAATATTATTCTTAGATTTAACTTCCTTAAAAATAAACCACTTTTTAAAAAACATTTCCAACTAGAGAAAAAGCACCAATAAAAGTTCAGAGAAGCACAAAAATTGGTAAGTCTACAACTGTACCTCATGGTGTTTCACTAATAAAAATTTAACTAATAAAAATTTAAAAAAAAAAAAAGCTCAGGGAAGAGAAAGTAAGCTTGGATGATTGGTTTGGAAAAAAATCACATAATCAGAGGGCTTAATTTTTTTTTTATCTCCGATTCAGCTCAGAGTCATTAGAATGACTTTTATATCAAAGAGCTTCAATGAGTGACAAGAGCAAGACTTGCTTTGGACTATGAAAGTCATTATTCCATGAAATAACTTTAGCCTGCCAAAATGAGAAAGAATAACAGATGCTGTTTTTGCTTTATCTACATTATTTCAGCCAGCCATCCTTAGACATTTGGGTCAAATTTCTGGATATTTGTTACTTGCATTTGACAGTGGAATCATGTATCCTAACCGCTTACTTCGACCTTTCTAATTGGCATCCATTTGTAATACTTCCCTTTCTGGGGCAATTATCCTTAAGCTGGCCAAAGTTCAGTCTATTTTTTGCTTGCGCTACGGCCTGAATTACAATACCTAAAAAAATTGAGATTTTACCCAAAACAAATAAACCAATCGCAGAACATTTTTTTCACAGGCACTGCATATTATGATGATGATCAAGTTTTTAATCTTATACAAGCTTAAGCTAGGCAAAAATATGCTTTTCCCCCTTAAGATATACTTTATTATTATTTCTATGTGATGGGTGTAAAAAAATCATATTTAATTTTTTAAGAAAAGTTGTCTAGGTGTTACCTCCAGCAATGCTTGGCACATCTACACATGTGTAGTCCAGTGTTCTAGCTATGTACTGTGGTGCTACAGTGACCAGTGTCACATCTGGCATTCCAGGGTCCATGCAATGCTAGGGCTCAAATTCACATATATTTATATATGTATATATACATACATATACATATACATATATATATACATATACACACACACTCTTACACTGGAGCTATCTTCCAACCCAAAATATTAATTATAAGAAAATGACTGTGACCAGGATAGCTCCTTTGTCTTTATGTGGCCCACCTGGGTTTGATACTGGGCACCCCATATGGTCCCCTGAGGCCACCAGGAGTCATTCCTGAGCACAGAGCCAGGATTATGCCCTAAGCAGTGTTAACTGAAACCCCAAAACTGAGCAAAACCAAAACAAGAAAAAATGTATGCACAGACACACAAAAGAACATGGCATGTTTTGCCTTTCCACAGTGAGGCAGAACTTTGCACCTTCAATAAAGAAATAGCACTGTAACACAGTAGCACTGTCCTCCCGTTGTTCATTGATTTGCTTGAGCGGGCACCAGTAACATCTTACAACAAATTGTGAGACTTGTTGCTACTGTGTTTGGCATATTGAATACAACATGGGTAGCTTGCCAGGCTTTGCAGTGTGGGTGAGATACTCTCGGTAGCTTGCCGGGCTCTCTGAGAAGGGCGGAGGAATCGAACCCAGGTAGGCCAGGTGCAAGGCAAATGCCCTACCTGCTGTGCTATCGCTCCAGATTATTTCTTTATTGTTTATTATTAAACAATTTGCTCAAGCGGGCCCAGTAACGTCTCCATTGGAGACTTTGTTGTTACTGTGTTTGGCATATCAAATACTCTCGGTAGCTTGCCGGGCTCTCCGAGAGGGGCGGAGGAATCGAACTCGGGTCGGCCATGTTGGCCGCTTGTAAGGCGAACGCCCTACCCGCTGTGCTATCACTCCAGCCCATACAATAAGGAAATATATAATGAAAAAACAATTCTTTTATGAGTACTATTTAATAGCTTGCTGGAATGTAATAGCCAGGTTAGAAAATAAAGTAAGTAATTTTTTTTTTTTTTTTGCTTTTTGGGTCACACCCGCCGATGCTCAGGGGTTACTCCTGGGTCATGCACTCAGGAATTGCTCCTGGCAGTGCTCAGGGGACCATATTGGGTGCTGGGAATCGAACCTGTGTCGGTCATGTTGGCTGCGTGCAAGGCAAACGCCCTACCCGCTATGCTATGGCTCCAGCCCCAAGTAAATATTTTTTATAATTTTTGCAATGGTTTACAAAAAAAAAATCAAGAAAAGTTTTCTATTTATCATAATAAAATGAAATTTCAGAAATTGATTATAGAATATGATATGACAACAGCATTTATTCAGCTCTGCCATAGACCAATGTTACTTTAAAATTTTTATATGTATCATTTTAATTCTCAAATAATTGTAGCAATATTTTTATTCTATTTTTCATCAAGGGATATTAACAACTTACTTTTAGATGGATAGGGCAAGGAAAATTAAAATCCTTAAACACTGAAACAAGTGAAATTCTCATTGCATCTTTTAAAGGTATTCAAAATAGAAATTATAAATAGTAAATTTCAGGTGATTGCACTCAGCTATAAACTTATTATACACTCTGAAAATGAGAAAAGAAATTTTCCAAATCATTTAATAAAAGTTAAATGGAAGTAGAATTAAAAGACTAATATAAAAATAATAACTTTTGGGGGGCCACACCCAACAGGGGTCAGGGCTTACTCTTGATTCTGCACTTCAGGATCATTCCTGATAGGCTCAGGGGACCATATGGGTTGCCCGGGATCGGACTGGAGTTGGTTGCAAGTGCCTACCTGCTGTACTAATCTCTCTAGTCCCAGCTTTCTAAAAATATATCATGGAAATAAACTCCATACAGTATAGAAAAAGCATAAATCACTGATAAGTAGTATTCACTTATACTAATAGAAATCAATAGAATCAGTGTTTATAAAAAGTAAGTTAAATATATTTTAATCATCTTTAAATTGACTAAATTGAGAAGAATTTTTTTAATGTAGGAGTACTGCTATGAGGAGAATTTTTGAAAAAATATAAATTTATAAAGTTATTAGAAAATATGTAAATATATAAATAGTTTAGAGAAAATTTTGAGTGCAATATTAGTCTAGTATTAAAAAGTAATTATGGGTGATGCAACAAAAATACTAGATGAGAATCCCTCAAATGAATAAAAAATTATTTTTCTGAAAAATTATCTTTTTATTATTAGTTCCTTTCCTCTATACATAATAAAATAGCTATGTCCTGTATTACTTAGAGCAAGATTTTAAGATCATCAGTAATTTGTATAATTCAGTAACAACTCAATTAATTCTACAATTACCCATATGCATACAAATTTAGTGTTATAGTTTTTCTACAATTTCTCTTCACTTGAACTGCTTTTGAAAAAAAAATATCACTTTTATGATGCTATATTCAAATACACTTACGCTTAAAATTTTCTTTAGATTCTATATTATCATTTTGAGCAAATATGATATTTAAATAATGACTTATTAAAAAATCTTCAGGTACATAATTCATCACTTATTAAAAGCACATCCAGGTACACATGATGAACACAGAAATTCAGTTCTCTGAGACAATTGTCCTATCTACTATCCACAACACTCTAACAAATATAAAGTAGTTCTACTTACACTTGCATGGAGTTTTCCTTTTTTTGACATCGCTAAAAATTTGTTGCTGAAAACTCCTCGTATTCCTACAATCCCCTGAGACACAGCAAATATTTCCAAAACACCTAGGATGACAGAAATCCCAAAATAAAACAGAATCCTCTATAAAGCATTGTAAGAATTAAATTTCTACAGATTCTTTCCATTTTTATTACTGTGATTTAAAATAAATAACATTCTTATTTTTCATCATATTAATTATGGCATTTTTTGTTTTGGCTTTTGGTTCATTGGGGGGGGGGACGGACACACTTGGGAATGCTCAGGAATTACCTCTGGCTCTGCACTCAGGAATTAACTCCTGGCAGTGCTTGGCAGACCATATGGGATGCTGGGGATTGAACCCGGGTCAGCCGCATGCAAGGCAAACGCCCTACTTGCCTACTTGCTACACTATCTCTGCAGTCCCTAATTATGTTTTTTTTTTAAAGGTTATTACTCAGGTATTAATTTAAAATCGGGTTGAGGATTCTAAAGTTTATTTTTTCATTAATCATTCTTTTTTTCTTACAAAGGATATTACTTTTGTGAATTGTGTCTTACTTTTAACTTCGAAAGGAACTGAATAAACTTTTTAAGGTTTTTTTTTGGGGGGGGGTCACTCCTGGCGATGCTCAGGGGTTACTCCAGGTTCTGCACTCAGGAATTACTCCTGGCGATGCTCAGGGAACCATGTGGGATGCTGGGATTAGAACCCGGGTCGGTCGCGTGCAAGGCAAACGCCCTACCCGCTGTGCTATCGCTCCAGCTCCCTAAACTTTTTAAGGTTTTTCAAAGTCATTCTTATGTATTAGTCTCCTATTAAATATAAATCTTTGCTTTAAATATTAAAGTACATAACATCTATATTCCAAATTTATAAACCATTGAAAGTCTTGAAAGTACCTATTTACATAAAAGAAACCCCTCTTCTCAAATTCTCAAAATAGAAAAAAGTATAAATCAATATAGGGTATACTCAATGATTTAGCAAGCAGTTCATTTAATGAGCACACATAACATGATATTGAAACACCTTTTAAGTAATTTGGGATTATTGGCCCAATGAAGTGCTTAATGGATTATGGTTTGAGACATCTTGCACTTGAGTAATTTCTGAAAAAAATGTAATCAGATATGTTATCACATTGTTATTTATATGAAATATTTCATAGTATTATCAAATCAGTGTCCCTCTGTGTCCTATAATAATTTGAAAGCACAGATCCTGTAAGTCGACAGAATTATACACCACAATTCATAAAGTATTTTAAGTCTATTTAAGAAATATTTTAAGATGAAACTCGTTGTAGAAATTTATGCCTGCTTATCACAGACTAACACGAAACATTGAATTAACATGAGAAACACACCGTGATTTTTGTTAATTGCTTACATTAAATCGGCAATCAAAAACAAAGAGTGACAAAACAAAAGCCATTCGCTAAAGCTATTTGGGGAAGAAAACAAGCAAGGATGGTTGGTTGGAGAATGGAAAATATCTAAAAGTCATATTTGTTAGATTCTGGGCATGTGTACTAACTTAGATAACATCACGACAATGCTATGGGAAAATCCCCATGTATTCTTGAAACAGTCATCTGCCCCTCCATTATTTAAAATAAATAAAGAATTACTATGTTTACAAAAGAAGCAGAACGTTGTGTCTGACATACGTGTATATATGGACACGAACATATCTTTTTTCTTATGACGCAGGAGCTTAAATTCAGGGCATCCCCAATGAGACGCATGTGCTTTACCAAGTGTGCTAAATTCACCAAGCCTACGTGAATATCTCTATTGGGATATGTTGCTTACATCCTTACGATGCACATTTTTAATGCAGCTGCTTATTATTAAAATTACTTTCTTCAATATACTTCATCTGGTCTCGGAAGAGAATTCAATGCGCTGAAGCTCACGTTTTGCTTGTGGAACCCTCTATTCAATACCCAGCACCAAATAGTTCCCTGGGAGAAGCCCCCAGCACTGAGTGGGAACTAGCTCCAACCAAATGTGGCCCCCTCAAAAAACCAAAACCAAAACCAAACAAAAACCCTTCAGCAGCATAAAAAGCAGAATCAAAAATTTCATGGTTGGGGCAGGGAGAGAAACTGCGGAACTATTATTTTTGGTATAAGCATTCTTAGCTCAGAGTGAATAAAACACAGTACAAGGAAACTGTGCTACCAACTTATCAGTGGGTAGTTATTTGAAAGGAAAAAAACCTAAAACTTTGAACACTTGCACAAAAGAAACTACTTTTTCTTTTCATAAAAAAAAATTATTGTCTCATAAAATTGTTTTTGGAAATATTTTCAAAATGTTATTTACATTTTGCTATACAAATGACCTCACTAGGGTGCACACATAAATGTAGAAGAATTATGATTTATATAATAGAAACGGCATACAAAATGTTTTGTAAAGTTCAATATACCACACAATGTAATAAGATAAGCAATATTAACATAGCATTAACAGAAAATCTTACCCAGTTATATTGCTATCAAAATCACAGAAGGACATTACAAGCAATATTTATGATTCTGACATTTGAGAGGTGAGGAGTTTTATTGTAAACATAAGTTTTAAAGGACAGAGGAAACAATGACAAGTTTTCTATGTGTGGTATAAAGTAATGGTAAAAATGAAAAAGGATACTATTCATGGCTCTGTATTATGAGAGTTTTTTTTATTTATCTCTCTGGAATAAAATTTTCTGAAAAGTTTACCTAGTTTTTCAAAAGCAAATCTATTATTCTATAGCAAAAAAATACAATATAGCATAAAAGACAAAATTCTTATTATATATGTTTTCCCGCTAACCTGTAGGTCAGGATGGAAAAGCTCTATAAACATTTATCTTTTGGAAACACTATTTTGCTTTCATAATTTATGAATTTCTAACAAATAACATTCTAAGTTTTAGAACATCCATTGTTCTCAACATGTGTGTGCTTTGTATATGTATGTATTCTATAAACCTTTCATTTCAAATATGTGAAAGATGAAATAATAAATGTAAAAGCATTATTGTTCCACACTACATAGCTTCTTTTCTTATAAATTCCAGTAATAAAATTATATATTGTCTAAGAATAAAAGAATTCTTTATAATTTAAGAAAATTATATCTTGTTGAAAGCTTTAAAATACACCTTTATAACCTCATTAACTTTTAAATTGTGAAGTACACATAAAGGGAATAAAATAGGATTAAGTTAAATGTCTTTTCACATAGACAGTTCTGGTATGATTTTCTAAATCTTAATATAATTTTATCATGATATTGAGAATTCTCTTAAAATAATAATAATTTTAAGTATTTTTAAAAATAAATTTGTGATTATTAAATTAGTAATTCAACATAATTTTCAAAATAATTTTCAACAGTAATTTCACTGTTTTGTTTCTAGAACATTGGTACAGATTCTACGAGCCCCACAACTCAAGTTTCTGCTCCAGGTAGGAGATCAAATACATACTGAGTTTACTATGCCAGATACACACTGAGTTTACTATGCAGCAATTTACTAGTCTACACAATATTTTAAACACATTAAATTACATACTTGTAGAGCCTAGGAAAAATAACTAATGATTTTAAGTTTCAGTGATTTCTCGACTCCTGTCAATTAGAGTCAGCAATAAAATATTTGAAGACAATTTGCAATTAATGGTATGGATGCTAGGATAATATCCACAAGAAAAATTAGGGGAGGCCAATATTTCTCACAGATCATAAGAGCCTATGAAGTTCTGCTAAGTGGGTTTTTTTCCACCTTTTTACTCTCTCACCCCATGTGCACACATGTATAGACACAGATTAGTACTTTCCTGCTATGTGGGCCCTTTCTCCACCTGGGAGGTGGGAAGGATTGGTATAAATTGATTCAAATTTAGTGGCCAGTGGGAATATGTTATCTTTCTTAAGGTGTTCATATTTTAGAGGATCAAAAGAAAAAGTTTATGTTTAACAGGAGGAATTATTCTATCTTAAAATTCTGGGTGAACATCTCACTTGCAGGAAGCAATAACTTGGTATCTCTCAGGTCATAGACTCTGTTTAATCCACTGATTTGGAAGTACAGTTTTGCATTAAGAAGTTTTTTCAGTAGTATACATGGAGATTTTTAAAAAGTTTTAGTTCTTCCAGATTTTTCAGGCAACAAAACTGTATTAATAATGAGTGACACAATTATATAGACACTTCCCTTTTCATGGTAAATAAGATCTAGGAAAATGCAATTACAACATGCATTTAAAAGCTTTTAATAAACCATTAGAAAATCCCCAAAGAAAATTAATTTAAAGCCTGACTTTCTCTCTCTGCAGTCACACAGCTAGACACATACTATATCCTTGTCAACTCTGAGCCTAAAAACATCCAGCCTAGTAGTTTTCTTTGATAAAATAGTAGTAAAGTCTCTGGTCTACCTAGATTTGGGGGTCATATAAAGACTGCAGTAGGCCATATTAGGGAACTATATTAAATACTTCAGATATTACTCAAGAGAATATAAAAATTGGTGAAGTTAATTTAAATTTTTAAAAATCAGTAAAATTTGAGATTCTATTTATCCACTATATAGCATTATAATTTTCATACTTTAAACAGAACATTTTGGTTTTGTGGAATTTTAGGTCATAGTTTTAAAATTTTATTCCTAAATTGACAACTATCTGATCATCTATGCTTCAGATAAGTCGATAAAAGCACTGTCCTGAAATTAAACTTGAAAGTATGTACAGAAAACTTTGTTTCTATGTGATAGAAATATTTCATTATCTGCCTTATTCATTTCTTTCAATTCTTTCCCAGTATCTCTTCCATTATGAGTTTATGTGTAATCAACATTATCCCTTTCTCTATCTTCAAAATGTTGGATAGTAATTCTATAAAATATGCAAATATGAGCTACTTTGTATATTTTAGCTTAAAATTATGTTATCAAACGTATGGTCAAGATTTGTGGTACACTCATATATAATGTATTCAGTTTTCAAAAATAAGTGTGAGGGTTGGATTTGGGGCCACATCTGATGGTGTCGTGTGGGTCCAACCAGGCCTGTTACCTTCAAGGCAAGTGCCATAAGGTTTGGACTCTTTCTCAGCATCCCAGTTTTTAAAAATTTTAATACCAAATAACAGTATGCATACAGATGTATGTTCTATCTGATACAGTTTACACCCAAAATAGGGAGTTTCGAAAAACATGTTAGCAAATGCAGTCAAAAGTTTTGACTCTTCTGAAGTAGCAAGCTGTGACCCAAACCTGTTTCCTATCATTGATAACTCACAGATGTTAGCATTCATTCAGTGATGACAAAAAGCTCTGGTGTTCCCTCTGTGGTCTTTGTGTCTCATGAGAGACTTTGACAAATGTTTCCTCGTATACCCTTACCAGCAGTCCATGACCAATGCCTTGGTTTACCTACTCATCAGGGAATTGTCAAAGACTGCTCTCAGAGAAGTAAAGGACCAACTGCAATTAGCAGCCTCTAGCTTCTCTTTCATGACTGTCTAAGGGAAGCGATCCATTTCAAATTTCCAAATTAAATGTGATCTTAAACATGCTGTGTTCCAAGAATTCCTTATCAATTAACATTAGCAAAATGTTATGAAGTGTTAGACACTCCAGATTCTCACTAAACAAAAAATTATCATGATTTGAACATTATATTAAGCTTTCTTCTGTGAGCCAGACTCCTTTAACCTCTTCTCTCCACAAATTTGAATTCAAAGGTAAACAAAATGCTAAGCTTGATAAGATAGCTATCTTTTCTTGGATGCTCGCATGAATGAATGAATGAATGAATGAATGATCAAAAGAGACTAAACCGTGGAAGTTGATTGTAAACTGGAATAAATCAGGGAAGGGGCAATTGAATCAAGGAAGTTTTATTTTGGAACTGCTAGGAAGTCCCTATTCTTCTTGTAGATATCTTTCAAAGTGGACTTTTAAATAAATTGTACCTTGGAAGTAATAGATATTGGTCAATATCTTCTTTAGCTGACTGTTATCTTGGTTGATCTATTTTCAAATTCCTTTCTGTGCTTTTCTACAACTCTGCAAGGCCTAATGTGCAAATAACAACAACTCAAAAATCCCACTTTTTTTCTTCTTAATGTTCCCTTTGGCTTTCAGAAATCAAACTCACTCACAGCAAACCTACCCCAGACCAACCCCTAGGAGCCAACCCATTGTCTATCACTTACAGAGGTTATACTTCTGTTAGTGTGGATTTTCTACATAGAGAACAAGAATGTGGAAAGTTCTTCTGGAAGAGAAAGAAAGTTCTTCTGGAAGAGAAATAAACTTTTGTGTGATGGAGCATAGGGTTGGGTAGGGAAAAGTTAAGGACCGTCGGAAACAGTGGAATTTACACAACTTTCAAGCCCGTGAAATCTCAGAAATCCCCCAAAGACCTTCCCTGTCTCGTCAAAGATAGGGATTTGCTTGGTAAGAATGGAATGAGCCCTAGAACATGGAAACGGTCTCTGCTAAGGACCGTGACGAAGGCCCAGTGAAGGGCATGCTCTCAGTTTCCAAGTTCCAGGCCGCCTCCCCAGCGACAACAGCGCCGGCTGGAACTGCACTGCCCGAAAAACAAGATGGGCAAGAGGCTGGAGCGGACCCGCTGCCCCGCCAGCGCAAACGCCCAGGTCCTCCAGCCTGGACTCCGGGAAGGGGCCTGCGCCTCTCTCCACACTCGGAAAGTGGCTGCCAGACCCCTGCGTGCCTCTGGCCACCGCACAGCCCCCAGCAGGGCTAAGAACAAGCCCCCTGGGGCCCGGCCTTCATCCGGTGGAGATTGACCAAGTTAGGTCCGCCTGGGAGCTGCCAGGCTGAGTCTGGAGAGGTGACAGGCCGCGCACCGCGCTATCTCCTGGCCAGTTTCCACGCTCTCGAGGCATCTAGCTGCGTTTCTCTCCGGGGAACTGACTCCCCGCGGGAACGGTGATCCCACACTCCCCGTATAATCTCCCAAAACCCAGTACTGATCACTGTAGTTCACCAACCCGCCCTCACCTATAGACCTCGAGAGAAACCAAACCAGAGAGGCGAGGATGTTGCACAAGGCTGAGAGTTGAACGCAAGGGAAATCAGAAAGGAGGCGGAGATGCAGAACTCAAGGGGAGGTGAAAGCCTCAAACGGAAACATTTCAGCTTGCTTCTTAACTGCAAGATTTTCACCTACACCAAATCATACCTCCTCTAAATTTTTATTCAAATACAGAACTTTTTCCTAACTATCCTTGAGACCCTAAGGTTGGCCCCTCTTCCAAAGTAAGTCATTGCCATGGTTGCCAAGATACTCCAGGTTGCTAAACCCAACTCTGGCATTGAAATGTCCATCATGTGTCCCACTCAAAATGTGGCCAGTTTCCGGGATCACCCTCCCCCGCAAAAAAAAAAAATAAATAAATCAGGGAGTATCAGGTCTCCTGCATATGCATACCCAATAATCTATGAGTTATATGATTAATACAGAGTTTATGGTGGTAGCTGGAGGGGGGAGTTAGAAGATTTCAGTCTTCTAAAGAAAGAAGCAGAAAGCTGGCTCAATTATGGACTGGGGGAAGAAAGTACTTCGGTGTTTCATAGAACATGTCAGCCTGGCACAAAAGCAGAGAGAAGAGAGAAACTCAAGGAGGCGATTGGAATGGGTTGTGTTCGATTTCCCCTTTTTCAACCAGATTAGATGAGATTTCTCCAAGCTCTGCCGGTGCTTGGTCTTTGGGACCAGAGCAAACTAGAAGGCAGGTTCCCGGCCCCGGGGAAGTTACTCTTGAGGAAAGGGAGCCCATCCCTCGCGCCCACCACGGAGAATCGTGTGTGCGCTCCCCGCCGGGTGCTCTCCAGGCTCAGGGGGTGGCCGGGGCCGGGGGCTCCCCAAGGCGCGTGGGGGACTCTGGCCACCCGCCGGCCCTCCTGGCTCTCTCAAGCCGCCGCCCGCCCGCCGGGAGAGGCTTTTGCATAAGCGCCAGCAACTTACTTAACATATTGGCTTCGTGGGAGCCGTTGACTTTGCCATCCGGGTAGATCTGCAGATGGAAGCCGATGCCCACTCTGCAGTAGAGGCTGCCGGTGCGGCGCCCCGAGGGGCTCCACTGGAAACTGCTCTGCTCCAAGCCGCTGCCCGGAGTGCCGGAAGACGCTGCAGAGGAGGACGAGGAGGAGGAGGACGACGAGGAGGACGATGAGGAGGGGGAGGAGGAGGAGGAGGAGGTCGAGGAAGCAGAAGACGCGCTGCTACCGCTGCTCCGGCTGCTGCGGGCGCCTCCCGGGTTCCTGGCACCGGCACCGGGTCCCGGCTGCCCTCTGGGGGCGAGGCGCTTCTCCCCTTGAGCCCAGGCGCTGAGGATCAGGTGGCTGAGGAAGAGGAGGAGGAAGGGCAAGCTCATTCTTCCAGCCGCGGGGGTCCGAAGTGCATCTTGGAGGGCAGCTCCTGAGCTCCGTAGCCCGCGCGCGGCTGCGTGCCTCTGACGCGGCCCCTCTCCCGGCACCGGGTGGACATAGCCTCGGGGACGAGAGGGGGAGTGGGGGGAGCGGAGGGCGAGCGAGGGGCGAGGCCACCGGCGCGGATCCGGGCTCGGGCACCGGGATATTTATAACGCGGGTGATCTCACTCCCGGCTCGGCGCACGCCGCTCTGAGCGCTCCGGGCCGGTGCGGGGAGGGAGCCGCGCTCCCGGGGGCGGGGGGTGTGCAGGGGGGAGGAGATGCGAGCCAGCCAGTGGGAGGGGAGCCGGCCGCGCCCTCCCCGGGGCCCCGCACCCCGGCTAGCCGGCCTGACCCCCACCCCCCACCCCGCCGCTTCCGACCCTCCGGCCCCCCGCGGGCCTCCCAGCCCTCCTGGGGCCGCCACGGAAACGGGGGTCGGGGGAGGGAGACGCGGCCGCAAACGTGCTACGAGTCATCGTCCCCGGACCCGGTGTTCCAGGCTTTCTGCTCTTACGACCCCCCCCACCCCAAACCCTGGCGCTCTGCGCGCCCCCCGGAGCACTCTCTTCTGAGTAGCGAACGAGCCACTCTAGGCTAAACTCGGGGAAGCTTTGGGGTGGCGCGCTGGGAGGAGAAAGGTTTGGTTGCTGCCGCTGTCGCTGCTAAGGATGATTTAAGAAAGGGCTAGGGGCAGGGTTCAGAGAGCCACCTTCAGAGAGTCACCCTCAGCCACTTTGTGAGGACCGTCTAGAGTGCTGATCCTTCGGCACAATCCTTTTCCCTCTGCGGAGTTCTGGGTCTCTCTGCCTGAGGGTGAGCGCACACATACGCCCATGCTTGGAGCCAGGCAAGAGGGACCCGGGGCTGTGCACCAGCACCTGACTGTCCAGTTGTCAAGCCCCAGGATCCCCTGGGCAGGAAGGATTAGTTAAGAGCCCCGCTTTGGTTTACTCTCGAGCTGCCGGCCTGAAAGGCAGACCCCAGTGAATGATTAATGATGCGCCCCTGGAGATCCAGGAAACCCGAGAACGGAGACTCCCCCTTATGCAATGCCCCCTCCTGCCGTTTATCTGAGAAATATACCTGACTTGCATTCCTGAAATGCTTCTGTCTGAAAGAGCATATCTGAAGCTCTAAACTACGCTGTTACAGTATGCGGTGGTCATTTTAATGAGATGATCCGTGCAATTTCCATAAGCCCAGGTTGCCTCTCTGATACGGCCTTGTCTGTTATCACTGAGCACCGCCCCTAGGGAGTCCCATTCTCACAATGAAAAGCATCTACATTGCTCTGCTCGTGGACCTTCCAGGACTGGAAATCATCCCTGGCTAGACCAGGTGATATCCAGGCAGCTGTGAAAGCAAAAGTCACACAAGAGCACAGACACACAGGCAAACAGGGGCACCATGTGTCTGGCACTGAATCCGTTGCTGCCTGAACTTCCCTTTCATAGGCTCAGGGTCTGTGTATCTGACATCACTAGCACAGGCAGGCTACAGGAAGCCCTGAAAGTGAGCATTGACAACACACACACACACACACACACACGTGCCCACTTCACTGAGCTTGCCTCCTTTCTGATGCCAAGCCCGGTCCCGGGGACTTCCACATGTGATGTCTCGGGGGTCTGTGCGCGGACGCTGCTTGGCCTAAGGCCCGTGGGTGGTGCTGGGTATCATCAGAGAGTTCTTTCCTGTCCTAGACTTACCCCCTGTGCCTAAAGAGGCAGATTTGCCCAAAGCAACTCCAACGGCTGCTTTCCCTCCTTTTTCTTCTCTGGGGCTGTGCTCCAAGAGTGGGATGGTGGGTCCCACCCAGGTGTCTACATACTCCGGACTCTGCCTCCTGTCTGCTCCCGCCACCCACCGCAAGACAACACTCTGAGGGCCCTCTTATCTTCTGCAAGATGCCAACCCCCTGGGATCAACCCTTCGGTGACCTGGATAACCAAGACACCTGGACGGGGCGGGGGCGGGGCTTTCACACCACCTCAACTCTCTCCGCAGGTGAGATTTTAGGAGGAGTCGTGGTTTATTAAGGAAGAGGTGGCTGAGTTTGGAAACCACCGCCCCCCCCCCCACCCCCAACCCATTTCCCTTCTAGGGATCTAAGAAAAGAATAAACTAAAATGCGCGCGCGCGCTCAAAGCAGCTTGGGACGCAGAGCGAGAACCGCTTGACCATGCAAGCGCGGCACCGTCCGGGCTCCCGCAAATCTCACATCTGAGATCGGGTGACATCCGGAGATGTCGCACCCGAGCGCTGAGGACGCCTCTCTGGCGACTTTGAAGAAGGAGGATGCTGAAAAGCCCTTGGCCCGGCGCGGGAGCAGGGGTCAAGGTCCCTGAGGCGTCGGCGGGACGCGCGCACTGGACCGCAGCGCGCTCATCCTCGCCTGGTGCAGAATCCCGCGCTCTCGTGCAGGGTCACGGACAGTGTGTGCCTCCCGCAAGCAACGGGACCTCAGAGAGCCACTGCCGATCACTGCCACCTGACAGGTCGCTTGGACCTAAAATGAATGGGACACCCCTGGCCTCACCGCCACCCCCACCTCCACCCCCCACCCCGTGTACTGCCCCAGCATGGGCCCCTGTCCCCACCCCTTTGAGTTTACCCTCCAGAGTGTCACTTTCCCAAGCCCCTCAGACTCTTTTGCTTCCCGCTGAGTGGCCTCATAAGCTCAGTTATCTTCTCTAACCCCAGGACCTGAGCCATTTCCGTGACAACCCTAGATCTCTTTTGAGATACCCACAGAGTGTCACTAAGAACACTAAGAACGGGAATCAACTCCAGGAAAGCTGGATCCAAGCCATGTTTCCTCAGACTACAGAGAGGGGATGGGGGGCGGGGGGGGGGAGAGAGAGAGAGAGAGAGAGAGAGAGAGAGAGAGAGAGAGAAAGACAGGGAGAGGGAGAAAGGGAGAGATGGGAAGAGAGCGAGAGAGATGGAGTGAGAGGGAAAGAAAGAGGAGGAGGAGG
Organism: Sorex fumeus; assembly: GCF_029834395.1. Lineage (NCBI taxonomy): Eukaryota > Metazoa > Chordata > Mammalia > Eulipotyphla > Soricidae > Sorex > Sorex fumeus. Next base: position 8,591,265 of record NW_026606070.1, read on the forward strand.
AAGAGGAGGAGGAGGAAGAGGAGGAGGAGAAGGAAGAGGAGGAGGAGGAAGAGGAGGAGAAGGAGGAGGAGGAGGAGGAGGGGGAGGAGGAGGAGGAGAAGGAAGAGGAGGAGGAGGAAGAGGAGGAGAAGGAGGAGGAGGAGGAGGAGGAGGAGGAGGAGGAGGAGGAGGAGGAGGAGGAGGAGGAGGAGGAGGAGGAGAAGCTTCCCTCACCTGAAGGACAATCTCTCCCACCCTCCCTCTGGTGCTCCAGAGATTCCAGTTCTCCTAAGCAAGGTCTCCAGAGGAGGCCAGGCCAGGGCCTTGGTATGCCCTGGAGACACCAGTAGGGGCAGAGGGGTGGCTAGAGGCATATCACAGGCTATTGTGAACAGCCCTGGGCAAGGTGTCTGGAGGCCCTCCGCCTGAGAACCAGCCCATCCCAGGGCTTCAGTCCAGAGCCTGTACCACTGAGGCCTACCATGGCTGAGTCTGCCATGGAAAAGGCAAGTGAAAGCAGTCAGGCACCAGCCTCACGAGGCATAATTTTGTTCGGTTCAAACAAAAACTTCCCCGTTTTTCCTAACTATTCTCCTACCAGAGCTCTTGAACCTGACCCTAAAGGGCGCTAATGGGCCCTTCTGTTCCTTTCTCATGTTCAAAAGTTGTCTCTGGATTGCATTTATGCCACTTTTGCCTAACCAGGTCCCTAGTGAGCCCACATTGACTTCTAATTCTGTTTCATGTTAACAGAGGCAGCTGAGGTGTGTGTGTGTGTGTGTGTGTGTGTGTGTGTGTGTAGCAGGGGGTGGGAGGTGGAGCTGACTCTGTTGGGGTCCTTGGTCCATGTCCTTGCCAGAATCCTTTATTTCCGCCAGTTCTGGCTTCTCGCCAAGTTGGCAGCAACTACACAACAAATAGCCTATGGCTAATACAGCCCGGAGCAGGCTGAGAAGGAAGGCAAGGACAGATTGTGTAAAAGGAAACAAAGAGGGGGTGGGCACGCGGGGTGCTGATTATGTGATTAGAGCTCCAGTGGGCCTGAGGTTAGATCACTTCCCTTTTCTCCGGGATTTGGGGGGGATGTTTCAGCTTTTTGAAAATGGTCAGCACAGCTGGACTCTCTACAGCAGTCCACTCAGAAAGCAGAGCAGTGAAAAAGATGTATTTTGTTATCTTGGTTGACTCAGTGAAATCAGTTACCTTTTCTCAGGAATTTCCACCCCAGTGTCTTTCAATTCCACCCAATGACTTTTTGCTTTAACCTTTTTTACTCATCCCTGCACTGAGTCCTAATGTTCTGTAGCTGCCCTATTACCTCAGCTTGCAGTGTCCAATCATAAGGAAATAGCTGCTCTTTGAACTGCACTTGTCATGTCTGTGGTCCCCATGGAAGGTGGAGGGTAAAGTTCTCGGTGCTTGTCATGAGCACAAAATTCATAATTTGAAACCATGCCATCACCCCCTCCCCCAGACACAGCTTCTTCTTCCCTTCATGGCGGGTTTTGTTCATGGCACAATCCGCGTCTAATAAGATCTGGAAAGGTCGTTATGAACACGGATGGAGAGGTACACTGCTTCCAGAACTAATTCCCCACGAGAAGTTGTGTCTGGTGATAAGTGGGCTCAGGAATCAGAGACTTTTCTCCTCTGCGAGAAAATAGAAAATGAATCACATTCTAAAGAAATATACCTTACAGACTTGTTCTAAAACTAGGGACTTTCTAAGAAGTGCGAGTCATTTGGACTTAACCAAAAGTTGAGGATTATTTTCGAACAGCATGCTTGCTTGACTTCTGAGGCAAAGTCAATGCAATTTATTTTCAAGAGCTTGTATAGAAATATATGTTAATGAAGTTCAAGAATTCTAGTCCTCATCTTTAGCCCTCAGAATCCTCTTGTTTTCCATTTGCACCAGTGACTGACTGGTGCAAATCAGAGTAATTAGGGAATTAGGGAATCCTTCATTTCTGGGGGAGAGGGGACAGGAATGAGTGAGTGACTAAATTATGCTCATAGACATTTGTAGGAGAAAAATGTGTCTTACCTAAACTATTCTGCTGTTTAGCCTCTCTTTGAAGTTCTTGTACGATGCTTGAGGGAGTGATTGAAGTGCTTAAGGCATATTACTATCAAGAAGTTACTAGTTATAAATGAAGGAAATTTACTGCTAGGAGCCAGAGAGGCACACAGTGGAAATCAGTGCATGAAGGTGGGTATCAGCAAACACTGTAATTTGATTATTGCTTAGTTCACTCTTCTTCCTTCCTTCCTTCCTTCCTCCCTCCCTCCCTCCCTCCCTCCCTCCCTCCTTCCCTCTCTTCCTTCCTTCCTTCCTTCCTTCCTTCCTTCCTTCCTTCCTTCCTTCCTTCCTCTTTCTTTCGCTACACCCAGTGATGCAGAGAAAGATGTTGTGACCTCAGGCTGTATTTCTCAAGAGCAGGCAAGGAAGGAGAACTCGTCTGAAGTCAATAAGCGTTCCTCAGCCCTCCTGGGCCCTAAGCAGGTGCTTTTTCCTGCTCTCGAGGCTTACTCTTAGCTCATTCGTGAATGCAAAATTCATAGATCAGCCAGAGGTCATTCCTGGTGGTGTTCAGGAGACCTCTGCAGGGCCAGGGATTGAACCTGGGTGGGCTGCAGGTAAGGCAAGTAACCTTTATAACTGTCCTTGCTCCTCAGGTCATGCTTCACTTTTCTGATGTGTCTCAAGGAAATCATACTTCTTTAAAGACAATCTCCATTCTACACACACTGCCTTTGAGTCTCCTAAATGCACAATAATATAGATTCTCCAAGAGGGTCTTTATGAGGAACCGTTTCAAAATAGGGGCTCAGGAGTCCTTTCAACCTCCACCCCACCACCACCACCAAAGAAGTGAGAACTTTAGCATTTAAACTTCATGGCAACACGTTGCTGTGTGGTCTATCATTTTCTCCATGGAGGGGCTGCAGGACAGGCAAAATATGAGTACGAGATTGTCTATATCCTTGTCACTTGTAGGACCATAACTCCTAATTACAGTGATCATTTTCGCAAATGGGCTTTGTTTTCCACTCTGGTTCCTTGGTTTTTGGCAGGCTGCCCCAGGCAAACACCTGTTGTCTGGTGCTACAGAGAAACACCTGACAGTGAAGTCACTCAGTGCTAACATAGGGACTGTCACCCGGGGTTTGGGGAAACTTTTGCTGTTGTCAGAAGAAAGGAAAGAGCACCTGCTTAGGACCCAGGAGGGCTTTGGATGCGTTTTCCTTCCTTGCCTGCTCCTGAGAAACACAGCCTGAGGCCACGACATCTGTTTCCTGATGCTTGTGGCGGTATTTGAGGAGAACTCCTTTTTTTAAAAAGACCAGGCTGACCGATATTTTGAGGCATCAAAGACTAAGTGGTATTTTGTGGATGAATTTACAGCTGATTAGAATGGAGGGGAAGATGCGAGATGAAAAGAGTGAGGAGGCAAAGAAATGTTGGGAACATAAATAATGGCCAAAATTTTGTTCCATAAATTTACCTTCAGAAAATCACCATCTTGAGTGCACTGGTAGTGGATTGGTTCTCTGCAGAAACAGCTATATCCAAGTGGGGAAAGTTGATACTAATTTCCAATCAAAGGGCCAAGTAAATAGGGTGGAAAGAGTACTTGCTTTGCATGAGGCTGACCAGAGCTCCACCCCCAGCATCCCATAGAATCCCATGAGCCTACTCAGGAGTGATCCCTGAGCACAGAGTCAGGAGTGATCCCTGAGCACTACTGTGTGTGGCCCCAAAACAGAACAAAGAAACAAAAACCCCAAAGAAGTCTAATTCCTAATCACTATGGTATATACAGGGAGAAGGTGGGGGGAATGACGAAAAGATTGGGGGAGGGGGAGAGAGAGAGAGAGAGAAAGAGAGACAGAGACAGAGAGAGACAGAGAGAGAGGGAGAGAGAGAGGAAATAACAGCTAACCTTTTCCAAAGAAAGATTTTCGCACCTATATTTAATTTTAGACTCCTAACCTTTTTGTTCACCGTGTTTAAAGATATATAGAAATCCATGCTAGCACAGAGAAATGTTTGAACCCATCTCATCCCCTGAAAGATAACCCACAGAGCTGGTTACTAAGGGCCATGGAGCCGTTCCATCTGGATCTCTCTGCAGTTGGGACAGCGCTCCACAGTGTTCCGTGGGAGGGTCTGCTAGCCTGAATTCCTCCCCCATGTGGATTTTTCTCACTGGTGCCCATTGTCTCTTACAAAACCACTTTCCTTTGCCTACATTTTGATTTTCCCTCTCCCTGAGAGCTCACTTGGCACTAGAACCAAGGGAAAAATGGGAGTAGACAAATAAACTGGTTGGTTTGAAGGAGGGCAGGCAGGGACGATCAGTAAAAGAAAAAACTTTTCATCTTCCATTCATTCTTGCTTTTACGCTTTCCGCCCTCTTACATGCAATCCATTCAGAATCCCATTTGCCTCTATCTTCAAAATGTTTCCAGGTGGAGAGATAACAAGACAGGTAGGGCAGACCCAGGTTCGATCTCCAGCATCCTATATGTCCCTCCAGCAGAACCAGAAGTAATTTCAGAGTCAGGAGTAATTTCAGAGTCTGAGCATCACTGGGTGTTATGCAAAAACAAAGAAATGAGAAAACTTTCCCGAATCCAGACACTTCTTGACAATGTCACCTCAATACCCAAGTTTATGACGCTGTCCCACTCTGATGTGGGTAACTTAGTTCTCATCTCCTGTCTGTACTGTTTGCAACTTGTTAATGCAGCAAGGTAATATTTATTTGAGATATAAATGCCAATTTATGCCACTCCTCAAAGCCACCAACTATCTCTGTTTCTGTCTCTCTTTCTGTCTCTCTGTCTCTGTCTCTCTCTCTCTCTTTCTCTCTTCTCTCTCAGAAAAAAATCTGAAACCCCAGTGGCCCCCCAAGTTCCTTCCTGATTCCTGGGCTCACCCATTGCAGCTAGTTCCATCACTACTTTTCATTGTTCCCCGAGGACATTAACATTTGCTCCATTAGACTGATTTCCCTGATAAATTTGTCTAGCTAACTCTTTCCTCTCCCTTAGGGCATGCAACCTATGTCTGATTCTCAAGTGCCACCTGACCACCTTATGTAAATCTTCACCTTCCACACATCCCTACAACAAGGCTGCTTTTGAGTTTAATTTGTGGGACACACACACCAGTACCCAGAGATTACTTCTGGCTCTGGAATCTGGGGGTAGGGGCATATGAAGTACTGGGATTAATCCATGGTTAGTCACATGAAGACAAGCATTTAACACCTGACTATCTCTCCAGCCCTATCTTTTCAATGTTTTGCAGATTATTTAATATACAGTTATGTAGCCCTTACTATGTACCAGGCATCCTTACCAAACAGTAATTGATTTAATGTGCAAAGCAACTCTATGGAGAAGACACTATTTTCTTGTGTGTATTGTGAGTCCTATACAAACTGAGACACAGAGTAAATAACTTACCTAAATCACACAGGCCAGACGTGACGGATTAGAAGTTCAGACTGAAATGTGACCACCGGTGCAATCCTCTTTAACTATGATGTGCTGTAATCACGATCTAAGAAATGATAAGGCACCATGTTGTATCATGTTGGCTGTGTAGCTTTTCTTGTATCCTGCTAACGGGTAGCTCCACAAAGGGAAGGATCTTTCTCCCATTCATACAAATTGACCACACACGGAGCCTGATGCTGGACACATTGTAGAGCCAGGTACATATCTGCTACGTGCATAAATTTGGTGATGGTCCAGAGAGATAGAAGAGGGGTTGAGGTGTTGGCCTTGCATGACACCCACCCTGATTCCATCTCCAGCACTGCGTATGGTCTCCTGAGCACTATGAGGAGTGATCCCTGTGAACAGATCTAGGAATAAGCTCTGAGCATCACTCAGTACAATCCATCTCCTCCCCAAATAAGTTCTTCTCAGCCTGAGACACAGTACCTCAAGGTCACTGCTTCTCAGGCCCTGAGTTAATCTTGAAAGACTTCAGAGAGATCTGAACAAAGAGAAAAGCATTCTGGTTCAGGTATTTTCTTTTATTCATGTATCTATTTATGTTTTCTTTTTGGGCCAACCTGGTAATGCTTAGGGCTTACTCCTGGCTTTGCACTCAGAAATTTCTCCTGGCAGTCCTCGGGGACCATATGGGATGCCAGGGAATAAACCCGGGTCGGCCATGTGCCAGATAAACAATCTATCCACTGTACTATCACTCAGGCCCCTCAGGAACTTCATTTTATGTTATAGCTTCTGAGTGAAACTGCCTTAGACATGCCGCTTTTATTTTTCTCTAATACTTGCTCATTTTAAGTTTCCTTTGAGACTTATCAACCCCACTCATGTCCACAAATGGAAGGTGATAAATGTGAGCAGAAATAAGAAAGGCAAAACCAAAGGTTCACCATGGTGGTTATAAACAGACACCAAAGCACTTAACAACTGAATCGTCATCCCTGAATGAATTTGCTGTTAAGGACAACACGTAGGTCTGGAACCAGAAAGTAGACTCGTGACAAAAATGCAGGAAACGACATCTAAAAACAAATCAGTGTATGAAAATTTCTTAAAATACCAGCAGAGCAAGGTAGAATCCTGCAGTGCCTCAAAAGTTGATCAATTTTGTAAGGATAGAGAGGCAGGCGGGAAGACCCTCTGATATAGCATTTCCCACAGGGGGTGAGAGGGTAGGAGCACCCCTGGGGAGTGTTGGGGCTATAGTGGATGTGGAGAGATAGTGCCCTGTCCTGTGAAATTAGAGAGGTGCTTTCAGCTTGTTCATTTATGGGAGGGAGATTTCTGGGGAACTAGAGGGACTTGATTTCTAGAGAGAACAAATAATTTAGGAAGCTCTGCTCTAGAGAAAATCAACACATGCACAAGCATTGTAGAAACAGGAGTAACCATTTTTGTCCTGATGTTTTTCATTTTGAAAAGCAAATAATAGGATCCCAAGAGTATGTAGAACAGTGAGGAGGGCACGTGCCTTGCACGTGGCTGACCTGGGTTCAATTCCTGGCCCCTCAGTGATCCCCTAAGTACCATCAGGAGAAATTCTTAAGTGCAGAGCCAGGAGTAATCCCTGAGCATCAGGTGTGGCCCCAAAACCAAAGAAAAAAAAAGTAAATAAGAATTCAGGTGTGCCTGTAATGCTAAAGCGTTCATTACAGGTACATTATAATTAGTTGTATAATTATGAAAATTATAATTATTGATGTTAAATTTGTCAAAATAATGTCTAAAAAGTTTAATGTCTGAGTAGAAAATGATTTTATTATATTATTTTGCCTCTGGAGAAATGCAGATCGTAAAACAAATAAAATTTATTGCTCTCATAGGTCATAATTTGTGCAGAAGACTTACTCCAAGAACTTAAAGGAAAAAAGGTTTTAGGGGCCAGAGAGATAGTACAGTGGGTAGGGTGTTTGCCTTGCATAGGGCGAACCAAGTTCTATACCCATTCCTCATATGGTCCCCCCAGACCTACTAAGCATGGAGACTGAGCTCAGAGCTAGGAGTAAGCTTTAAGCACTGTCAGGTGTGACCCCAAAACCAAACAAAAATAATAAAAACTTAAAAATTTTAAAATAAGGTTTGACTATGAGTCTGGAAATATTTCAGCAGCTGAAAGATAATTTCAGTGACCCTGCGTGAAGTATAGAAAGAATTAGATTTTATCTGCTTCATTCTGAAGAACACGAAAGAAAAGCAAGTTCTTCAAAGTAAAGAATCCCATCTGTGTTTTCAACGGACTTCAAATCATGGTCTTCTATTTCCAGCGCCATACAAAGGCAGCAAGAACTACTGTGTGCCCTATTTATTGCCTCAGAGATGTCTAGCAAGTGAAGCAGTTTTCTTTGGATTTCTATGCTGGAATATCTCTAGCAGCCAGCCTGGTGGCCTGCAGTTAAAGCAATTTTTCTTTCAAATCAAGTTAATGATTTCAAATTAAGTCAAATAATCTTGAAAGACTGAATTACTAAGAAAGATCACCTGGAAGATATTCCTAAGGTGTTTTTACCTCATTAGTTCCATTAGTAAAACTGAGATACAATCTTCTTGGCTTAGGGTATTTTTCTCAGAAATACTAGATTGGAATATTTTTGCTTTTTGGGTTTTTTTTGGGGGGTTGGTTGGTTGTTTGGAATTTGGACCATACCTGGTTCTGCTCAAGGTTTATTCCTGGCTTTGTCCTCAGGAATCACTGCTGGTGGGGTACAGGAGATCATTGACTGTTGCCGGGATTGAACGCATGCAAGACAAGCATCTCAATCCCCTATGTTATCTCTTTGACCCAAATCTTAAATTTTTAAGAAATAGTATTTTAAGTTCTGGAGAAATAATTGAATGGGTAGAGTGTGTGTTTTGCATGTTGGAGATCTAGGTTGAATCCCTGCAACTGCATGATCCCTTGAGCGCACTTCTAGCATTGAGTATTAGTCACCAACTGTGATCTCCAAAACACAACAACAAAAATAGTATTTTAAGGTCATACTAATAGAACAGCAGGTAGGCTACTTGTCTTCCATGCAGTCAACTTGGATTCAATCCCTGGCACTCCATATAGACAATGGAGTGATTCCTGAGTGCAGAGCAAGGAGTAAGCACTGAGCACAGGTATCTTTCAAAGCAAAAAAAAAAATTAGAACTTAATTTTTTCTTTTTTCCTCCTAACACTTCCTTTCCCCACCTAGAACTTTAATATTTAAGGTTCATCAATATGTTCAGAGAGGCATGAGAATGGGACTGTATGTTTAAGCATAATGAGAGCTTGGGACAAGTCTAATAGTAAAACTTGAAAAGGTCTATGTGTTTAAAGAAAATAATAATTATAGGGGCAGAGCAATAGTTCAAAGAAGTGGAGACATATGTATGCTTCACAATCAGGAGGTCTGGCTCATTCTCCAGCATTACTGAGCTCCATCGAGAGTGACCCCCAAGCACTGAGCCTGGAATAGCCCCTTGATCACTGCCATGTGTGATCCGAGAGTATTTTTAAATTTTTAAATAGTAATAATTATAAAGGACTTGTCTATGTCCGTGGTAAATATCATGTATATTTGTAACACAGGCAAAGCATGTTGGGGTCTGGGGACTTGGGGTATTGAGACTTATTTAGAAAGATGTGAGAAGAGAGAGAGGGAGAAGTACACGTTCGAGAGAGAACACAGCTTCTCCAGAGTGGACATAGGCAAGCAAAGAAACATCAAGACAAGCAAGCGAGATGCTTGTTCAAGGGATAACACAGGCTTGAAGAAGCCAGACAAAGCATTTTGAACTATGTAAAATTGTTACCAACAATACTGCCTTTGCATTAAATAGCATTTATTAATGAAGAGAAAAGAAACCCTCGCACTTGCCTTTTCAAAGTTCACACCTGTCATATTGATACTGAGAAGCCCAGTTGTTGCCTATGCAAAATCTTAGGGCACTGAGCTTCTTCACAGGAATCGCAGGAAACTGCGCTTTATCCCAGAAGTATTGAGCCCCCAAAGAACTGACCCAAGATCCTTCAACAGGAAGAAATTCGCGTCCACCTCAGTTCCAGCATTGGAGGCTGCCTGAGTGATGAGTCAGCTTTACTCCTCTCCACCCCCGCACCAGACTTCAGCACACAGCACAACCAACCCCTGACACAAGAAAACTCAGAACGCCTCCCAGCTCTGCAGTCTGGGGTCCATTAATTAGCCTGCTACTCTCCTCATTTGTAGAGACAGAGACCGTAATGAATCTCTGCCTCAGAATGCCTCAGAGTGCAAGTTGGAATATTGTGGAAAGCAAGAAGTTTACACACAAAAATCAACTTGGTTTTTTTTTATTTTCAATAAAACAAAGCAGTTCAATCTTTGTCTGGCACCTCGGTTGCTTTGATACTCTTAGCCAACAGAGACAGCTTAAATGGACTTCTAGTTCTCCATTAGATTTTTCTGCTTCTGTGAGAAGTGAATAAAAATGTTTAACTGAGTGGTAAAAAAAATCACAAGGGATTTTCTTTGTCATAAATATCAGTGACAAGGCCATCAGATGACATGTCAAGAAAATGACAGCCCTCTAATTTATCAGCAGGTGTCCAAGTTTTGCAGGTTATGAAATGATGATCTTTCCTGCCTCGATGTTACAGGAGTAATGACTGCCAGGTACCTCGATCACATGATTTGCCAGTGAATGGAGCCATATTTCTTCCAGATAACAGACACTTGTCTGTGGGACCAGAATAAAGCCTTCAAATGATATGCCATTTATAAAATCAGTATGCTTCAAAACATATTTTCCTTCTGATGGTCTTAGTAACCTGTGAAAATGTTAAAACCATATAAGGAGTCCTGCTTGTATTAGAAACACAGAACAAACAAATCTCAGCAAATTAAAACAAGAGCAAATGTCCCATTTGCAAGGGCAGACTCGTTTCCAGAAAATACACATAATCCTGAGTGGGCAGGAGGACGTCAGTAGTAAATGCTACGTATAGTTTGTATTTTGTTTGATTTTTATTCCCTTAATAAATGTAATAAATGTAAATGCCATAAGGACCCTTCTCTTTGGTAGACTGATATGATTTTTGTCAAACACAGACTAGAGTGGGGATAATTTGGGTTGTCACACCAGGTGATGCCCGGAGCACATTCCTGGCTCTGTGCTCAGGGATCACTCCCAGCCGTGTTCGGGGGACCTGACGCAGAGCTTCAGGGACTCATGGAAAACACATCGTGGAAAGACCTAAGCTAGTTAGAAGAAAGGGCACAAGGCCAGCAAGGTTTGTGGAATAAAGCAGTTTTTAAAAAGAGGTGGTGGGGGATCAGGGATTAGTGGAGGGGAGAAGAAGGGGAAAAGAAAATAGTTAAGGAAAATTGTGGGAAGTGTGATGGCTCATTTCAGAAGTCAAGAGCCCACATAAATTTGCTTTGATATTTTTCCCATTCTTTATGTTTTATTTTAAAGGAGTGAATCATATATTGTTAGTTAAATAGGGCTGGTGTCAGAGCTATAATACAGTGGCACCCAGACAATTTGGCTTCAATCCTAGGCATCTGATATGGTTGCTGGAGTCATAGCAGGACTGATCCCTGAATACAGAGCCAGGAGTAACCCCTGAGTATTGCCAGATGTGACCCCAAAACAAACAAAAAATTTTTTAAAATAAATTACCACTACTTAACACATTTTATCTATACTTATTTTGGCAGTGATTGGGGCGGGTGTGTGTGGGGAGGTGAGTGTTAAATTTGTTTTCTTACATAACTTTTACAACATTGTTAGTCTAAAGTCTGTCTCCCACACTTCTTAACTTAAAAAAATAAGAAGCCGTGTATGTGATTAGTCCCTAATTTCTTCTGAAACTATCTTAATGAATGTTCGCAAACATTAGCTTAAAATAAACCCAGATCCTTTGATTTAATTCTCAATGACACCATACATCATGTTGTAGAAAGCAAGAGTCAGTCTGTACAACTGAAAATCAAGAATGTGTTTCATAAAGTGTATAAATAAAATTAAACGTGAATGGGTTTTTTTTTCCTGAATGAACTTGTTTCCCCCGAATAAATGCACAAGTAGTGCTCAAGGGTCAGAGAGATAGTATAGTGAGTAGGGAACTTGCCTTGCATCTGGTTGACCCGGGTTCAATCCCTGTCATCCTGTATGATCCCAGAGGCTGTCAGGAGTGTTTTCTGGGTGTAGAGCAAGGAATATCCCTTAAGCACCACTGGGTGTGGTTCCCCCCACCAAAAAAAAAAAAAAAAGAAAATATAAAGAAATAACCCAAGAATCAGTCCTCTGAAAGTTAGACTCAAAGGTCAACTACCTTTCAGTGGCTTTTACTGGATAATAAATTCTAAACCCAGCTTGTCCTCAGTGATTGATCTGGGTTCAAAACTCCATAAGAGGGGCTAGATTGTTAGTACAGCGGGCAGGGTGCTTACCTGGCATGTAACTGACACAGATTCAATCCCCAAACACCGATATGGTTTCCTGAACCACACCAAGAACGATCCTGAGCAAAGAGACAGAAGTTAAGTCCTGAGCACCGCTGGCTGTTATGTGGTTCCAAAGCAGAACAAAACAAAAGTACGTAAGCCTACTCCACTTGATGTACATCGGCCAGAAAAACAGGCTGCATCAACACTCGATGGTCTATCAAGTAGGAATTCTTGGTACTCCAATTTCAAGGGTTCCTCATTTCTTCTTCTTTTTTCTTTCTTTTTGCTGATGTGATGATATTAATACTTAGGCCATTACCTACCATGCACTTCATGGACATGGGATCTGTGTGTGTGTGTTGGTTGTTTAGATTTTGAGGAACAGGCCTCCCCAGCAGGTTGAGGGAATACTCCCAAGGGTAGTGGGCTGGGCCTGACAGTGAAGCACTGGTCCCGGCATGAGGTGCTCTGAGCAGGCAATACTGGTGGTCTCCAAGGCTATGCACAGTTGTCTGGGCGTGGGACAAGAGGGAACACAGGGGACTTCAGCTGTACTGGGATGCAGGCTGATCACAGTCCAATATTGGTAGTTTTTTTTTTTCTTTTTGGGTCACACCTGGCTATGCTCAGGGGTTACTGCTGGCTCTTCACTCAGGAATTACTCCTGGTGGTGCTCAGGGGACCATATGGGATGCCAGGGATCTAACTCAGGTTGGTTATGTGCAAGGCAAATGCCCTCTTCACTGTGCTATTGCTCTGGCGCCAATTTTGATAGTTTTTCAATTTCCATTCCCTAGCATGATATTTGTAGCTATGAATGCACTCAAAAATATTTATAAATGGATTCTCCTTTTGGTTCTTTTTGTTTGTTTTGTTTTGTTTCTTGTTGTTTTGTTTGGGGGCCACACCTGGCAATGCTCATGGGTGATTCCTGGCTCAGCACTCAGGCATTACTCCTGGCAGGGTCAGAGGACCATATGGGATGCTGGGGATTTGAACACAGATCAGCTGCATGCAAGGCAAGCACCCAACCCACTGTATATCTGTTCAGTCCCTTACCCAGATTGTGACATTAGTTGAACCAATCCTGTGTTTGGTCAAGCTACTTGCTTTTCCTAGTTTAGTCTTTTTTCATCATGAAATATAAAAATTTATTAAATCAATTAATTACTGAGACATTTTTTAAAATAAGAAATATATAAATATAGGACCAAGAAGAACAAGTCACGCATCTCTACTGTATATCTCAGGGCTTATTGCAAGGTCACAGCCTATTTTAACTGAAATGTGTTAAATAACCAAGTGCACATTAGTCACGATTATGTTGATAACCAGTGAGTGACTTTTACTTAAATTGCATGTATCTTTATTTTGTTATATGTAAACTTTCTTTTCTTATAGGAGAACAATAAGATATTGAAGATTCTATTTTAGCACCACCGTTCAGTAATTCTGATTTATGTGTTTTACTTAAAGTTGTGTTTTTTGTGAAAATCCATTAGTTTTTATTCAGTAACATTATTAAGTCTTCTAAACATTATGAAAAAGAAAAAAATCATGCAAATAAGTAAATTCTGTGAAAGGCATTAGAGAGTCAGTATAAAACTGGCAGGAACCAAGCAGAGAGGAAAAATGATATTCCAGGAGATGGAGTTAATTGTGCTTGCTGAAGGATTAGTATATTGAAACAGGATCACAGCACCCTTGCTACAAGAGGATGGATACTCTTCCTTACAAGAATGGATTAATCATTTCATCTCCCAAGCTTTTCAATTTCGTTCACTATCTGAAACAACGATTTGATTCAAGCAGAACAATTTTGCATCATTCTCTCAGGGTGCAGACAGCTTTTATTTCTGCAAGGATATCTTTTAGCCTTTGGAAAAGTGCCAACTATCCCGGATTTCTCCAGATTTCAACCACATTTCTGACACTGTGCCTCCAATAAGATATGACACATGGACAGAATGGCTTCCTAAAGGTATTTTTAAAAGGAAGGAAAACGCACTTCTTTGTTAGAAGACTCGACCTCTCTCGGGCTAACAAGACCAGACAGGACCAAAATATCATTCATTTTCTGTACTATTTTACATTCTTTTACATAGACAGTATTTTTGTATTTAATGAATTAAAGTGGGACACCAAACCTTCATTCAGAGCAATAAGAAAATAAAAATGTGTGGGTTAAGGAAATAGTATCAGGGGTTAAGGTACTTGCCTCAAAATGGTCAAGGTTTGATCCCAGGTATCATATATGATTTCTCAAGCACAGTCATTATGTAAATCCTGAGTACAACCAGACATGGCCCCAAAACCATTTTTTTAAAAGTGTCTTCTGAGGTGAGAAAAAATAGTTCAGCAGGTAAGTTACTTGCCTTGCACACAGTCAACAAGGGTTTGATCTCCAGTACCGCATTTGGTTTCCCAACCACCACCAGGAGTAATTCCTAAAGGCAGGAGCAACCCTGAGCATCACTGGATGTGGCCCCAAGTCCAAAAACCAAAAAGCAAATAAAATTAAAGATTCTACTTCAGTCGTGGAGGAAATAATGATGGTGGGAATGTGAGAAAGAAATTTGGACATAAGTGATGCTTAATATCTTATTGACTCTTAAAATAGTCACCACTCAGTGACAAAGCATCTTATGGGAGACTATGATAACTGATCAGAAATTTGAGCTGCACTGAGTTTAAGGGAGAGAAGAGATTGGGCAGTGACCAGAGATTCATGACAACAAGATCCTGGCATCTCTGGTCCCGGAAATGGACTGCACCTAAGATGGCAGTGTCCTCTACTGAGCTGGTGTGGGGAACATTTAAGGAACATGTACCAGGGTGACTTTAAGAAGAAGCTGGTTAGAACAGAGAAGGGATCACTAAGACAATGATGGTTGGAGGGATCGTTTGATAGGAGATATGTGCTGAAAGTAGATAAAGGACCAAACATGATAGCCTCTCAGTATCTATATTGAAAACCATGATGTCCCAAAGTAGGAGAGAGTATGGGGAAAATTGTCTGCCACAGAGGCAAGGAGAGGGGTGGGATATGGCGAGGGGGGTGTATACTGGGGACATTGGTGGTGGAGAATATGCACTGGTGGAAGGATGGGTGTTCGATTATTGTATGACTGAAACTCAAACATGAAAGCTTGTAACTGTATCTCAAGGTGATTCAATTAAAAAATAGTAATAATAAAAAAGAAGAAGCTGAAGCCTCACTTTCAGCTGCTGTCCAGCTGAATATCCCATGGCTGGCAGAATGCAGAGTGTAACTGCCAATGGAATGGTCCTTGCCAATGGGCTTTGGTGACAAGGCAAATGTGTGCGAGAGGGGCTTCTTAGGGGCAGAAGAAATCATTAGAGGTTAAGAAGCTCGCCTTGCATATTGCAAACCCAGTGAGAGTCCCTGCGACCAAGTACGGTCCCCTGCACTACAGGAGGTCACCCCTGAGGAAAGTCAAGAATAGCTTCTCAGGCTCACCAGCCATTTTGCCAGCAGTGAAGCGGCCAGTCACGTTTCCAGAAGAACACTATACGGCCAAATCTCCCCCAGGTAGCCTGGTCTGACCAGAGAACTCTTGGGATTCTCCCACTGGGCCTTCTCTAATGGCCCTCTCTTCCTGAGAGCCTGCAGCCCTCAGCCACACCCATCTTCATATCTAATTTCAAAAGAATAACCGGCAACTGAGTCTTTCCAGGGGGGTATCAATCCATAGGTTGGAAACTTTGGGGTGTTCTCTAACTGTGGGTGGCCCTATGCCCCCACACCTTCCACCCCACTGGAAAATCCAGCAGCCCCCCAACTCCCACCCCCAACACAAACATCTGCCAACTTGCCCAAAGAGGTACAGCCCAGAGCCACTTCTCCAAAAGAACATGATACTTGCAAATCTTCCCAAGCACACTGGTCTGGACTGAGAGCTGGGGTCTTCTGGGAATGATGTGAGCCCATTACCCTTTCTGCCTGAAGGCACAGCAGCCCACAGCCACACCCGACATCCTCTGACATAGAAACAGCCCAGCTCTACAACTGAACCTCATCAAGCTGCCATACTACCAAGTTGTTACCAAGATTTGCAGCTACTGGACATTTCAGAACTTCACAGTGCTGTCAGATCACAGCAAATCTGACCGGTAAGTCGCACAGAAACCCACCCACATAGAAGGCTCAACTGTCACCAACAGGCACAGTAGATCCTCAGCATCATGAGATACAAGTAAAGGCCCTCCCGTTGATCATCGATTTGCTCGAGCGGGCCCAGTAACGTCTCCATTGGAGACTTTGTTGTTACTGTGTCTGGCATATCGAATCACAAATTGATTCTTATCGACCTAAGATTTGATAATTTTATTTGCCTTTGTGTTGTAACAATATGAGGTGAATTTGATTCAGGTTGGGATGGTGACATTGGTAAATGGATGGGCATACTAGTGGTGGAATTGATGTTGGAACATTTAATACCTGAAACAGCTGTATTATAAACAACTTGATAAATCACAGTGTTATAGTAAAAAAAAGTTTTTAAAAAACAAATAACCTCTCAACACTTCAAATTGTAAACTTCCTCCTTCCCCTCACCACCTCCTCTCCAAAAATACTATTTGTTTGCTATCAGGCAAATGTGGTCTGGGCACTAGTGAGCCAGGCTGTTTATCTGATAGGCACAAACAATCTGCCATATGGAGGGCCTATTCTTCATGGTGCTCAGGGGACCCTACAAACAGTGCTCACAAAAACAAGTGGTGCTGGGAATCAAACCCAGGGCTGCAGAATGGAAGCCTGAGTTCCAGTCCTATAAGCTATCTCCTCTGTCAGCAGCTACAAAAATAATCTTGGGAAAGTCTTTAAATCTTCAGCTAGCTTGACAGATTCCTAGCTCTGGGTGGAGGTCTCACCAGCATTTGCCCTGAGGTGCCGTGGAAACTGTGTTACTTTAGGATGCCCACCAGCAAGACGGATAGCATCTACTGGGGAATTTGGCCTTTTTCCTATTATGAAGTTTCTTGCCTCCTGTTCCATTGTTGGAATAATAGGATCATCGAGTCATGGTGCTGGATGTTCACCTTAGAAATACCTGCCCAACCTCAGTTTGCTACCCCAACGTGGGTTTTCCTTATATCTGGGGAGGTAAAATTGGGGGGGCGGTATTGAGTTACACCTGACTGTGCTCAGGGCTTACTCTTGACTCTGTGTTCAAGGATCACTCCTGGAAGACTTGGAGGACCATAAGTCTAATCTCTTACCTGCAGTGCTATGCTCCAGCTCTGGGAGTTCCTTTTAGCTAGGACTTCTCTCCATCTCCCATCAAGCTAGGGACTCTCTTTTGTCTCTTGCTGTAAAAGCTTTAGGGATGGGTTTTCCAGATAGTGTGTGTGTATGTGTGTGTGTGTGTCTGTCTGTCTGTCTATGTGTCTGTGTCTGTGTGTCTGTGTAGATCACTTAATTCTTGATATGGATTTGCTTTTATTGCAAGAGATAAACACAAATCCTTCCTATTTGAACATATTGACCAGAGCCTTTCCAGTGAAACATTTGCTTATTTTTGGTTTTGTGGCCAACCCAGTAGTGTTCAGATCTTACTCCTAACTCTGAACTCAGGGTTCACCCCTGGGAAGACTTGTGGTACCATATTGGTTGCTGGGGATGGAGAAAGGGTCAACCACATGCAACGCAAACAGCTTACCTATTCTACTGTCTCTTCAGTAAAGCATTTTAAACAAATTTCCTACCAGTGTTAAGATCTCACATGTTAAAGACAATAGTAAGTAGAAGGGGGATGGAGAAGTAAATGCAAAGGAGCGACAGGAAGAACAAATTTGGGGAAGGTAAAGAACAAAGTGGGTTGGAACAATGGTAAAGGCTGATTTTGAGAAAGACATTAATTAATTTCTAACTTTCAAAGGAACATTTCAACTAATCTCCCAGGCTCCTAAAACTTTGCATATCCTGAATATTGTTGAATACCTTTATCTTAGTTTTAATGAGAGTTTACAAAGACTGTTTGCATGATGATCCTAACAAGGAGAAAAGAGAGAATTGAGAGATAAAACCAAAAATAAGAAAAGGGGCAAGAGTGGATTTATAGTATGCAATTGGTTACCAGCATAGGTAATTGGGTGCACCAAGTATTTGGCAATATCTCTTCCTTTATTTTTGGGGGGGGTGAGGGTGGGCACACCTGGCAGTGTTTAAGGCTTACTCATGGCTCTGTATGTAGAAATCTCTCCCGTTGGGCTAAGAGAACCATATGGGGTGCCAGGAATAAAACCCCTGGTCAACCACGTGCAAGGAAAGCATCCTACCTGCCGTACTATCTCTCCACCACTTTTTCTTCATTTCTAAGCTCTACCTGTACACTAGTTAAGGGTAGTAATTAATGACTTAGGAATAAGATTTGGGGTAGATTAGCAGGGAAATGCAAGTTTTCATTAGAGATGGGAATCTGGCAAGAGACATATAAGTATTTACTCCAGTAGTGCTGAAACTATTTGGGGAAAAAAAAGGTGATGTTGGGTGGGAGGGATACTGGGATCAGTGGTGGTGGAGAATGGGCACTGGTGGAGGGATGGGTATTCGATCATTGTATAACTGAAACCCAAGCACAAAAATTTGTAAATCTATAACTGTACCTCATGGTGTTTCACTAATAAAAATTTTTAAAAATTTAAAAAGGTGATGTCTCAAAGCATCTTATATTAATATCTTCACTCCTACCTTGCTCCTCCTTAGTCATATTTATCTTTTCCATTAATATAATCAGCTTCTTCCAGACTATTCTACCCCGAATAGTCTGCTTACATTAACCCAAATTATACTTTTGGAAGTTGTGTAATATCATTTTCTTTCCCATCCCCAGTTTTTTCAACTTTATGTTTTAATTTGGGAAAACATTATGGACACGTCATTCATCCAGAAGTGTATGGCATGGTCGTCATCATTTTAATTATGGTATATCTTTCACAGATCATTTAACAATTTGATACTTTAAAATCTAAAAATTTAATTTGGACTTCCTTGTAAAAATAATAGACCTATACTTTGATTTGGGTTTCTTTTATTTACCTCACTAATGTCCATGATATTGAAACCAAACGTTTGCGAAATATCCATTTCTCCACCCGTAACTAAATTATGGAAGGAGAATTAAAGGCTTTATCAAAATCAAAGATTAATGGAGTATTTTTGATTAATAGATTTTGTTTTGATAGAATTTGAAGTTCTTAGAAAATCCTGAAAAGAAAACCCTAAATACCACAAACCTCAGAACTTGGTGGCTTCACGCCTTAGCAACAACGAGAGGTGTGCACCATCTCAAGGACAGATGACATGATATCTCCCAGATGTCACTGTTTAGTTGTGTCCTTGTCGAGCAGCCACTGATTAGGAAAAAAAATCCTTCCTGCCCCCTGAAGGAGCAGGGCCAGCACCGAAGGCAGTAGGGGAGATGTTGGCAAGGTACCGGAACAGGTGGCAAGAGCAGGTGTGATAGGCCAGAGATGACAAGGGCACAGAGTGTGCTGTTGGCAACCTGTCGGGAACCAGAGTTCAGGAACTCCTGAGAGCAGAGACGGTGACGCTGGGGCTAGAGGAACAGGCAGAACAGACTGACATCGCAGGATGACACGTACCCCCTGAACAAGCGCAAACCGGGACCGTGATGAGAGTGGAAGTGGTGGCTTGCTCGCCCAAATTGGCTGGCAAGGCTCGCAGGTGGGGGTGGTCGGGAATCTTTCTGACTCCTGCAGAGGTGAGAGCCATCCAGAGATCACAAGCCAGAAGGCTTCACGACAGCCACCGGAGGGAGAGGGCGGCCAAGACATAGTAACCCTAGCGGTAGTTCCCTCTCCAACCATTGCGGATGCTGCGCTCTCTCCTGTCCTGGAGGGAGAGAGAATCTGCCGACCAGATATCCCAGAGCTCTTGACTGGGAGCCAGAAATGAAACAGCTTGTTACAGTGGGCCAGAGAGAGAGTACAGTGGGCAGGGCTTGATCCTTGGCACTCTATCGGGTCCCCCAAATCCCTCCCCAGGAGAGATTCCTGAGCACAGAGCCAGAAGTAAATTCTGAGCACCCCCAGATGTGCTCTTCCTTTAAATAATTAACAAATAAACCTCTTGCTCTAGTTGCAATTTGATCAGCTCTGTAGCTGTGTGGAGACCACAGATCAAAATGGCTAATTACAGATGACTGCAAAATATATCTCTTGCACAATTTTAAAAAGTAAATACTCTTTTCTCCCCCACCCCAACGAGACCCAGGAACACCTCTAGCTACTCAACAAGCTCCTTAAGCCATGATCCCAGAGACTCAGGAAACAAAGCTCGGAACCCAGCAGCTTTTGGTAGAAATTCCTCCAGATTTAATGATTAAAACTTCAGAATTCCAAAATCATATGCTATCCATAATCAGCAATAGAAAACAAATTGTCTAATTGCCTTTTCGGCAGATGTGAGTGGTGGGATAAAATCTTAAATAATAATCGTGCGTCTGATGTCAAAATATTGAATGTAATAAAAGTAGAGAGAGAGTAATGTGGAAATCATCTGCCATACAGGTAGGGGGAGGGTGTGGGATGGGGGTATACTGGGGTTTTTGGTGGTGGAAAATGTGCACTGGTGAAGGGACGGGTGTTTCATCATTGTATGACCGAGACTTAAACCCATCGTGAGAGCTTTCTATCTGCTCTCACGATGATTCAATAAATAAATTTATTTAAAAAAAGAGTAAATACTGGGGCTGGAGTGATAGCACAGCAGGTAGAGAGGGCTATTGCCTTGCACGCAGCTGACCCGGCTTCAATTCTAAGCACCCCATATGGTCCCCTGAGCACTGCCAGGAGCTATTCCTGAGTGTAGAGCCAGGAGTAACCCCTGTGCATCACCAGGTGTGAACCACCCCCCCCAAAAAATAAATACTGATGCCAGATGATGGTGGAAAGGTCCTATAACTCGGGAAGTTGCTCTACCTGATTTGGATCTGCCTTGCCATGATGTCAGCATACAATGTGAAGACATTTTACTTTAATGTGATAGAATTCCGCCAACATTTCCTTGTGTTTTCTCTGACAAATTGTCTCATACAGTCTATGTTTCCCCTTGGAGGACAGTATTCCAATATGTCAATCAGCTCAAAAGAGAGCTAAACTGAAAAACTGAATTTAATAATAACTTTTAATAATAAAACCTAATAACTTTCACTTTTTTTGCTCTTTGGGTCACACCTGGCAATGCACAGGGTTACTCCTGGCTCACGTACTCAGGAATCACTCCTGGCGGTCCTTGGGGGACCATATGGGATGTTGGGAATCAAACCTGGGTCAGCCGCGTGCAAGCAAACGCTTACCCACTGTGCTGTTGCTCCAGCCCCAGAATCTAATAACCTTTAAAGTAAACCTTTTTGAAGTGTCATCTTGTAGCAATAGCAAAAACAAAATTGGTGTATTAATCCGAAGTTTTTTTTCTTATTTCTTATCTCTATTCCATGTGCTATTCTAGATGCTCGAGATGTCATAACTATAAAACCATATAACTTCTATTGAAACTTCTTGCCAGCAAAGGAAAACAAAAACTAACTAGGCCATCAGAAGCTATAAAATATAGGAAGCAAGATGGAGGTATTATGTCAAAAGAATAAAATTTTTCTCTTTATCAGAGTGCTCAAGACTGTGACACTTTATTTTGAACAATACCATGAATCATGAATCTTAGAAGTGGGGCAGCAAGTTGTGTAAATACTTAGAGGAAAAATGAGTGGTTCAATTCAGAATAATTCTTGTATCAGTGTGACTGAAACAGAGTGAGAGAGAATGAAAAGTGTTCGAGAGAGAGAGTTTATTTCCAACAACAAGAAAACCAAGAACATAAACAAATAAAACTATCTCACTGAAAGACCTTTGCACTGAAAAGAAACCTGCATTAAAATGCAAAAGGACAAGACTAACCAGAAGGTATTTGCAAACCAGATTCAGCTAAGGGGTTAACACCCAAAATATATAAATAACACATTTAACTCCAAAACCACCACAAAAAAATATACAACCTGAATTTTTTCAAATGGGCAGGTGATCAAAATGTGTATTTTACCAAAGATAATGAAAAGATGTTCTTAGTTCCTTATCCCTGGGAAACTGTGAAGCAAGACCACTATAAGATTTCACCTCATACCATTTAGAGTAGCTATAATTTTAAAAGTCAAAAGATTAGAGATGCTGAGGAGAATGTGGAGAAAAGGAATTCTCTATGTGTAGGGACTGTAAATTCCTACTGGGGGGTGCTGGGGTGGAGCGGAAAGGGTAGGCAGTTTGCCTTGGATGCAGCTGTTCCAGGTTCAATCCCCGGCATCACATTTGGTACCCTGAGCACGGCCAGGAATAATTCCTGAGTGCAGAGCCAGGAGTAACTCCTGCACATCATTGGGTGAGACCCAAAAAATGCAAAAATGAAAAAAAAAATCCTGTAGTCACTATGGAGGGAGGTATGGAGATTTCTCAACTAGTTTTAAAAATAAAATGGCTTATGATTCCAGCTCTGAGTATTTACTGAAGAATTCAAAAACACCATTGCAAAAGTAACACACACACTCACACACACACACACACACACCACACACACGTACACACTCACACTCAGTCATACTCACGCACATTCTTATGTTTGTTTACATTGTAGTCTTACTCACAATTGTCAAGATCTGGAAAAGCGCCCAGTGACAGAAGAGCAGATTAAGATGTAGTATATACACAATGGAATATTACATGGCTCAAATGAATATTACATGGCTACATGTGATATTACATGTTACGTGGCTTAAATCCTACTAGAAAAGATGAAACTTGGGACCAGAGTGATAACACAGCTAGTAGGGCACTTGCCTTGCTCACAGGCTGAGTTCGATTCCAGCACCCTACATGGTCCAAACCCACCAAGAGTGAGCCCAAAGCCCAGAGCAAGGAGTAAGCCCTGAGCACAGCAGGGTGTCGTCTGAAAACAAACAAAAAGACATGAAACCTTGCCATCTGTGACCACATAGATGGAGTTTGAGGGAGTTAAGCAAAACAAGTCTGGAGGACTTAAACAAAACGAAACAAAAAGGTCTGGAGGAGAAAGACAATATGATTGCACTCCATTGTGGAGTATAAAGAAGCAAAAAAAAAAAAATGAACGAAGCAAAAGCAAACACTTAGACCCTGTTAGCCGAATGACAGGAGGGTAGAGAAGAGAAATTAGTCACTCGATTAGATGGGAACAAGGAAAGTATAGAGATAAAGGAATTTAAAGTAGTCACTCAAATATCATTCAAACATATTCAGACGCTACTTATGACTATTTATAATAGTGAGATCCCATTAACAAAAATCATACTTTGAAAGCCATTAAAAATACTTTTTGGGGGGCCGGAGCGATAGCACAGTGGGTAGGGCGTTTGCCTTGCACGCGGCCGACCTGGGTTCGATCCCTGGCATCCCATATGGTCCCCCAAGCACCACCAGGAGTAATTCCTGAGTGCAGAGCCAGGAGTAACCCCTGGGCATTGCTGGGTGTGACCCAAAAAGCAAAAAAAAAAATAAAATAAAATTTTAAAAAAAACTTTTTTTTTTCATTTTTTACATTATCTCATTCTTACTTTGGGCAACCTGGCAGGCTACCAAATGTAACCTGCCCACATGGCAGAGTCTGGCAAACTCCCCATGGCATACCCAATATGCCAAATACTAGTAACAATGATGGGTCTCATCTCCTAGCCCTGAAAGAACCTTGAATGTGGTACTTTTTAGAATCTCAGGGCTAGGATGAAGGAGACGTTACTGGTGCCTGCTCGAGGCAATCGACGAACAACAGGATGATCGTGATTGTGATTGTGACACTTTTTTATTCTGATTGTTCTGGCTAGGACTTCCAAAATCATGTTGAATAATAGTGTGAGTTATATTCTTGTCTTATTTCTAATTTTTTGATCTTGGGGGAAAAACTTTTGGTTTTTTATAATTGAGAATGACATAAGCTGCGAATTTGTCATATTCTCTACTTTGTTGAGATATGTACCTCATATTCCCAATTTATTGAGTGGTTACTTTTTCATAAGTGGATATCCTGGCATTGATTATTTTTATCTTTTCCTTTGTTGATGCTACCATTTTGTTAATTGTGGTATTATATCATTTTATTTGTACATATGTATTCTTGTATTCTTGAAATACATTTCATTTGAATTTAAATGTTTAGATCACTTAAATAAATAGACCATTTAAATTTAAATAAATCATTTAAATAAATTATTAAAAAAATAAATGGTTCTTTTTGTATATTACCAAAAACTTGATTTTTTTGAGGATTTTTAAATCTATGTTAATCAGAGATACAGGTCTATAATTTCTTCTTTTTTAATTTTATTTTTATTAAAAAACACTGTGATTTACAAAGTTTATTATACAGTTGTTTCAGACATTTAGTGTTCCAACTCCAGCAGTGTGACCTTCCCTCCACCAGTGTCCCCAATTTTCCCTCCCATCCCTAATACGTTTCTCCTTTCTACAACAACTTTCTAAATATTAGAACTTACTCAAGGGGCGAGGAAATGTCCCCTCTCCCCACCCCCAGCATCCCTGAGTGCAGCTCTGGAGAACACCAGCAATGCCAGCATGGTCAGGGAATGGGGAATCCTGGCACCTCTGGTCTCAAACAGCACCACATCCTCAGGCCTGTGCCATAAAGCGCTGGTCAGGAAAGTGGAGAATCACCATTGGGCCCAAAACCTCCAGAGTATCACTTAGGAATACTGCCACCTCCCTCCTCCCAGAGAATTTCAAGCTGACCCAAAGCATACAATAAACACACAACTGCCTAGAAAAGGGAAATAATGATAAGCATTTGCTGAAAACTAAGAAAACATATTAAATTTGATTTCTGACATGCCAGTAGAGCGAAATAACAGGATTAGTTACAAACAGCTTTGCAGGGCATGTGTATAGAACCAAAGGCACTTGCCTTGCATGCTGCAGACCCCAGTTAGGTCCAAACACCATATGTGGTCCTGAGCACAGAAGCAGTAATAGCCCCTGAGTACCTGGTTATGACCCAACAACCACTTCCTCCCCAAAGAAAGCTTCTACAGTAGTTTGTTCCTGCAGACCAGGGGGTTTCAGCCTCAGAAAAGGCTTCTTTTATGAGACTGTCTGTGCCTTGGAGATGTTAAACAACAGTTCCCACCTAGCAACACCACTAACACATGTCTCTACACACTCCTGAATAACTCCTGGAGAAGAAAGCTACCCCAACTTGGGAAACACTGTGATAAGGATTTAATAAGTTCCTTTTCTGAAAATTCCATTTAACATCTTAAACTAAACCTGAAGGACTTGGAAGAGTTTTCAGTAAGATGAGAAAATACTCCTTTCACCTAGCGTACCTAAGCCATCAGAAAGAATTTGATCTAGTTGAGTTAAATATATAATTAGGCAAAGGAATCCCTCACTTAAAAAAATAAAATATGAACTTATTTTATATAAATATACTTCTAAAATAAAAATATACTTCTGCTTTTGGTCTTCCTACAACTTGCTAGAAATAAATTTGAACATTTATTTAACAGCTAATAGGTTTACTAGCCCTTCTGTTACAGAAAACAATTCTCTTGGCCCTTCTAGTCTTTGTTCTTCGTGAATTAATGATTGCTAGTTTCATGGCTGGAGCGATAGCACAGTGGTAGGGCGTTTGCCTTGCACGCAGCCAACATGGCTAACCCGAGTTCGATTCCTCCACCCCTCTCAGAGAGCCCATCAAGCTACCAAGAGTATCTCGCCCACATGGCAGAGCCTGGCAAGCTACCCGTGATGTATTCGATATGCCAAACACAGTAACAATAAAGTCTCCAATGGAGACGTTACTGGGCCCACACAAGCAAATCGATGAACAACGGGAGGACAGTGACAGTTTCATCAGCCAACTTTATATGTTGATAGATTTTTCTGGTGAATCGTTTCCACCAGGACCCTGTGGAACACAGTATTTTCTCTGAGCGAATGTAAGAAGAGAATACATGTTCAGAGCTTTTTTGATTATCTCTTAAAACATTGACATTAGCCACAATCCCATTTTTTTCCTGCCTACATAATTATCTTAGAATTTACATAAACTTCTCACCAAACTCAAGGACACTCTCTTCTAGTGTGACTTGTGTCAGTAGCAAGCCGAGATCTACCTCAGTGAATCTGTTATTAGCTTTGAGTTTTACTTGATGACTAAAATAACTCTTTTCCCTTTTGAGCAATAATTGTATTTTTCATCTTTATCCTCTAGCAAGAAGCCTTTCACTTGGAAGTCTATGGAAAAGCAATGATACAAGGAATTCCAGGAGCAGCAAAATTACCTCAAGAAGAACGGTGAGAATGTGCTAGAAAAGGAGCTGAAGAATCACTGATAGAAAAGGGAGAGGAAAGAGAGGTGGAGGGGGAATGATGTGAGGAAATGCAGACTGTGGATGGCTTTCTTCTGTGGGGCACTGACAGCTCCCATTCGGCTAAGCTGATCAGAAAGAAGGAACAGAGGGAGGAGGGTATGGAGGAATGCACGAACCTGAGGGAGAAACTGAGGAAAAGGAAGGAAAGTGAAACCTCAGAGAGAGGAAATTCCATGGATTAGTGTGTCCATGATAAAGAAATGAAAAGTGAATGGAATGAAAGAAATCTAAATCTAAATTAACCATCATAAAAAAGATTTTAAGGGGCTGGAGCAATAGCACCGCGGGTAGGGCGTTTGCCTTGCACGCGGCTGACCTGGGTTGGATTCCCAGCATCCCATATGGTCCCCTGAGCACTGCCAGGGGTAATTCCTGAGTACAGAGCCAGGAGTAACCCCTGTGCATTGCCAGGTGTGACCCAAAAAGCAAAAAAAAATTTTTTTAAATTAAAAACTTAAAAAATTAAAAAAATAAAACTTCCCTGAGGTTTGAGAGCTGAAGGCTCTGTAAATTATATGGCATTGTAAATTGCACAACTATCCTTATGTTTTAATATATAAAAACAATTTCTAGGGGGGACTGGGAAGGTGTAATCATCTGACCTGCAGTTAAGTTGCCTGGTTTCCTCCAGTTTTTCTATATTGAAAAAAAAAGTTTTGTAGCAATTTCAATTTTTAGAATAAATATGTTTTTGGCTGTTTTTTGAAAGCATGTCATTTATGTTTTGGAGGAATAAAATATATGAAATATTTTCAAGGAAATCAGAAGCTTGACTAAAACTTGATCTGTTTGTGTTCATGTTATTTAGCCATAAAATGCTGAGTTCTGCTCAATCCCCTCAGTTTGAGGACACCACCAAAGAATCAGTCCTGAGGAATAAGCCTGTCCTCACACTTTATTCTACTTTTTAACCTAAAAAAGAACCAGGAGAATTTAGAACGTACTGGAATTGGGAATCATTTCTTCTTTTTTTTTTTTTTTTTTTTTGCTTTTTTGGGGCTGGAGCGATAGCACAGCGGGTAGGGCGTTCGCCTTACACGCGACCAACATGGCCGACCCGAGTTCGATTCCTCCGCCCCTTTCGGAGAGCCCGGCAAGCTACCAAGAGTATTCGATATGCCAGACACAGTAACAACAAAGTCTCCAATGGAGACGTTACTGGGCCCGCTCGAGCAAATCGACGATCAACGGGAGGGCCTTTACCTTACCTTTTTGGGTCACACCAGTGATGCTCAGGGGTGACTCTTGGCTCTGCACTCAGGAATTACTCTGGCAGTGCCTGGGGGACCATATGGGATACCAGGGATTGAACCCGGGCCAGCTGAGTGCAAGGCAAGCACCCTACCCACTGTACTATCGCTCCAGCCCCTGAATCATTTCTTTTCTATTTGTGTGAAAACACAATTTAATCTATTGTGCTCTTGCACTGGTAGATGAGCTACCAAACTGCCTGTAATAATTGTCATCAAGCAATTTTGCCAGGAACTGGTAGAGGGTTTAAAGGTTAGAACAGAGACCTGGTGAGCAAAAGCCCTAAGTTAGGAGCCCAGCACCTCAAGTCCCTTGAGCATGGGTGACCCTGGTGGTCCCAGAACCATGGGCTTGGCCAACACCACATTGAACCAGCCAGTCCACATGGCTAGACTGAGTATCACCATGTGACCCCAGGCCTCCTGAGCACAACATAGGAGCCCCCGCCCAAGTAATAATTATTTTATTTGCCAAAAAAGTCTGGATGTTCCCTCTATTAAAAGCTGTTGTTTTTTGTGTATTTGGGTTTTGGGCCAGGGAAAGATAATAAGTATATAACTTCCAAAGAAGCAAAAGTTTAAATCCCAAAGTGGGAAGAATAAGTATGTTCTGCACTATTGAAAACATTTATTTATTTAAAATATTTATTCAGGAAGGAGAACGGAAGAAAGAAGTGACTCAGAACAGACTTAAGGATATTTGTCCTCAGTATGTGAAATGCTTTTAAAAACATAAAATATCTGCACTGCACTATCCTCCCATTGTTCACCGATTTGCTCCAGCGGGCCCAGTAATGTCTCCACTGTGACAATTGTTACTCCACTGTGACAATTTACTCCTGGCCTATGTGAATGAAATCTTGAGTTCCACCCCAGCACTGCAAAGTATAAACATATAAATTAAATAATACAAAACTACACAAATTTAAAAATAAGCAAAGAAAACCAAGGATGAGTGGAGAGAATGAAGTTTCTGGATAAAATAGGAGACTAACAACCAAGAATGGCCAAGATTAGTACCAGGAATTTTACTCCATGGCTTGGAGGCCTGTCACACATGCTAGGGGAAAAGGCAGCTCAGATAGACAAGGGAGCACCAAATAAATGGTGTTGTGGATCCTCCCAGGATGGGAGAAGCATGCTGAAAATAGACTACAGACCAAACATGATTGCCACTCAATGCCTCTCTTGCAAACCACAGAACCCAAAAGGAGAGAGAGAGAACAGAAGGGAATGCCCTGCCACAGAGGCAGGGTGGGATGGAGGGGATGGGGAGATGGGGGGTGGGAGAGATACTGGGATCAGTGGTGGTGGAGAATGGTCACTGGTGGAGGGATGGGTGATCGATTATTGTATAACTGAAACCCAAGCACAAAAATTTGTACATCTACAACTGTACCTCATGGTGTTTCACTAATAAAAATCTAAAAAAAAAAATTCCTCACAGGGGAGTTTGTTTTCAGTTGTTGTTTTTGTTTTTTGGTCATACCCAGTGATGCTCAGGGTTTACTCCTGGTTTTGCATTCAGGGATCACTCCTGGTGGGTCCTGGGCGGGGGTAGGACACCCATGGTGCTGGAGATTGAACCCGGGTCTGGGGAGTACAAGGCAAGTGCCTTACCCACATACTATCTCCCTCACACACCCCCACCCCCATCCACCCACCCACTGGCCCCTTTTTGTGATGCTTACAAACATGCGCCTGCAGTTCTGCCAGAAATCTCTTGCATGCCAGGAATTGCCCAGGATAAGATAGCAGCTGGTAAGTGGAGGGCTCCGGGAGTTTGTGCTTCTCTGGAAAGTTCTCTAAGCTCCCACAATCTTCAGGCTTTCCAGCATGGTCTTTCTCTATGTTATACCTACAAACCCTCCAGTCCAAAAACTAATCACTTTGTGTTAAAAAAAAAAATCTCCTACTGGGGCTGGAGAGATATAGCCCAGCAGGTATAGCCCATTTACCTTGTATGTAGCAGATTCAGGTCGATTCCCAGCATTCCATATGGTCCCTCCAGCACTTCCAGGAGTAATCCCTGAGTGCAGAGCCACGAGTAATTTTTGTGCATTGTTGGGTGTGACACAAAAAGCTACAAAAAAAAAAAACTCCAAACAAACAAAAAACCCTCCTACTGACTTTTTTTGGTCAGATCCTACTGCTGCAGAGCATGTATTCTACCACCAAGCCCCACTCCCTGCCCCATTATTGACTATTTTATGTCTCCAGAGCTAGCACCTCCAGAGTCTCCCTTCCTTTTATCCTCTGAGTTCAAGTCATCATTCACTGCTCCCTACTCGCTGGTCTCCTTGAAACTCTTCTCTCAAACTAAGTAAAAACTTCCTAATTGTCAAATCTTAACTTTTTTCCCCAGCTGGGGTCTGATCAGGCTATAGTAACTCCTCACTCTTATTTTTTTTTCAATTTTTAGTTTTTTGGGTCACACCCGGCGATGCACAGGGGTTATTCCTGGTTTTGCACTCAGGAATTTCTCCTGGTGGTGCTTGGGTGACCATATGGGATACTGAGAATCAAACTCAGGTTGGCCGCATGCAAAGCAAACAACCTACTCGCTGTGCTATCCCTCCAGCCTCTCACTCTTTCTAAAAATGCTCCCCAGCCTTGCCAGCCAGACACTCTATTGAAAATGATGCTCTTTGTAGAACTCATTCTACCTTTGTGGAGTTCCTTGTGAATCATTCTTCCCATTCCCAATATGTATAGGGTGATTTATTATTAAAAGGAATTAAACACGTAATAGATATACTGTCTGCCACTGTCCTTCCGTTGTTCATCGATTTGCTCGAGTGGGCCCAGTAACATCTCTATTTTGAGGCTTCTTGTTACTGTGTCTGGCATATTGAATACACCACGGGTAGCTTGCCATGCTTTGGCGTGCAGGTGAGATACTCTCTGTAGCTTGATGTAAACATATCAAATTTGCATCATCGCTTTATGGTAACACTTCAAAAGGGCACAGATGCTAACACTATCCTCTTAAAAGGGTTCTGGGGGAAGGGCGGGGTCATTATTTTGAGCCAGAGAGATAGTACAGGGGTTTATGCATTTGCCTTGAATGAAGCCAACTTTGGTTCAATACTTGACATTACATATGATCCCCTAAGCACTGCCAGGAGTGATCTTCACCAGAGTCAGGAGTAAGCCCTGAACACTGCCAGGTGTGACCCCAAGCTCCCTCCCCAAAATAAATTTAAAGCCATTATTTTGAAAACTGGTAGAAATAAATAAAATAAATTCTTGACAGAATAGGACTGCAGTCCTGTTGTTCATTGATTTGCTTGAGCGGGCAACAGTAACGTCTCCATTGTGAGACTTGTTGTTACTGTTTTTGGCATATCAAATACACCACCGGGAGCTTGCCAGGCTCTGCTGTGTGGGCAGGATACTCTCGATAGCTTGCAGGACTCTCTGAGAAGGACGGAGGAATCGAACCCGGGTCAGCCCCGTGCAAGGCAAACACCCTACCGATGTGCTATCGCTCTCCCCTTTGACAGGATAAAGAGCTTAAATTTGCTTATACTAGGCCACAAAAATGACCAAAAAATAGCTTAAGGCAATTTTTTGTTTTATATTAGTTGTTATCTTGCATCTTTTCTACACAGCTTGCAGTCTCTTCTTCTGCTTTCTGTGTTGGCCATTAATTAGAACTACTTCATGTAGCTGTTACCTGAAAATATGTAGCCTGAACAGATTCACCCATCTCTTCTGGTGACTCGATCATTTCAATGTGGGCCACTTGCTGAAATCTACCTGCCACTCAAGGGGTACATAATTTGGAAGGGGAAAGGAGTCAACACTCAGTGAATCAGCCACTGGGTAACAGGAACGTTTATCTATTCTGTTCTTGACAAGAAATCTTTGAAGTATAATCAACTGGGTCAGCTGTGTGAAAGGCCTGGGGGAATCATATGGGATGCCAGAGATCAACCCTGGGTTGGCCGTCTGCAAGGCAAATGCTCTACCTGCTGTACTATTGCTTCTGCCCCTAAAAAGATTTTTTAATGGCTTCTGAAGAATATCAAGTAATAAAGGCTCTGAGATGGCCTGTAGAGACCAAACAGGCACCACCAGAAGTGATTCCTGAGTGCAGAGTCAGGAGTAACCCCTGAGCATTGGTGGATGTGGCCCTCAAAAAAGTTTGGTATAGACTTCAACCCCAAACTTGTCTGCCTAGAACTGTCTATTTCATACTAATAAGGAATAATTTTGTATCTCAATCAAACACTGATAAAAGTTTCTTGAGAAAATTCTAAACTTTTTAATTTAATGATATAACATTATGCCCATAGGCAACTTCACAGCCCATACTGGGAGTCTCTGATGTCTTTGAGCTACACCAATGCCAGTTTCTTACAACTTTTTCAAACTGTTTCTTGTTTTATTTGTTTGTTTTGATTTGGCAGCCACGCCAGACTGTCTTGAGGCCTCACTCCTGGCTCTGTGTGCAGGGACCACTCCTAGCATACAGAGAGAACAACATGAAGTACTGGGGATAGAACCACGTCAGCCACATGCAAGGCAGAGCCTCAATCCCTATGCTATTATTCGGGTCCCAAAGAGTTTCTTAAACTCTCTTAAGAGAAAGACAATTTGCTTCTTTCTTATCTATCTACTGTATAGTGTCTGCCTACAGATATACCTCAGTGAAATCAATTATAATCTCTGACTGACTATAAACTCCGTTAAGCAGCTATCCATAGAAATATATCCAACATAGATATCAGATAGATGTGCAATATCTAGAAAACCAGACTATAATCTATTTTCTAAGGCCTTCCATGTCTATGTGTGCGGAGAGTGGTCTCAGCATGGTGGTGGCTGGTCCTGGAGGTCTTCGGCTGCCGTAGCCCTGGTCGGGGCGGGGAGGAAAGCTCAACCCGCTCCCCTCCAAGGGACTCTGGGAAGGAACACCCAGGCGCGGGGGCAGAGACTGCACTCTCCGCACACATGAAGGTACTGGCAGAGGGACAAAGCCACGCGGGTTCCGGGGCCGAGACCTCCAAGCCTACTCGAATTGGAGTCGAGCATCTTCCACCCAGATCCTCCAAATTCCAGTAGGCGGGGGTCACACCCATCACCTGGCCCCCTGGCGCCGTGTAATCCCATCAACGGCCAAGACTCAGAGACTATAAAATCCAGATCCCGGAACCGCGCGGCCGCGACATCTTATCAGAACTTTTTTTTATGACATCTTATTGTCTTATTTCTACTTTGGACAAACTTGCAGGCTATCGAATGTAGCCTGCCCACAGGGCAGAGTCTGGCAAACTCCCCGTGGCCTACCAAATATGCCAAATACCAGTAACAATGATGGGTCTCACTCTCCTAAATAGCCTTGAATATAATCTCAGGGCTAGGATGAAAGAGACGTTACTGGGGCCTGCTCGAGGCAATCCATGTCTATATTGGGGAAGATGATTAGAAAGCAAATGATCATATCACCATTAATCAGTCAAAAATATAGATTTTCCAGGGGCTGGAGCAATAGTACAGAGGGTAGGGCATTTACCTTGCACGCAGCCAACCCGGGTTCAATTCCCAGCATCCCATATGGTCCCCCAAGCACCACCAGGAGTAATTCCTGAGTGCAGAACCAGGAGTAACCCCTGAGCATTGCCAGGTGTGACCCAATAGGCAAAAAAAAATGGATAGATAGATAGATAGATAGATAGATAGATAGATGGATAGATAGATTTTCCCAGGGCCAGGGAAATAGCTCATGTGGCAGGGCCTCTGCCCCGCACATGCAATCCCCTGAATTTAATCTCTAGCATGGCTTGTACTCCTTTTCAGCACCGCTGATGTGGTCCCGATGGTTCCTCAAGTACCAATTAAAAACTTAATTTTATAAGCATACAGAGAGAGAACAAAGCACTAATAATGTGAAGAACTGGAAGAGTAATTCTCAGCTTCTAAGAGCCCTAAAGATATTTGTTAGTAGTTTAATAACTATTACATATTAACTCTTTTAAAGAGTGAAGCAGAACAACTTAGAATGTTTATGTATAATTAATTTAGATATAATATAATAAACTAACTTAACACTTCATTTGAAGGATAATGCCTTTCAAACCACAAATAATTTAGTAGGAGATGCACTGTTTTACATTGTTGTAAACATCATTACATCTAGCTTGAAAGAGAATTGGATTCCCATATATGTCTCTGCATTCTACCATATGGAAAGTGCTTGCATTTTTGAAACTCTTCAATGAGCATGCTTGAGAAACTGAGATTGTTTAAGATAGCACTGACAATATGGACTCCATAAAACATTCCTCAGGCATCTCTGAAATTCAGCCTACTGTTGTGCATGATTGATAAACACTTAAATCCAAATACCTGCTTTTACTTCTAGAACACAGGAATTAAAGTTGAATAGATACCGCAACTCCTCAGAGGCATAAGTTTCCTCAACATTTTAACATTAATTTTCTACTCCTGATATGAAATAGGCATTTAAAAATGTTTATTAAACAAATTCTAGATTCCCAATGTTGCCAGTAATTAGAAAGATTTATTACTACAATTTCAAGATCAAATTGTGCTAGCTATTGGTTGGTAAATTTTTTTAAATATACAAATATTTTAGCAGGAGTAGAGCAATTAAAATTTACACCGAATAGAGGAAATAATAGTAAAATTAATTTTACTAAAGTGCCCAGAAATAACTTCATGAAAAGAAAAAAAATTGTATTATCTTAAGGGTGTTATTATTGCTGTTTTGGGCCATATCTGGAAATTCTTTTGGGGGCGGCAGAGGAGGGTCACACCCAGTGATACTCAGGGATTACTCCTGGCTCTCAGAAATCACTCCTAGTCATGCTTGGGGACCATATGGGATGTTGAGAATTGAACTCAGGTCAGCTGCATCCAAGGCAAATGTTCTACTCGCTGTACTATGACTCTGGCCCTCACACACCTGGAAATTCTTGTGGCTACTCCCAACTCAATCCTTAGGGTTTAACTATGTGGTGAAGGTGACTAAACCCAGGCCTCCAGCATGCAAAGCATGTACTCAGTCAATGCGCTATCTCTCAGCCTTTAAAAGTGCACTTTAGGGAGCTGGAGATGATAGTACAGGGGGTAGGCATGATGTTAACCTGGTTTCAATCCCCTGAGCACCATAGGAGTGATTCCTGAGTGCAAAGCCAGGAATAAGCTGTGTGGCCCCCAAACCAATATGTGTGTGAAACCCCCCCAACTTTTTAAAGCGCAATTAAAATCAATAAGAAGATATAAAATATTCATCAACTTGCATTGTTACCCATTTGGAAAATTCATAAAATTAAATTTTTAACTCACACTAAAATAATTCTCAGAAAAACTGAAGACAAAAAAAGTAAAATAGGAAAATTACAAAAGATTAGAAAATGATATAAGATATGAGAATTCATTTTTAATATGCACTTTTGTTTTGAGGGTAAGACTAGTTTGAAGCAAGATGCCAAAATTAAAGTCATTAAAGAAATAATAAATTAATAGCATCAAAACAGAAATTTCCTTATGATGATAATAATTATCAAAGTTAACTATTAAGAGGTGGACTGGAAAACTTTACATGAGTATAAAAATGATGATATTCAAAATATATAAATCTCCTATAGATTATTAGTATAAAAAAGTAAATAACGCAATAGAAAAGTGAGCAGGGCCAATTGGTAAGTCACTTGCCTTGCATATGGCTGGCCCAGGTTTGACCCCTAAAAGGAATTTTTAAACTGCTGGTTTGGAATAATTTTTGGAATAGCTGAAAGAGACTTGCTCTTCAAGCACATGTTCTCAGACACACATCTTGTTTGATTGTCTCTGCTTCTTTGCTTGCCTATTTCTACTCTGGAGAAGCCCGTGTTCCCTCTCAAACACATACTTTCCTCTTGCTCTTCCCTCACATCTTTCAAAATAAGTTTCAATAAAACATATCTTGCTTCAAACCTGCCTCATGAGCAGAGGAGAGAAGGCAGATGGAATGGGGAAGGAAAATGATGGCTGAAGGAATCAGTCAAGATGGGAGATGTATGCTGAAAGTAGGTAAAGGATCAAACATGATAACCTCTCAGGGTCTGTATTGCAAATCATATGCCCAAAAGTAGAGAGAGAGTGTGGGGAATATTGTCTGCCATGGAGGCAGGGGGAGGGTGGGGAAGGGTGGTATACTGGGGAGATTGGTGGTGGGGAATGTGCACTGGTGGAGGGATGGTTGTTTGATCATTGTGTGATTGTTGTTTCTTTCAAGTTCTCCTTTAATTTACTGGATGTCTGTTCCATCGTTTCTTTGAGTTCACTGAACATCTTCAGCATTTCATGTCTGAATTCTTTATTGGAGAGTTCACATTTGTGGGTAACGCTTATTGAGGCTTCTGGACTTTTTTCACTGTCCTCTCCTCATGGTGGGGATTTGTGTTGTTTCTTCATGTTGTTGTGGTGGTATGGAGATCAAGATGTGACACCAGATTGCTGGGTATGGGTAATATAACAGCTGCCCTAAAATAGGGCAGGCCCACTTCTGCAGAGGCCATGCCCCTGTCATGAAGGTCATGCCCCCTATGGGTACCTGGTATGGGGGATGGTAACCTGGGAGAGGGAGAAAACCGGCCGCTGCGTTGGGGATGGACCAGAAGGTGCTCCTGATCATTGTGTGATTGTAACCCAAACATGACAGCTTGTAACTATCTCACGGTGATTCAATTATATATATATATGTATATATATATATGCATATATATATATACACACATATATATCTTGTTTCAATCCCTACCCATATAATAAATAGCTGAAAGACTGTTTTAAAATCAATATTATAATGAATGTAAAAAGATGTAATGAGCTTTTTTATTTAATGAGAAACCAAGAATTTTAAACTTTTGCCATCTGGCTTAATAGAAAATACTCAGCAAGTAAAAAATTATGTGTTTAAATAAAAAGCTATATTAGCAAAATCATAACAGTATATGAGTTTTTGTGTTATTCAAAGAAAATGAAGGCTTAAGCCAGAGTATATGAGGCACTAAGATTTTAGTCAGGAACTGGCAGAAGAACCCAGGCATGCGGGTCCCAGGGCTGAGATCTCCAAGCCTGCTCGGATCGGAACTGGGCCTTCTCTACCCAGATCCCCCATCTTCCAGTAGGTAGGCATTACACCCACCAGCTGTTACACATTCGCAGCCGCGCAACATCTTATTATCTCATTTTTACTTTGGAGAACCGGGCAGGCCACCGAAAGTATCCTGCCCGCACGGCAGAGTCTGGCAATGTTCCGTGTAGTACTCAATATGCCAAATACCAGTGACAATGATAGTTCTCATTCTCCTAGCTCTGAAAGAGCATTGAATATGGCTTTTTTAAAATCTCAGGGCTAGGAAGAAGGAGATGTTACTGGTGCCTGTTGGAGGCAATCAACGAACAACAGGATGATCATGATCATGAAGATTTTAGTCATTGCTATTTAAAATGTGGTTTAAAGCATAGATTAATAGATCACTAGGGAAATTAAACCAAGAATTATAGAATTCAGAGATTCATTCAACAAATGTTGACATTGAATATTTTTTATCAGTAATTAAGGTTTGTAAAAGAGGTGTTGGAGGCGTCGGTGTCCTTGTCAACACAAACTTGGCCAAGAGCATTGATTCATTCGAATGCCTAACAACCCCAATCGGACGTTTACATTTGAATAGATGTGGCTCACTGCCTGCAGTTTCTATCTTCGTTGTCTATGCACTAACATCTAATTATGATGAAAGAGAAATCGAGAAGTTCTACATGGAGCTAGAGAAGTTCTATAAAGAAGACCACACCTTCTACAAGATCATTGTGGGTGATTTTAATGGCAAGATAGGACCGAGAAGATCAGCTGAAGAACTTCACATCGGGACCCATGGCCTAGAATGGAACGAACAGGGTGAGAGACTGTCTGAGTTCATCATGTCGACCAAGACCATTCATGGTAACTCACAGTTCCAGAAGGCAGAATCTAAACGATGGACATGGGAGTCTCCCGGTGGACGATTCCACAACGAAATAGACCACATCATATTCAATCGACGCTTTTGCCTGACTGATGTCGCTGTTGTCCCAAAATTTCGAACGGGATCGGACCACTGTCTCCTTCGTGCAAAATTCTACTTCACAGAGCGGGGAGAAAGGCTGCAAAGTTCAAAAAGAGAACTCCCAGAATGACCACCAACTGGAAACTCTTTGGTACTATTGCGGCAACATGGGAAGATGCCATTGTTGACAACATTGACAAGGAATACAATCGACTGGTTCAGCACCTCCATGAATGTGCGAGGAACGCCAAGAGAGAGATAGCCACAAAAAATCGCCTATCTTCGAAAACTCTTGAGCTAATTCGCCAGCGTGGTTTGGCGCATGCCTCAGGCAACCACAAGCTAACGTCCGAACTCCCAAAGCAGTGCAGAGATGTGATCAAGGAAGACCTCAAAGAGAGAAGAGCAGAAGTACTGGTAGATGCGGCAGAAGCCGGGAAAAGTATTCGTAACGCCCGCCTGTCCTTCGCCAACTATAAGACCAAGATGACTGCCCTCCGACGTCCTGATGGATCCATCACATCCTCCAGAATGGCAATGGAGAAGATTATCCATGACTTCTACTCAAATCTCTTCGATAGCCATGTCCACTTGCCGACATACCAAATTCCACAGGATGGATATGTCGTTCCCACTGTTCTCCCTTCCGAAATCCGAGACGCCATTTTGTCGGTAAAGAAACAAACAGCACCCGGCCCAGACAAGGTCAGACCTGAACACCTGAAGAACCTGCCGTCAGTACTCATCAATACACTGGCTCGGCTCTTCACTCGCTACCTGTCTGAATGCAAGGTTTCATCCCAATGGAAAACCAGCAGGACCGTACTACTGTTCAAGAAGGGAGACATCCATGACATTGGCAACTATCGCCCGATCTGCTTATTGTCTGTCATCTACAAGTTGTTCACTCGAGTCATCCTAAATAGGATTGGCAGAACACTAGATGAAGGACAACCATGCGAGCAAGCCGGGTTCCGCAAAGGATTCAGCACCATCAACCATATCCACAGGATAACCAAGCTCATCGAGGTTTCTCGGGAGTTCAAGATGCCGCTCTGTTTAACGTTCATTGATTTAAAGAAGGCCTTTGATTCTGTTGAGACAGAAGCGGTCATTGAAGCCCTAGCCAATCAGGGTATTCAAGCCCAATACATCAGGATCCTCCGTGAGCTGTATTGCGGATTCACTACCAGGATCTCACCATTCTACAAAGAAGTGATCGTTGATGTCAAGAGAGGGGTGCGGCAGGGTGATACCATTTCACCGAAACTCTTCAGTGCCACCCTCGAGAACATCATGCGACGAGTGGAATGGGAAGGAATGGGAGTGAAGATAGATGGTCGGCAACGACACCACCTCCGCTTTGCTGATGACATTGTTTTAATAACACCAAACATCAGCCAAGCAGCACAAATGCTGGCCAACTTTGACCATGAGTGTGGAAAGGAAGGACTACAGCTGAATCTTACGAAGACAATGTTTATGAGAAACAGCCTCGTTCCTGACACCTCATTCGCTCTCAATGACCATCTCCGAATGCAACAGCTATGTGTACCTAGGTCGAGAGGTCAAAATGACAAATGACCTGTCACCCGAGCTGCGCAGGAGGAAGAGAGCAGCTTGGAACGCCTTCAAGAACGTCGAAGAAATAGCTAAGAGGACGAAGAACCTCCAGCTCCAGGCACATCTCTTTGATTCCACTGTTCTTCCTGCATTAACATATGCCTCAGAGACCTGGGCCCTACGCAAACAAGATGAGAACGCTATTCAGGTCTCCCAAAGAAGAATAGAAAGAGCTATGCTTGGAATATCACGTTTCACTCAAATGAGAGAAAGAACCCGGAGTTCTGACATCCGTCAACGATCAAGAATCAGGGACGCTGTCTCATTTGCCAAGGTGTCGAAAATCAGATGGGCTGGTCACGTAATGAGATTTAGAGATGACCGCTGGACTAGAGCTGTTACCGACTGGATTCCACAGAATGTCAAAAGACCGCGTGGCTGCCCACCTACCAGATGGTCAGACTTCTTCGTCAAGATCATGAACGATCGGTTTGAGGCCCTTCATGTTCCCGGAGTGAACAGATGCCATTGGGCTACACTAGCACGCGACAGGGACAAATGGAGACGTTACTGGCGCCCGCTCGAGCAAATCGACGACTAATGGGAAGTTAAGTGATTCAGTGATTAAGGTTTGTAACAATGATCAGAAATGACTTGACTACTTCTACGCTCATACGAAGGTTGCATATCTCTGGTCCTTTCACACTGATCAGCACTCTAAAATTCATCAGAACATGATGCTAGGGATGGAGCAATAGCACAATGGGTAGGGCATTTGCCTTGCATGCAGCCAACCCATGTTCAATTCCCAACATCCCATATAGTATCCAGAGCACAGCCTGAGTGCATGAGCCAGGAGTAACCCCTGTGCATCGCCGGGTGTAATCCGCTCCCTCCCCCCCAAAAAAAGAACGTGAGGCTAATGTTCAAAAAGTAAAATTTAAATAATTTAAAAATACAATTTATTATCAAAGACAATCATTAAAAATGTCATAAGACTTACAAATTTTTGTGCTTGGGTTTCAGTTATACAATGATCAAGTACCCATCCCTCCACAAGTCTATAACTGTACCTCATGGTGTTTCGCTAATAAAAAAAAAATAATAAAATACTAAATAAAATAAAATACAAAAAAATTAAAAAATAAAAATAAAAATTGGGAAAAAAGTCATAAGAGATAATGACTTGAAATATAACATGTGACTTCAATATCAAAAAGATTTCAGGAAAAAAAGTTTGAGAAATAGTAGAATTTTTTTTCTGGCTGCAACAGAAAGCTCCAACATTGAAAACAAAAGCATGTAAAAAATATAAAACCTGAATGACAAGAATCAAACTTGTCTGAATTTCTCTCTTTTTAAGGGAAATAAGTTGTAAAGTGACCTCTAGTGGACTTTTAACTTCACATATAAAGCTGGAGCTTTGTATTTTGAAGAAAAATTTGATTATGGTGTATATTGGTAAAGACACAAATTTGGATAACATAATTTTTAAATACATATTCTAATTCATGCACATTTAAGTGTAATCATATAGTCTAAATAATGTATTCACTTCTACTGACTTCAAATTTTAAAAAATGCTATTGAAAACGCTCACAAATTCTCTTGACATATTTAAAATAAGGCAAACTTTAAAAAGTTATTTTTACATGAGGAATGGTTTAGGATCAAAAATTCAATCTGGGGGGCTGGAGCAATAGTACAGTGGGTAGGACGTTTGCCTCTCATGTGCCGACTCGGGTTCGATTCCCAGCATGCCATATGGTCCCCCCGAGCACCATCAGGAGTAATTCCTGACTGCAAAGCCAGAAGTAAGCCCTGTGCATCGCTGAGTGTGATCCAAAAAGAAAAGAAAAATTCAATCTTGGGACACTTTTGTCCTAAGACAGATTCAACATAGCATAACTTGGTGAAAAATAATTAACGTTATAGCAACACATTTATTTTCTGTGTCTGATGTTTCATCTAGCTACCTACATGGCCAATGACTCAACTCTCAAAACTGACAAACAGGGGGCCAAAGAGATGGTACAGTGGGTAGAGAATCTGCTTTCCAGTATCTGGAACCCTAAATAATCCCCTGAACCCTAAGTGATCCCCTTACCCAGCCACAGGTGAGAGCAGAGCCAGTTGTAAGCCCTGAGCACCACTGGGTGTGGCCTAAAGCCAAATAAAGAAAAGAAAAAGGAAAATGCCCTCTATACACTCACTCCAGTGGTCTAATATGATCATTAAGGTAGAGGTTAAATGCATATTAAACATTTTTTATATAAATACTTATTTATTGGTGACCTGTCCACAACTTGTCTCCCCAGTATATCGGTTCTACATGCTTCTTGCAGTCCTTGAGAAGGAACTTATCAAGACCTCCCATGCTGCTCACCTGAAGTGAGTGGGCAAACAGGTCTGGCCAGAGTGCCCTAAAGGCCAGCATTCCTGGGCGCACCAGACCACCAGGGGAGGGAGCTCCCCCAGCCGTGAGTTTCCAAAGGAGGCTGAGTGGATTGTTACCCAACATGTTTGAGGAGATAAGGAATCTACTCTGACGTGTGGGGGAGTTTATGGTCAGACTGGGACTCTCTCTTAGTTTTTCATCTACACACTTTTCTCATTCTTTATTAGTTATTTTC
Source organism: Sorex fumeus (assembly GCF_029834395.1). Classification (NCBI taxonomy): domain Eukaryota; kingdom Metazoa; phylum Chordata; class Mammalia; order Eulipotyphla; family Soricidae; genus Sorex; species Sorex fumeus. The sequence goes on from NW_026606070.1 coordinate 8,633,143, forward strand.
TTGTTTTTCTTGTCCTTGACTAGTTTTTCAAGCAAGTAAAGGAAGTCAAGATCCCAGAAGAACATCTCTTTCATAATTGTTTAGCAACATCCTCCTTAGACAGACTGTCCTATTCAGAAAAGAGAGAAGAGTGCATAGCCCTAAAGTTAAGAAGCCAAAAAAAAAAGTGAAAACAAAAAAATTCACGGGGCTGGAGCAATAGCACAGTGGGTAGGGCGTTTGCCTTATACGTGGCCGACCTGAGTTCGATTCCCAGCATCCCATATGGTCCCCTGAGCACCGCCAGGAGTAATTCCTGAGTGCAGAGCCAGGAATAACCCCTGTGCACTGCCACGTGTGACCTAAAAAGCAAAAAAAAAAAATTCACAAAGATCTATAATTGGTGTGAAGAAAACAATAATTTGCATATATCTAATGCTTAGTGTGTAATTTGGATTTGTGCTTTATCTTCCATCTTTAATATAAACTACATGGTTTCTAATATGTGAAAAATTAGGTTCAGAAAAGAAAAGTGAATTACCAGTCATATACTTTATCACTAAACACCACTGAGGGCTAATGCCAAAATCTTTCTGGCTCTAATTCATATTTTTTTTAATTTTCTTTTTGGGTCACACCCAGCGATGCTCAGGAGTTACTCCTGGCTCTGCACTCAGGAATCACTCCTGGTGGTGCTCCGAGGACCATATGGGATGATGGGAATCGAACCCAGGTTGGCCGCATGCAAGGCAAACACCCTACCCACTGTGCTCTCACTCCAGCCCTCTCTAATTCATATTTTATTCCACCTCTGACAACCCAGAAAAGCAAAGATGGTCAGTGCTTTTTTCTTAAGTCCGTACTCTCAGTGCCTAATGATATTCTTACTAGATGCCTAGTCAATAATTTTAATAACATTCTATCCCACCAATTAAAACAAAAAAAAATTAAAGAGATTTTAAAAGTAGGGTGGAGTAGTATAGTGGGTAGGGCACTCTTCTTGCACATGGTGGGCCAGGCATCCTGTATGGGATCCCGAGCCCTGAGTGATCCCAGAGCACAGAGACAGGAGTCACTTCTGAGCTCTGCTGGGTGTGAGTCAACAACAACAAAAAAGAGATTAAAAGACAAAACAGTGTCTTTTTCTATACCACTTAGAAAACCAAAACACTCCTCAGTTACACCGAGGTATGAAAGCTATCAGAAATAATTCCCAAATGAAGCCTTTACCTGTACAGAAGCCATAAAAAGCATTTAGGCAACTTGTAGATTCTGCCAATTAATATACTTTTTAGAATGCAAAAATAAGGAAACAAAAAATTGTTATGATTTGGGATATTGAAAAGAAACAAAGACTTTGAATCTCTGAGGCAATTATTTCACTCTTAGAACACCAGAATATTCTAGGCTTCTTGCCAAATGAATGTTTGACTGAATATAAATAAGCTTATTATCATGCATATGTATAAATGATACAAAAGAATTGAGGGTTAATAAAACATTTTATACCTAAGCAGACTGACACTCTAGGAAGGGGAAAAAAAGCTTTGTCACTTTTGCCTATGTGTCTGAGACATTTTTTCATTTAATCCTGTCCCAATTCTAAATACCAGTAATATTTCAAATTTATTTCATTATACAACAACTTCTTGCTATTATGAGCCATAGGAAATGTCTGAAAGTTAACATTTATTATTTGAGAAATCTCTTCTCATTTATTACAACAAAAATGTTTAACTTCGAAAATTGAGCTTTCCTGCTACATATATCAAATAAATAGGCATTTAGCTAATTAAAAAATAAGTGCTGTCTGGGGCTGGAGCGATATTACAGCAATTGGGGCATTTACCTTGCACGCTGACAACCTGGGTTGGATCCCCAGCATCCCATATGGTCCCCCAAGCTCCGCCAGGAGTAATTCCTGAGTGCAGAGCCAGGAGTAACCCCTGAGCATTGCTGGGTGTGACAAAAAAAAAAAAAAGCAAAAACCAAAGTAATTAATTAAGTAAGTGCTGTCAAAAAAACTCTTTAATATTTTAATATGTGATTATTTCAACTTTTATGACACTGTTATTTCCAAAAATGATCGTCGATTTGCTCGAGCGGGCCCAGTAACGTCTCCATTGGAGACTTTGTTGTTACTGTGTCTGGCATATCGAATACTCTCGGTAGCTTGCCGGGCTCTCCGAGAGGGGCGGAGGAATCGAACTCGGGTCGGCCATGTTGGCCGCTTGTAAGGCGAACGCCTTACCCACTGTGCTATCGCTCCAAAAATGATGAGGTACAATTTACCAGCCATGATCCAGAGACTCATAAATAAATTCTAAAGAGATCAACAAGTTGCAGAGATTCTTCCAGACCTTGTGCAAGCCTTAGACGCCAGGGGCACCAAGAGGAGGGCGGGTGAGGCCAGTGCCTGCCCAGGGCCCTGGCAGCCCAGAGCCTCCGCAATTCACAATCGCTGACATGCTCCCAGACGGATTCCACTGCTCCAGAGGAGACTCATCCAGAAATGAATCTGTTGGAAAACTCAGGGACGCAGTTTTTGTAACTGAAATCTTCAGGCTTTCGAAGAGCCGAGGATGGGCTATTTCCCCCCATCTCCCTATACTTCCGGAAGCCCCAGCAATCACACACATGCCCCAAAGCTGCCACTCAATTAAAACTTTAACTCCAGCTGTATCACCCAATAAAAATTTTGGACTTCCTCGAGTGTGTGGTGACTTTTAAGGCCATGTAATATCCCAAACTTTACAACACTGATAAACCAGGAGCTGCATACCAGATTGGATGGGATGAAATGTAGAAGGTAACCAATCTCAGTTAACAAAATATATAAACACAGACGTTTTAACCTGTAACAACATTTTAGTAATCTCTTATACAAGGGCTTAATTTCTCCGTGGTGAGTTAAAACAACCTTTACTAAGTTTCTTGTAAGAAAACTTGTTTTTTTTTTTTCTTTTTAGGTCACGCCTGGCAATGCACAGGGGTTACTCCTGGCTCTGCACTCAAGAATTACCCCTGGTGGTGCTCAGGGGAACATATGGGATGCTGGGAATCAAACCCGGGTTGGCCACGTGCAAGGCAAACGCCCTACCCGCTGTGCTATTGCTCCAGCCCCCAAGGAAACGGTTTTTGATCATTCTTCTAGCAAATTATTTATAACCCCTCCCGTTGATCGTCGATTTGCTCGAGCGGGCCCAGTAACGTCTCCATTGGAGACTTTGTTGTTACTGTGTCTGGCATATCGAATACTCTCGGTAGCTTGCCGGGCTCTCCGAGAGGGGCGGAGGAATCGAACTCGAGTCGGCCATGTTGGCCGCGTGTAAGGCGAATGCCCTACCCGCTGTGCTATCGCTCCAGCCCCATTTATAACAAGTTTATATATAAAATAAATTATTGAGGGCCTGCTTAGGGGCAGTCTGAAGGGGTGGTTGTAAAAATTGGAGATAATGGTGGTGGAAAGGTGCAATGGTGGTGGGATTGGTGTTGGTAAATTGAATATCTATAACAACTTTGTAAAAAACTAGCTAAATAAATTTTTTTGATGATGAAGTATGATCACTAAGCAAAGCCGTGTGTGTGTGTGTGTGTGTGTGTGTGTGTGTGTGTGTGTGTGTGACTGTGTGTGCATGTGCATATGCAGTTTTGCTTTAAACTATTACTGGGCCAGATAAATAGTACAGCAGGTAGTAAGGAGCTTGCCTTCACAACATAACCTTTGTTGAATTCCCCCATAGGGCTGGAGTGATAGCACAGCGGTAGGGCGTTTGCCTTACAAGTGGCCAACATGGCCGACCCGAGTTCGATTCCTCCACTCCTCTCAGAGAGCCCGGCAAACTACCGAGAGTATCTTCCCCCCACGTCAGAGCCTGGCAAGCTACCCGTGATGTATTCAATATGCCAAACACAGTAACAACAAAGTCTCCAATAGAGACATTACTGGGCCCGCTCAAGCAAATCGATGAACAACGGGAGGACAGTGACCGTGACCGTGAATCCCCCACACTACATATGGTCTCCCAAACACCACCAGGTACGATTCCTGAGAGCAGAACCAGAAGTAAGCCCTGAATAGGGCCTGGCATGACCTCCCAAATCAAAGCCCATGAAAATAACAATAATGTATTACTGTCTTTTGATGCAACATAAGTTTGCATGGAATACACATGAGTTGTTTAAAATGTGGTGGCGATTATATTGTAAAGCATGTATACCTTATATAGCATCAAATCTATGAGTTGGCATTTCATATGAGTCCAGTGTGAAAAATGTCGATACGTTTATGGGAACTAAGAAAATATGCTAAATTATCAGGTGTCATGAAGTGCTAGAAATAGGTAGTTTGTTATCACCATTCAACTTAAAATAATTGATCATGAGAAAGATGTTTAAATGAGCATTATTAAGTTGGAAGACTAGGAAATAGCAGAAAAGTTAACTTCCAAGTCCCAAAATGAAATTGGAGATAAACTGCCTTCTTAGAAATGGAGTATATTCATGGTAGATAATCCAAAAGAACTTCTTTTTAAGGCCGCAACTGGTGGTCCTCAGGGTTCTGTGCCCAGAGATCACTCCTGGTGGTGCTAGGGACCATAAGTAGGGCCAGAGATCAAACAGGAGCGAGCTACATGCAAGGGAAGCACTTTAATCTTATACTATCTCCCCACCCCATTTTATTGTTCACCATGCTATATAACATGATTCCACTACAAGGCAGCAGAGAAAATTCTACCTCTAAAGGGAGTGCGGTGGAAAAGGGAGCTCAGATGGAGAGGGGAACACCAAATAAAGGTGTTGGGAGGATCCTCCCAGGATGGGAGAAGCATGCTGAAAGTAGACTATAGACCAAACATGATTGCCACTCAATGTTTCTTTTGCAAACCACAACATCCAAAAGGAGAGAGAGAACAGAGGGGAATGCCCTGCCACAGAGGCAGGGTGGGGTGGGGACGGTGGGGGGGATGGGGGGTTGGGGGGATACTGGGATCCTTGATGGTGGGAAATGGGCACTGGTGGAGGGATGGGTATTTGATCATTGTATAATTGAAACCCAAGCACAAAAATGTGTAAGTCTGCAACTGTACCTCATGATGTCTCACTATTAAAAAAATTTTTTTAAAAAGGGGGGGGTGCGGTGGGACACAAAACATTGGTAATTAGCTGACAGATGTGCCTGTTCAAGGAACAAAAATATTAAATTATGTCAAAATGTAAGTAATAGATCAGTCTGAGCGTTTCTTTTATACCTGCAGAAATAGCTCCTTAACGATTTATGTCATGACCTCTCATTTGTCTTCGTCACTTCCAACTGTTGCTTTAGGCCTGCGGTGATCCTTTTCCTCGTTTTACTGCTGAAATTACCTGCCTAATTGAGGAATTAGAAGATACAGAATAGACTGGTGAAATTGATCATGAAAGTCACATAGACAGCCCCATAACCTGATGAAAAGAATAAAGTTTCACATTATTAGCTGAAATGTTTCCCTCTGAGCAGAGGTGGGTCTGGTTACTAAGTTCTTTGCACAAAGGAAAGCAACAGAGGAGGGGCAATTTCTAAGAAAGGCGTTCTTCTCTGGTTTCAGATTTGGGACCTAGAACTTTACTCTGCTGTTTCCTATGTCTTCTAGCTATTTTCTTAGCACTCATGTAAACATATTTCTCACGACTAATTATTTTTAGTTGAATGATGATAGCAACCTATCTACCTTTCAGTATTTCATAACACCTGATCATTGAATATACTCTATTTTCTGTAGACTTACTGACTTTCACGTCATGCCCAACCTCTTTGAAAGGGAAAACTTTGCAGTGATCCTTCCATCTTAAGACTGTACAGAAAGCAACAGTAGCCAACAATTTGAGCCCAAACAATTTGATAACTTAAGCTCTCTGAATGACATCATCTGAAATAAGACCCCTTCAGAGGGCATACACATAGTAGGTTAGCTAATTAAGGATTATGACATTCTTGGGACATACCAAGGGCTATTAAAAGGGAAGTATCTTTAAACTCCCTCTTCCTTCTCTGGCCTACCTTAAGTAAGACTCTTACAGAATTACCGCGCAGTTAATATCCTCCTTCACACTTGTTAAAGGTCATCAACCATAAATCAGTAAATAGTCACTTCCTAAAGTTCAAGGCAGGAAACAATAAAGGATGCTATATCCAAGTAGAAACTGTGAGAATAACTGAGCTGGTAGAATGTAATGGCTGAAGTTAAAATTAGCCAGGTCACCTATTACAGGCAAAAAAACAAAAACAAACAAAAATCTTGGGAACCTGGCAACCAAATAAATAGATAGAAACTTCCTTGCCACCTAAATAAGTCACTTTTTGTCCTTTGTTGAATCAATATTCTAGAGGCATCTACCTTCTAACTGACAACTTTGCTCCCTACACCATTTTGACTGTTTACCCAACTATTAAAACGACTCTTAGTGTCATACCTGTATTTTATAAGCTTACAGTCTGATAATAAAAGAAATTTTATAAGTCATAACAGTCAACCCCAATTTTTCATAAATGAAAATAAGTAAGCAGTGAGATTTACCCAAGCTGAGTCAGCTCTATTTATCTTGATTATTCACTGCTAAAACTGCCATTCTGTAAGTGACATCTTATATTTATCAATTAATTCTTTTCTCTCTTCATCTGAATATCTTTGGAAGAGATCATGTTCAACTTTATCATTCAGCTTATGTATATTAGTTGTTCAATAAAAATGAAAAATGTGGCTTGAAAGTCAAAAGTGATATAGCAGCAAAATGTAGAAGACGCCCTTTAATTAACAACGGATAGTTATTCACTATTCAAAAACTTTTTAAAACTTTGGTAGTGCTAACATATTTTTTTGTGGTTAAAAAATGGAATTACAAGCAGTAATGCTGCTGCCTATTTCCCACTAGGTGGCAATATATCATTTTCTTTACAGTTTGTTTCCCCAGGATAGATTGAAAATACTTCTTTGGTAGTTTCTCTTTCACTCTACACTCATTGAAAATTAAGATTAAGGAAAACTCAAGAAAGAAACATGAGAAATCAATGATGTATTAAGATAGGGGACAGGGTTGCTTTATAAAACCCAGAATTAAAATTAAAGTAATAAATTCTACTTCATGTATGCTTGTGATTAAAATTTACACTTAATTTACATGAGCACATTTAAAATGTGGTAGTGATTTGTTGTTTAATTGAAATCAAGTTTATTTATGATTGGTAGCAAAAGTGCTGAAAATTGTTTTAGTCTTATTACTTAAAATATCATCCTTAAAACACAGTGGAAGATATAGTATGGGGATGCTTGCCTTTACATGTGGCCAACCTAAAATCAAACCCCACCATTCCAGATGGTTCCACAAGCACCACCAGGAGTAATTCCAGAGTGCAGAGCAAGAGTAACCCCTGTGAGCATCACTGGCGTGGCCCTAAAACTAAAATGAACAAACAAAATATTAGATCATATTTTTAAAAATTATATTACTTTTTCCATACCTTATTTTCAATCATGACTTTGATCAAAAACACACTCATTAAATCAAATCTTTTAAATTTATTTACGTTAATATCTAAAAATAAGTTAATGCGGATCAAAGACATATGCTATCTTGTCAAGTTCATAAGAGGTTTCAGTAAACTTTAAGACAAATGTATTAGTTAACTAGATCTGCTATACCACTGCATCACACGTTTAGGGAGCGAAGCAAATTTTCTCACAATTCTAAAAGTTAGAGGAGCAAGACTGGGCTGGAGTGATAGCACAGCGGGTAGGGCGTTTGCCTTACATGCGGCCTGACCCGGGTTTAATTCCCAGCATCCCATATGGTCCCCTGAGCACCTCCAGGAGTAATTCCTGAGTGCATGAACCAGGAGTAACCCCTGTGCATCGCTGGGTGTGACCCCAAAAAGCAAAAAGAAAAGAAAAAAGAGAGAGAAGCAAGACTGAGCTTTAAAATAAAGTTGGTTTCTTTTTTATGGGGTGGAGGTGTTGGACCATACCTGGCAGTGCTCACAGCTGTGTGCTCAGGGGTTGCTCACCTGTGGTGGGGGAACCCATGGTACCAGGTATTGATTGTGAACAAGGAAAGTGCCTTAACCCCTGTTCTATCTCTCTGTACTGTCTCTCCAGCCCCTAGTTTACCCAATTTAGATTCTTTCTCTCTTTGGAACACAGATGGTCACTATATCCTCACATGGTTTCTCATCCTTCCTTTTATTAATCTCTTCTCTTCCCCTAACCCCCCACTTTATCTAAGCAACATGGTTCACAAATCTGTTCATGATGATTTGTTACAGGTATGTAATATTCCAAAACCAATTCCACCACCACTGTCCCCTTCCCTCTGCCATTGTCTTTGTGGCTGAAACTCCAGGTCTTCCTGAAGTTGGAATGGGCAACCTTCCCCACCTAGCCATACTTTCAGAAGACCAGGCAGCCGTGCCCAGTTAAATATTTAACTTCCCCATCAAATATTCTGAACTTTCTGAAGTGACATTGTCAAACTCTACAACACAGATATCCCAGTAGTAGCACACCAGATTGGATGGGATGTAACGTAGAAGCCAACAAATCTTAACTAACAAAAGCATTAACACAGAAGGCTTAACTTGAAGCAACAGCTTAGTAAACCTTCCGACAAGGGCTTAATGTTCCCATGGTAAGATACAATAATTTACACAAATTTTCTTCTATAGAAATATTTTTTGATCATTCCCTTAGCCATATATTGGTAACAAGCAATATAAAATCAATGATTGTGGACCTGCTACAGGGGCAGACTTAAGGGGTGGTTGGAAAAATGTTTTCTAATCTCTTCCCAAAAGGATAGTAGTCATAGAATTTGGGTCACCTCAGAGACCTTATTTTCCTTATCTGCTATGCAAGCAGTGGCTCACACTTGAAAGTGGCTTAATTAACACAAAATTGCAAAGCTATTATCAATATTTTAAAGGCCTCTTCAAGCACATTGTGAGATACTATTAGTTGGGAGATGAGGGAAGCACAATTCCGTCATAAAAATAAGGAAATCTGTATATACAGAAATGCTCTTTCTTTCTAAACTAAGGTAGTATTCATGTATAACCAAGAATTCTGGATTAGAAGTTGGGGTTCTAGAGACCAGGAAAGATCTTAGAGATAAACTAATTCACAATGTTTGTTGGGTGCCAATAACTGGCTCCACACTTAGATTATCTGATCGATTATTTGAGACAAGTTGTGAGCATTTTTAAAACTTTCAAGAGTTTTCTTATGTGAGCTATATTGGAGAATCACTCATCTAAACAAATGTGCCCAAAAGTGAATAGACAATCGCCTGCAGTAGATACTGAAATGCAAATCTTGTACGCCAGCCACCCACGGCAATCTTCATTCTGCATCCCCATCAAGGGAGCCAAGTTCATTTAACAAGGTCCCTAGAAGATACTATGAACTCTGGAGTGTGGAACACCCTGACCTCATCTAACCCTCTCATCTTACAGGTGAAATAAATGAGGCTGAGAACAGATAGTTCATCCAAGGGCACATAGTTTAGGGACAGCAAAGCCAGGAGATTAGATGCAAGATTTCCTGACAAGGAAGAGTCCTGTACTTATAAAGCAGAAAGTTAACTTTAATGGAATCTTGTAGCTCTGGCCCCCAGATCAGATTGTATCTACCCTTGGGTTCATGCGTGTCTTAACAAATCTAGATAGAAGCCTAAAAGAACAAGATTATCAAAGCTAAGCTTACATTTCAAAGACACATTCCAAGAGCCCATTTTATGCAGAGGGATACTGTACTCAGGACTAACTGGTGGTGGATTGTGGGAATTCTTCCTCTGTCCCTGTGTCCTTCACCCCAAACCTCTCAAATCAGGTCTGAGGCCAATATGGGAGGGAATTGTAGTGAGACTTTTGTAAATGAAGAAAACGAAGCCAATGGAGGCTGGCATTCTCAACTGGCAGTTTCTGCAGCCGAAATTAGCGTAGAGTCACTCATCCTCTTGCAACTTGCTACTTTTTTTGTAGCACTGACTGGCAAAGAGGCAAAGTGGCTGACTGGTTGAGTTGGAACAGAAAACAAATTGGTAGCTCAAAAAATTTTCAATTCTTGGGACTGGAGCAATAGCACAGCGGGTAGGGCATTTGCCTTGCACACGGCCGACCCAGGTTCTATTTCCAGCATCCCATATGGTCCCCCAAGCACCGCCAGGAGTGATTCCTGAGTGTATGAACCAGGAGTAACTCCTGTGCATTGCCGGGTGTGACCCAAAAATGCAAAAAAAAAAAATTTTTTTTTTCAATTCTGAGGCAGGAGGCAGGATTTTCAATTCTGGGCAGTGTGTTCACCTTGCACGCAGCCGGGCCCGAGCGCTATCCTTGGCTCCGCATACGTTCCCCATGAGCACAGAGCTAGGAGAAAGCCCTGAGCACAGCAAGGTGTGGCCCCAAAACCAAAAGAGAGGGATTGTTAATTCTTTCACTGGAGCACATGCTTTGCAGGCAGGAGACCCAGGTTTGACCCCCAGCACTGTCCCCCAAGCTCTAGGAGTAGCTGGCCCCTGAACCACTGGGTGTGAACCCCAAACCAAAGCCAATCAGAAAAGGAGATTCTCATTTTTACTGATACTACTAGTTTGAAAAAAAATTCGTAAAGATCTCTCTCCAGAGAGTAGATCAGCAGGCAACCCAATGAAGGACAGGGACATATGCAAAGAAGTGATGGTATAACTTTAGAAATGCTAATGTGTTGAAATCTGCAAAATCAAAAAACAGACAACAAAGCAACAATGGGAAGGGGCTAGTCAGATGATCCATAAATAAGGGAGGTGGGGTTGTTTGTTTTGCTTGGCGGCTACACCTGGCATTGATGGGTATTCCATTCCCTGGCATTCCATACTCCATTCAACCATCAGGGGTGAGGCAGGCTTCACTGAACTTGGCTCCTTTTATAGGGTGCCAGGGATCTAATTAGGGTCGGCCTCCTTTTTCCTTTTTTGGGGGGAGAGGGTCACACCCAGAGATGCTCAGGGGTTACTCCTGGCTCTGCACTCAGGAATTACCCCTGGTGGTGCTCAGGGGACCATAGGGGAAGCTGGGAATCGAACCCAGGTCAGCTGCATGCAAGGCAAAGGCCCTACCTGCCCCTAAACCTTTAACACTCTTTTAAGTCCAGCCCCTAAACCTTTAACACTCTTTTAAATCCTGAATCTACCTGCACTAGGGTGATTACTTAAAATGCAAGATTCAGTGAACATGGCCTAATCTTAAGGTTCACCCGGAAATCTGCATTTGAACAGCTGTCAGGTAGTAATCATTTCCTTTAGGAGTTCTAGAGTGACCCACAGGTGGTACTACTTTCTTTCTGCCCTGTGTGCATTTATGACCTATTATTTCTAAGAAAAATTTTATGAAAATTGAGGTGATGAGGAAATGACCTCTTTCTGAGTTGTTTCCTTGATGAGTCAGTGAAAGTGTAAAGCCCTCATCAGAAGACTCTCTTTTCAGCCAGAGCCATAGTACAGTGGGTAGGGCATTTGCCCTGCACACAGCTGATCTGGGTTCGATTCCCGGCATCCCTTATGATCCCCCAGACACCACCAGGAGTAATTCTTCTGTGCAGAGCCAGGAGTAATCACTGGGCATCACTGGGTGTGACCCAAAAAGAAAAAAAAAAAACTCTCTTTCTGCCCCTAGCTGACATTCTGGCAGACCATGATGAGCAAACTGCTAAAGGTTGATGGAATAAAGACTGAGAAAATGTACTTAGTAAACTAAAAGTTTTCTTTACCTAAAACACGTTCAAAGGAAAATCACCCAAAGAAAAGATAATTGTCTTTTATTCAAAATCTCAGCTTCTTATCTCTGAGCTATATAAAATTGGCTTCCTCCCAAAATAACTGCATTTTTAAATATTTGAATGATAGAAGAAAGTCATATGTCAGCTACTAGCAACCGTATAACTTGTTGAAACTTGTTTCTACCATGCAATTATCTTTACTATGTGGGGAATTCAATTTTTTGAAAAGCAATTTTCTAACTATAACCCTGATTTTAAGTTTAGGCATGTTTGGAGGCTTCCTAAATGCTTTCAGATGCAGCCTCAAAACTCAAAGGCCTCTGCTTTGGAAGCAGTTTTAGGCAGTGTACCATGGAACACCAATGTCTCACCTCTTCTGAGATGTTGAAAATAAGCGCTCCAGAAAGCAAATGGAGACAATGAATATGCCCTCACATAAAGTTAACATTTCTTTTTGCTGTTTATTAACACTGATGGGAATTTTCTATCACAGCCACTCCTCTTCTGGAAGGGGAAGAATAAAGGGGAATCCAAGAAAGCCTAAGGTGGAAGATAATGTTCAATGGTGATTCAAAGACGGAATTCAGAGAGGGGATTAACCTCTGCTAAAGAACATAGGTTTTTATTTTATTTATTTATTTATTTATTTATTTTTACCTTCCTATGGTTTTATTTATTTATTTATTTATTTTATTAGTGAAACACCATGAGGTACAGTTGTAGACTTACAAGTTGTTGTGCTTGGGTTTCAGTTATACAATGATCAAGTACTTATCCCACCACCAGTGCCCATTCTCCACCCCCACCAATCCCAGAATCCCTCCCATCCCCATCCCCCATTTTTTTTAAGTTAGAGTTTTAATTTATTTATTTAGCTTTTGGGGTCACACCTGGCAATGCACAGGGGTTACTCTTGGCTCATGCATTCAGGAATTACTCCTGCTGGTGCTCGGGGGACCACATGGGATGCTGGGAATCGAACCCGGGTCGACCGTGTGCAAGGCGAATGCCCTACACACTGTGCTATCGCTCCAGCCCCAAGAACGTAGGTTTTTAATGATGAATCCTAACTTACTTGTCTTTCTAAGAGAAACCCTAAGAGAACAGCCCCTATCTTTTCTTTCTTCTACCCTCACTTGGGTCCATGTAGACATCTAAGTGCTGAGACTTCTAACTGCAAGATTTACTCTCCTTTCTGGGCTGGGTGTCGCTGTTTGGCTGTGTTGTGTTTGTCTTTCTCAAAGAATTAGTGAAATCTTGCCAAAGGGGAAAACAGATCTTAAATCATTTGCTTGCCTGGGGACAAAGAAAGAATCAAATACCCTTTTTTTAGGAAAAAAAAAGTTTTATACTCTATAAAAAGGTAAACACAGAAAAGGATCCTTTGAGTAGACCTACAAGTGAAGTGACCCTGGTACACCCACCCAGGGAACAATGGAATCATATTGCTTCTTGTGTTTTATTTCTGGGTTCTCACACCCAGCAGTGCTCAGGACTTACTCCTGCTCTGTGCTCAGGGATCACTCTTGGCCGGGCTCGGGGGATCATATGGGATGCTGAGGATTGAACCCAGGTCACCCTTGTGCAGGAAAAGTGTCCTACTCGCTGTACTATCACCCTAAATAATATGCAATTTTTTCCCCCCCAGATTTCAACCCCATATATTGGATGTGCCTGGAATCTTGGTCAAGGGTAGAAATGATTTCTGGATTTCTTCCTAAACCTACAGTTCTGCAGAAGAGGATGTGAGGGGAGGGGAGAGGTGGGGAGGGGATGGGAGGGGAGAGGTTGGGAAGGGATAGAGGAACTTGGAATTGGTGGTTAGACATCAGAAGAATTTATTCATTTTGTCCCATGATTTTTTCTCTTTTAAATTTCATTCCTCTTCTTAATTTACTGTAGCACTGCAGTACTGTCCTCCCATTGTTCATCAATTTGCTCGAGCTGGCACCAGTAACATCTTCATTGTGAGACTTGTTGTTACTGTTTTCAGCATATCGAATATGCCACGGGGAGCTTGCCAGGCTCTGCCATGAGAGCATCGGGCAGGATACTCTCCGTAGCTTGCCGGGCTCTCCGGTAGGGGTGGAGGAATCAAACCTGGGCCCTGCCCGCTATGCTATTGCTCCAGCCCTCTTAATTTACATCTTAATTTACAAACAATCTAAGTATTTTCCTGGTGTGGGGGGTTATTTCCTTGCAAAGTTAATAAAGAGATTTATGAAATTTCCCAATATTCACTTAAAACCAGGGTAAATGGATGATTAATGCTCAAGGTCCACTTAAAAATGAGCAGAGACCATTAAAAACAGTCAAGGGTTTGTTGTTGTTTTTTATTTTGGAGATGGGGCACACACTACTGGCTCTACTGGTCAGGGATCACTCCTGGTGGGCTTGAGGGACCATAGGCGGTGCTTGGGATCAAACTCTGGTCAGCAGCATGCAAAGAAAATGCTCTATCTGCTGTATTATCATTCCAGCCTCCCCCCACCCCCAAATTTCTTAATTAGGTACTTGCATCTTGTCCACTAAAGAAAAAAGTTAATTGAGGCAAATGCTAAGTTTTCTTCAAGAATAAACTCAAGATCGGAGAGATAGCTCAAAGATCTGAGCTCAAGCTTTGCATTCTGGAGGCCTGAGTTTGACCCCAGCACTGCCTGATCCCCTGAGCATGACTGGGAGCAAACCCTGAGCGCAGAAACCAGAGCAGCCCTCAAGCACAAATGAAACAAGTCCTCCCATGGACCAAAAAGAACAAAATCATCATGAAAACAGTATGGAAAGTGGAGGTAGAGAGATAGTACAGTGGGTATTGCTCTTGCCTTGCTCCTAGACAATCCACATTCCATATGGCTTGATCCTCAGCATTCCATGTGGTCTCCCAAAAGTCATTCCTGGGTGCTGAGCCAGGAGTAAGACCTGAGCACTGCTGAGAGTGGCCCCTAAGCAGAAACAAACAGAAGGAAAGAAAAGTTGGTTGTGATAGGCTGCGCTAATGAATGTGCATGGAACTACCTACTCAGTGCCTTTTACTTGTGTGCCAAACACATAGAAGGCACTGAAAAAAAATTTTGGGAAATAATATCAAGTATAGCATAGTGGTAGGGCATTTTCCTTGCGTGTAGCCAGCCCGGCCGAGCCGGGTTTGATTCCTCCGCCCCTCTCGGAGAGCCTAGCAAGCTACAGAGAGTATCTCGCCTGCACAACAAAGCCTGGCAAGCTACCCGTAACGTATTCTATAAGCCAAACACAGTAACAACAAGTCTCAAAGTGGAGATGTTACTGGGCCTGCTTGAGCAAATCGATGAACAGCAGGAGGACAGTGGCAGTGACAACATCAAGTAAACTTATCCATTCATGTACACATAGTTTAAAGTGACTTAGTTATACTAATCCTAAGTAATAGGTACAGTCCCCCAGTACTTAAAGTTTATTAACCAGCATAATATTCAGAATGAAAAGACTGTGAGAGAAATCCCTGCCGTAGTAATCCCTGTGGTAGAAAATGCAGAAGACTATGGCCTGGAGAGACAGTCAGAGGGTCGGGCGCTTGTCCGGCAGGGAGGGTTGGCACCTCAGGGAGTCCTTAAGCCTGGTCTGGAGTGAGTGCTGAGCAGATTCAGAAGTCAACCCGAGCACCACGGGGGTGGTCTAAGAGCGAAACCAGCAGAAGAGCCCCCCAGTTCTCTTCTGGGGCTGCCATCTAACAAATGGCACTAGCTTAAAGGCCATTCTGTGCTCAGTGTGTGAGGAGTGTGGGGGTCCATGATGGATACTCCTTCCACAGGACAAGGGGTCCTCTGCTTCCTGCTGAGATTTTCAGTGCCTGCCAATTGTATCTATCTATCTATCTATCTATCTATCTATCTATCTATCTATCATCTATATGGGGGCTGGAGTGATAGCACAGCGGGTAGGGCATTTGCTTTGCATGCAGTCAGTCCGGTCAAGCTGGGTTTGATTCCTCCACCCCTCTCAGAGAGCCTGGCAAGCTACTGAGAGTATCTCGCCTGCACGGCAAAGCCTGGCAAGGTACCCGTGATGTATTCGATATGCCAAACACAGTAACAACAAAGTCTCCAATGGAGACGTTACTGGGCCCGCTCGAGAAAATCAATGAACAATGGGAGGACAGTGACAGTGATATATATATGAGTGTATATATATTATATGTGCATATATTATATAGGCATACATGTATGTCTTTGTATGTATGTAAATAGTTAGATACCCAGACTAAGTAATAATTAGATATCCTACTAAAGTTGTACACCTATCAGCCCTCTAATTCTAGAAACATTTATAAAAGAAGGGTTTTTTGGCTGGAGAGATAGCACAGCGGGTAGGGCGTTTGCCTTGCACGCGGCCGACCCGGGTTTGATTCCCAGCATCCCATATGGTCCCCTGAGTGCAGAGCCAGGAGTAACCCCTGTGCATCACCAGGTGTGACCCAAAAAGCAAAAAAAAAAAAGTATTTTACACAACACCCAAAAGGAGAGAGAGAACACAAGGGATCGCCCTGCCACAGAGGCAGGGTGGGATGGGAGGGATGGGGGCGGGAGGGATATTATCCATGGTGGTGGAAAATGGGCACTGGTGGAGGGATGGGTATTTGATCATTGTATAATCGAAATCCAAGCACAAAAAATTGTAAATCTACAACTGTACCTCATGGTGTTTCACTAATAATAATAATAAAAAATATATAAATTATGATAAAAAAGAAGGGTTTTTAATCCTTCTTTTTTATTTTTTTTTTGAGGGTGGGGCACACCTTATGGCTTCAGATTTTACTCCTGGCTCTGCATTCAGGGATCACTCCTGGTGGGGCTCCAGGGACAATGTGGGGTGCCAGGGATTGACCCTGGATCAGCCACATGCAAGGCATGGGCCTCACCCGCTATGTTGTCTCTCCAGCCCAATAATGGCTCAATGGCTGAGCACCTGCTATGCACGAAGGAGGCCCAGTTTTGGTCACTAACACTGACAATCCCCCAAGAACTGCCAGAGCAAGTCACAGGCACCCACAGGACAAGCCCCCAGCACTTCTGGATATGCCCAAAAACAGGAGAGAAAAAGAGTGGAGAGGAAAGGAGAAGGAGGAGAGGGAGGGAAAGGGAGAGAAAGGGAAAGAAAGGAAAGGAAAAACCAAACCAAACACAAACTTTCTTTTACCCATTTCTTCCTCTATCAGTCATGGGGAATAGAAGTACTTCTTTTAAAAAGAAGTTACAACAGGGGGACTGGAGTGATAACACAGTGGATAGGGTATTTGCCTTGCACGTGGCCAACCCAGGTTCAATTCCCAGCATCCCTTACGGTCCCCGGAGCACTGCCAGGAGTAATCCCTGAGATTCATGAGCCAGAAGTAACCCCTGTGCATCGCCGGGTGTGACCCAAAAAGAAAAAAAAAGTTATAATAATTAAAAGGGCCCAAGTGATAGTATAGTAGGTAAGGCTTTTGCCTTGCACTCGGCTGACCCAGGTTTGATCCCTGGCATCCCATATGGTTCCCTGAGCACTGCCAGGACTGAGTCCTGAGCGAAGAGCCAAGAGTAACCCCTGAGCACTTCTGGGTGTAACTACCCAAACCCCTTCAAAAGAAAAAGTCTAAGACCTTTAAGAAAAGCTGAAGTTGCCTTAAGAATGTGATCTGTGAAGCCCGCTTCTCTCCCACATACGAAGACCAGCAGGCAGCGAGACTCACCCTGGGAGACAGTGTCTCTGCCTCAGCTTTCTTGGTCTGGAAGGGGTAACACAGAGTTCTCTTCTTTCTAACACCCCAGTTCAGCTTCTGGTCAGGCCGAACTTCCTAGATTCCATGCACAAGTTTCCTAACTTGTTTGTTTTCAGCCTCACTGTAAAAGCAGGACATCTGCAACCCAGGCTCAGAGTAGTCTCCAATCCAGGTTCCAAAGGCAGCCCAGGGCCTTCAGACGGGAGGGGGTAGGGGGGGACGACTGACTTCAGCACACCTGTTTGCACCTCAGGCAGGAGCTGGGGTCAGTCGCCTCACTGACCACTGCAGTCTCCTTTGAAGGTGGCTGCCCCAGCTGTGGGGTTTCCTCTGAAAACTCCAGGAAGGGCCACAAGTGTGAAAAGAGACAGAAAAGCACAGAGTGGGAAGAGAGGTTGAGAGAAGGGGAGTCAGAAGGGACAGTATCTCCACAGCAGCTGGGGACAAAGCCCGGAGTGTGACAAGCTGATTCCAAAAAGGGGAGAGGAAAAGAAGGGGAAACAAAATTTTTTTGAGAAGTTAAAGTTTATTATGGTTATTATAGATGGATCCTGGTTCCCTATGCAAACATCACTATCTCAGCTGACCTCTCTCTGGTCCGGATTACCACGTCAGGATTACCATGACCTGGCCTTGTCCCCACATTCTCTCCTTCAGTGTATGTGTTCTCTCTCTTTTTTTTTAAGGTGTGTCTTTTCTTTTTTTAATTGAGTCACCCTGAGATACAGTTACAAAACTTTCATGTTTGAGTTTCAGTCCTTCAATGTTTGAACACCCTCCACCATTGCATATTCTCCACCACCGATGTCCCAGTATTCCTGCCCCCCCCCACACACACACACACACAAAATTTCCAGCCCTTCCCCTGCCTCTATGGCAGACAATTTCCCCCATACTCTCTCTCTACTTTGGGCCATTATGGTCTGCAATACTGAGAGGCTATCATGTTTGGTCCTTTATTTACTTCCAGCACATATCAAAGGAGGAAAAATTTAAAAGGAAAAACTAAAGCAGTGAGCCTGCAGCCCAGCTGTTCCGACCCCTCCCCGCCCACCCCTGGCATCTGGTCTAGGGGAGCCAGCTGGGGTCCCCAAGGCACCCTCAGGCCCCAGAGGCGGGGGCGGATCAGTGGTGTGGGCGGGAATCTGACCATTGGTCTGGGTCGAAGCTTCCAGCATTTCTCTGCTCTGGGCCCCACTCCCTGGACCGGGAGGGCTCCTTCGCCCACCACCTGCTGGCAGAGGGGACCCACTAGAGCCAAAGCAGCGAGAAGATGAGGGGTGGACGAATGCAAAGCGCGCTAGGTGGGCGCGCAATTGTGGAATGGGGCGAGACTCCTTGGCAGGGCCCCTCCCAAGCCAGTGTCCCGTGGCGCCCAGCGCATCTGTGCTGGCAACTGGCAGTGACTTGGACGTGACTGCGGGTCTCCGGGTCTGGGGGCAGGGTAGGGTGGCGGCGGTGCAGAACTTGGGGGAGGGGAGGTCGCATCCCCGGAACTTTCCCCTGGAAAATCCGGTTTCGTCCTCGGTCCTCGGTTCTCCAGCGCCTGCAAACAGGTTGCAGAGACGTGACTTATTCTCTCCCCCTCACTCTTTCTCCACGTCGCCTCCAGGGGCAAACGGTACCCCCAAAAAAGCTGATTCTGGGAAATGCTGGCGTCTCCCCTTGCACCGCCTTGCCCCAACAGACGCCAAAAAAAGGAGCAGGACTGGGAATCCGCTCGAGAGCGCTCGGAAATCGCAGGTACTGGGACAGTTCAGGTATTCACTAAGTGTGCAAGCACACGCTGGGTTTCCTTCTCTGCCACTTTTCGGACCCAGTGCCCTGGCACGCGGAGCTCAGCCACTCCCTAGGGCGCGTCAAAGTCTGTTTGACTCTGTGACCTTGTGCCTTAGCTGTTCCAGGAGCAAGTGATGGAAATCTCCAAACGTTGGTGGGACAAAGTTTGACAAGTTAAGGTGCTTCTAAAAGATAATGCTGCACCTTTGAAATGAAACATTTCTGGGTTCTTCTGGCTGAAAAAAAAAAAAACAAAAAAAATTGGAGGGGGGGACTTAGTGACTCAGGCCATATCGTTCTCTGGGCAGCCAAACGTCCAGCCGTAAAGTGTTGCCTACTTGGATCCTGGGGTGGCCCATAATTCCAGGCTTACTTGTCTCTGATTTTGTGGATAAAGACAAAAGGAAACGCAAGGGGAGTCCCTACTGTCCTACAGAAAGTAGGAGTGTGGTGTGTGTGTGTGTGTGTGAGAGAGAGAGAGAGAGAGAGAGAGAGAGAGAGAGAGAGAGAGAGAGAGAGAGAGAGAGAGAGAGACCAAATGATGCTCAGGCATTATTCCTGGCTCTGCACTCAAGAATTATTCCTGGTGATGCTCAAGGGACCATATGGGATCTAACCTGGGCAGTTGAGTGCGAGGCAAACGCCCTACTCTTCCTCACTGAACTATCACTCTGCCCTGAAAGTAGAATTTCAAACTAGGAGGATGCACTTCTCAAACAATAAATTTTTGCTTCCCTTGCTCTGGCCCTAAGCTTCTCTCTGTACTGTGTAGATCAGATCATGGAGGTAACCATATTGGAAAGCAGAGTTTGGAAGATGAACAGAAAGGAAAGGCCACTCTACTTCTGTGTTGGGAGGTTGGTTTTGTTTTGCTTTGCCTTTTGATTTGAAGTTAGGCTCCAGACAACCTGGCTTGGTTGAGTTTTAAGAAAGTTTTATTCCTTGGGGTCAGAGAGATAGTACAGGGGGGGCAAGGGTCTACCCTTGCAAGTGTTTGAACCCCAGCACTTCTGAGCACAGAGCCAGAAACAAGACCTGAGCACTGCTGGGTGTGGCCCTATACTCCCTCCCCCCACCGCCACACCCCACAAAAGATCAATTTTAGCTCTGTAGATCCACTGGTGCCCCAGGCCTGGAGAGTTTAACTGCTGTTTAGGCATTTTGATTTATGGATCTCTGTGACCCATTTTCCATTTGCCCCTAAATATATTTCTCACTTCTTGTCATCAAATTTGCTTTACAATGAGTCTTGTCCTTTTCATGACAACATAAAAACCCTATCGGTTTCATTGGAGCCTTGATAATACCATTAAAAAGAGATAAGCACTTCATTAAAGGGAGACCCTGTCGCTTTCACCTTACAGATGAGAAAATCAAGCATAGATAAACACGAGACACTAAAAGGATCACACTAATTATGAACAGCAGTTGGCACAGAATTCAGGCCTATTCTCACACTTGGCTGAGGGTAACTGTATAAGACCACTCCCACCCCCAACTGTCACATAGGAAAACTGAGGGCAATGCAGAATTAAAAACCACTTGGATAGGGATGGAGAGATACCACAAGTGGTAAGGTGCTTGTATGGCATGTAGGACAAGGGTTTAACTCCCAGTACCACATATGGTTTCCCGAGTCCTACGAGGAGTGACCCCTGAGTGCAGCTGGATGTGACTCCAAAACAAAAAACAAAAATGATCTGGGTAATCTTAAGACAGGCAAGCTATTTTTTTTAAAAACAAGCCTGGCTCACAGTCTGGATTTATACTTTATCCTAATCTTGTGTCTTAATTATAACTTGTTCTTATAGTCCCTTGAAAGCTAATATGACCTTTTAGGAAAGACTAATAAAAGCCTGCAGTGAGACCTTACCTAAGTTTCCCATTTCAGACCTTTTCACAAGTGTGAAAGAGTAAAAAAATCCCTTTTGACATCCTAGTGAAGAATTAGCAGGATGTGAAAGAACACATGGGAAAGAACAACTCCCAGACTGGTAACCCGACAGAAGGACTTCAGCCCCAAGGATTAAGTACAGCTACATGAGGACTAACATTAGGAATAGTATGAATGTTTGATGTGGACATGCCACATCCACCTACTTAAAGGCACCCTACTTAAGCCTTTTGCCAGGGGACCTGAGTAGATAGGGCATTTGCCACACATGTAGCCAACCTGGTTAGATCCCTGGCACCTCATACGGTCACCCCCGTCCCCCAGAGCACTGCCAAGAGTGATCCCTGAGAGCAGAGCCAAGATTAACCCCTGAGCACTGCCACGTATGGTCCCCCAAACAAAACTGTGAGTGCAGGAAGAGTAGAGAGGGTTTTTTTTGTTTTGTTTTGTTTATAAGAGCAAGGGCAGGGAGCAGAGGGCAGTTGTCAGGGTCAACCCCAAGCTTGGTCCTGAGTACATAGATCCCTGTAGTCATTTCACTTTGCTGTCTAAAGACACTCTCTACAGACTTTTAATGGGGAAGGATAGAGTGCTGAAGAGTTCTAGAGCAGAAGGTACTCTGCAATGTAGACACCTAGTAGGGTGTAAAAGCGAACTTTCCATTTGGCCTTTCTGAAGTAGGCCTGAAAATGGTCTCAGGCCTCTAGTAAGGAAAGAACGCTGGCATCCTAGTGATGGGTTAGCTATACTGGGATGGATTTTTGCTTTTCGGTTCCTTCCTTCCTTCCTTCCTTCCTTCCTTCCTTCCTTCCTTCCTTCCCTTCTTTCTTCCTCTTTCCTTTTTTCCCACTTAAGCCTGTTGCCAGTGGGCCCGAGTAGATAGGGCATTTGCCCCTCATGCAGCCAACCTGGTTGGATCCCCGGCACCTGCTATGGTCACCCCCCACCCCAAAGCACTGCCAAGAATGATCCCCTTCTTTCCTTTTTGTTAATAATCGCTTCAGATTTTCCACACTGTCTTCTGACACTGAAGTTCAAATGAGCATATAGTCCATAAATCAATGCAAGTGATTTGCCATCTCTCTTTTCCTCTATTCATTTGTCTCTTTTATTTCTTTGGGAAGGGGAGCAGACTCGGAGATGTTCAGGGCTCATTCTTGGCTCTACATTCAGGGACCAACCCTGGCAGGGCTCAGGGGACCATATAGGGTGCTGGGGATAGACCTGGTTAGCCATACGCAAGGCAAGGGTCTTAGCCAGGATACTACCACTCCAGCCTCCTTTTGATTCTTTTGAGGGACTCAATGAAAATGGATAGCATCTATTTATTCAAAGGGTAGCCCTTCGCTACACAGATATTTTAAAATATTTTCCAAGTAATTGCTCTGATGAAAATAGTCATTTATTGTCAAAGCATCCAACATACCCGGATAATCTATAAAGTTTAATAAATCTTTCCAGGGATAAAAGAAACACATAACTATTCAGACTCCATTTCACGGGCACAAAATTACACTTTGTATTAAAAGGAAATACATATTTACATAATGATGACATTCTTCATTGAAGTCCATAATCATTTCATGATACATGCACTTCTCCCTGGAAACTTAAACGGAAACGGCGACCCTTTTTTATTTGTTTTCTTTTTTGTAAGAACGCAAACTGTCCTCAAGAAATGCAGAAAGCATCTCACCCTCCTTTATATCTAAAATAAATTTTGCCCTTACATATAATTATTACATCTAAACCGTAAGTGCTTAATAATTTAAGTAGAAACGTATGACAAATGCATCAATATGCTGCAATATATGACATTTTAAAAAATGTACTTTTGTCTTTTTTTGGGAAAGTGAAAATGCGTGCATTCGAAAACAAAAACCAAAAAAAAAGCAAAAAGAAAAATGCCTCAAACAACCCACCTAATCTAAAATCCACCAGCCTGTCGTGTGTGTGCGTGCGTGCCTGCGCGTGTGTATGTGTGCGTGTGTGTGCGTCCACGTGTGCATGTGTGTGTGCGTGTGTACCTGCGCGGGTGTATGTGTCTATGTCTGTGTGTATGCGTGCGTATGTGTGTGGTGCATGTGTGCATGTGTGCTCGTGTGCGTGTGCATGTGTGTGTGTGCATGTGTGCGCGCGTGTGCGTCTGCACGCGGTTCAGGTCACAGGGAGGCGGTGGGCGTCCTCGCGTGTCCGTTCCTGCAGGTGGCTGGGCGGGGCGGTGCAGGGGGCGGCGGCGGCGGGGAACAGAGCGGGGGAGGGAGGGAGGGGGTCCCCCTCCGACGTCAGTTATGCGAGGTCATGTGCCGGGACAGGTGGTGGCGCTCCCTGAAGGACTCGTTGCAGATGGGGCACTTGAGTTTCTCCTCCCGCCGCCGCTTCACCAGGGGCTCCATGGCATACTCCTTTTTGTGGTGCGAGCGCATGTGGTACACCAGGTCGGACGTCATGCGGAACGAGGCGTTGCACTTGGCGCACCAGTTCTGCGCGGGCAGACACAGCGACGTGAAGGAGGGCGGCAGCAGGGTGAGCGCCGACGGCAGCTGCAGCTGCAGGGGTCCCGCGGCCGCCGCGGCCGCCGCCGCCGCCGCGGCCGCCGAGCTCTTGGGCCAGAAGGCGGTGGCGTAGAGGAAGGGGCTCTGCTTGGGCAGCCCCCCGCAGCCCGCGCCCAGCTCGGCCGCGCCCTGCAGCTTCACGGCCAGCGGGTCGCCCGCCGCGGCGGCCGCGGCCGCGGCGGCCGCGGCGGCGGCGGCGGTGGCGGGGTAGAGTCTGGCGGGTCCCACGCCGTCGGGGGGGTGGCAGGGCTCCAGCGCGCCCAGCTTCTGGCCCAGCACCAGCGGCGGCAGCTGCGCGAAGGAGCGCGCGGGCTGCGAGAAGGCGCTTTTGCGCTCGTCCGACGCCGCCGCCGCCGCCGCCGCCGCGCCGGGCCCGGTGCCCGCCGCGCCCCCGGGGGCGCCCGCCGCGCCCGCCGCGCCGCCCAGCTGCGGCACCGACGTGAAGGCGCTGCCCCGCGCCGGGCTGCCGCCCTCCAGCCGGCCGGCCAGCGGGGCCCCGGGTCGCGGCGACGCTGCCACCGGCGTGGACGAGCCGCCCCCGCCCCCGCCGCCAGCATCCTGCTCGTCGGCGCCCCCGCCGTCGGCCGCCGCCGCCGCCGCCTCCTCCTGCAAGCCCGCCGCGCGCGCCGCCGCCGCCGCCTTCTTCACCTCCACGAAGGCGCTGCGCTTGGCCTCGCCCGTCTCGGGGCTGGGCGGCGCGAACAGGCGGCCGCCGTCGTCCAGGCCGAAGTAGCTGCCCGGCGCGCGGTACTGCTGCTGCGGCGTGCACACCAGGTCCTCCTTGGGCACGGGCAGCGGCCGCTCGGAGAAGCGGCTCCGGCCCGCCGCCAGCCCCGCGCCCCCGCCGCCGCCGTCGGCCGCCTCGTCCGGGAATTTCCTCTTCCCCTTGGCACCGCCCGCGGCGTGGCCGTCGGGGCTCAGCTCCGCCTCCTGGTGGCCGCCGCCGCCGCCGCCGCCGCCGCCGCCGCCGAGGCCCCGGCCCGGGGAGCAGCTGCGGCCGCCCCCGGAGTTCTCCAGCTCCCGCGCCAGATTGTGGAAATCCGTGGAGGGTTTAGCGCCGCCGCCACCGCCGCCGCCGCCGACGGGAGGCGGGTTGGTACCCTCGGGGGAGGGCGCCGGGTAGTGGTGGATGGGGCCGGCTTTGCTGCAGGCGAACTTGGGGCCCGGGCCCAGGGACGCGTCTTGTCGCGGTGGCGGAGGGTCTTTGGCACCAACGCCGACTCCGCCGCCGCCCCCGTGGTCCTTGGTGCCCACGCCCACGCCGCCGCCGCCGCCGCCGCCTTGCTCGTCCGGGGGGCTCAGATCGGCGCTGTGCAGCCTCTTGGGGCAACGGAAGCGCAGATGCGCCGCGTAGGGGAACTCGAACTGGAAGCGTTGGCTGCATTCCAGGCAGGTGTAAGGGGACGACCCCGCTGCGGTGAGCAAACACACACACACACACACACACACACACACACACACACACACACACACACACCACGTGGTGGTTAACATCGCACCGTCTGCAGTCCGCTTTGCCAACGCCCCCTTCTCCAATCCACCTCCGTTTCCCCAGGTCCCCATCACACCCGAGTCAAAAACACCCGGGGGAGAGGCCGGAGAGGCCGGATCCAACTTTTTTTCTCTTGAATTTGGGGGGGGGGGGGGGGCTGGGGGGAGTGCAAACACGGAGCCAAGTGTCCCTCCCACCCCCGTTTCTGCCAAGCTCCGTTCTGTATAGCGCCCGGATGCAGAGTGAGACCCACCCCACACCCCCCAAGGGGAGCAAGGAGTAAGTCCCTGCCCCCCGCCCCGCCCAGCTCCTAGCAACCCCCCGCCCGCTGCGCAGGGCTCCAGCCAACCTACCATTCATCTTGCTGTGGGACCGAGAGGGGCAGAGCAAGAGTAACTCAGTCAGTTCTTTCCCGTACCAAACTAGTAACTCCTCGTCTTTGGCAATCCTGCGGAGAGAGCGGTAAAACAGCTGTCCGTTTTTGATATAGGCTTCAAGGTTCTGCTCCTCTTTATCTCGGGCGGACTGGACCAGCCGCAGCCACATGAGACCTTCTGAGGAACCGTTGGCCGCAGAGGTGTCTACCTACAGCGGAAGAAGAGAAGATACGAGAAGGAAGGTGGAGGGGAGACCAAAGACTTAGCTGTGGCCAAGCTTGCACACACTTGACCCAAGCTGCCCCCTACGCTCACGTTTGTAACCCGCAGGTCTGATTACTGCCCTGCGGATCTTGCATCTCGCTGGTCACTGGGGTGGATTTAAATCGCCCTTTATATATATATATATTTATATATATATATATATATATATTAGCGCAATATGTTTCCAGACCGAGGGCTTTCCTTCTTAGGACTCAAACTAGTGTTAAACCCTTGAAGATCCCACCTTACGAGCCTGTGGGAGGGAATTTTGCTCTTTGGGGAAACTGTAAGTAAGCTCAGTGCTTACCAACAATTCTGTGGCCTCGCCTTCCTGATTGTGGCTTGAACCATCAATGGTTATTTCTTTATAAAGAAAGACTAATAGGGAAACTTAAATTTCTATCTTCAGACACACAGAATAATGCTGCATTAAAAAAAAGCATGAAAATTTTGAATTTAAATTCCAAGCACTGGTCGCTCATGGTGTTGTCAGAAAGAGTCACATTTAGGGGAAGAGAAGGTCATTGAGGTTAGCAGGCGAAGGCACCCAGTACAGATAGTAAAAGTTAAGTCTAGGAAGTATTTATTATGCAAATAGCCTCATTTCTAGCGTAATCCCCCAGAACTCTTAGGAAGTAGGGTTCATCACCAGGGAAGCCCAGTTCATAGGGCCAGCACTGCAAGCAAAGTTTGCAATTTATTCCTGGAAATCACTTGACACGAGTTCCCTTTTCCTTTGCTGATTCTAGGTTTATAAAACAGGATGATTCCCATTGTATTTTCTGCACTTAGAATTTCGCTCAGCTTGTCAGCAAAACGACACTTGGTCCCCTTCCCACAGGCTGTTACCCTCATGCCTAATCCAGCATCAGCCAAACTTACCCGGAAGATATAAGGGACTGTTCTCTTGTCCGTGGACTTGAGCGCTATGAATGCTATGCTGTCATACAGGGATGTGTGGCTTAGGACGCAGGGCCCAAAGATGGCATTCTCGGGGATGTCACAGGTGGTGTAGACGCTGGTAAAAATATCTGTCAGACACTGCTGCACGGCCTTGGCATCGCCATCCCAGAGGCCTCGCTGGATGCCCGAATCCTCCATCACTGAAGACAGACAGAACGATGGTGATGCCAGTTACACAGCTCGTTTTTGCTTCTGCAAATCTAGGCAGAGCATGTTTAACTACTAAACAGATTTCTCTTGGATTTGCCTGAGTTTTTTTTTTTTTTGCACAGCTCTATTTCAGAAATAAAGTCAGTGGCAGATTAAATTGACGTATTCTGAGGATGCCAACCAAAGAATACTTTTTTTCGTTTTTTTCTGCTCTTAACAGTAGGAATGCTGGAGTTCTCAGTGGACTGCTTGAGAGGAAAAAGACGATCACTTCAATTCGAATCATCTTGGGGGAGGCTGAGCAGGACTGGGCAGGGAGAAATCCTTGGATGGTTTCTATACTAACTCACGGACTTTCCTGACTCAAGGAAACTTCTAATCTTCTTGTGTATTTGGACAGGGTGCCTGGGAGCTGATTTTATGATGAATTTTTCTTCCAAAGAGGGGAGTAGCGTTAGCAAGCAGGCAGACACGTAGCGTGGCAAATGGATTTCAAGTATCACGGCCACTGACTCCTTGTCAGCCAACCTTTCTCTGCAGCTACAAGAGGGGACGGATGTCTGCTCATTACCATAATCCAACACTGTCCCTCTGAGGCTTTAATTAAAAGCAGCAAGCAGAGGTAATTATTTTTTTTCTCGACATGCTTATTTATGGATGAGGGAGAATCCCAGTTACCTTGTTATACAAGGGGGTGGATTGAATCTTATGTGTCTTATGCAGGGACCAGTTTACTGTGCAGATCTGAAGTGTCCCCGTCTGAAATACCGAGTGTGTAATGACTGGTGATTTCTGGCTTCCCCAAGACACAACCCTGTTTGGGCAAGAAGAGGGGGTCAATCTGCTCTGAGTAGACCTCGGTGGGCGCTCCAGCTGTTTAATCTGAAGCAATTTAGAAAGTAATGCCCCAATGGAGAACTTTCTATTAAGCTGTCATAAAAAGACATTTTCCTCCCGGAGTGGCTGGACTCCCACCATAGGACATCACTGAAAACCAACACTTAAATTTTAAACTGTCCTTGAAGGGACTGCACTGGTCACTCTTTTTTTTTTTTTTTTGGCCTGGTTAAAACACTCCCCCACGTTACCTTATCCTAATAGTATAAGGCCATGTGTATCTTATATACTTTAGGGAGTAGGCAATAGTAGACGTAGCTCTTTTTCTCTGAAGCTATTCATTATGGAGTGAAATTGGTAATGCTCATTTTTTAATCTCAGTATCTATTAACCAATTAATCCTGCAAATACGATTACAAGGTAGTGCTTTCCTCCCCTTTTAGCTAACCGAGCATGAAACTTCAGTGAGCCTGTCTGCCCATTGAGTAGATGTACTCCACGCCCTACACAGCAACTATCTTGCCAGGCAGAAAGAAGCGAGAATACTACTAAGCAGAACTTAGTTTATTAGCCTGTGTCCCTGAACATTTGGTAGCCTCCTGCCCCACCAGCCGACGTTCGAATATCCCATTTCAAGTGTGAATACATTTCAAAACAGCAACAAAACCTCCAGAACCTCTTCTTTTCAACGCATGCTCTCCGCTCCTTTCAATTTCCTCAATTCGGGCCCCAATTTCTCTCCTCCTTTAACAAAAAAAAAAAAAGTCTCTTTCACACAAGCGGTTCATTGTGCCAGGAGGTCGCCCCGTCCGTTCGTGGCAACGGCGGGGACGCAATCATTAAAATGCAGTTCTACCTAACAATACGGTGAAAAGATCCTCGCTACGCCGCGCTAATCGGGTCCGCGTCGCCGCGGCGGCCGCCACGAGCCTCGAGCCCATCACAATAAGCGTCGGGCAGAGCCTGGGCCCGAGCCTCGGCGCGCCGCGGGCACTGCTGCCAGCCCCGGGCGGCCCCGGGTGCCCCCCGCAGGCCCCGGCTCCGACCCGCGGCCGCTGGGGGTGGCGCAAAGCCCGTCGCGGCGGCCGCGATCGCCCGGGCCAGTCTCAGGCATTGTCTGGCGGCCGCGCGCTGCCCAGCGCCGCCCGCTCCTCCGGCAAAGTGCTCCTCCTCGGCCGCGCTTCCCTTTGTATACTCTGCCAGGCGCGGGGGTGGGGGTGGGGGGGGGAAGACCTCCACAACAGGGTCCACGCTCCAGACTGGCCCGCCTCCCATCCCCCTCCCGCGGCCGTGCAAGTCGACTCACCAGGAATAAGGTCAGAAGCCGCTGGGCCCCCAAAGGCCACCTTGAGCCCGGGAGGTGTGATGTAGGGGTGCTCCCGCTGATGCTCTCAGTGCCGGGCCATGGCTAAGAGGCTTGGATGAGGCTTCTCTGGCAGCCTCTGCCTAGAGAGAGAGGGAGGGATGCAGAGATGGAGAGATGGGGAGGAGAGAGGGAGAGTGAGAAGGAGAGAGAGAGAGAGAGAGAGAGAGAGAGAGAGAGAGAGAGAGAGAGAGAGAGAGAGAGAGAGGAGAGGAGCGCGGAGAGAGTTGTACAGATGGACCCGATGCAGTGACTGACTGGCACGCAGACACACACTTTTTGTTTGCTGCACATAATCTGCCCAATGACGCGTGACAGCCCACGTCCCCTCCTTTTAACTCTTTGCTGGGCTGGGCGCTCCCTCCGGCGGCGCCTGCCTCTCCACGCTCCCTGGCCCCTTCCCTCCTCCCCCCCACCTTCCACCCCAGTCCCTCCCGCCTCGCCCCAAAGCCTGGGCTCTGCGGGACTCTCAGGGAGGGGAACTGAGTTTCGGGGAACGAAAGAGAGGTACCCTAAGTACGGCAGGGGGCTGGGCGCTAGGGGCTTTCCCCACCGCGCGCGGCAGAGCAGACCACCCGGCACGCTCGGGGACCCCCACGCGCTTGCCCCGGACTCTCGGAGCTGCGCAGGGGAGGGGGGTGCGGATGAGCCCCGAGGGATTCTCTGGCTCGGAGCGGCCGCCGCTTTGCACAGCCTGTTGCCTGGGGGGGAGGGGTCGAGGATTGGGGGGGATGCCCCCGCGCCGGGTCGCACCCCGGACGCTCTCGCTAGCAAGACCCTCCCCGGGCACCGGCGTCTGCACTGATGCGCTGGGGTGCGAGCTGGGCTCTGTCGGGTCCCGGGCGCACACTGCGGAGCGCAGGAAGGACAGTGGAGAGGGGGCGCCGTCAGCTCCTAAGAGGGGCTTTCCGGGATGCGGGGGTCCCAGGACACCCCTACCGGGTCCAGGGGCAGGGGTGACCGGGAGCTGGAAACAGGGGCAAGGCCAGGTGCGGGGTTCAGGCGGCCGGCGGAGTCCCGGGGTTCCCCCCAAGGGGGTGAGGGTCGTGTTCTAAGATCTCAGGGTGGCGGGAATGGGCAAGGGGAGGGGTCATAACGGAGATGATTACCGAGGTGGGCTCGGGGAGCGTCTCTCGTCCGGCGAGAAGGCTGCAGGGAGACTGGAGTTGCCGTAGGTCCCCGGAGCCCGGTCTGCGCGCTCGGCCCGTCCCCTCGAGGGCAGCCGTCGGCGAGAACGACGTGCCGTCCGCAGAGGGCAACGAGTGGACATCTGCACCGGGGGGCTGCGGACAGTCTCCGCTGGGGGCGTCTCGCCACAGCTTCCCGGCTCCCGAGGGAAGGCGGGACTTGGGCAGCTGATGCCTCGGCCCGGCCCCCAGCCTCACCTCGTCGAGGAGGGCGACCTGCGAGCGCTGGGATCCGTCGGTGCGCGGTGGTCCGCCTGCAGAGTAGAATCACCGCAGACGGAGCCCACCTCGCTTCGGTCCAGCGTTGCGCTCAGGTAAGGCTGGCGTTTGAGACTAGGGAAGGGCGCAGACCGCGTGACTGATCTTCCAGCTGCTCTGACATCTCACGGTGCGGTGCGTAGGTGGGGGAGCCCGGGCATCGCGCCCCTCTATAGGCCAGAGTCACCGGGTCCAGCAGGCCGAGGAAGGATTTTGCTAAAGAGAAATTTAAAATTAAAAATAATAATAATAATAAGGAGAATGTCCCACTAAGTTTTCTCTTTTCCTCTCCGCACCTCTCTCTCCCTTTCGCTCCTCTCTTCCCTTCTCCCTCCTAATCCCTCCCTCCCTCTCCACTTCTCACCTTCCCAGTGAGGTCGACTCCCTCGTCTCTCTACAAGTCCCCAGATCTTAACACACTCTGCGCGACCCAAGAAGGCTGGGGGCTGGTGGAAGCAAGCTTGCAAAAACTACTAACTTTTTAGGAGAAAGCAGGGGTGGGGTAGGTGGGTAGAAGGTTAATTTAATTTCCAGATTAGCCACTAGAAAGTCTCTTAAACTTCAGTTACCTTTCATGTTAAGCAATGCTTTTATGCATGCTTGTACAATTTTAATAGTTTGGCTCAGGAAGACTCATGTAATGAAAGCTCAGCCTCTCACTCGTGTGTATATTAAAACTGGTCACTGTGTTTAGTCACGGTTTGTTTAATAACTGACTGGCTCTATGTGTCTGTTTATCTATCCAGGTAGCTGTCACCTATCCACCCATTCATCTTTATCTGACACCACATCCAATCACTAAAAAAATAAAACAAAAAAAAAATAAAGGAGGGGTGTGTGTGTATTGGGCGAAGTGCGATTAGAAATTGTGAAAATTGTCTCAAATGTCTGGATTCACCAGGCTCAGTAATAGTAACCAAACATTTAAGTAATTTTGAGAAGAGACTCCTTTTGCTTTAATTATAGGAATCTTCTCTCTCCCAGGAAAAGGCATGTGCCCATGAAAACACTTTTGAAAAATCCTTCTCATTTTTTTATTTATCTATTCCTGAATGTAGGCATTTAGAAAACTTTGAACTCTAACTGGAATTTTTAATTTTCCCTGGTCTTTTTCTTTCTTAAATATAAGTTGCACTTAGGCTGTGTCTCCTTTGAGATTCTACTTTATATATACACATATGTTTAATGTTTCTGAATTTATGGGGGGAGGGGAAAGGGGCTGAACCTGACCTTCCTAGTCTCAAGCTAGCAAACAGTTAATAAACTTTACATCACAGAGGGGAGAGATGTATGAGGAGTCTGGCTATCAGATAATATTTCCTCTGTTTCACTTTTATGTTCTCTAATTAGATCCCTCCCCCACTGATTTCCAATAAAAGTTCCTAATTAAAAATTTTATTAAAATTTATGAATCTAACCAACTCTTTGTCTTCCAGATTAAAATACTGACATAACAAAAAATATGAAGATGATTAAACTTAAAAATTCCTCTTTGGAAGGTTTTCTAGTATTTTGTGGTACATATTTTGATTGAAAATATAATAACCATTAGTAGGAGGTAAAGAAAACCCATACATCAATTTATCTAGAAGTGTAGGGACTACAATGGTACATAAACTAATCTGAAATCACTCTACATTATTACTTACTAGAATTCATAGATACAAAATGTAGGGGTGAAACATTTATTCAGCTTCAGACGGTACTATAAAAACGAACCTTAGCCAATATTTGTATCTAATCCACATGGAACAATGAGTTCATGCATATTTTTATTTTGTTGCTCTCTTTCCCTGAATTTTATTTCCAATCAAATGATTGAAGGGGTTGGAGGAACAGCAATGAAGAGTGAGTATATTCGCCTTGCTCCATTTTAGAAAGGCTCTTGCAGTAGCAATAAAAATACACATTTAGACACCTGCATCCTTGTTTGGAAGGGAAGACTGCAGGAAAAGTGATGGATCATCCTTAGTATGATGCTACTTAGGACTTAGGTGAGGAGGTGGAGAAAGAAAGGAAATCTGATTCTTAGAGAGTATTAAAGTGAATAATGCCATTCCTAGTCCCCAGATAGAGAAATCAGGCTCAAAATATCTCAGCTTTCAGGATAGGAGGCAAGTGAAGCCTCTAAGAATACATGTCAAGAATTAGTAGCTGTAAAATGGCAACACATAGGTTTTTGCTTCTCTCTCCCTTTCTAGGTCCCAGATCATTCACTCTAATCTTATTTTCTAAGCATTACTACAGAAAAGTCTTAGCTTTTAAAAAGACAGTTATCAACTGCAGAAAGAAAAAAATGCACAAGAAGTCAAGAGGATTAATTTTCCACAGGGAGGTCTCTTGAAGGAACTGTGAAGTTTGGAGGAGACAGCATAGAACCTCAAGGGGTATTACCTCATCATGGAGAATAAGGAAATTTCTAAGGAGGATAAACTTGCCTACTTGTACATGAAAAACAAACCATAATTGTACATAAGTCTGGGGGCAACATTAGTGACAAACATGTCCTTCAGAAAGCTGTTAGCTCATTTCCTACCCCAACGCCTTTAGAGGGAGATTAATAACTGTGGCATTAAGAAAAGAACAAGAGGTTATCTATTTGATACTCTATTTTCACATGCTGGTGAATTAATATGGTTCACACTAGATAAAAGTTTACAAGGAAAGGTTGGGAAACACTTTATACAAAGACAAACGTGAAATCTCAGTTGGGTCTGTTCCCTTGCTGAGGAATGAATGTTGCCCAGGCTGTTCCCGGGAAAAACTAAGGAATGAATAGCACCAAGGAGGCAGGACTCCAGGTTACCAACTGCAGAGATCATTACTCCTGGCTCCTGGTTTCCCCTCTCTGGCTCTTCTTCTTACTCCACAAATGGTAGTTGATTTTTCTTGCTGCTGTTGTTGCTACTAATATTTCTGCTGTTGTTGCTTCTGGCTATTGCCACTTCTACTACTGCAGCAGTGATGATGAGAGTCAAACTATCACACACTTAAAACATTCTCTCAGGGCAGTCGCAAGTCCCATTTTCCCGTCTGTTGGAGCTCAGCTGAAAGTTGAATAGTCTTGGAAAGATTTGTGTAGTTCTTTTCCTCTCTTGGGATCTAGGTTGTAATCTACTGGCTTCATGGCTTCTGAGCATGACTTCTATGAGGGCAAGAAAAATGAGGCGACACAGAAGACAACTACCATGAACCTGAAATCAATGCCTCGTGCTCACAGTGGAAGTCTTAGAGTGAACATGGTCCAATATCCAGCACCTTGACTCCCTACTGTAGTTTTGCAACATGTATACCTGGCTCTGCTTTTCTATCTAGTCACCTGAGTTCAAGAGAGTTGGCAGAGTCTCTGGAATATTCTGATTTTTCTGTCAAAACCACAGACTGAAAAATCATTCTGACTCAAACCACAGACTTTGATTAGATTTCAGCAGGAATTGATTTGGTTTAAGGAAGCAAGGCCCTGGTGGTCAGCCACGCGGGTTTCTCATTCTGGGGGCCAGGATTTTCAGGCCAAATGGAGAGCAAGTCTTCTAGCAATCTCGAACAGGAAGGAGTATCGGATTTTGAGAACATTCTGTTGGAATATCACCAGGTTGAGTGACTCAACAGTAAACCTCTCCACACAGCTGGGAAAGGGAACATAATCCCAATAACCAGTCTCCAAATTCTACCTCTGTTGCTCTCTATCTTGGCTGTATGTAATCCTTTAAAAAGAGAGCTTGATTGTCACACAGTGGGTACATGCTGGGCAGATGCTCTTCCCTGGGTGATGCCAGCCAGTGCAATTGACATGGAAGTGCTGAGGGTTGACACCATAAGCATCTCTCTCCTGGAAGTGGAGGTAGGCAAAAGGCAAACATGCCCAGAAACAGGACCTACTAGCTTGGAACTCACCCCTAGGATTCTTCTCCTGATGTCTAAGGATACTGACATCTGATTCTCCAGAAAGAGCGGGGGACATGGTGGGGGGAGGGGGGGAGAAGGGAAATAGATTTGGGATGAGAGATAAATGAGTGACTACAGAGTGATGACTCACTCTGCTCTGCTAAGAGTCTTGGAAATACAACTTAATTTCTTTACAAACCATGCTTTTCTGCTCAAACTGTTTTCCTCCTGGTACTATAGGTTGTCCTGTTTTGAAAGAAAACCATCTTGCATAATTTCAATTAAAATGAATTGCAGGTGTTTCCTGGTTATTAATTCGGTATCAGTGGGGGAATGTCTCCTTATACTCATGAAAAACCTACAGCCTTTTAACAGGGTTTTGTAAGTGCTTAAAACCTACCACTGGAAACTTTTAATTCTTAATACTTAAGAGAAATGGTCTTTTAAACAATTGGAAGATGAACTTGTCACAAACAATAATAATAGTATGACTGCTATAAATAAAAGTATATATTACAAAGTGGTAGGAATAATGGGGGGGGGGATGAAAATTTATTTCTACTGTCTAACTTGATGAGTGAAAAGTCAATCCCAAACTGATCTGACAGACTTCTGGCAATATGATATAAAACGTTACCCAGGTATAATTCTAATCTCTAGCACTTTAAGGAAAACACATACCCAGGCATCCAGAATTTTCAAATAAATCAACCACAAGATCCTAAAAAGAGTATGTATTGAATATAATGACTTGGATCCTGAGACACCTTAAAGGCAAGAGCACAGTTTTATTGCTGACCAAAGGGTGTGTATGTGTGTATGTATGTGTGAGTATGTTTGTTTGCTTAAAGAACCTGATAGTGAATGTTGTTGAAATTAGCCACTAGAAAAACCATTAGGACTGTCATTTTCCTCGGTTTCCTGTTCATAAGGTTGTCAGTGATCCTAGTTGCATATTTGCATAGATGGTTTTGAGAAAATAGTGTATATGAAGCATGGGGCCCTGGAGAGGCAAAGCTGAATAAAGTTCTAAAGAATCAATTTTCTACTATCAGTATCTCATCCTTCAAAAGGCCTAGGAGGTTCCTGTTTCCCCCAAAAGTGGGGTGCTACTGAATTTTTGTAATTATCTTGGAGGACAGTCCTACCCCATTCTTAGCCAGAGGACTGAATTAGCAGCTCTAGCCCCAAATCAAATAACAGCTGGATTTGAACACAACGTTTGGCATGGCAGGGCATGGGAATGGTGTCTGAGAGTCTGGATTCTCTGGGGCCCAAGGAAAGGATGGCCAAGCTAAGAGCAGAGATGGCTGAAGGACAGAGTTAGCACCCAAGGGCGCCCACAGGTCCCAGAGAAAGAGTCCCGGGAGACCCTTACCCCGACACTCCCCCAGCCTCAGTCTCCTACACTTGGTTGCTTTAGCAGCGTGCAGAGATGCACCTGGGAAACAGGATCAGACCAGAGCGCCACCTTTCAGTGGGTGTTGCTCGGTTCAGAAGACGCGCGCGCAAACCTTAGACTCACGCTTTTAGACGTGTGGCTGCGAAGCAGCCGCGGAACGCGCTAGGGGCGCTCCAGACACGCCACGCCAGGGCCAAGCACCGATGAGGGTCCCTCTTCCCGTTCCCCCGCCTCCGACAGCGCTTCCCTGGAACGTCAACGCCAACACTGGCGGTGCAAAAAGGTGCCCCCAAAGCGGCCCTTTCAGAAGCTTCTAGGGTCGGTTCCCACAGCCGCGCTCAGCTACCGGCCGCCTCCTTGACGTAGCGGGATATATGGCACGTTTTAGTTAAGTGTAGGCTAGAGGCTTCCTGGACCTGGATGTCCCTGCATGCACAGGAAGGCTGGCAAGAGCCGCACCCCGGTTCACTGCATTCAAGGGCAGGACGCCTTGGCTAGCCGCTGCTGAGCAGATGGTAAGGGATTACTTCCAAGAGCGGGAGTTCATTTCATTCCAGCCTAGGACATCCTGGAGAGGTCGTGATGGCTTCACGAAGCAACCTTCTCCTGGATTAGAAGTCGGGAGAACTTCTGACCTGAGAAAAGACCAACAGCTTGGACACAGGCCACAACTGCCATCAGCCGAATGAGGCAGTTCTTCCAACCCCTGCTCCTGACTCGGAGCAGGGAATGGAAACTCGGTCCTCCAGGCCTTCAGCTGGAAACCAAGGACTAGCAAGGAAACCCGCATGTGCTCAGTTCCTCAGTACTCTCGCGTTGTTAATTCCAACACAGGTGCCTTGGAATCTGGAACAGTGCAGATGGATTCAAAGGCTCTCGTGACTGGCTGCACATGTCTCAATGCTTCTAGGGAGATGGGTAGCAGAGGGTGAAGCAGGGAGGAGGAATCAGTTCCGGGATCCCCTTTACACCAAAGGGCCCAAAGTCCCAACTGAGTCCTCTGGAATCCCCTTTCCACTCTTGGCACCAGAGCAAGCAGTTTTCCCTGACCTGACTAGACTGAACTTGCAACGGCCACAGCCAAGCAGGAGGTAATTCTTCAGGTCTAGCAGAGAGATACCCAAAGTCATGGCCATAGAACCAAGGACCTGGGCTGAGAAGTGGCAGCATCCTGGGGGTGTACTTAGCCAAGTACAGGACTCTGGAAACTTAGGGAGTGTGGAGGCATCGGCCTGTGTAGGGGTGGAGGTCAGGGGGCAGAATTCGGGTCTCTCTTCCAACCAGGGCTGCTACTTAAACACCCCTGAGCTTCCCTATACCTTCACGTGTACGAAGCAGTGCTAGAGGTTCCACACTAAGGATGCCAGTTGCCTGGAGATTTCTAGACATGCTGCAAGCAGAGAGTACAGCCGGGCTCACACACCCCGTCTTAGTCCAGTCTTTGCCTCAGCCAGGGGGAATCTCCTTCCTGGATCCACCCAAATGGTGCAGGTGTAGTCCCCAGCAGACTCCTTCCTTTAGACTGTTGCCTGCAGCCCAGGCTCTGTAAGGCCATGAGCTATGGGGCTGGCTGCTCTTTCTCCAGAGTGATCCGAGAGGCAGAGATTAAGAGCTCTGCATCCAGAACACTTAGGTTTCAAGCCAAGCTCTGCAGTTTCTCTCTCTCTCTCTCTCTCTCTCTCTCTCTCTCTCTCTCTCTCTCTCTCTCTCTTTCTCTCTCTCTCTCTCGGCACATTCAGCAATCTCTTCAAACTTTACTTGACTCACACCTTTAGCTGACTCAAATACAGAGGGAGGGGGGCTCAGAGCATTGCAAAGGTCCAGCGAGCCTGGGTTCAGCTCCCTGCTGGACCACTGTGCTTTGGGCTCCCGTGCAGGAGGGAATCAGTGGAAGAGGGGTTAGGACACTTAGCACTAAGGGCGATAAGAGATAAGTGTACTAAGCCTGGTAGACTTTCAGCTCAGCCCACATTAAAGAGCTTAGGAAATTAATTATGCAAGCATCTTAGCGTATGTGTCCTGGACATGCTGGGTGAGTGTGAGTTTTAAATCTTTGCTCTCCTGCTCCACATGTGCTCCTTTTCAGAGTGCATGATGGACCATCGTGTGGGAGTGCAGGACTGGGGAGATGCTTGGGGGCAGAATGTTGGGAGTCTTTCTGGAAGCCACTCACCATGACTTCCAACATTTCTGCTTCAGTTTCTAGAGACAAGTAAAAGAATAGGAAAGGTAGGAGACAGGCACTTAGGATGTGGCAGATGTTTTAGCTGGCATTTCTTAGGTCAGACAAGGCATTTCAGAGACAAGGAGTCTCTAGCTCACACAGAGATGGACTTTTTTCTGTCAAGCTGCTGAGAACGTTTCTTTGTGTTTTGAAGCCAAGGTTCTTAGGAGGGAACCGTCTCTAGGGAAGGGAGAGAGGGTGGCTCTGGGTGAAACAGGTTTGAGCAGAAGCAAGGGGGTATATGCCCCAACCTATGGAGAAAGATTGCATTCCACAGAGCAAGCCTGCCACAGGAGAAATAAAACCCAGGAAAGGGGAAGGAGAGAGAAAAATAGGCAGAAAATGAATGATGGACCGGGCTGGTGGCGAATCAGGCCTTCAGTGGGAGGGTTGGAATTTGCATATGACCCAAAGCTAGAAAATTAAGCTGCAACGGGAAAGTCCAAAGGCTCACCTAGCCTACAGGCTTACTACTCATCCTCAGAGCTCACACCCAGACAGAGAGAAGAGGGGACCAGTCAGAGAGAAGATAGACCCCTTCACGGGCACCCCACTTTTCCAATCCCCCCTTAGCCATTTTGGAGACATCCTTTTTGTTCCTTATTAGTAACAGGATACTGGAGAGTCTTATTTAAAAGGCAGCCTAACAGGACAGTTAGTAAAGTATGACACCCCCCAGCTCCGCCCTCCCCCCAAATCATCCACACCCTTCTGCTCCCCTCCCCTTAGGTCAAAGAAAGCTGAAGGCACAACAACCACCTGAGATGGTTTCAGAAACTTCCGGTTCCTTTCAGGCCCTGACTACAAAGTTTGCAGAAAGGAGAAGGACACACAATAACACCAGTTCCTCCATGTTTCTCAGCTCTGGGTAAGGGAGGTAACGGATGAGAAGAAGCCTCAACTTGGAAAAGATTTATTTTTCCTGGCCATAAATCTCCTAGCCTTGGTCCTCTGCCCAACGAAGCATGATAAACTCCTTTTCCATAAAGTATTCAGCATTAGAGCCACAAAGCTTCCCCAATCAGTTGCCATCTGCTTCAACCATCACTGCTGCTCCCGACGGCGGAGAGAAAGGGCCGCACTGTTCCCGCCCGGACAAATGAGGAGCCTGAATAGCTTTGGTTTTCCTTGTGGATCTGTATCTATAGAGACAGGAGAAGAAAGGCCGCATTATATTGATACAACAATTGCAAAACAAAACACGGAAGAGGCATCTGAAGGGCAATATCGCATGCATCAGGGGTCCCCAGATAAAAGGGGAGCTAACAGATTTATAGAAACCTTTAATTGGTTTTCAATTGAAAGCTAAAGAGGCCTGAGCGAGCTGTGAAGAGCGGCCAAGTGCTCTCCTGCAGCCGCGGGTGTGTGTGTGTGTGTGTGTGTGTGTGTGTGTGTGTGTGTGTGTGTGTGATCGATTTCATCATGGGGAGGGGGGAGTCACGGGGGATCTAGAATCCACCCGGAGCAGCCCCAGTCCGGGCAGGGAACCAGGCCTGGCCAGCTGCTCTCCCAACTGGTCTTCCCTCCGCTTGCTCTGACCCGTGCGAAGAATGCAGAAGTGGATCTAATTTCCTGCCTCCAAAAGGAATAGATCTCGGGTTCAAACCCTGGTCCTCGGTTTCAAGGAGGGGGGGAGGGGAAGCAACGCACGGAACTAAACTGAGTTCTCTTTCAGCCTACCTTTGCCACACTCGAACAAAAAGCGAAAAAAAATTAAAAACGCAAAGCACCACCCCCTCGCCCCCGTCGAAGATACCAGGCGTTATGCCACGCGCCGAGGCTGGTTTCCAAGCGCATCTCTGCACTCAGCCAGCGCCCACCCGCAGCAAGGCCCTGCATCCATCGCTGATCAGCTCCCCAGGCAAATTTATTGGCCCAACCCTCCATTATCTTTTTTTTTTCCAGTTTGCTAATTAATCAGAGATAAAAGGCAATGGTGCAAATTACGATTATGAGGGAACTGGAAGAGGTTGTGAATAAAATGGGAGAAAAGAAATATGATTAATTGAACTACACGATAGTGAAATCTTGAGGGCGAGAAACAGGACCCAGGGGGGCAAACCCTGACCTCTTGGTGTTGCGGGGGTGCGTGTCCTGCCACCCCTCCCCCACGGCCCCCGGCCTGCTGTAGCGCCTTGGCAACAAGCCCCCCCAAATTAGGTCATCTGCGCCCAGAGGGATTCTGGAGAGAGAGCTCGATTTCCTCAAGGGCTCCCAAACATCACCAGACACCGGCCAGTCAAACAACTTCCTGCACCAACACGCATTATTCCATCACCCCCTCCGCCGGATTTCGGGGCTCCAGTCCAGTGTCACCACGCCGAAAGTTATAAAGAAAAATTGCAGTGCACCCGCATAACTGCACCGAAGAACGGAAGGCGGGACTGCGGGACACGGCCCCGCAGGTCGGAGGCTGCATTCGCCCCGCGCCAGCTCGCCTGCATCAGGACCAGCTCGCTCAGGCACGCGCTCTGTAGTCGCTGCGCTGATGGGGGCTTCCGAGGGCACCGGTACCCTCCGGGACACTGATGGGGGGTGACCGAGGACGTGGCGCGCGCCAGGCCTCTCCAAGCCCCAATCCCTCTCCCCAGCAACAGCAGCAGCGGCCCGGGGGACAGTCGGAACGCTTTGGTTCCCTTA
Organism: Sorex fumeus; assembly: GCF_029834395.1. Classification (NCBI taxonomy): domain Eukaryota; kingdom Metazoa; phylum Chordata; class Mammalia; order Eulipotyphla; family Soricidae; genus Sorex; species Sorex fumeus. The sequence goes on from NW_026606070.1 coordinate 8,673,912, forward strand.
GGGACGTGTGTCTGGGAAGGATGCTCGGACGGTGCTCGCTCGGGAGGAAGGGACTCCGCGCACGTCACTCTCATCACACCCTCGTCTACCCAGGGGGATCCTGGAGCCTGCCACAGAGCGCGCGCTGTCCCCAACGCTTGGCTCGGCCCCGTGGGTCTCAGGGCCCCCTCCTCTCCCGCAAGAAGGCTCGGCCCCGTGGGTCTCAGGGCCCCCTCCTCTCCCGCAAGAAAACGCGCTTGATCGCGTCCCCCAAACAAGGCTCCGTTCTTAGGGGCGCACCCCAAACACCAACCCTGGTCGCCGAGAGAGAGAGAGAGAGAGAGAGAGAGAGAGAGACAGACAGACAGACAGACAGACAGACAGACAGACAGAGACAGAGAGACAGAGAGACAGAGACAGAGACAGAGACAGAAAGACAGAAAGAGACAGAGGGACAGAGAAAGGAGGGTGAGAGGAGGGAAGGAAGGAGGATAGAGGGAAAAGAGGGAGGAGGAGAGAGAGGAGAAAGGGGAAGAGAGGAAAAGAGAGAGGAAAAGAGCTAGGAGAGAAAGGAAAAGAGAGAGATGGGGAGAGAGGGAGAGAGGCAGGGGAGAAAGAGAGGTGAGAGGAGCGAGAGGGGGGGAGAGAGAATGAGAGGGAGGGAGGAGAGAGAGTAGTAGAAGGAGGGAAGAGGGATGGAGGGAGGAAGAGAGCGAGGGAGGGGGGAGGGAGAGAGAAGGAGGAGGAGAAAAGGGGTGGGAGAGGAGAGAGAGAGGAGGGAGGATGGAGAGAGGGAGGAGAGAGAGAGAGGGAGGGAGGGAGAGAGGAGACAGCAGTGCTAGGGGAAGGCGGTGCGCGGGGGCGCACTGGGGGTGCGGGCGCGGCCGTTACCTCTGAGTGCGGGAGGGCCCCCGGCTGGCAGAAACTCCATCCTCGGGGCCGGCCCACCCTCGGGTCCCCTTGTGGGGCTTCGGGCGCCCCCTGCTGGCGGCGGCGCGGAGACTGCGGCGAGCGGGGACCGGGATGGGGGCGCGCTCCCCCGGGCCCGGCCTGCTCCCCGGGAGGTCGAGGCGGAGGGGGGGCGGTGGCAGTGGTGGTGCGGGCCGGGCCGGGCCCCGGAGCCCCCAAAGCGCCGCTCTCCCTCCGGGTGGGGTGATCTGGGTCCGGGAGCGGCTCTGCAGGGCGGGGGCAGTAGAAGGGGGGGCGGCACCCTGACGCGCGCACACGCCCCCCGGGGGGCTTCCAGGCCGCCCCCCGCCGCGGGAAGCGTCCCCCTCCCCCCGAGGCCCGCCTCTGGGGACGCGGCGGCCAGCTGGTGGGCCGGGCGCTGGCAGGATGTCAGCGGGGCGGGGTGGGGGGGTGCAGAGACGCCCCGTTTCCGGCGGACGGCGGAGAGGAATGAGGAAGATGCGCAGGGCTGGGGCGCGCGGGGCGCTTCTCGGGGCGCGGGGCGCGCGGAGGGGGAGGGGCAGCCGCTCCCGCCCGCCCCGTCCCGCCCCTCTCCTCGGCCGCCTGATGCTCCGGGAGCTTTCGCTCGAAAGCACCCCTGGCCCGGAGTTTGCACCCGAGTCTTGCAGAGGAGGTGCCGAGCGTGGGAGCGCGCGGAGGGGTGTGTGCGCTGACCTCCCCGTCCGGGCGCTCCCTGGGAGGGAGATGCCCGCAGACCTCGGGCTAGCCCAGCGGAAGGGACACTGGTCGGGTTCACGGGAGGTGACGGGAGGCCTGATTTTTTTTTTTTTAATCAAAAAGGAGAAAAGCGAACTCACTCCCACCTCCCAAGGCATCGGGAGTCACCCCCCATCCCCAGCTGTCTGGTGTCCGGCAGAATGACATTATGTAAAAGATTTGGCATGTCACCCAGTGGCACATCTGGTAGGTGTAGATGGCATTCATTAGCACAGGGCTTCGACTCTGCAGCATGCCAAAGCCCTGACAGAGATGCCCGCTGCCAATCATTCATTCGCTGCCAATCCCAGAGCGCGGCCGGGCGGGATGGCTCCCTTCCACCCTGGCACAGCGTTTGCAGGAAACAATGTGCTGCGATCTGCGGAGAGGAGAGTGGTGCTGAGGACGCGAGGCGCCCAGCAGATGCATCCCGTGAGGAGATAACGGTGCCGAGAGTCGTTTAGCAAGGAAGCATATGCGGGAGCGCAGGAGGGAGGCCGGGCAGGGGTCTGCCGGCCCCCCGCGGAGCTGAGGGAGGAGCCGGGGAACCCCCCTCGGAAATCTTCAAGTTGCGTTGAGGAAAAACACCCAAAGACCCAAATCCTCCCGCGGCTGTTGGCTGGTCCCTCTCTGTCTCGCTTTCTCTGCCTCTGTCTCTCTCCTCTCTTGCCACTGTACTTCCGTTCATCTAACTAGGGCTGGGGAGACAGAGTTATCATCCCCACCAAGTCTTCTGATTCCCTCTTTAAAGCAGCTTCTTTCTCTTTCTCATTGGAGGAAGGAAGGAAGAGTGCTGGGCCGCCTCTTTACGTTTTAAAAGGCCGGGATAGGTTTTAATTTCTATTTATTTATTTATTTTTTTCAAGAGGGCAAAGATGAACAAAGGAGAGCAAGGGGCTTATTAAAAGGCGAAAAGTGGACAAACCTTTAATGCAGAATGGACGGGGGCCCTGAACTTTGTTCTTTTGTTTCCGCAGGGCGGAGATTCCTAGGTGGTTAGTATATCGCTTTTCCTTGTGCCTCTGTAGATGTAATACTCATTTTGCTCACTTACTAAACAACAACAACAAACCTTGGCTTTTGAGAAGTTGAGGACCTCAATAATTGAATCCAATATAACAGCTGTTTACTGAATTTATACATTTATATGTTATATGATATATGTTACTATCATATATTCCATAGTATACATAGGATACAACGTTACTATTTTTAGTGTATTTATATACTATGGAATATTTTGGGAGTGTGTTTATTCTTATAGCTACAAAATAAATTCTACAATTTCAGATATACCACAGCTCTAAACATGAAAATAGGAAGGGAGTTGCAAAGAATAGTCCTTTCCAAGACCAGAGAGAGAGTATAGTGGGCAGGTTCCTTGCTTTGCATAGGGCCAGGCTGATGTGGGTTGGATTCCTGACACCCCAGGTGGACCCCTAGTCATCACTAGGAGTGATCCTTCACTGCAGAATCAGGAGTAAGTCCAGAGACTGTTGGATGTGGTTCCCTGGTCCCCTCCCTATCTCCACCCCCCACCCGCCCCCCAAATAGTTCTTTTATCAATAAGGAAATACTTTACTTTTCATTAACCAGATCTGAGTTACCTAATCCCAGATACATCATTGCAAAGGAGTCTTCCAGAACTTACTTTTAAAAAGTCAAAACGTAGGAAGGGTAAACTGGAAGTGATTGTTATGTTGCAACCAAGGTGTCTGCCAAAAAAACCTGAAAATAAAGCAAAGTTAATGTTAGCTTTAGTTAAGAACAAATTCTCATGCTCTATCTTTGTTTCAAATAAAATTCTTTTGTTTCTATCATGGTCATTAAAACAGCCATGGTGCTATGTTGAATTTAGCATATTTTTGGTAGCGTGTCAAACTGTATTTGGTTTGGCTTCTGAGAAGCCAAACTGGATCAATATGTACATAAGATAACTGACATAAAATCTCATTACATTTAAGGACGATTAGTCTTTGCAAGAAAGATATAAATAGAACTCATTTACAAATTAAGATGAAACAAGGAAAATAAGTCTTGTTGGGACTAGAATTTGGATTCAAACACTGACTCACTAGCTGTGTGACTGGGTGTTTTGCTTATCTAATCCTATTTCCTTGTCTGTAAAATGGACTGATAATATTAATAATGGATTCTGGGCTCAACAAGACCCGGGAGCAGAGATCCTCTGCCAGTGACCTAGGGGTCACACCCATAAGCCACACCCTGCTGGCATCAGATACTCTCCTCATCAGCCATCCTCCAGAACTCACCGCTGCTCCTCCAGGAAGAGGGATAAAATGAGGCCCCCCATAACCATGCCACAGGACTCTAAGCCAGGCTGTTTCCACTCAGGACACCCCAGAGAGGTGCGGGTGAGTGGCCTCCCCATCCCAAAGGATCCAACCCCAGCAGCCAACCTCCCCTAAACAACCGCCTCCATGCTCCAGGCTGCTTTCCACACACTCGGGCCAAGCCTCACATATGAGTAAACATATTCCTGGACACACCATAAGACATTCCTTACCCATTTTCCATAATTACCACACCATATTTGATGGGGTTCAGACAGTAGGCAACAAATCATGGAGATATATATATATATGTATATATATATATATATATATAGGAGCTGGACAAGCTACTGAGAGTATCCTGCCCACACAGCAGAGCCTGGCAGGCTACTCCTGGTGTATTTGATATGCCAAAAATAGTTACAATAACAGGTCTCATTCTCCTGACCCTGAAAGAGCCTCTGATTATTGGGAAAGACGAGTAAGGAGAGGCTGCTAAAATCTCAGGGCTGGGACAAATGGAAACGTTACTGGTGCCTGCTCGAGTAAATCGATGAACAATGGGATGACAGTGATACAGTGATACAGTGAATGTTAATAAGGTCTTTCTTTCAAGGGTATGGCAAGGTCTACATAATAACACACATTAACTTGTAAAATACAGTAATTGTCAGGGAGACTCAACAGGAAGCAGAATTTAGTTCAAATAGAAGATAAAGGCATGGGCAGTGTGGCCAGAATGATAGCACAGTAGATAACTGACTTGCCTCACACAGACTGACCTGGGTTCAATCTCTGGCCCCCCATATGGTCCCTCAATCACTATTAGGTATAAATCTGAGTACAGATCCGGAGTTATCCTTGAGGACCCCTCTCGAACACTCCCCCCCCCCCAAAAAAAAACCCCAAACAAACAAAATAGAAGATGTGGGCAGGGCCGTAGCAATAGTACAGTTTGTAGGGTGTTTGCCTTGCATGCATATCACTTGATCACTTGACATCCCGTTACTCATTGATTTGCTTGAGTGGGCCATTTGTCACTGTCATATGCTAGTGTAGCCCAATGGCATCTACTTGATCTAGGAACACAAAGAGCCTCAAACAGATCATTCAGGGTCTTGACGAAGAAGTCTGACCACCTCATAGGTGGGCGGCAATGCGATCTTTTGACATCCCGTGGAATCTAGCCGGTAATGACTCTAGTCCAGCGATCATCTCTAAATCTCATTACATGTCCAGTCCATCTGATTTTTGATGCCTTGGCAAATGATACAGCATCCCTGATTCTTGATCGTTGACAAAGGTCGGAACTCCGGATTCTTTCTCTCATTTGAGTGAAAGTGATACTCCAAGCATAGCTCTTTCATTTCCTCTTTGGGAGACCTGAATAGCGTTCTCATCCTGTTTTTGTAGGGCCCAGGTCTCTAAGGTGTATGTTAGTGCAGGAAAAACAGTGGAATCAAAGAGATGTACTCGGAGCCTAAGGTTCTTGGTCCTCTTAGCTATTTCTTTGACGCTCTTGAAGGCTTTCCAAGCCGCTCTCTTCCTCCTGTGCAACTCAGGTGCCAGGTCATTCATCATGTTGACTTCTCGACCTAGGTACACGTAAGTGTTGCCTTCGGAGCTGTTCATTCCGTTGAGAGTGAATGGAACCTCAGGAACAAGACCGTTTCTCAAAAACATTGTCTTAATGAGATTCAGCTGGATTCCGACCTTTCCACATTCACAGTCGAAGTCGGCCAGCATTTGTGCTGCTTGGCTAATGTTTAGTGTTATTAGAACGATGTCATCAGCGAAGTGGAGGTAGTGTAGTTGCCGACCGTCTATCTTCACTCCCATTCTTTCCCATTCAGGTCATCACATGACGTTCTCAAGGGTGGCACTGAAGAATTTTGGTGAAATGGTATCACCCTGCTGAACCCCTCTCTTGACATGGATGATCACCTCTTTGTAGAGTGGTGAGATCCTGGTAGTGAATCCATAATACAGCTCACGAAGGATCCTGATGTATTGACATCCTGATGATTTCGACACTGCATGAAGATGCCCCTGGCTTAATCTATGGAACCCAGTATGGTCTCCTGAGCCCTGCTAGGAATGATCCCTGAGTGAGGATCTATGAATAAGCCCTAAGTACCCTTATATCTGAATCCCTCTCCCCCACACCGCTATGGTGAAGCATGCAGAAAAACACATAAAGAATATTTAGGAATGCCTAAGAACAGATGTCTGGATAAAGAAACTATTGTACGTATACACAATGGAATACTACTATGCCATAACAAAAGATAAAGTTATGCAAATTGCTGCCCCATGGATGGATCTGAAAAGTATAACATAGACTGAAGTTAGTCAGAGATAAAGAGACAAATACAGAATGATCTCTCAAATGTAAGATACAAAGAAACTTCGTAGGGGAATCACAAATATCTCAATTCAAGAGAAATTGAAAGCGGGAGAACTGGTCTTCAGTAAGAAACCTGTCACTGGGGTGGGTGGGGGATGAGTTAGGGAAAGGAAAACTGGGACAAAGGTGGAGGGAAAGTGTCTACCATAGAGCCAGGCTGAGGGGTGGTGGTGGGGAAACTGTGGACATTGTTGGAGTGAAGTGGACACCGGTGAAGGGATTGGTATTGAAGTGTCCTAATGAATAGTTTGTAACTTAGTAATGAGTAATCTGTAACTCTGTAATTCACAATAATTCATTTTTTAAGAAAAGAATGCTTGAGTGTTTCTAGGGCATGGTGTAAACTGTGAAGTGGGAGGAGCGTCAGAATAATAGTACAGTGGTAGGGCATTTGCCTCACATGTGGTGGACCTGTGTTTCATATAGTGTTCCATAGGGTACCTCAAGCCTGTAGTGAGTGATTCCTGAGTGCAGAGCCAGGAGTAATCACTGAGCATTGCCAGGTGTGGCCCAGAAACTGAAACCAAAAAAGCAAACAAACAAAAACAAACAAACAGAAAAGAACCCCAAGGCAAAACAAAACCCCAAAAAAACTAAACTGGGAAGAGAAGTCTCTTAGGAGCCATCAGTACACTGAACTGGCAGGGTGGCACTGTTACAGCAAGGATGGAGGCCCAAAGACAGAGGGAACCATTTTTTAATGAATAAAATTAACCCTTAACTAACTAACATAAGTGTCTAAGATTTTAAGAATGAGCTCTTCGAGTCCATTAGCTAAAGTTGGTTACTAGCTGACAAAAAAACATTTCCTGGAGTCTTAAGAAACTTCACAAGCCAAGACCTGAAAGAACTTGAGAGGATGCCCTAATAGTTCTCTTTGAACATCCCCAGCTCTCTCCTTCTGTGACTTCCTGTGTCAGAATCAGTCACCATAGGTCTGGTTAGTCACTGGCTGATTATGACTACCCCCTCACAAATCAAGCTGACAACAACAGGAAATCCTGTCTTCCCCTTACCTCAGTGTCTGTAGAGACTTCAGATTAAAGTACTTTTCCTCTTTCTGATTTAGTCATCTGAGTGCTTTCCTCTTGAATCCAAACTCACCCCAAGACAAAATGATGGAAGCAGACAGTGATGGCAAAACATGTTCTCTTCCTTAATTGTAGATAAAAATGATAAACAACCACACTGGAGAGAGAGTACAGAGGTTAAGGTCCTTGCCTTCCATGCTGCCCCTCACATCCACCACTGTTTTATCTTTTGGCACCACTTCTGGTTCTTGGACCACTACTGGGAATGATCCCTGAGCACGGAGCCAGGAGTATACCCTGAGCACCACCAGATGTGGACCCCAAAATCTCCCTAAAAAGTATCCTAACTAGTATCAGAGTTTTGAATGTTCACTCTTGATATTGACACAAAGCTTAATATTTGATTTGAGCCACCCCTGGTGGATCTCAGAGCTACTCCTGGCCCTGGTAGTGCTCAGGGGAGCACAGGTGAAGCCAGGATCAAAATGGAGTCTGGAGTCAGTCACATGTGAGGAAAGCTCCATAACCCTTACAGTAGCTCTCCTTCTCAACTCCTCATTTTTCAATCCTCCAGAATATGCATCTGAAATTTGACAATACTGAAACAGGTTGACAGTCATAGTTTTAATGCAGCTAAAAAGATAAAAAAGTTAAATATGAATGAGGGAAAAAAGAGGAATACTCTCAGCCATACCACACATGACTTAACAGTAAGTTTAACTTAAATAATATGACAGAATCCAGACCCATTTCCCAATGAAATTGGTATTTAAAAAAAAAAAGTGTCCGGGGTTATGGTGCCGCCAGCAGGTCAGTCTGTACCTGTGAGGTGAGTGCATCAGCAGCCTGATGGCGCCTATAGATTTCCAGATACCCCCAAACTGGCCTTTGGCCAGACCCCAAAAACTTGGGGCAAAGTTTACCAAGAAAGTAAACAGCCAAAAGTTAGATATGTGGGAGATACCCCCACAAACCACCTCCGGCTCAGTTATATAATTGGAGGCATGGCCTCTCTGGTTCCTTATCGAACTGCTTAATGGCCATGATCCCAGAGACTCAGAAACAAATCTCACAACTCAACGGCTTTTGTCAGAAATGTGTCCGGTCCCTGCAGTAGGTTACCAGCACCGGGACACCCCACGTTTTGTGCACCCCAGGCAATAGGTTTTGTGCCTTGGCCTGTTTCCCCTGGCGGCCCAGTGGCCGTCATCCTCCAGAGGCCATTGGACAGTTAGGTTTGGCCCCACTGTGACGAGACATGTGTGGCCTCATGGGATGGGGGTGGAGCCGGTCCTTTCCTCTCATCCCAACGAGACCCCAAGTCGTCACCCACAAATGGCCTCTCTGGCTCCTGATCAAGCTGCTTAACGGCCATGATCCCAGAGATTCAGGAACAAATCTCGGAACCCAGCAGGTTTTGGCAGAAATCCCTCCAGATTTAATTGTTAAAGTTTTGGAATTTCAAAATCACACAGCCACTACTGCAGCAGCGCAACATCATATGTTATTCATAACCAGCAATAGAAAACACTATTGTCTACTGTTGCCTTTTTGGTAGATCTGAGTGTTGGAGTAAAAACCCAAATAATAATGGTGGGTTGGGTGTCAAAATATTGAATGTAACCAAAGAAGAGAGAGAGTAATGCGGAAATCATCGGCCCCACAGGAGGATATGGGATGGAGGTATACTGGGGTTTTTGGTGGTGGAGAACGGGCACTGGTGAAGGTACGAGTGTTTCGTTGCATGACTGAGACTTAGACTCGAAAGTTTTGTAACTGCTCTCACGGTGATTCAATAAATAAAATTATAAAAAATGAAAAAAAAAAGTAAGGTGGAATTCATGCCCAATTCAATCAGCTAATCAGTGGCTGAATAAATAGCAGTACTCCTACAAAAAAAATTGTCGATGCACTACTCATAAAGCATATAGAAAAAGAGCCCATTAATGAAGGCAGTTCTGGAAACATTGACAACGACAAACATCTAAGGAAGAACTATTTGTTATATTTATTCAGGAAAGTAATACCTCTTTGCTAAGAAAGAAGAGACTGTGGTATCTAGAGTCCCTTCCTTCTTCCCAGGTCCCAACACGGTGAGTATAATCCCCAGACAGCCACAGCGAGGAGCACTGAATCCTGCAGCCTGGAGTGATGGAAGCCCGGAACATTGCTGGCCGTGGTCCCCTCACAACAACAACGACAAGAACACAGAGTCCCCTCTCTCCCAGCTAGAACACTTGCTTTGCAACAGGAGCAGGATTTCTTCTCTTTTTCTCCTGTCCTAGTGCTCGTTATTGGGAACTTCTCAGGGGAACGTGATCAAGAGTGGGCTGGAGAGACAGCGGAGCAGTGGGTAAGGCTCCAGCCTTGCGTGCGCACTGAACCTTCTTGGATACCCAGCACCCCATGTGCCCCCCAAGAGTGATCCCTGAGTGCAGAACCAGAAAGTAAACCTGAATACCACCTCTCTCTCTCTCTCTCTCTCTCTCTCTCTCTCTCTCTCTCTCTCTCTCTCTCTCTCTCTCCCCTCCCTCTCTCCCCACCCATGGCTTGGGGAAAGGATGTTCTGTTTTCCGTTGGTATCTGGTATCTGCACTCACCGTCCTCAGCAAAGGTTCTGTCCAGACCCAGCAAGCTGTGAAGACTGGGGTCCCCGAGCAAGAAAGGAGCTTGCTCTTGCCCTCGCTCCCAGGGGCAGACAGCGCTCAGCCATCCTGCCTGTCAGGAGACAGGGGACGCTGGTAGCTCTCACTATTTCCCGAAAGAGCTGACTACATGGGAATGATGTGTGAAAGTTAAACTAAAAACCTGCCTTCAGAAATGGTAGAGAGAGTGGTCAAAAGCAATTTGGAGGATTTATACAGTTTCCCTTTGGACATCTACTGAAGATGCATTGTAAAGTTTGTGTGAGAAGACAAAGGGGGAAAGAGCTAGGAGGAAAACTCCCAGAGCTACTTGAAAAAAAATTCTAAACCAAAACACTGTTCCATGCAAGAATCCTCAATATGATTGGGTTAATTTGTAGAATTCCACTCAATGGCGTCTTTGGTTACTAATTTTCATTCATTACTGCATTTTCTATTGTCTTATTTTGTTGAGGTATGATTGACAAATTTGTATGTACTTTACAAATTTGTTTGATTGGATTTGATTCCTTCGTCCCTCTCAGAGAGCCTGGCCAGCTACCGAGAGTATCTTGCCCGCATGGCAGAGCCTGGCAAGCTCTACATGATATATTTGATATGCCCAAAACAGTAACAAGAAGTCTCACAATGGAGACATTACTGGTGCCCACTCGAGCAAATCGATGAACAATGGGAGGACAGTGCTACAGTATGTACTTCAGTGCACAGGGTGATGATCTGACATATATGCATAGTGCAATTACTATCAAAAGCAAGTTAATGACACATCAATCACCTCACATAGTTTCTCTTTTTGATGCAAATGCATAAAAACTAATATAAAAAAAACTTTTGGTTTACGTTACTGGGCCTGCTCGAGCAAATCGACGATCAACGGGAGGGCCTTTACCTTTACCTTTACCTTTGGTTTACAGTACCATTTTGTTAGTCATTACACTATTAGATTTTCATACTTTAACCAAAGTTTTATACCCTTTCACCAATATCATCTCATTCTCATTCCACCTACCAGACCCTGACATTCTACTTTTCTGTTTATTTATTTATTTATTTATTTGATTTTTGGGTCACATCCAGCTATGCACAGGGGTTACTCCTGGCTCATGCAGTCAGGAATTACTCCTAGCGGTGCTCAGAGGACCCTATGGGATGCAGGGAATCGAACACGGGTCGGCCGCATGCAAGGCAAATGCCCCTACCCACTTTGCTATTGCTCCAGCCCCTCTGTTTATTTTTTAAGTATAAATTTAAATTATTTTTCAAATATAAATTTATATTTGTAATATATTACTTAAGTCCCTTAGCACAATACTTCCCAGATTCACCTATGTTAAAATGACAGGGCTTTTCTTTTAAGTACTGAATAGTATTTCATTGTATATATAACATTTTCTTTATCCATACATCTGTCAGCAGCTGTTTTAGTTGTTTCCATCTCTTGGCTAGCATGAATAATACTGCAAAGTATTTGAGCATGTAGATATCTCTTTAACATACTGATTTTGTTTCCTTTGGATATATCCCCAGAAGTAGGATTGCTGGATCATATGGTAGTTCTATTTTTAATTTTTGAGGAAACTCTAAGCTGCTTTCCATAATGACTGTACCAATTTATATTCTCACAAGGGTTACCATTTTGCACATCCTTGCCAATACTGGGTTTCTCTTGCCTTTGTGGAGATAATCTCACCAATATGAGGTGATATTTCGTTATGAATTCAAATTGCGTTTCCTTGAAGATTAGCACGTTTCTCTTCACATTATTGTTGTCTTGGGGAGCACACCTGTAAGGTCACTCCTGGCTCTGTTCTCAGGGTTCACTCTTAGTAGTGCCTGCAGGACATCCTCATCCTGGTGTTACTAAAGTCATTCTCTGAGAGTTTACAGAGTTGGTTGGTACTGATAGCTCCTACTGTACTAATATTTCCACTGGTGGATTGGTGGGGTTATGCGTGGCTTTCCTGTCATCAATGCTATACTCCGGGGGTGAATCTTTATAGCTTGCTTCTGGAGTAGCTCTCTGAGGGATTAAGCCGTGGGTTACCTTTTTCTTTTCCTCCTGATCTTATCCAAAGACCTTTTGCTGCTTCTAGGTAAACTTGCAGGAGGCTGACTTGAGTTTGATCTCTAGCATCCTATCTCCTGAGTCCTGCCAGGAATAATCCCTGAGCATAGAATTAGTAATAAGTCCTGAGCAGCGCTGGGTGTGACCCCAATACCTTCTTCCCAGCCCCAAATAATAGTTACACCAAGCAGGGGCTGGGAAGACAGCTGGACAGTCAAGGGCACCTGTCTGGCATGGGCTAGGAGCTGAGTTCATGCCCTGGCACCACATGAACCCCTGAGTCTCACTGAGTGCCTTGAAGGGCCCCCCAAATCCCTAGTGGCTCCTGGCCCACACCAAATGTCGTGATCAGAGCACTGAACCTCTGCTCCTGCTGACTGGGAGGTCCCCACCTCCACAAGCAGATTCTTATGCTTCAAAAGATGATGCATCAAGCAAACAAAAATTATAAGATGCAGAGTGGCTATCTTAGCATAGAAGAAAATAGACTGAAAAAAAGTGTTACTAGTGATGAATAAATTAGTAACTTAAATAGATATAATAATTAGAAATATACACATTAATAATAACTCTAAAATACATGAAGCAAAAAGCCAACAGAAATGAAGGCTGGAATTATGATTTAACAATACTAATTATAGACTTCAGTATAGCACACTGTAGCACTGCGCTCCCGTTGTTCATCGATTTGCTCGAGCAGGCATCAGTAACGTCTCCATTATAAAATTTGTTGTTACTGTTTTTGGCGTATCGAATATGTCATGGGTAGCTTGCCAGGCTTTGCCGGCGGGCGGGATACTCTTGGTAGATTGCTGGGCTCTCTGAGAGGGATAGAGGAATCGAACCCGGGGTGACTGCGTGCAAGGAAAATGCCCTAGCCCCTATGCTATCGCTCTGGCCCAGATTTTAGTATACCTCAATTTAAATATAGGAAAAAATAACTGGTCAAAAGTTTGAGAAGTAAATGAAAGTTCAAGAAAAATCATAAATGAAAGTTCAAGAAAATTCATAAGGCAGTAAAACACTACATAATAGTAACAGAATAAATGTTATTTTAAGTTTGTATAGAATATTCTCTAGGAAAAAAATCACGTGCAAATTTATTTAGAAAGTTCACTAAATTAAAAAGTATCAAAATAATATAAAGTATGTTCACCAACAATGGCAGGAAGTTATATATTAACAGGGAAACTGTGACAAACTATCAAATATATAGAAATGAAATAAAATTTTATATCACTAGTAAATCAAAGAAGAAATTAAGAAAAATACACAGAACTCTTTGAGACAATAAAACTAAAGCCACAGCGCATAAAAATGTATGGATGTAGTTAAAGGAACACTCAGAGGAAAACGTATAAACTAGACTTCTCTAGTTATTTATATAGCTAGTTATAAACACCTCATATAGAAATAAAGAATGGTCTAAAATCTGTAATTTTGCACCCTATGGCGTTGAGTCAAGAGCAAATTAACCCTGGCTGCAGAGTTTTGCTTTTGGATGATACGGCTTTCCTCATTGGCTCTACTGGTTCTCAGAACTTCAACATTGAATTGAATTATTCCACAAGCTTCCTGGGTCTTCAGCTTGCAGAAAGTTGAGTGTGGGACACATCGCAGTATCCATAGTTATGTGTGCTGACTTCTTGTTAAAATAACAATTTTATCCATCCACACATCCATCCATTTGTTTATCTATCCTGGGATCCATTGATCTTGGTTTTAGTCTCTATAGCTTCTATTTCTGAATGAATGAATAAATGTATGATGGAGTATACTTTTATTTATTTTTCCACCATTCTTTCTTTTTCCTTTTAAGCACCAGTAGTCAACGATACTGCTACTGGTAGGGTCTTTATTCCTCCCTCCCTCTCGTTTTCTCCCTCCTTCCCTTCCTTTCCTTTCCTTCCTTCCTTCCTTCCTTCCTTCCTTCCTTCCTTCCTTCCTTCCTTCCTTCCCTCCCTCTCTCCTTCCTTCCTTCCTTCCTTCCTTCCTTCCTTCCTTCCTTCCTTCCTTCCTTCCTTCCTTCTTTCCTTCCTCCTTTCCATCCTCCCTCCCTCCCTCCCTCCCTCCCTCCCTCCCTCCCTCCCTCCTTCCCTCCCTCCCTCCCTCCCTCCCTCCCTCCTTCCTTCCCTCCCTCCCTTCCTCCCTCCCTCCATCCCTCCCTCTCTTCCTCTCTTTTTTCCTTTTATTGTTTCTCTCTCTCTCTCTCTCTCTCTCTCTCTCTCTCTCTCATTTTTGAGACACAACTTCACAGACACACCTGGCTGGGAACTGAACCCATATCATGGCTTGCAAGGCAAGAGGTATTTTACCCACAAGGTAAACACCACAGGCATTTTTGGCTGCAAAAAGAAGGTAATTTTTCCATGGGATTGATATATACATTGTCATTCCTATTGGGTTATCATTTACCAGTTACATACCAGAACTATCAAATTATTCATTTGTTTTTCATATTGCCAACAGTTTGACAAGGGTTTTTTGTTTTTGTCTTCAATTATATTGATTTTAGTTTTGGAGTCTTCCTGTGTCTCAGAAACATCACACACAGAAAAACTGGATCTGCCTGGCGATTTCTAAGATAGGAAGAACTAGCATTGCAAAATAATTCTTAGAATCTGAATTATTTTTTCCTAATCTTAATTTTAGGTGCCAGTGACTATTAGCCTTCATGTTAATTTTAACCAAAAGTAGACTATGATTCTAGTAAGAGATATTAAAACCAATAAGGAAAAATTAAATGTCAACCCTTACTACTCATTTTGAAACATTTAGCTTCAAATAATAGAATGAAAGGGTATCTAAGTTTATCCTAAAAAAATAATTACTTCGCAAATCTGATTCATTACTATAAAGTCAAGTTAGCTGATGATAGATTCTTTTCCTTTATTTGCTTTCTCGGAAGGCATTTTTTTTTCACTTTACTGTTTACTGCTTGTCCAATATTTTGTTTTTTCTACGATTCTTTGTTCAAACTGCAAAAATCTGAAATAAAAATATAATATAGAAGTATAGGCATCAGCTAACATTTTCTATGGCATATGGTACTTCAGATGCCATATGTACCAGTGTTTAGTAATTCTGGCAAAGAGGCATAGAATGGTGAAATCCAACTGCCAGGATTGCTGAAAACAAATATGTAAATGCTCCAGGGCTTTTGTTATTCATAACATACCTCTAACACAGCACATACAATATGCTGTTCATTCTGTAACTAGTATAACTAATAAACCACATACACCACATTCTCCTCTCTCATTTTTCAAGGTTCTTTCCAGTTTGTGCGACCTCTAACCTTCAATCTCACTATCGAACCCTGTACTTCATGAAGCTCCTATTAATAAAAGAGGACTCGGGGAACTGAGGCATTCATCCTTTTTCAAGGGCATTTAGTGTTTTTTTGTTTTTGTTTTTGTTTTTTCCCAAGTTAAAATCCAAAGTCTTCTGCAGGCCTCTTTTGTGAAACAAAGGAATCATGCTGGGCAGGTTTCTGCAGCTCACAGTCACTATTAGGGGAAAGCACCAGGAAAAGCCAATTTGAGCAGAAACGCAGGAGAAGCGACTCAGCTTCTGTTTCTTGGGGCCTCTCCAACAGAGAAGTTCTCGAGGCTGGTAGATAGAATGACTTTAAAATCGAGGAATGATCCCTGCAATAACTTTCATAGTGCTATCAGTGTTCAAGTTCATGCAAACTGAACAGTTTAGAGAATCAAAGTTGACCCTATTTTTGTTTGGCTCAGTTTCTGCCAGTTTAGACATAGCTGATGGGCAGTGCACCCCATCTCCTCCTTTCTGTTTTCTAGAAATGGATTCCATGCAAAGTGGAAGGGACAGCCGACAAGGCTGCAATACTCCGCGGTCATTACTTTCCATTTGTTATCAGACGAGCTGTTTAACCTCTTTGAGCCTGTTTTCCTATGTGCCAGGGGGATAATATCTTCCCTGAGGACATTACAGGGAGGATAATATGATAGAATATTTGTGGGAGTGCACTTATGTAGCATTGTAGCACTGTAGCACTGTCCTCCCACTGTTGTTCACGAATTTGCTTGAGCGGGCACCAGTAATGTCTCCATTATGAGACTTCTTGTTACTGTGTTTGGCATATCAAATATGCCATGAGGAGCTTGCCAGGCTCTGCTGTGCTGGTGGGATACTCTTGATAGCTTGCCGGGCTCTCCAAGAGGGATGGAGGAATCGAACCTGGGTCAGCTGCGTGCAAGGCAAATGCCCTACCCGCTATGCTATGGCTCCAGCCCATATTTAGCAGTACTATTATTATTAAAAAGAAAGCAACTGCAGATTTGCTGGTAGGTTTATTATCCAAGGAGGCTTGTACCACTTACCTTTTAATATTTTTCTGTGCACAAAAAAATCCTAGAAGGAATACTACAAATTAAAAATTGTGATGTGCCCATAAGATGATCAATAATGAAAATCATTTCATCTGGGTTTAATTCTTTTAGGTTGGATCAAGTGAAACTATCATTTTAATTAAACTATCATTATCGGAGAGCCTGGCAAGCTACCGAGAGTATTCAATATGCCAAACACAGTAATAAGAAGTCTCACAATGGAGACGTTACTGGGCCCGCTCGAGCAAATCGATGAACAATGGGAGGACAGTGTTTGTTTTGTTTGTGGATCATTAAAAAGTTTTCTTAACATATAAGATATTTCTCTTGATTATTTTGAACTGTTTGGATGGATTTCCCATAAACACTCACATGCGCATTTGCACACAGATTCACACACTTTGCTCAAGCAGACACTTAATTCATTATAGTCTCATTTGTTTCTGCACAATTGCTTCTACCTTTCTATCACCTCCAACTTGCTGCGAAGTATTTCGAATGTAACTCTGAGATACCGCTCTAATACTAAATTTTTATCCTGCTAATCTTCTGTTGAGTCTTTATTTATTGTTTAGACAAAGTATTATCCTATTATAATATTCAACCAAATAATTCTCTGCAGGCAGCATAATGGGAATTCGGAGGTATTGGGAAGCGGAGTGGGAAAGGGGTTCTCAGAGAGAGCATATTTGTTCCGGGATTTGTCTGAGATCCAAAGTATAATTGTAAAGGGCATGAATCGAATGTTGGGGGAGCAAATAACGTGTAGGAAGTGGTTGTTAGAACAGTTACAAAGAGGAAATTAAGTTCAAGACAGTTGGGGCTGGAGCAATAGTACAGGTAGGGCGTTTGTCTTGTACATGGCAGACCTGGGTTTAATGTTTGGCATCTCATATGGTCCCCTGAGCATGGCCAGGAATGCTCTCTGAGTGCCACTGGGTATGGCCCCTAAAACTAAAAGAGAATGAGAAAGTTGTAGATAGAATCAGATTATAGAACTTGCATTAAAATAGTGATTAACATTGTCTATTCTTTAGTCTTAATGAAAGACCGAAATCAGAGGATAAATTCTTCTTACCTCCAGGTAAAATTGTCTAGAATTATTCTCTGGAAAACTTGAGGACTTAGCCTTTATATAAGAAAATAAGAGTGATGTCACAGTATCCTATAAAAAATTCATAAATAGAATTTGAGGTCCCTAGACTACTGCATGTAATATTTTCCCCTGTAAGATAAAACTATTATGGTCTATTAAATATAGCTCAAAGTTGCTGAGTTACTTTTATTTTTTTTTACTTATTCTTTAACTAAATTTTTAAATTGAGGTAACATTAGTATGCAGGATGGTATATGTTCTACATCTTTAATTTCACATCTCCTCAAAATTACAAATTACTACACTTACTACATCACATCCACCCCAGATTTCCAATTTTTCTCCCAGACAGTCCATGAACTGCCTCTTTACTTTAATTTACCTCCCTCATATTGGCTAACTCAGTTCTGAGTCCAAGGTAAGATGCGGAAGCAACCCAAATGCCCAAAGATAGGTAAATGGGTAAAGGACAATTGATATAGATCTCAACTGTAAAGAAATATGAAAACTTTTGTTTTGTTTTCTGGACCACACCAACAGTGCTCAGGGGTTATTCCTGACTCTGAGTTCAGGAACTACTCATGGCGGAGCTTGGGAAATCATATGGGAAGTTGGGGATAGAACCAAGTTTGGCCTCATGCAAGGCAAATGCCCTACCTGCTGTACTATTGCTCCACCCAAAAGATAAAGACTTTTTAAAATATTAATATTTAATTTTATTGAATTACCATGAGATAGAGCATTAGAAAGCTGTTCATAATTGGGTTTCAGTCATATAATATTCTAACACCCATCCCTCCACCAGTGTATTTTCCCACTACCAATATTCCCAGTCTTTCTCCCCCCTCCCTCTGTCAACCACGCCTCACTCCAGTCTGCCTCTACGGAAGGCATCTCTCTTCTCTCTCTCTCTATTTTTCTTTCTCTCTCATTTTAGGCATTATGATTTGCAATACAGATGCTAAAATGTTGTTATGTGTATCCCTTTACTTACTTTCAACACTCAGTTCTTGTCCAGAGTGATCATTTCCAAGTA
Source organism: Sorex fumeus (assembly GCF_029834395.1). Classification (NCBI taxonomy): domain Eukaryota; kingdom Metazoa; phylum Chordata; class Mammalia; order Eulipotyphla; family Soricidae; genus Sorex; species Sorex fumeus. The sequence goes on from NW_026606070.1 coordinate 8,692,488, forward strand.
TTGTTGAAGATGAAGACTTTTTAAAAAAAATTGACACCACTGAATTAAAAAAAAAATCTATACATTCCATTTGAAAGCTCCTTTTGCTTAGGAAAGATAGGAAAATTCTTATTTATTTGGGTGGGGGAAGGACTGTGCTACCATTACACTTGGCTGTGCCCAAGGATTACTCCTGCTTCTGTAGTCAGGAGTCAGCCCTGATAGTGCTGAGAGACCATATGCGGTGCTGGACACTGAGTCTGTGGGTAAAATGTAAGGCAAGGGGCTGGAGCAATAGCACAGTGGGTAGGGCATTTGCCTTGCATGTGGCTGACCTGGGTTCGATTCCCAGCATCCCATGTGGTCCCCTGAACACCAGTGGGAGTAATTTCTGAGTGCAGAGCTGGGAGTAATCCTCCTGCATCGCCTGGTGTGACCCAAAAAGAAAAAAAATAAATAAAATGCACGGCAAGTGCTTAACACTCAAGTTATCTAATAATTGGTCCTAAAATAGGGAATGGCCCCTAAATTGCAACCATAAAAAATGGTAGTTACAATTGAATTTCACATAGGTGAAATGATTCCAAATTTCTACCTGAAAAAGCAAGTAAGAAACACTAATTCTAGTATGGCATTCTGAACAAGCTTGCAAAGGACAGTGTATAGAATGAGCAATCCCTTCATCATGAGGCCTCAATTACTGAGTGGACCATGGAAATTCTGGGACTATTAACAATAGCACTGTAGCACTGTCCTCCCGTTGTTCATCGATTTGCTTGAGCGGGCCCAGTAACGTCTCCATTGTGAGACTTGTTGTTACTGTGTTTGGCATATCGAATACATCACAGGGAGCTTGCCAGGCTTTGCCATGCGGGCGAGATATTCTCTGTAGCTTGCCGGGCTCTCTGAAACATTTAAAAAATCATTTCTGGTTTTATTTTATTTTTAATTTTTTTATTAAGGTGCCTGTGATCTACAAAATTATTCATAGAAGAATTTTAGGCATGCAATGTTCCAACACCAATAACAACACTGGTGTTGACTTCCGTCCACCAAGGTAGCCAGGTTCTTCAGAGAAGTCTTTCCATTTCTAATAATTCCAACAATCTTTAGACAGATGCTTGGCTTTGGGGGGATAAGCATCCTTAAATTCAACAGAAATTGTGACAAATTATCCTGATTTGGCTATAGAACTAACATGTGCTAGATATATTCGATCTACTAGAGAAGTACCATAATCAGAAAAAAAAATGATATTAGATGCACCAATATAGTGCTGGTATACTGCCAGAGCTTCTCACTGAATAAAAGAGAAAGACCAAAAGCATAATTGTTGCATCCTTATTTTTCAGTGACACTGGTACAACTGAAAAAAGGTGGGGTTCATATAATGCTTTGCATTCCCTCTACTCTTTATTGCAAAAAATATGTCTTAAAATTTGCAATAATTATGTGGTTTGGAATTCTTTATAGATATGATATGAAGTATGTGGTGATTAATTCTTCTTAGATTGGTCATAGAAGACTTCACTAAAAGAAAATTCTCTCCTTTCTTCCTTTCCTTTTTCTTTTTCCTTCCTTCCTTCCTTCCTTCCTTCCTTCCTTCCTTCCTTCCTTCCTTCCTTCCTCCCTCCCTCATTCCCTCCCTCCCTTCCTTCCTTCCTTTCTTCCTCTTTTTTCTTTCTCTTTTCTTTCCCCTTCCTTTCTTTCCTTCTTTGTTCTTTCCTTCCTTCTTTCTTTCTTTCTTTCTTTCTTTCTTTCTTTCTTTCTTTCTTTCTTTCTTTCTTTTTCTTTCCTTCCTCTTTTTCCTCTCTTTCAGGGATTAAGGTGTTTGCCTGGCATGTAGCTGACCCCATTTTGAATCCCTGGCATTACATACAGTTCCTTGGGCACTATCAGGTAAGACCCCTGAGTACTGCAGGATGTGCGTCGAAAAATTAAAGAAGAAAGAAAAAGAACAAAAGGACTACATCACAGTCACAGGGGAGAAGAAATCAGGGTTAGAAAGCCTGGAAGAGCAGGAAATAAAATTTTGCCATCTGTAGAAAATTTAGGTTACAGAAAAGATAAAGTAGGGAGATGAAAAAAATCTGGAAAATGAAGTAACTAGATTTTATTAGTATTTTTCAGAATAGGGATATTAATAATCCGGTATGACCTAACTTTTTAGCTAGCAGGTATAAACACAATTAATTTAAAGTTATTACAAGGTTGGCAGACGCCTTAGCCCAGGTAGTTGTTTATCTGAAAGTATGGAGTCTTTTTTCTTTTGGTCTGAAGGGTTTCACTTGATAGGTCATCTGGGAATCTTCATTATTTTCCTTTAGTTTTTGGGCTACACTCAGTAATGCTCAGGGGTTCCTCCTGGCTCTGCACTCAGGAATCACTCCTGGTGGGCTCAGGGGAGCTTATGGGATGCCAAGGATTGAACCAGGTTGCTCTCATGCAAGGCAAGCACCTTACCTGCTGTTCTATCTCTCTGGCCCTATATTTCACTCTCCCACATACCCCCTTCTTATTATTTCTTCTCCTTCACCACAGACCCTCACCTTAGAATATGTGTAGATACACGTTGTCAGTCCAGTTGAAACTGTGGCATGGTTAAACAGGTGGGTATTTTTGAGTGACTAATTTTTGTTTTGGCCACCACACCCAATAGTGCTGAGTGCTTACTCCTGGCTCTGAGTCTGGGCTCAGAGAACATATGTGCTGCCTGGAATCTAACAGGTGCATTACATGCAAGGAAAGAGCCCTTGGGGCTAGAGTGATAGCACAGCGGGTAGGGCGTTTGCCTTGCATGTGACTGACCCGAGTTCAATTCCCAGCATCCCTTTTGGCCCCCTGAGCACTACATGGGTAATTCCTGAGTGCAGAGCCAGGAGTGATCCCTGAGTATTGGCTGGGTGTGACCCAAAAGTAAAAAAAAATAATAAAAAAAGGGAAAGAGCTCAACCCAACGATACCATCTTCTCGGGCAGCCTGAGAGAGTGACTAGTTTTATCCAACCGTTGTTGCATGACTGCAGAAGTCACACCAGAAGCTGGTCTCAGGTGCTCTAGGTGGCTGGTCAGCCTTTACTCCCGCCTGCTAGTGTCTATCTTGAAATAACCACACTGAGAAAATAAGTGGATGAATTATTATTTTTTCACTTATAATTGCTTTTTATTTTTTTATTTTTATTCTTTAAAAATTTTCATTGAATCACTGTGAAATAGACCCTTACAAAGCTGTTCATGATTGGATTTCAGTCATACAGTGTTCCAATACCCATCCCTCCACCATTGTACATTTCCCAGCACCAGTGTCCACAGTTTCCCTCCCATCACCCCAGCAAACCCCCCACACTGCCTCTATGGCAAGCACTCTTCTCTCTCTCTCTCTCTCTCTCTCTTTCTCTCTCTCTCTTCCTTTTGGGCATTGTGGTTTGTAATATGTATACTGAAAGTTTATCAGGAATATCTCTTTACCTACTTTTGACTGTCAGTTCTTATTCAATGGGATCAATTCCAGCCAGTGTCATACTGTTTTCTTCTCTGTCTTACCTACACTCCACCCCACAAACACTAGTGGTTAATTCCACCAATTGACCAGTCCTCCTAGCCCCTGTTTTCTCTGGACACACACACACACACACACATATATATACACACACATATATTATATACCACAAATGAATACAGTTATTCTATATCTGTCCCTCTCCTTTTCACTGACTCATTTCACTAAGTGAAATTTTCATGTCCAAGTGGTGAATTCTTGTCAAGAGAAAAATCTAAATAAGGGTCGTGCAATTGCTTCTCCTTCAGATGAAAAGAGAATAATGAATTGAGTAAACCCTTCACTTATCCACTGGAACAACAGAAGCCTATTCAATTCTTGTATTTTAAATCATGTTTTTCTGGGTGCAGGTGATGAAGAGGTGTTAGTTAACCTACACCTACACATCTGAACCACAGAAGCAACCACACTTGCAGAAATGAAACTACAACAATCAAACTTAAAAATGTGCTTATTCAGGAGGCAGGCACTGGAGGAATGGGAAAGTAAATGGTGACTTTGGTGGAGGGAAGTTGACACTGGTGATGGGATTGGTGTTGAACAATTGTATGCCTGAATTCCAACTGTGAATGACTTTGTGCCTAAGTAAAATAATAAGTGAAAAACAAACCAAAAAAAGCAAACAAAAATCCAAATCTCCCAAGCATTTAGGTTAGAGATGTGGTTCAATGGTAAAATACCTGCCTTGGAGACCTGAGTCCACAAATTCTATCCTAGGCTCTCAGCTCTCGGCTCTGCTGGTGCAATTCTTGTTGTTACTCTAGATGTTAGACTACAGTGACCAAGTGCGCACCATTCCTGGTGGAACAACAACGAAAGAAAGGAAAGGAAAAAATAGCCAGTAGCAAAAATCATTAAATTAAAATATAGAAAAAAATACTTCCGGTTTATTCTATAACTGTAGTGTGTGTGTGTGTGTGTGTGTGTGTGTGTGTGTAACATCATTTTAAATTGAGATTACTATTTGGAGAAGAGAGGGTCTCTGCATTTGCTCATCAAATGGCATATTGAAAAGCATATTACTGTTTACCATTATAGTGGCACCATAATGATACTAAAGTTTTACTTAATTATATACTTAAGCATGCACGTGTATGCACGAGCACACACACACACACACACACAACTACTTATTGTAGAACGAGCCAAGGCCCTTTATGACAATTTTGCCAACGGAATAAACAATCTTGAAGATAATGCAAAGCTTGCCAATTCCTGTCAGAAAACTCTTGTGGCTCAAAGCAATTCTCAAATGGCAACAAACCACTAAAATAGCCCCTTCACTCAGACTCGGTGATTCCCTGCAGGAAGCTTTTGTTGCAGTTGCCACTGTGAACAAAATCAATCAGCTCCAACATGCAGATTCAAGGAATAGAGCATGGGGACAGGCGCGGGGATGCAGGTGTGCACTCACACGCGTGTGCAGTGTTTGTGCGAAGGGAGAGCAGAGACCCTCACTCTAATAAAATACATGTGAACTGGCCAGGCGAGTCTATTAGAATTTAAAGACCTTTTCTTGTTCACCCAATAGAGTTAAATTTTTTTTCTTCTAATGAAGGTTTTCATGCAAGCCTTATCCATGGATATTTAAGTCCATATTCACGAAGGACAATATTTTCCAATATTAGACCCTGCTCCAATAGAAAGTCATGACATCAATTTAGAGAGTTGTCATTAGTGTTCTACAAGATGAAGTAGAACAGAATAAAAAGCTCCAGGTTATAGATAGTGGATGGGGAGAATGAGTGTTCCTTGCAATATGTGTGTATTGAGTTTTCATTTGAAAATGTGGATTTTAATTTTAAAGAAATTTTGGATTATATTTCTTGTGTTATTATCCCTGGACCATCAGAACAAAATACCAACAGCAGAAATGCATTTGCTCAGAGGTCTGGAAGCTGATGGCTGAGGTCGGGATGCCCACAGGGTTGAATTCTGCTCAGAGCTTTCTTCTCCCCTGTCTGCAGGCATTTGCTTCCCTCCTAAGGTGGATTGCCAGGGAGAGAGCTGATTCTGCTGCTGTCTCTTCTAACCAGGGAATTAATTCCATCATAGAGGCCGTACCCCTGTGACCTAGTCCAAGCCTAATTGTTTCACTAATTCCCAATCCTACCATATTACACGGTAAACTTTCAGCAGAGGAAATCTGAAAGATCAAAATTCAGTTCCTACTGCAGAAAGAGATTATGTCTTAATTTTTTTTATCCAATTTGCAATATTCTCACACTGAACATTGTGAATTTTTTGAAGGCAATTAAGTATTCTTTTAAAAAAATTTTAAAAATATTTTATTGGATCACCATGGGGTACAGTTACAGACTTACAGATTTTTGTGCTTACCGAGTGAAAGCACAGCGGGTAGGGAATTTGCCTTGCACGCAGCTGACCCGGGTTCTATTCCCAGCATCCCATATGGTCCCCTGAGCACTGCCAAGTGTAATTCCTGAGTGAAAAGCCAGGAGTAACCTCTGTGCATCGCCGGGTGTGACCCCCCAAAAAATTTGGGGCTGGAGCGATAGCACAATGGGAAGGGCGTTTGCCTTACACGTGGCCGACCTGGGTTTGATTCCTCCATCCCTCTTGGAGAGCCCAGCAAGCTATTGAGAGTATCCCACCCACATGGCAGAGCCTGGCAAGCTCCCCGTGGTGTATTCGATATGCCAAAAACAGTATCAACAAGTCTCACAATGGAGATGTTACTGGTGCCCATTCAAACAAATCAATGAACAATGGGAGGACAGTGCTACAGTGCTACGTTTCAGTCATACAATGGTTGAGTGCCCATCCCTCCACCAGTGCCTATTCTCCACCACCAATGCTCCCAGTATCCCTCCCATCCCCCCAAGGCAAGTAAGTATTCTTGAAGGCAGTATTGGATGTAGTTTTATAGCCCTGGGAGTGTCAAGCTTTTACTGGAAGATCACAAAATAGTCAACAGACAAATGCTAAGGGTTCCAGACATTGGTACTTAGAAAGGTAATAAAGATAATCATTTGCATTGCTGTGGCACTTACTACTTTTCCAAGTGCTTTCAATTAATGGTAATTCAAAAGTATTCTTTGGGAAAGACGCATGCAGAATACTGCATTACGCGGTTTAATTATTTCCCAAGTATGTTCCACATTATGAGTGTACAGTAAGATGTACTTAGGGATGGTCCTGGTTTTGTAGGACCTAAATATTTTAGAGAACAGCTCTTAGCACAGTAGTAGGACATTTTATTAAGAACCAAGATACCAGGGGCTGGAGCCATAGCACAGCGGGTAGGGCGTTTGCCTTGCACGTGGCCGACCCGGTCCTATTCCCAGCATCCCATATGGTCCCCTGAGCACTGCCAGGGGTGATTCCTCAGTACAGAACCAGGAGTAACCACTGTGCATCGCCAGGTGTGACCCAAAAAGCAAAAAAAAAAAAAAAAGAATCAAGATACCAAATGACAATAGAAAGAATTGGAAATAATAATAAATATTAATTTAGAAAGAAAAATGAAATTTCAAAATGAAAAAAAGTTGAAAAATACTACAAACACCACAGAACTCAGGAAAATGTAAATGACATTTTTATCACTAATTGTCCAAAATGTTTCTTTCTATTTTTTTTTTTTGCACATGCTTCCAGTATGTCTTTCATGATGAGGATTGTATGAAGCCGTTTAATTATTTTTTGTGAGCATGCAATTGTACCAGGGCCTCACACATGCCACACATGCAAAATGAAGGAAATGCAGTCTACCGCTGAACCATCTCATTTCTGGGCTTTGAAGGATCTTTTTCTTTCTTTCTTTTTTTTTTTTAATGCATCTTACATTTTATTTATATACATTTGGTAACTACTCATCAAGTACAGGTAATAAGATACTCTAGCTGTAAAAAGTAATACAATACATTCTTTCACTATCTCATATTAAGGAAATATGTTACCTCTGGCAGTCAAAAATGTCAGGTCAGGACTTACTCCTGGAGCTCAAGGATCACTATTGGCAGTGCTTGAGGTACCAAATGTGCTCCCAGGAACCAAACCAGGTTTGGCTACCAGGTAAGCACTTTGACCCTCTGTACCATCTCTCTGTTTGCTCACATTTCACTAGCATAGCACCTTACTTACCTGTATGGTCACAAAAAGCAAGATTTCATCTGCTCTTTTAGCTTGTTGTTGTCTTTGTTTATGGGCCATACCCAGCAATGCTCAGGCTCTACTCTTGGCTCTGTTCTCAGTGATCACTCCTGCCGAGCTCAGCGGGGACTGGAAATTGAATCTGGGTTGGCTGAGTCTGAGGCAAGCACCCTACCACCTGCTGCTTTAGCTCTCCAGCTTGGTTTCAACTATTTTCTTATTATTTATTTATTTCCCACTCCCAGAGGCTCTGAAACAATTCAATGTTTTCTTCAATGTATTTTATAAATTATGGTTCAATTTCTATATCTTTGTATCTTTAATCCGGGCTGGAGCCATAGCACAGTGGGTAGGGCATTTGCCTTGCACACAGCCGACCCTGGTTCGATTCCTCTGTCCCTCTTGGAGAGTCCGGCAAGCTACCGAGAGTATTCTGCCAGCATGGCAGAGCCTGGCAAGCTCCCTGTGGCAAATTTGATATGCCAAAAACAGTAACAAGTCTCACAACGGAGATGTTACAGGTGCCTGCTCGAGCAAATCGGTGAACAACGGGAGGACAGTACTTACAGTGCTATCCTTAATCCACTTTCAATAACTTTTGTGAATGGTGTGAGGAACAGTTCTAATTTCATCTTTTTACATGTGGCTTCCAATTTCTCCAACACCTCTCCTTGAAGAGATTTTCTTTGCTCCCCTTCATTTATTAACTCTTTTGTCATAGATTAAGTGGGTTAATTCTGGAGAGTTAACCCAGAACTCTCAGTTCTGTTCTGTTCTATTGATATGCAGAACTATCCTTACTAAAGTACAATTTAATACTTTTTGTTTGTTTGTTTTCTGAGTAACACCTAGCAGTGCTCAAGGGTTACACTTATTTAAAAAATATTTATTTTTATAAAGTTGTTCAGGATTTATTACATTCAATATTCAAATCTCATTACCAGTGTACCTTCCCACCACCATTATTTGCAAGTTTTTCAACCACCCCTCAAGCCTACCCCTATAGCAGGCCCTGAATAATTTATTTTATAAAAATTGCTTGTTATAATTCTCTATAAATGATCAAAAATATTTTCTTAGAAGAAGGTGTGTGAATATTGTACCTTACCATGGAGCCAATAAACCCTCATTGAAGAAATTACTAACATGTTGTTATTGGTTAAGTTTTGTGAACTTATATTTTCTTAATCAAGATTGGTTGCCTTCAACTACAGGGGTTACTCTTGAGGAGTAATAAGGGATGCTAGGGATGGAATCTGGGTCTACCTTAAACAAGGCAAGCATCCTAGCCAATGTACTCTGCTCTGCCCCCACATGTCATGCAGTTTTGATTTTTATAGATTTGTAGAATAGTTCAAAGTTGGAAAAGGTAATGCCGCCTATCTTATTTCCCCTCCTTAGGAATTCTTTGGCTATGATTGGAGAAATTGTAGGAGGTTTCCATACACATTTTAGAAGAGCTTATTATATGTTGAAGATAATATTTAATGCAAAGGTGAGTTTTCTGGGGGGAGAAAAGTCACATCCAGCTACACTCAGAATTTATTCCTCGCTCTGTGCTTAGGGTCTGGAGACCATGTGTGGTGCCAGGAATGAAACCCTACTCAACCACCTGCAAAATAAGCACTCTACCTCCTGTAATGGTACTAAGATTGTTATGCAAAATTTTAGTTTTTTCATTATTTCTCAATGTATTTGTATCAGGGGTTACTCAGTGTTTCTCTATAAGTATAGATAATGGTTATTTTCCAACATGTACCTGTCTACTTTCTCTGTTTTAAATAAGGAATATTTTTAAAATAGGATTATACAAGGTCAGCAAAGGGTAGATTTGAGACATTTGGGTAGGTTTAGTGAGAATTTTAAAATTTTTTTTGTTTTATTGAATCACTATGATTCAGTATCTTCTTTTGAGTCATGCTCACCTGTGATGCTCAGTGGATCCTTGCAGTATAAGATTACACTTTTTAAATAAAATCTTTCCTCATGATGAATTAAGCCCCAATATTCAATAGGAGATTGAGCAGAACCTATATGCTCTTATTTATAATCAATATTTTGTACTGTAATTTTGTTCCTACTTGCTTTGAAGCTTTCTTCGTGCTTCAATAGGAAAGAAGTATGAAATTCAGTTTTAATGTTAAAATTGAAAAAGTTGCATTGTTTTAATTCAACAAAATGTATGTAGGCACTCAAGTACTTATGTGTGCACAGACAGGCACACAACCACACACACATACACAGACTAAATAAGAGCTAGGATTCCATAGCAGTTTTCTTCGCTTTCTCTTCTACTAACAAAAGGATATATAATAGAAAGGAGTGCAGATGTAGGACAAAATAACACTATTGCTGCTTGTAGAAGGTAAATTAGATTACGCGGAGGCTAAATGAACCAACTAATTGAACTCAGAGTGAGTTATAGATAATGTTGGACCACAGGAAACTTCATTATAGGAACCAAGTTCTTCTCTAGTGGATTAATGGATGACATTTCCCAGCAGAAGGGCACAAGGCACAAGTTCCCAGAAGAAAACTGGAAGAAACTGAGTTAACATTCGTATTTATTTCCCCCAACTCCACCCATCAGATAAATCATTCCTTTCCTTGTGGGAGATGGATGAAGATTATGTAAAAGATACTAGCAATTACATCGGGAAGAAACTATTGGGAAGGAGTAAGACATGTTTCTCTGTTATTAGCAAGTAATAGCTATTAGTAAATAATTCTATATTAGGTAATGTGCGATTTAATGAAGTCCTTTCTTTAACCTTATGACAAATGTACAATTTACACTGCTTCTAGGAAAGAACTAGAGCTTTTCAATAGAGTTCACAGCAGTTCTCAGAGTATGGTTGAAAGTCACGGGTGTCAGAAATTCTTAATGACTTGTAATATATAGCACACTTTACAAAATATTATTAAAGTGTAAATTTTTTTTTTGCTCTATGGGTCACACCTGGCAATGCACAGGGGTTACTCCTGGCTCTGTACTCAGGAATTATCCCCGGTGGTGCTCAGGGAACCATATGGGATGCTGGGAATTGAACCCTGGTCGGCCGCGTGCAAGGCAAATGCCCTACCCGCTGTGCTATCACTCCAGCCCCCTATTACAGTATAAATTTTTGTAGACTTTTCTTGGAACTGAATTTAATTCAGCCAGTTAATGAAAGGAATATTTGTACTGGCATTCATATAAACCCAGGAATTCAGAGATAGCTGTGTCATTATTGATTTAAATTATTTCCACCTTTTCTTCCTGAGTCTTCAACTCGTTTTCAAGTTGTAATTTAAAAATTGATTTATAACTTTCCAAATTAAATTATAAAATTTAATTTTCAAAAATGTTCCTAATTTTATTGTTTCACAGCATCAGAAGTTTGACATAAAATCTTACTATAAGTGTCTTGATCTTTGTTGGCCAGGCATTTCATGTTTACCCTAGTAAGGTTCCATTCATCCTAGTAATGTTCCTTTATCTCTAGTTGGGAGAATTCCATTTATATTTGGGTGGGGTGGGTGAAGAAATTGTTTCTTAACTGACTCTTGTTAAAATTTATTGGTGTGGCATAACCTTGGAATTATGTTGTTCAAAATAAGCTACTCTGAAGTAGGGGGAAAGCAATAAGATGTTTTATTTTATCTTGATAAACAAAGAATTAATAAAGAGTGATTTCAGTTATTTCAAAAATGTTAGTCTTGTGAAAATGAAAAAATATATTAATGTAAGTAATTATTTTAAATTTAGGCAATGGTTTATCAGTGTATAATGTTTTATGTGAATAATTTTATGTCTCTTCAAAATGTATGTTAGCTCACTATGTCAGCTGTCAGGTATTAATACCCTTCAACTATTTTCTCCTGGACTACTTCTTCCCTTTCCTCTTGCAGTCTTTGATAATGTTAGTTCTATGAGCAGAATCCAAGGTTTGCTTTTGGTTGACTTTTGCTTGAATTCATTCCACATGTGAATCAGTTCACCCAGTATTTATCTTTTTTCTTCTAACTTATTTCACTTTACATTACACATTTCAGGTCAATTTACCTGGCAACAAAGGGCAAGATCTCATCTTTTCTCATTGCAGTGTAGTATTTCATCCAATATCATCTAGTTTCTTCTTTGTCATTGGAAACTGGGGTTGATCCAAATTGTGGCTATTGTAAATAGTGATACAGTGAACACCGATGAGCACATATAATTTCGAATTAATGTTCTTGGGTAGATAACTAGGAGTGCAATTTATGAGTCATGAGATAGTTACACTTTGCGGGATGGGAGAGGGGGTTATGAGGTTTTGACCAAATCTGGTGATGCTCAGGAGCTACTCCTGGCTCTTCACTCAGAAATTAGTTCTGGTGCCGCTTGGAAGACCATATGGAAGGTTAGGGATCAAACCTTGACTGGTTGTGTGCAAGACAAATGCACTACGTGCTGTGCTATCACTTTGATTCCAAGATAGTCCTATTTAGAAAAATCTTTTATTTTCCATAGAGGTTGAACCAATTTACATTCCTACCAACAATTAACAAGGTGTTCTTTTTCTTCACACCATTTCCAGAACTTTTGTCTGGCCTTGTGGAGATACGAGACTCTTACTTTTGTGAGATGATATCTCATTGCTGCTTTTGCATTTCCTTGATAATAATTTACAATGAGCACTACTTCTCATGGGACTGTGATCCATTTATATGTCTTATAGCATAAAATTTCTGTTCAGTTCTTCTCCCCATTGTCAGCGGTGATTATTTTTTGCTTAGTTTGCTGACTTCCTTATGTATCTTGGATATTAGCCCTTTGTCAGATATACGGTTTGTGAATATTTTCTCACATGGAAAGATATTTAAAATTGTAAGTCTGAGCTGGAGCAATAGTAGAATGGGGAAGGATATTTGCTTTGCATGTGGCTGGCGTGAGTTTGATCGCCAGTATCCCATGTGGCATCCCAAACACTAAGCACGGTCAGGACTCATTTCTGAGTGCAGAACCAGAAATAATCCCTGAGCATTGCTGTTTGTGATCCAAAAAACCAAAAATAAATAAATAAATAAAAGTTAATTTGGTTAAAAAAATTATAAACTTGTGCCTGAGAAGCATCATTTTAACATTTCCTATTTTGGACATCGTTTCAGATTAATGTCATACTTTTCCACCTTTCCCCTCTTTGTTATTGCTTTGCTGTTGTTTTTGATTTTTTTGGACCACACCTGGCAATGCTCAGTGGTTGCTCCTGGCTCTGTGCTCAGGAATTACTCCTGGTGGTGCTCAGAGGACTATATGGAATGCTGGGAATTGAACCCATGTTGGCTGTGTGCAAGGCAAGCACTGTAACCACTGTACCATTTCTCTAGTCTCTGTTATTGTTAACGAGATAGTAGGAGTCACAACATACTTGCTTGTGTTACTCACACATTTTGTTGTGGTGCTCACTGGGATTACACTATACATATAGTGCTCATAAAGGCTTTACAGCTTTTATAGCAATCCTTGCACACACACACACACACACACACATGCCTGCTTGTCAGAATGTGTACTCCTTCAGATGTGTTGCTCATTCTGGTTGCAGTGCTGGCCTGGGGTCACGGTGTTGCTGTGTTTCTTCTAGTTGTGGTGCTCACGTATTTGTGTATATAGTGCCCTGAAGATTGCACACTTTGTTGTGTCCCAAACAGAGTTTCACTCATTAATGATTAAATTAGTAGCCCCATGCTTATAGGCAGGTGTTTTTTGCCACTGACCAATATTCTTGGGCCCCCTTTCAGGTGTGTGTGTGTGTGTGTGTGTGCACGTGTGTGTTATTAGAAATCGAATCCAGTGTATCACACATGTAAGGCAAGTGCTCTGCCACTGAGATACATTTTGGATTCTCTTCTGGGGGGTTGTATAAGGTGACTGGAGATGTCCACAACAAGTTTTAATGATGTGAATATTTTACTCTGTAGACTAGATATAAAATCTTACTTTAATTTTTAAAATGCATGTGCTAGAACATCAAACAGAATTATGTAAGCATTTTTGTTTTTCACACTTATTTTATGTATTTTCTTTGACTCTCTTATTTATCCTAAATTCTACTTTTTCTGTTTTCTAAATGTGGGGAGTGAATTTGCATGGATAGGAAAGTGAGTAATTACGGGGCAACTATGACATTCCTAAAACTTTGTATGATCTCAGATAATCTACACAACATTCAGTTAATTCTCAGAAAGGTTAAATAAATTGCTCAAGATTGCACAGGTAGCAGGTGGCAAACTGGGATTAAATTCCAAGCCCATCTGGTGTCAAAGCTGGGCTTTAATTACTTTACTTTCCTTGACAGAGGCTTTAGTGATACCCCTATTCCCTCATCATCAACATTTCCCTGACTTCCCAGCCATATGGAAGGTCTAATCCTCATTTTTTTCTTTTTCCCATACTAATTATCAAATTGGGTGTTTAAGAGGAATTTTATCTGTTGTACAGCCTTTTTTGTTTCTTTAGATTTCCACTGATGTTCCATGGCACATGGATCCTTACAGAGTATATATGGAATTGTGATTAAGGCATCTGGATACCTGCTAATGTGAGCTCTAACTTAGGTTAACAGTTGGGTAGACAAATTAGCATTTAGTATCTCTGCAGCCTTTCCTCCATTTCTGTCTAAGACTTCACTCATAAGATTAAAAATAAACTAAGAAGTTTATTCATATATATATATACATACACATATATAAACATGTGAATAAACTTAGCACTTGTATGGGATTATCTTTATATGGGGGCTAGAGCGATAGCACAGCGGTAGGGCGTTTGCCTTGCATGCAGCCAACATGGCCGACCCAAGTTCGATTCCTCCATCCCTCTCGGAGAGCCCGGCAAGCTACCAAGAGTATCTCGCCCGCACGGCAGAGCCTGGCAAGCTACCCGTGATGTATTCAATATGCCAAACACAGTAACAACAACAACAAAAAGTCTCCAATGGAGACGTTACTGGGCCCGCTCCAGCAAATCGATGAACAACGAGAGGACAGTGACAGTGATCTTTATATAAATAGCATTTTGTTTTTGTTTTGTTTGGGAGTAACACCTGGAAGTGCTCAAGGGTTACCCTTGGCTCAGTGCTCAGAGGTAGCACCTGATGTTGCTTAGGGTAGGTGTTGTACAAAGATGGACCCAAGCATGTAGTCCAGCCCACTGAGCCATCTCTTTGTCCCCCTTGATAGCATTTTGCATCAGAGTAGCTAAACTAAGGGATGACAGATATAGGAGCTGAGTACACTCTTCTTGTCTCAAATGGTAAAATTTCACCTTATTTTCCCTTTTGTTTTTTTCATAAGGGCATAAGCCATAGAACTTGAGGGCTTACTCCTGGATCTGTGCCAAGGGTTCACTCTAGGTGGGGTGGGGGAATCCATCCTTGTCTCCTGTGCACAAAGCAAGCATATGACCTCTGTACTATCTCTTAGGCCCCACAATTTGTTTTGTTTTGTTTTTAGGTAACAACTGGTGGTGCTCAGGGCTTAGTCCTGGCTCTGCACTTACGGATCACTACTGGCAGGCTCAAGGGATCATACAGGGTGCCAGAGATCAACCTGGGTCAGCCACTGGTAAGGTAAGCATCTTACCTGTTGTACTATCTCTCCATTGATCCCACACAATTTTCGCTTTAAATGACAGAGTAGAATTCCATTGCATATATATACACCAAAACTTCTTTATCCAGTCATCTACTGATGGGAATTGAGGTAGATTTTATATTTTGACTATAGTGAATGTTATGACAAAGTAATTCAAATATATTTCCTTCCTTCCTTCCTTCCTTCCTTCCTTCCTTCCTTCCTTTCTTTCTTTCTTTCTTTTTCTTTCTTTCTACACCAGCAATGCACAGGGTTACTCCTGGCTCATGAGCTCAGAAATTATTCCTGGTGGTGCTCGGGGAACCATATGGGATGCTGGGAATTGAACCCGGGTTGGCCACGTACAAGGCAAACACCCTACCCACTGTGCTATTGCTCCAGGGCCCCCAAATATCTTTCCTAATTAACGCTTTCATTAATCAGGTAATAAAATTTCAGATAAATACTAGGCTGCATCATAAAAAATATATATGAAAGGCATCTTTTCCTTGGATAAATGAGAAAAATGTGGATTTAGTTACCTTTTGAAAACAACAAATCTATGTAGTAGAGATGACATTGACATAAAAATCTTCCTGTTGAACATTTCTTTGCTACAAAGGGTAGATTCAGTTGTGTGCTTTTTGTTTGGACTTGCCACTTAAAATGTCAGTCTCTTGAACTAAAACAGTCATATGTTAAAAATTATATAAAAATAGTTTACATAAATATACAAATATTAACATTATCAGTTTTTATGTTTATTCTTCCTCTCCAATTCTTCCATTTGTCACTAGCATCAAGCATGTAGATACTAAGAAATGTTTTAAGGAATTTTATGAATTTTGGACATTCTAACCTCCATTTGATATCACTAATTATGGTGATTAATAAGTATGATCATGTATACAGTAACTTTTCCCTGCCTAAAACAACGGCATGCCAGTTGCAGCTTTATTCAAGCACTTATTATTTCTAATTAGGCCCCTGGGAACCATAAATTCTGATGCTATCGAGCTTAAAATTATGGAGAGGGAACCACAGATTCTCAAAAGCGAGTCTCTAGATAATGTTATGAGAGATTATGCCTACTTCCATATCTTGATGGTGAATTTAGCTTCAGATCAGAGTTATTATTTAAAATTACCTAACCCATTTTAAAGGAAACAAGTTGAATTGCAGGAAGAATCCCTAATCTAGCAACAATTGCCTTCCCCTGTAAGAAGTCACTTCTAAGTGAACCCCCAGAAGCTGCATGTTTTGTAATAGCACTATTACAAAGATTAAAGTAGTAGTAAGACAATGCAGGCATTTCGAATGACAGAAGTAAGATATAAGCCCACTGGCACTCTGGTGTCTCACATCTGTCATGAGAGTGCTTGTATTGTATTAGTCCTATTTCAATCTTTGTACTCCACAGCTGGTTCCATGTGTGTGCCTTCCACTTTTATCAGTACGTGTTTCTCTTGTGCGTAGTTGTAAGTGTTCTGAAGAAGGGCAGTTATATTCTTGTGCTAAAAGAAGCCTTCTTCAACAAAGGAGACTGACTTTTGTCAGTGGGCTCTGAGTGTGACAGCTGCCTCAGATTTGGAGACTGGCTGAGCAGTGGCTCACACTGACCTTCTGCTTATTATTCTTCAACTCTTTGGGTTGTACCCATATTGCGTATCTATCAGTTTACCTCCCAGGACTTGAAGATTTATTAGATATTGTCACATGTCAATGAGAGTGATGATCCCTGATTCTCACTCTAGCATTTGTTCTTATGCTCTTAATTCTTTTAATTAAAAAAGTTCAACTAAGATGATATGATTTACAATAGTGTTGCTATTTGTGCTCTTAGGCATGAAGTTTCTGTACCACACCATCACCAGAGTGCCAAGAACTCTCTTCTACTGGCTCTAGTTCCCTTCTTGTTTGCCTCCTCTCCTCCCTCTCCCCCTATGCCCTTACCGACACTTGCTGAACTCAGTTCTGTTATCACAGTGTAAGGGTTTGTTTTCACTGGCTATTGTCTATTCCATTGCTTTGTTCCTCTTTACTCCACTTTTGAGTGAGATCATCTGGTGTTTGTCTTTCTCCTTCTTATTTTGCTTAACATGACACCCTCCAGTTCTGTTCATTTTGTAGTAAGTTTCATATTTGATCATCACTGAGTAATATTCCATTGTGTTCTTATGACATGGTTTCTTTATCTCCTCTTCTATTGTAGTGCGCTTGGGTTGTTTTCCGATCTTGGCTACTATAATCAGCTCTGCAATGAACACAGGTGTGCATATAAAGTGAAGTAAAGTAAAGGCCCTCCAGTTGATCATCGATTTGCTCGAGCGGGCCCAGTAACGTCTCCATTGGAGACTTTGTTGTTACTGTGTCTGGCATCTCGAATACGTCACGGGGAGCTTGCCAGGCTCTGCTGTGCGGACAAGATACTCTCGGTAGCTTGCCGGGCTCTCCGAGAGGGGCGGAGGAATCAAACTCGGGTTGGCCATGTTGGCTGCGTGCAAGGCAAACGCCCTACTGCTGTGCTATAGCTCTAGCCCTTTTCAAATTGGTGTTTTCATGTTCATGAAATAGACATCTAGGAGTGGAATTAACTGAGTCATATGGTACTTACAATTTAAAGAAAAAATTGTGTAGAACATACAGAACCCAGCCTTTAGGTCTTTAAGCATTTTCATAGCTTCTATTCTGGGACACTAACTCTATTCCCCTTGTTACACAACCATCACCACTGTAGAGCTGAACTTTTTCATCTTCCCAAGCTGAAACTCTGATGTCATTCAGTAATAACTTCCACCTCCTGTCCCGAGGCCCTGGCAAGCCCAATCTGTTTTCATTCTGTGAATTTCACTACTCAACATACTTAATATAGGGGACTGGAACTTAGCATTATATCCTCAAGGTCAGCCCTGATGTGGCAGGTGATAGAACTTCAATTCTTCTCAAGGCTGAATAATGTTCTACTGCATAGACAGACCAGCATTGGATTAGGCTGGGTTTGGTTTTTCCTTAATGACCAACATTATTGCAAGGAAAAGTGTCTTACTCACCGTACTGTCACTCTAGTCCTTCAATTCTATTTTTGTGTACACACACACACACACACACATAATTCCATATGTATGTGTGTATACACAAAATAGAATATATATAGGATTTTTCAGTTACACCCAGTAATGCTTAGGGGTCACTACTCCTCACTCTACACTTACGAATCACTCCTGGAAGTGCTCAGGGGATCTTATGGGATGCTGGGGAATGAACCCGGGTTGGCCAAGTGCAAGGCAAACGCCCTACCCACTGTACTATTGCTCTGGCTAGGCACTGTTAAACGTTAGCATGTTATTATTCCTCATTTGTAAATTGTTGGAGAAATGTTTATTCCAATTAGTGGGCATTTGGGTTGTTTTTGCACTGAGCTGTTGTGAATAAAATCACTATAAATATAAGTGTACTGTTGGAGTATTTGCTTTCTGTTTGATTATATGTTTAAATACTTGCTTTCAATGTGTTTGAGTTTGTACACAGAAATAGAGTTGAGGGGCCAGTACAGTAGGAAAGGTGTTTTTCTGGCATGCAGCCAACTCAGGTTCGATCCCCTGCATTCCATATGGCCTCCCTGCCCCCTAGCAGCACCGGGAGTGCTTCCCGAGTGCAGAGCCAGGAGTGACCACTGAGCATCACTGGGTGTGGCCCAACTTCCTCCCCCGCCCCTGAAAAAAAAATTAAAGAATACATGGTAATCTTGTTTTTATTTGGTAATCATACATGACAATTTCATCTTCTGGGGAACTGCCTTACTATTTATTTGCTCATACTTATGGCAACCCTTGGTTAATTATATCTTTATGGTAAGCCTTGGAATTCATATCAAGGTCTTCAACTTTGTCCTTTCTGAAAATAATGAGAACTAGCACAGCGGGTAGGGCATTTGCCTTGCACGCGGCTGACCCGGGTTCGATTCCCAGCATCCTCGAGCACTGCCAGGAATAATTCCTAAGTGCATGGGTCAGGAGTGACCCCTGTGCATCGCCGGGTGTGACGATGAACAACGGGAGGGCAGTGCTACAGTGCCACAGTGCATTCTATGTTGTTTGTATTTCTATTAAAATATGAGATTCACCTCGGCCTGGTAGATAGCTTGATGGGCTGGAGTGATTGTAGGATCCCTCAGCGTAATCCTTGGCACCAGACTCTCCGCCTGTCCCACCCACCCCCAATCCTGTCCATTCCCCTTCCCACCTCTCCAGAAAGCCCCTGATTGAGCATGCTGGGTATGACCCTAAAATGAACAACAACAACAACAACAACAACAACAACGATGATTTGATCAGGGACCACACCTGGCTGTGCTTAGGGCGGCCTCTGAACTCAGTGATTAATCTTCCCCACCGCGTTATCCCACAAAACAGATTTTTAAGTTCAGCTGGTTAATTTCTATATTTCTCACAGATCCCAGAATAGCCCCTGAGCGTTTTGGGTGAGCCCACACCCACCGATGCTCAAGGTGACTCCTGACTCTGCACTTGGGAATTGCTCCCAGTGAGTTGGGGGGCCCTGAGGGATGCTGGGGTTCGAACCCAGGTCTGCTGTATGGAAGGCAAACGCCCTACTGACTGTACTATCTCTCTAGCCCAACCTCTGTGTATTTTGACTGGATTCCGTTGCACTGAGTCGCAGATCAGTTTAGAAACTCTCCTCCTTCACCTCTTTGATCGTCCAATACACAAATATGGTATGTGAAAGTCTTTTGACAATTCTCCAGGGATGTTCTATATTTTCAGTGTATAACCTTATGAATGATAGCACAGCCGTAGGGCGTTTGCCTTGTATGCAGATGACCGGGCTGCCGTGGGTTAGATTCCTCTGCCCCTCTCCGAGAGCCCGGCAAGCTACTGAGAGTATCTCGCCCGCACTGCAAAGCCTGGCAAGCTACCCGTGACATATTCGATTTGCCAAACACAGTAACAACAAGTCTCACAATTTGTTGTGAGACGTTACTGGTGCCCGCTCGAGCAAATCGATGAACAAAGGGAGGACAGTGCTACAGTGCTACATGGTACTTCTATTTTAATTTTTCAAAAGAGTCTTCATACTGTTTTCCACACAGAATGAGCTAGTTTATTATCCTAGTCACAGTGAATGAGGGTTTACCTTTCACTGAATTCCTACCAGTACCTTTTATTGTAGGCCTCACTTGCTAATGGTGCGCCCTTGGTTTGCTTCTCCCTGATAAACACACTTTTCCACATAACTGTTGGCCATCTGTATGTCTTTTCTGAGGAAGTGACTGTTTAGCTCTTTTCCCTAATTTTAATGGGTTTGTTTGATTTTTTTGTTGTTAAGTTTTATGAGCATTTTATGTATCATGAATATTAGCCCTTTGTCAGATGGGCTGTAAATATTTGTGTAATATTTGGTATGTGAATATTTTCTCCTCTTCAGAAACATTTAAAAAATTAGCATAGTTCTTTGATAGTACGGGAACAGTTTTGTTTGATGTAGTCCTATTGATTTATTTTTTCTTTATCTTTTGTTTGGTTTTGTTTTGGTTCTCCTTTTAGAACTGCTCAGGGCTTACTCCTGGTTCTGTGTGCAGATTCTCTAGACTCAGTGTTTTTTTCTGAACGTATTTGTTCAGAAAATAACCAAATGAGCATATTTCTTTTTCTGTCCCCTGACTTTTAAAAAATCCTAATTTAGGGGCTAGAGAGATAGTACAGGGGTGTAGGGACTTACTTACCTTTAAGGCCACGAATCATGGTTCAATCTCTTGCAAACACAATGGTCCTTAGTTTCCACAATGTGGTAAATGTGGGTCATATGCCTTCTAGATTGTGGTGCTATGTTTTTCTCTCAATTGCCACTAGTGTTAAAGGAACAGTAGCATCTACATCTTGTGCTCTGATGGTGGTTTATGACAAAAAGAATTTCCAAGAACATTTGGAAATTTTTCTATCCTTGTCTTTTATAAAAGGGAGTTTTTTCCCTCCCAATTGAATCACTGTGACAAACACAGTTAAAAAGTTATTCATGATTGGGTTTCAGTCATACAATGTTCCAACATAAAAGGTAGTTCTCTAGAGTCTCACTCAATTGTTATTTCATTTTCTATAACAGTTGACTTAATTCTGTCTTCTCAGTCATACTGATTCAAACTACCCTTTGCATTGAGATAACAAATGTAGGATTTAATTATTTTCTATAAATTGTTTCATTTTCATGATTTAACTACTTAGCATTAGGGATTAGTTTAGAGGATGGTCTTATTAACATCCTTATAAATGATGTGGAAAGGAAATTATCCACAATGAAATTTCCAAATTTGCCAATGATCCTAACTCTTTTGCCTAATAGAATACTAAGCTGATGGGGATAACCTCATCTGCAGGAAACCTCAGCTGCAAGAAAACCTCATGCAGTTATGTTAGTGGACCAAGTAAAATGAACATATGAGCCATAGAGAGGAAAAAGATAAGAAAATGAGGCAACACTTTTAGGAATAGAGTGATACAAGCCAAAGTTGTAGAGCAATGGCTTTGGAACAATTCATTAGAAATCAGAGTTCATTGAAGACTCTCCTGGTGTACAGATACTAATTTATTAAAGTTGTTAAATTTATGACAATCATCAGAGAAAGGAAACAAAATCAAGCCCATTACCCTTTCTCACAGAAACTCATGATTTAGGTGAACGTATCATTTATAGTTTGATGATTATATTCAAGAACACAATGAATTGTAAATGAATTGTAAAGTGCTAAAGATAAGATATTTGAAAAAACAAGAATAGCTATGTTGCTACAAATTGCTGTATAGAATGGTGAAATTTGAGAGAAAATTAAGCTTCAAATTTTGCAATCTTTAGTTGTTCATTTTTTTAACAATTTCACTTTTAATTGATTCAACACACAGTAAGTTTATGAAACTGATTTCCTATATCAGACATATTTACATATACATATTTATGTATATACATATATAACGTATATGTGTATTTATGCATAATCTACAAATAAATGCATTGGTGTCAAAAGCAACTCCTCAGGACCATAGTTCTATGAGTTAAGAAGTTAAATATGGAGATGTATAATTAGTACGTGCATTTCTCAAACATCTGTCACATCATATTGTTTAGCTATTATTGCGACAAGGAAGTAAACATCTAACAGATTTAATCTTTGTAAAGCACAGAAACATTTCTCAACAATTTTCTTCCTTAAGAAGTGACATCTCATCTGGGATAGACTAGCTAACGTTAAAAAAACATCCCTCAGAATTTCTTTGTAATTTGAGTTTATGTGCTTAAAATAACTCGGAAATCTTAGTTGCTTCAGTAGTGTTGATTTTCAGTAACAAAAAATACCTAAGATAGAAAGAGTCAACTATAGTATTCTGGCGTTTGCTAACATTCAAAAGCAACCATAGGATGGTTAATATGAGAACCATGTATAGGTACATTTATTTCTGTCTGCAATCTTTTGTCACTTGTCAACTACTTTTTAAAACGACCATTAGTAAAAACTTTGTAAGGCAGGGATCAACAGTATTTTTGTAAAAAGGTTCAGGTAATAAACATGCTATGCTTTCTGAATGGTCTACCAATCAAGTTGACATTTGTAGCTAAAAAGTAGCCCTAAACAGAAAATAAACTAATAGGATAGACTTTTTTTTATTAGTGAAACACCATGAGGTCCAGTTGTAGACTTACAAACTTTCATGCTTGGGCTTCAGTTATACAGTGATTGAGTACCCATTCTTCCACCAGTGCCCATTCTTCACCATAAATAATCCCAGTAGCCCTCCCACCCATCCCCCCACTCCCACCTTTGTACTCACTCTTTCCTTTAGGGTGTTGTTGTTTGCAATAGAGGTATTGAGTGGCCATCGTGTTCGGTCTATAGTCTACTTTTAGCATGCATCTTATATCCCCATCCCAAGCGAGTCAATAGGATAAACTTTATTGTGGAAAAGAGGCACCAGGCCTGATCTGATTGAATCAACTGATCAAGAATCGACTGTGGAGCTGATTGGTCAATTGATAGAACTCAGCTGTAGACTTTATGAATGAAAAATAATTCATGCAAGCTTTCCAGAGTAATGGCATTATGTTAAGGTCTGTAGTTTTACAAGATTTCCCTTCAGTTTGACCTGTGCACATAGTAAACATTTATGTGCTTTAAATGTTATCCTGGTCTTCTCAGGTTTTTCCCTATGGAAGCATAGGGCTTGAGCTCAAGGTCTATTCTTTGTCTTTTTTGGACCTATGTGATCTTGAGCCATGGAGCTTAACTTCCCTAATTCTTCATTCTTTCTTTATAAAATAGAACTGTATTTTCAGTTATGAAAATAAAATGAAATAATATTAATGAGAAGGATTTTCTAGGAAGCACCCACAAATACTTAAAATACATTAATCAATAGTCATAACTATCACCCTCCTGGTCATTGGTTAACAAGGACCCTTTTCCACTCTGTAGATTACTTCATAGGTTATTTAGTTTCAGATATTTCCCCCCAAAAAATAAATAGGTTAAAGCAAGGGGGATGTAGAAACATAATCTATTTTACCAAAAGAATTTAATTATTCATTAATAACTAAGTTGGAAGAAGTACACATTTGTAGAGATAAAGAAACCCTAAATACTGCAAAGAGAAATTACTGTGGCCGACATAATGAAAACAGTATTTAAGAAGGGAAAAAAATGTCAGAAGGTGAAAAGATGGGGGGGAGTGGAAGATGAAAAGCAAATCAAGAACAAAAATAAAATAGAGCCAGTAATGGAAGGTTTGGGAAAGAATTAAAAAGGTAACGTCAATGTATTCAGGTGAATTCAAGATAAGTAACCAAGTCAGTAGGAAAAGTACTGCCAGGAGCTGACAGCTCTCTGTTTATCTGTCTCCTGTACCAGTGCAACCCATTTTCCTTTCTACACTTTGTTTTAGCTATTACACTTGGGTCCTTTCTGATGCTCTGTGTACTGCTAGACATTAGAAGATAAACACCAGGAAGCAGTTCAAATAATAGTCCACAGTTCTATTGCTTTGGGATTTCTAATCAAAGAAAGCTTCCTTGAACAAAATGAGGCCCATGTGCCCTGACTACAAAATGAGTTGAGATAAAATGAAGATTAAATAACAGACTTGTTCATCAGGATTTGGGGTAGACTTAGATTTTCACAGTCCATTTTCTCGCTCTCACTTTCTCGCTCTCTCAAGCCTGTATTCCTGCTTATACATTTTTCACAACACACATCCACACCCACGCACGCCTGTCATACTTTCTCTACCCAGATGGATAAATGGACTGAAGTTGGGTGCACCAGTGTGTCTTCTATAATCAGTATTCACTGTCTGCGAGTCAGAGAAATGAGAATAAAATGAAAAGCGTACATTTTTTTTTAAAGAAAAGCATTGAGAAACGACACTCTTATTTTTCTTCCTGTTATGACTCAAAGGAACCTATCTAGGTATCACATTTATATTAAGTGGATATTTAGTTCCACCATCTGGCAAACAGAAGGTTAAAAAGAAACAAACAATAATGGATGATTTTATTTTTCTCCTCTATGAAGTACTTAAAATATATCTTCTCATCCCCAGAGTTATGTTCACTTACTAAATTATATGTATTATATATTATACATATCTGATCACAGAAAAAAATCACAGTGAATAATTGATCCTTTTATTCATTTGAAATTTAGTGGATTGGGAAGTTTAGATCTTCTGAGAAAGGAAGAACATTTAAATATTGAGAATAAGAAAAGTCAAGTCGGTCATGTGCAAGAGCAAGAGATTTACTGCCGAATGAGGAAGAGTTTGACAATCCTCCACAGTATTATCTAATGGCCCCAAAGATGAAAAGATATCAGAAAAAATTAAGATCAAGATATCAATGTCATTATATATATATATATATATATATATTGACTTTAAAGATGGAGAAGAACATGTTGGTTACTTGTTTAAAACTTCTGAAGAAAAACACATTTTGGTGATAGTACAATCTTCCTTTTTCATTTTTAGCAATTAGGTAGGGTGTTATAACGGAAAGCAGAACTTGATCAATATTTTCTCCAGACTACAACCCCCCCATTTTTATAAGTAATTTTTTTGTTTGTTTTTTTTTGTGTCACACCCGGTGATGCCCAGGAGTTAACTCCTGGCTTTGCACTCAGGAATTACTTCTGGCTGTGCTTGCGTGACCATATGGGATGCTGGGAATCGAACCGGGGTTGGCCGTGTGCAAGGCAAAGGCCCTACCCACTGTGCTATCACTCCAGCCCCCAGTAGTTCTTTTGTACTCTTTTTTCTCCCTAGAACTTTGATTTTCTAATTTTAAACTTACTGGATCCTCTTCCACTCAAAGGATCAGCCTTCCTGAGACGATGCTTTTAAGATATGTTTCTCTAAGTATGGGGAATAATGGAGGCAGTGAGAGGGTGGGAAAGGGGGCGTATACTGGGGATATTGGTGGTGGGCAATGTGCACTGGTGGAAGGATGGGTGTTTGATCATTCTGTGATTGTAACTCAAACATGAAAGCTTGTAATTATATCTCACGGTGATTCAATAAAATAAAAAAAAATTTTAAAAAGATATGTTTCTCTATAGAAAAGTCTGTCTAAAATATTAACCCAGTGACAGACCTAGTGTTATGCATTCCCCCTGAGGTCCTCCAGTCCAGCTCAGAAATGTCTGATATACCTATACAGAAAACACAGGCTTAGTCTCATGTTCACATTTTTTATTTGTTCAATAGGTCCTGATTGGATCTCTATCACCTTCATTCACTTAGAGAACTGTAGTTTGATTTTCTTGGTTTTTCGGCCACACTCAGCAGTGTTGAGGGTTTACTCCCAGATCTGTGCATAAGGGATCACTCTTGGCTGGCTCCACGGGACAATACAGAATATCCAGGGTTCGAACTCGGCCTGGTGGGTGCAAGGAAATAACACTGCATTAATGCTCTGCCTCCACAAAGGCTGTAGTTTCTAAACAGAATAGGCCGTGGTCTTAATGAGCAATGAGGCAAAGACTTGAAGCAAGAACCTGAATTGGGTTTAAATTACTAACCCTAAATTGATATTTTACCTGAAGTATAACATGACAATCTTACATAACAGAAACTATGTACTTAAGGCTTTCTGAGCAGCTGTTCAAGTCTTAAAAGTATTCTGTCTTTTTCTCTTAAGAAAATCCAATAAAGAAGAAATATTCCACTATGGTAACACGATGAAAGTGACACTGATTTGGAATGTAGATATATGCAGGGTGTTTTAAACAGCATTTTGTATGTCAAAATCCTTTAAAAATATACACTATATTTGAAATTAAGTTGACAGAATAAGATAACAACCATTCTATCCTACTTTTAATTTTTGGGGGAGACCATAACCTATGGTGCCCAGGGTCTACTCCTGCTCTGTGCTCAGGGACCACTCCTGGTTGTGTTTGGGAATTGTACCTAGTGCTGGGATTTGAACCAGGGTCATGGGCACAGAACTTATCCTGTGTACTATCTCTCTGGCTTCT
The DNA here is from genome assembly GCF_029834395.1 of Sorex fumeus. Classification (NCBI taxonomy): domain Eukaryota; kingdom Metazoa; phylum Chordata; class Mammalia; order Eulipotyphla; family Soricidae; genus Sorex; species Sorex fumeus. The sequence continues at coordinate 8,719,270 of NW_026606070.1, forward strand.
ACTATATTTATTTAGCTATTATTTTGGGGCCAGCCCCAGCCATGCTCAGGCCTTAACACCTGGCTCTGCTCTCAGGTATCTATCACTGGCAGAAATTGGGGAGGGCATGTGGGGTGCTGGGGTTTGAACCTGGGTTGACCATGTGCAAGGCAAGTGACCTTACCTATTGTACTATCTCTCCAGCCTCTGTTATACTTTTTAAAAATATAAGATGGAAAAGAATATTTACTTAAATATATATAAATATATTTACTTTATAAAAAAAGAGGAGATATTTAGCTCAGTTATTTTTAAATCCTTGGCTATGAAATGGAGCTTGCTAAAATGATTTTCCATTAGGTTGAAATTATAAAAATTCTGATACTCAAAAAATTTTAAAACTAACACAGAGCTTAATTTTATTTCAGGCAATAGTTTAGCCTGAAACAGTTCTCCTCAAAAGAACAACCTCTCTCTAAACGGACTACATTTTAAAAAGTGTAGGCACCATGATTTAGAATGCTATTAATAATAGTTTCAGGCATATTTAAACTCCAATTTCATCACCAATATCAGCATCCCTCCCCCAATGTCCTCTGGTTCCCTCCAACTCCTCACTCTAACTCCTTAATGTACACATTTTTATTTGTTTAAATTTTTACTTATTTTTACTTTTTTGCTTTTTGGGTCACACCTGGCAATGCACAGGGGTTACTCCTGGCTCTGCACTCAGGAATTATTCCTGGCGGTGC